>NC_072782.1:20482511-21082511 GCF_022539595.1 Amphiprion ocellaris | reverse complement strand
GAAGTTTGGATTGGAGCTCAACAGCGTTTTACAAACTCTAAATCCAGTTCTAAATCTGCTTCTCAATTATGAATCCTTACAAACAACAACAAAATATATCTAAAATTTAAGAAGCTTTTTCTAATCACAATTTTACTTTTTTAATTGTGATTTAAGGACCTTTTACCAAATAAACATAACACTAATAAAGGGACATAAATTTAGATGTTTTGATGCTTTCCAAGTGTTGAGTCAATCTATGAAAAAAAATCAAAATCTAATCTGAGCACTGTTAAAAGTTCAGTGAAATTAATGTTAGGTGCCACCATCATAGACAAAATGTGATTTTTGTTCACCATGATATTTCAAATAAACCAGATTTAAGCATCAATATAATGGGATATATTATATTTACAATGATATTCATACAAAAAATTGGTTATAAAAATTATGCTGAACAAAAAGCAGATTTTGTCTTTAGATTGTGACACCGGGAGTGGATGGAAAACTAATTTGGTTGCAGCTTTTTTTCTAAAAACATCATGTGTCCATCTCATGAGGCTCAAAACTACTGGAAAAAGTCAATTAAAAAGCGGGACATTTTAACCCACAAGTCTGTGCATAGAAAATCTGCTGATTTTGTGGAGGTCAGGTGGTAACTATTTTTTTTTAGATTTGATTAATTTTATATGGAATGACCCAATGCAACAGGCCAGATTAATCCCCTGCCAAAAGTATACCCTGTGGTATACTATGGCCTAGACCAGTTTATACCCGTTGACACATGAAGATTAAGCATGCTAAACTCTTAATTAAGTTATTTAGAGTTTTTTTTTTTACAAAGAGGTATGCTCAGCAAGCAAATCATTATGAAAGAACATAACTAGAATGTCCTTGAGCTAACTACAACTAAAAAAGTTCAAATCAAAGGAAAAGCTGAATTGAAAACCAAGGAAAGTTTTAAGCAAAACACTATGAAATAACATCCACATTAGCTGGTGTTGCTCAATTGTTTATGTACAACAGATTTCAGTATAACATCTCTTTGTATCGTCTTTGATTTGTACTTAAACTAAGATTGACTTGATCTGTGTGTAACAGGCGAGATTACACTCCCAGCCAAAGTTATACTTTAGCTTAGCCCAATTTATACCCCGGGGGCTAAATTACCGTAGCCCAGGCAAAAATACATCCCATGTAATATGAGATTACAACAATCAAATTAATCTTATGTTGATTTACGTACAAATCACTGAAATTAAATCAAACGTTTTAGACAAGATAGAGCTGCACAGTAGCTCGGTGGCTAGCACTGTTGCCTTGCAGCTAAAAGATCCCCGGTGTGCGTCCCGGGATGGGATCATTCTGCATAGAGTTTGCCTGTCCATGTGTGGGTTTTCTCTGGGTACTCTGACTTCCTCCCACAGTCCAAAAACATGCTGAGGTTAATTGGTAACTCTAAATTGTCCATAGGTATGAATGTGAGTGCGATTGTTTGTCTGTATGTGTAGCCCTGTGATAGACTGGTGACCTGTCCAGGATGTCCCCTGCCTTCACCCTAAGTCAGCTGGAATAGAGTCCAGCCGCAAAAAAAGTGTTGTTCTTCCAGTATTAATCAACGATGTAGAAAATAATACAAATAAATAAAAAACATTGAATGAGAAGGTGTGTCCAAACCTTCGACTGGTAGTGTATATATGGTATTTTTTCCATGTCAGGCAGAAAATCTCATGTTTCTGTGATCACCTCCAAAGCTTAAACATACATGAACAAAAGTATTGAAAACATTTATACATTTTAGCATTATGTGTGTGACCTTGCGTGTGCACCCACCTGAATAACTCATGATACTTTTCTCCTGCATGTCAGGGCAAAGTGAGCCTTTTACTGGCTCCTTATCAGAGGCCTAAACGACAACCATATTGCTTTACTCAAGAGCCAATCAGAAAATACAAAGACAATAAATTGCTGTGATTCAAGTTGTTGTGGGAGGGACAGAGTCATTTCCAGTGGTGTTCGATTGAACCATGCAGTTAATCAAGAGGACATGCGATCGGTTAATTTGGTGCATTTAACATCATTAGATCAAATTAAACTTGGAGGCAGGAGGCTAATTTGCATTAACTATCCACCTCAACAGAGTGAGATGAGAAAGATAAGACAAGCGTCAACATATAAACTCTGTTCCACAGATGATGTCTCTGAATAACAGAGACTAAAGCTTGATTAGACTAAAGCTGAAGTGAATCCACACAAGGGTCCTACACTGTTGTGAGCGTTTACACTTGTGCGCTGATGATGTTGGAGTTACCAACATTACTGTAACGCAGAAAAGACAAGACATTGAACTGATCATGTCTATAAATAGATTTCCAAAACCCAAGCGGACATATTTTGGCGTCAAAATTCCAAAATAAAAAGCAAAACGGACATACATTTGAGAAGCTAAAGCTAGTACAATTTTTTTTTTTTTTAACTTATTTTAGTATCTTTAATGTGCCACTTGTACATACTCTAAAAGTTCTGGTTTATTTTATACGTTCTTTTCTTCTTCATTTTAGAAGATGACACCAGTAATGTGTTCTATACACCTATTGTATATATTCTAACTCCCCCAAATGCAAAATATGGCTTCCAATAGCACATAAAATACCTTGCAGTGTTATTAAGACACCATACTGTAACAGTATAGCTACCAGAATACAAAACGTGAAGAATAAATTAATATCTGGCATATTGTTTCAAATTCATACAATGTGATTTTGATTCATGCAACTATTACCGTTCTGAACGAAGGAAATCTGCAGAAAAAAAGTTTAAACAATTTTGGCAAATTTGAATCCAAAGTGAACTTCAATTTCAATTATTTATGCACTGATTAGTCTCAAAGAAACCAAATGCCACAACAAACTTTGTTGATTACCATAGATGATCAAAAGTTGGCTAAATAATTTGGATCTGAATGATTGAGAAGGTTTACAAACCATAGTTTTCTCCACCTCTATGGAGACCTTTGTGCGAGACCTCTGCAAACACACAGACACACACAGACACACACACAGACACAGACACACACACAGACACAGACACACACACACACACACACACACACACACACACACACACACACACACACACACACACACACACACACACACACACACACACACACACACACACACACACACACACACACACACACACATTTTTTTTTAGTCTTGATATCAAAAACCGTTCTTTATTAAAAGCTGTGTCAC
The DNA here is from genome assembly GCF_022539595.1 of Amphiprion ocellaris. Taxonomy (NCBI): domain Eukaryota; kingdom Metazoa; phylum Chordata; class Actinopteri; family Pomacentridae; genus Amphiprion; species Amphiprion ocellaris. The sequence continues at coordinate 21,079,275 of NC_072782.1, read as the reverse complement.
TGAGTCACTGACACCTCAGAGTGTCAACCTGTATTGCTGCATTATCATTATTATTATTGTTTTATGGCACCGCTGACTGGCACCAACGTAGTGGTGAGGCTGGGACATCAACACCAACATTACTCATTAACCTTGACTGGTGGATTTTATTGTATTATACAACATCAGGTGTCACATGTTTCATAATTCCTCTCATACATGAAGGCATGACAGTGACAAGACAAATCACTAGTGAGCTTTACTTTCCTTTTCCTGTTTGAACTAGCAGTTTGATATTGAAGCGAGGAGAAATAAAGATGTCAGCTGGGAGTTCATATCATATTTCCAACATTTTCAAGGTAACATGAGGACTCCACGTTGATGTAGAACAGAGGTCAGACGTTTGCTGACTTACGAGGGGGCAGCGGTGTAAGATATGGATGACACAACACAAGACTTGTTACGTTGTCCTCACTGATAAGCACCAGCTGTTCTGTACGACCGCTAATGTAGGCATAGTAGATAATATCTGACATTTGGGCCTCATTGTGAAGATTGAAGGAGGTCATGTCAGTTGAGGAGCAAGAATGACTATGCATTAGAGTTGAAAATGATCATTTTAAGACCACTACTCTTTACATTTACTATGAATAGGTATAGGTCTAGATTTCTTTCATTTGTTGTTAAACCTCAAAAAAAGAAACGAAAAAACAGTAAAAAACTAGATCAATTCACCACTAAAAATAGTCCCAATCTATTACAGTATCTTCTCCTATCTCAGTAATGTAACAGTTTATAAAAACTACAGTGGACAGCTGACTCTGCAACAATATTTTTAACAATAAAAAAAAAAACATGTTTGTGAGATGTTCTTTAAGATTTGAGTTCTGATATCAGAAAGTATCAAAAGTCAGTCAGAAAAGTATAAAACAACACCAGACTTTTGATTAAAAGATGCCAATCTGGTTTATAGCCACTCAGATTGCCTGTGTTTTTGTATATCAGCAGTTGTAGGTAATGGATTTTCATTTTAAATCTCAGAATATACACCTTCTTTGCACCTTTTAGAGACTTTAGAAATGTGTGTTTCATACACTTTCCCCACAGTCAATCCTGCTCTTTTTCCAATCTATTTGTGAGAAAACATGCATAACTGAGTGAAATGCTACATGCAGTTAAAATGCAAACATGCTGCATGCTGTTTGATGTGTGGCAGTTTTACCTTCACTTTGTAATGCACCAGTGAAGCAATTATTATGGTCATCAGGCCGAGTGCTATGAAGCCGTACTGCATATACTCCATCACTGCGGGTAGAATCACCAGGTTCGTGTGGAATGTATTGAGGATGGGGCCGTCGATATACCCACTCTGAGGAGGAGGACAAGTAAGTACAGTTTTCATTTTATACTTGATTTGTCTCAGACAGAGAAAAGCAAAAGAGCTGTGATCTTCTGAACACCAAAACTTGCCAGTGAGTTTAAAGTCGTGATATTTAAAAGAAAAAAAGCTAGCCAAAATGACTGCCTTAATCAGTCAGAAACTCTAAAAACAGAAGCAGTTGTAAACTTTAAACATTCTCACATTCCGTGAACTAATCATGAGAGACATACATTGCCATTCAAAAGTTTGGGGTCACCCAGGCAATTTCATGTTTTCCATGAAAACTCACACTTTTATTCATGTGTTAACATAATTGCACAAGGGTTTTTTAATCATCAATTAGCCTTTCAACACCATTAGCTAACATAATGTAGCATTAGAACACAGGAGTGATGGTTGCTGGAAATGTTCCTCTGTACCCCTATGGAGATATTCCATGAAAAATCTGCCGTTTCCAGCTAGAATAGCCATTTACCACAATAACAATGTCTAGAGTGTCTTTTTGATTCACTTAGCATTTTCTTCATTGAAAAAAATGCTTTTCTTTCAAAAATAAGCATCTCATTTAAGATCAGGCTCCCTTGTGCTACTGAGAAGCCGTGACTGACTCAGCTGTGAGTCAAAAATTCAGAGTTTTCCAGAGAGAGAAGCGATGACACGAGGGACCAAGCAAAAAATAAAAATAACTGGATAAATAAAATAAATGCAGCATGGCTCAAAACCAGTATACAGAGGAGCAAGTTTTTGGAAGATACATTAAGCACAGTGAAACGTCTTTCTACAGTTCAATGGAGAAGAGGGTAACGAAGTTTGTACATTATTTTATAACGACCATTTCTCTAAAATGTGGAAAACTCTTGCAATTCTTGTGAAAAGTGACGCAAAGCGACTGTAACACAGAGATGCACGACAGGATCTGAACAACAATAATATAAGAGTGGAAACATTAACGACTGCACTTAAAATGGTACCAACATTTACAACCTACCTCCTCAAACCAGATCATGGGCATCACCACCTCAGAGATCTTGCCAGTTTCTCTACAAAGACAAACATTGAGCGTCAAACTCCAAGGCTGCAGAGCAAATGTAATAAAGGCAGGAAACATTTTGTGGCTCTTTATACTGAATGCAGGAAAATCAGAAAAACAATACATGACAAATGTCATTGCACAATAATACTTGAGGGAATGGTTTCCTTACGTAATTCCTGACACTCTCTTCATATACAGGTTGAGCTGAAGGCGGATGGACACGTTCAGAGGAACACCTGTTTGCTGTAAAGACACACAACACACATCTCACAATAGGAATAAAAAAATACAAGATGTTTCCACCGTTTAAATAAGAGGCAATCATCCTGGAACATTAAAAACTCCTACACAGACTAAACAAAAGAAGGAAATCCGTATGTTGAGTGATTGCTGGTCATGCTTTGCAAGTTTGCTTCACAGGACTTCATTCCAGATTGAACATCAAACAGATAATACTGAGGCAGGAACTGGAAACTGACAAAATAAAAATAAAAATAAAAAAATCAGAAAAGTGAAATTTAACCGAAGCATTAAGAGACAGAGACATAAAAATGCATCACACAACAGCCTGTTCCGCTGTCCATCAGTTTATGGGAGACCATGCATAATGGGAAATAGAAAATCTGCAGCAGTGACGGTATAATAGAACCAAGAACTATATGTGGTGTGAAATAAACACACATGTATTTTATGGCAAAGTGTATAGCAAGTTACTGTACTTAAATACTAAAACTGCCCATACACAAGTTTGTATGACGTTGCTGCAGATGAGTCACTGCTCGTTTCTAATGAAGAAACTGAGACCAATCAGAAAATTGAAGACACGTTATGGCATCAGTTCACACAACTGCTTTAAAGCTTTCCTTACCCACCAAACAATTATCACTGCTATCACCCTAATGCTTTTGTAAATCCCTGAGGCCAAGTAATTTATTTGATACGTGTTGTGGAAATTGAATAGAAACTCAAAGTACTGTATTTCTACATATATGAAATGTATTATCAGTGGTTGTTCTGCAAGAGTTCTACCACTCACTGAGCTGCGTAGTGGCATAATCATCAGTGAGATGGTGATGGTGCCGTGTTTTCTACTCAGAAGCACCGTTGTAACAGTAAACCTTACTTTCCTCATAAAAATGCCAAATCACCATCAGCCACACAGACAAACAGCCGTCACCTCCGTATTCCCTGGACACAGCTTTAAAGTTACAATAAGCAAGCAATATGAGTCAGTGCCTTCAACACCATCAAGCCTGCGCTTCTGGGGGACAAGCTGGAGCACACAGGAGTGGACTCTCACCTCACAATGTGGCTGCTGGATTACCTGACCAACCGGCCAGTTTGTGAGGGCAGGGGACTGCTTGTCCGACACTGTGGTCTGCAGTACGGGGGCCCCACAGGGGACTGTCCTTGCCCCCTTTCTTTTCACCCTCTACACAGCAGACTTTTCTCATCACACCACAAACTGCCATCTTTAAAAGTTCTCTGATGACTCTGCCACCGTCGGCCTCATCACGGACGGAGATGAGGAGGAGTACGGAGAACTTAACCAGGACTTTGTGGACTGGTGCCTGCTGAACTGCCTCCAGATCAATGCGGTGAAAACCAAGGAACTGGTGGTGGATTTCAGTAAGAACAGACACACTTCTCCTACACCAGTGAACATCCAGGGAACGGACATTGAGGTTGTGGACTCTTACAGGTACCTGGGTGTTCACTTAAACAAGAAACTGGACTGGACTACTAACACCAATGCACTTTATAAGAAAGGTCAGAGCAGACTCCACCTGCTCAGAAAACTGAGGTCCTTTGGGGTGCAGGGAGCACTTTTGAGGACCTTTTATGATTCCGTGGTGGCATCAGCCATCATGTATGGAGTCGTCTGCTGGAGCAGCAGCATCACAGCTGCAGACAGGAAGAGACTAAACAAACTGTTACAGAAAACCAGCTCTGTCCTGGGCTGAACCCTTGATCCTGTGGAGGTGGTGGGAGACAGGAGGATGATGACAAAGCTCTTGTTTATCATGGAGGACACCTCCCAACCTCTGCAGGGAACAGTAACATCACTGGGCAGCTCCTTCAGTGACAGACTGCTTCACCCGTGGTGTCAAAAGGAGAGATACTGCAGGTCCTTCCTTCCTGCTGCAGTCAGACTTTACAATCAAGCCTGCTCCCAGTAGCTCAGTTCACCCACCTACAAACTGTGCAATAAAAATGTAAATAATGATGCTGTGCAATTTCATAAAAATTTTGCTGTATTGTTTTGTTTTCTTCAAGAAGAAGAAAATATTTATATCGATGCCCTGTGTGCAGCTTTCCTTTTTATTCTGTTCTATTTGCTGCTGTTAGACTGTAAATTTCCCTGCTGTGGGATCAATAAAGTTTTTATGTATGTATCTATCTATCTATCTAGCTGTGAAGAAAGCAACGTCATCAGCACCAGCTGAGCACAAAATGTTCTTTTCCAGAACATGACTGAACTAATTTGTCCCAGTGCTTAAACTTTGGCACAACGCTCACTTTTGTGAAATCCTTGGAGTTTAACGTTCACTACAGAAAAATGTTCATTTCTACCATATTGTTACAGTCAAGAGTTCTATTTTCTTTTTTTTTTTTTTTTTTTTAAAGGATTTTGGTTCACGTGTCTATAGAGCAGATTAAAGAGCTCCACTGTGGACATATGGCTCTCATAAAAATGTAATAAGAACTGAAGTTGGGCGGAAATCAGTGACAGAGGATAAACAATAGGAATGTAGCTGGTGGTGATGTGGGACACCAGCAATAACTGAAGAGCTGGGCAGACATGAGAGGTCTATATATTTTCTATAATTATTAGTGGTGGGATGCGATTAAAAAAATTTATCTAATTACAGGCTTTGTAATTAATTAATCGCAATATTGCAGTTTTGTCAAATAGCAATATTTGACACAGTAAGTGAAGTTTTTCAATTCAAATAAAATTGGGGTTGACAGTTGAATCACTGAATAGACATACACATGTTTAGAATTTAAAATTTATTTTAAAAAAAAGGAAAATGGGACATATGGAAAAAAGTGATTTTGATGACTTAAAGCCTGAATTTAGTTGTTTTTTCCACTGTATGGCACATAAAATCAGCATAAGTAGTTCAAGGAGCTTCAGAAAGTTGAAAATCCAGAGACTCATTCTGTTTTCATCTTTTCTGGGTCAGATAAATGGTGGAATTTTGATGGTTCTTTTTATAGGAATATCATTTTTTATTTATGTAATTTTTTTTAGAAACAAAAAGTTTATAATGAAGTTATTAAAATAGATATTTTTGTTGTTTAGGTTATTCCTCCTCCAAAGAGGCAGAGCTTCGACGGAGTTAAAACTTAAACCACAAAAATGTTTCATTTCTATTTATCTGCATTTTTCATCTGTCTGCTACATTCACAGATTACTGCAAATCTAAGTGCAATTATAGCGATTTTATTCAACATTTTAAGACCTTCTGTAAACTCAAGCACTGTCTAGAAAAGTGGTCTATTATGGGATGGCTACACCGTTAGCCGTTAGCATGACTCGTAGCTAACGTTAGCTCTGGTGCTAACAGCAACATGTTTTACATTGAGGTGATACTGTCGGCTTGAAGTGACGCAGTGATCAGAAAACTCTTTGTTGTACAATTTGCACACAATCAGGCTTTTATTCAAGCTGCCATCGGGAAGATTTTTAAAAGAAAACTTTCTGCTCAGTCTCATCTTCCTTCACTGTTCACCAGTGCCTGACTTCACTCAGTACTTCCTGTGCTTCTTCTTCATGGCTACAAACAGACATTAGGTTCATTACCTACCTACTACTCCACCTACTGGGCTGGAGTGTTCATCAGACTTACTGGTGTGCCAGAAATGAGGGAACTGAGGAGGGTGAAATTAACCGCGTTACAAATTTTAACGCGTTATTTTCCACTATAGTTGATTAATCAAAATTAACGCGTTAAGGTCCGAGCCCTAATAATTATACACTTATTCTATACTGTTTTATATTGCCCCTCAGGCAATTTACATCTAAGGACCCTGGAAGAAGCTAAACAACACAGCACCTGTTATCAGTATTGTTCTATTTATACAGTGCAGAATATCTAAAGTGCTTCTTGAACTTTTTAAAACCAAGACATCCATTCATAAAAATGTCTTCTCGGCACACCAGGACACCTTTAAACGCTTTTATTAGTTATATAAACAGTTTCTGACTTCATGTTGAAAACCAATGCCATATGTTAACTGAGGCATACCTGAATGTTGATAAGGGATTTTCATGTCTAAATTTCAATATGTACTACTTTTTCATGTATAAGAATGCAGTTTTTAAAAAATAGTTTCCATAAATGCTGCCTTACTTTTTGTAACAAGGGGACACATTTTTAAATTCAGCAAAATAAAGAAAAAAAAAATAGTAGGAACACACTGGTTTATTCTTTATCAACTGTCCAATAAAGGCCAAAAAAAATTTAATCTTAACTAAAATGAAGTGCCCTCCGGGATGCAGCAGACCAATGGAAATATGTGGATGTTTTGACAGATGTGGATGCCCCACCACCAAGTGCCCTTCAACAGTTGAAGTGTCAGCAACCCTCAAAAAACACCGAAAGTCTGTGACAAAATCTGAGACGTACAGTGAAGTAGAAAAGTTGTGGCGCACAAAAAGGTACTGCATAAATTTAAAAAAGCATTTTAGGAATTGAGACAACTTTTGTGATGATGCACCAAGAATGATTTTTGGTTCACAAGCAGCATGAAGGACGGAAGAGACAAGGAGGCTGAAATTACTAAAATGAGATGAGCCTCGTGACATGGGCCACATGTTCCTCAGTTAACAAGAAACACAACTACTGTTGGCATCTTCCTGGCGAACACAATCATGTCACAGTTCACGAATGATTGGTGTTATCACCTCTGCACAAACTTGCGCAAAACGGACACATTCGAGTTCCTGTTTGTATTTACTTAATTAGTTACCATCATTGACCAAATTCGACTGTTAAAGAGGCAAACAAAATTTGCAAAATAAATCTATCAAGATTGCCCACAAAAAAAATGCCCAAACAACTAACAGTGGACTTAAATATTTGGGGTCACCCAGGCAATTTCATGTTTTACATGAAAACTCACTTTTATTCATGTGCTAAAATAATTGCACAAGGGTTTTCTAATCATCAATTAGTCTTTCAACGCCATTAGCTAACACAGTGCAGCATTAGAACACAGGAGTAATGGTTGCTGGAAATGGGTCTCTGTACCCCTCTGTAGATGTTCCATTAAAAATTAGCCATTTCCATCTAAAATAGGCCTTTACCACATTAACAATGTCTAGACCGTATTTCAGATTTATTTAACTTTATATTCATTGAAAAGAAAACTGCTTCTCTTTCAAAAATAAGGACATTTCGAAGTGAGCCAAAACTTTTGAACAGTGGTGTAGCTAATGGCCGACGTAGCAGTCCATTTTCCCACCCCTATTGTAAGAAATGGTTTATATCTACACAGAATATGTGCCAACTGATTTTTTTTTGCGGGGGCAAAATTTTTCAAAATCTGCACTTCAGAACTCCTTTTCAAAAAAATCTCAGTTATAGTGATCCAAAACAGCGTTTGTGGATGATTAGACCCAACTGTGGAGAAAAGTTTGTGTAGACCAGGGGTCACTAACTGGCGGACCGCGGTCCGGATCTGGACCCAGACGCCGTCTTATACAGACCAGACCTGTAATCAGTAAATTGTAACGGGATTTTAAATTTGACCGGTAGCTTCTGTTTTACCGGCACAGCTTTCCCAGTGTTTACGGCATTAGTTATTAGCTCAGGAAACACATAGACCAATTACGTATGAGTACAGCCATCCCACATGATGCTACTCAGCCAATGAAGTCTCTGCATTGCAGCTACTAAACATCACAGCTCTGCGTTCAGAAAACAGTTGAGTGGTGAGAGACAGACAAAAAAGGAAATGAATTAAGCGACACCGAGAGGGAAATAGTCCTGCACATGCTGACCATGTTTGGCTCAACATACAGCTGGAGGCACCTTTCTCAACTATGAACATAATCAAAGCTGAGTATCGTTCCAGACTGACCAATGAGCTCCAAATGTGTTTGAGACACCATTCAGACCACAATTCAAAAAATACTGGCAGGGCAAACTGCAGGTCAATTCTCCCATTAAGCAGCATGGGATATAAGGGGAGTAACAAGACAGGAAAAAAAAAATGTAAAAGTTCAATTGTTTACATTTTTTGAGATTAAGGTATTGTTAAATATGTATATAAGCTGGTTTGGGTTGTTCAGTCATTATTTTTTCCAAGTTCTGCACTTAATTTTAAGATGTACAGTTATATCAAAAGTTACTTGTTAATAAATGTTGTCAAAATGTTTTTGAACCATACTGAATTTATTTGAATTTATGGTCAGTTATTGATTACATGCACATGCTAATAAAACTTCTAGGTTATATCATCATATATCGCACTAATTGAAGTCAGACTTTATGATGTTCCGGACCTTTGCTTTAATACATTTTCTCTGACTGGACCTCTTTGAATTTTAGTTAAATACCCCTGGTGTAGACCATGCCTCACTCGTGCGTGTTGTTGAACATGACATGCTGATACACCCAAACATATTTTGAAATTAAATTCTATCACATTATTATGTACACTTTTTCCTTTACTCCCCTGTAAAATGCAACACAGCATAACTTACTCAGTACATTGTAGCTGATTTAAGCTGTGGATTTGATTGTTCACTTACTGACTATACAGAGTTTACTGAAGAGAAGCCTCCGTAGGGAATAAAGGCACACAGCTGTTAATACACTTCGAACACTAATAGGATACATTGTTTGTTGTACAACACTGTTATATAATTAAGCAACGGATATTTGTAATAATCTTTGTAAACAAACGATGGAACATCAGCAGTACAACTTTATGTTTTCATAAGTACAAGTTGTAATTGGCCACAACAAAAATAAAACTTTTTAACCCTAGTTTTTTCACACGCAACTTTATTCACAACACAATAATGATGGCGATTGCCACTGTAACTTGAATTTTTTATATATTATTTGTTAATTACCCACGAAATGCAGCAAAATCTATTAAAATAATGTTTGCTAAAGCAGCAGTAGCCACATTGTTGTTGCAGCTGCTTTGCAAATATTTTATTAGGAGCCACTTCTAAATTAATCACTAACATGTTCACCGTTCACGTTGAGCAATAACAGTCTCATATATGGTTCCTGTAGGTGTTTTATCTGCTCAGGCAGAAGAAACAACAAGCTGTGCACGGTTGAGATCTGGTGAGAAGTAGCCAGACACTCTCAGTCTCAGTGGGAAAAAAAAACATCCTTAGCTGTCAGCTAACCTTCCTCTCACAACAGAAAGACGAGTTGCAATGATGGTCTAAGTCAACTGTCGTAAAAACTAAACTAAATAAAAGGTAATATTTCAAGACGGGACCAATGACAAAATGTTTTACCATAAACTGAAAGAAAAAAGAAAAATCCATAATGGTCACTGAAATATATTGAAACTGACAAAAGTAAAAAGTAATAAAAATTTGCTGAAAACTAACTACAAACTATCAGACATTGCTTTTGAAATGTGGTTCAACAGAATCATTTTTAAAAACAAACTAACAAAACTGTACTGGACAAAAATTATGGTATCCTTAACTTAGTATTTTGTTGCACAACCTTTTGAGGCAATCACTGCAATCAAGCGATTTCTGAAACCCTCAATGAGACTTCTGTACCTGTCAACAGGTACTTTGGTCCACTCCTTATGAGCAAACTACTCCTGCTGTCTCAGGTTTGAAGAGTTCCTTCTTCAGACGGCATGTTTCAGCTCCTTCCACAGATGTTCAATGAGATTTAGATCAGGGCTCATAGAAGACTACTTGAAAATAATCTAGTGTTTTATTCTTAGCCATTCTTGAATGCTTTTAGCTGTGTTTTGGGTCATTATTCTTTTCGACAACCGATGACCATGTGACTGAGACCGAGCTTTCTGACACTGGGCGGCACATTTCACTCCAGAATGCCTGGATAGTCTTGAGATTTCCTTGAATTCTGCAGATTCATCTGGCACTGACATCCTGTGCCAGATGCAGCAAAGCAGCCCCAGAACATCAGCAAGCCTCCTCAGTGGGTACAGTGTTCTTTTCTTTGTAGGCTTCACTATTGCGTCTGTGAACATAGAACTGACATGACTTGCCAAAAAGCTCTAGTTTTGTCTCATCTGTCCAAAGGACAGTTTCCCAGAATCATCATTTTTGTCCAGGTCAGTTTCATTAGTTTGTTTTTAAAGGTTCTGTTGAACCACAATGGTATGATTTTCATGAGTTCATTTTTAGTACATTTTTAATTATTTTTGTCAGTTTTGTCAGTTTCAAGTTATTTCAGTGACCATTGTGGGTTTTTTTTTTTAACAGAAGGTAAAAAAAACATTTTGTCCACATGTGTATGTTGCTACACTGCCTCAGATTTTGTTCAGAGTTTATTTATTATCTGGTAGTTTAGTTCTCTTAACTATTTTTGGCTGAATATGAGAATGAAAATGAGAATGTTGGTACTTCCAACCTAAATAAAATCTAATATGGGAAGACATTTTAAGGGTTCAGTCTCTCTAAAAGGACATAGACAAAATTGCTTCAAAAAAACCCCAAATAATTAAATTTAAAGCAAAGGCCAAATTTTAAAATACTGGTCCTTGAAAATAGAAAAAATGTGCAAAATTTTGAAACAATGGTGGCATTGGGGCCCCAGAAAGTTCCTGTAAATTTATATATAAGGATGTGTCTATTTTTGCACTAAAAATTGTCTTTGGTCAACATTTTACCAACTTTTGAGGCTTCCAACATCAGTGGAATTTGACATGTGGCAAGTCAAGGCTCCAATTTTTATCGATTTCGATATGACAAAAGGGTGATGTGGACTGTGTTGTGTAGCAGTTCTTGTGTGTGAAATACCCTTAATATTTTTACACAACCTTGTTTTAGGTCCCAAACAGCAATTACTGTAAGTAAACTCTGAACTAAATTTAAGACAGTTCAGCAACAGCTAATAGCACAAATATATATATATATATATATATATATATATATATATATATATATATATATATATATATATATATATATATATATATATATATATATCTTCAATAAAACAAAATCAAAATCAGATGTCCAAGTTAACAAACCATCTTCCTCTAAACTAACTCTGTTTGACATGTCCACAAGTTTTTGAGAATCTAAACTTCAGAAGGAAAAAATCTCAGTTTCAGTGATTTAAAACAGTTTGTGTGAATGAGAGGCTGAAACAAAGATTACCATGTTTGTTTCGCAAAATATTGATCAATAATGTTATTGTCATATATTTTTTTTCATTTACTCCTCTAAAAATGTAAAACAGTGACGTTTGCCCGGAAAAATTTAACTGACATAATTTGTGAGGGATGATGTGAAAAAGAAGTCCAGCCGGTTGAAAGGTATGTATGTGGCTTTATCATTTTGACTTTTTCTTTTCTTTAAATAGAATAAGTTGTCTAGTTGTCTTTTCTAGCACATAAACACAGCAACTTATAATCATCTCAGTTGTTGCACAGTTGTCACATACCAGTTCGGGTTGGTCGTTCACCATGTGCAATAAAATTCATAAATGCTTAGTTCACTTAATTATTAACTTGATACTCATTGGAAAACCCTTTCCTTATTGAATCTGTTTATTGGAGCCATAGAAATTTTTTAACAATCCCTTATCTCATAAACAACAACTATGGAGATATAGCCCAATTTCCAATTACCTTATCAAGATGCAGATTACAGTCAAAGACACTGTAGGTGACATTTACACAAGTATAATTGCATAAGGAATTTAAAACAAGCTAAACCATGGCAGCGTTATCAAACTTATCAGAAAACCAACTATTATTGTGCATTTATCAGTACACATTGGCCAGTGCGTTACTGTACTGCTATAAAAGCAGATATCATCAGGGATTTTTCTAGGAATAAAAACAAATGTCATACCACATCCCTTCAGTTTACCTACTTTATCATCGCAACTTCATCTTTATGATACTTGTACAAGTTTAACAGTACATCAACACATCAAATGAACTCGTTGACTGTGCACATGGAATATAGCTCAGCAATCTTTAGGTAACCCTAACCCTACACGTGGACTCAATTTAAGCAGTAAAACTGTCCACCCTTCACCCACTCTTCACCAAAGACCTTGCTGTTGTTAGGCCTGATCAGCAGGACCCCAACATGTTTTTCTATCTGCACAAAAAAAAATTGCACTTGACCATGTGACACATGATAAAGGTCTGTGATATGCAATCAGTCCACCTCTGCTCATAATAAGGCCAGGCCTCAAGGACTGTTCCTTTTAAAGGGCCCATGTTATTTGCATTTGACATGCTTTACTGCTTAAAAAACCACACTATTCTTCTTCCCTTCTCTTTATAGACCCCTCCTGAAAAGTCCTGTCAGTTCTTATTGGTCAGATGGTCTGTCAAAAGGCAGGTAACGTTGGTTAGTAACCCCACATCTTCAAGTCCATGGATATAACTCTCGCAACAAGGGCTGTGAGGAAAATGCTCATTCTATGTTGAAAGGCTAAACTAGGTGCTGGGAAGGCGACTTTCTACATAGTGACATAAACAAGCAGAGTTTTCTGTGGTGTGACTTTGGGTTTTGTAAGATTGCACACCTTATACCTTCATAAAATAGCAGCTATAGAAAACACTGAAGGGAAGGAGGAACCAAAAAGTCAATTAAAAAATTTTTTTTCAAGTCCATGTTGCATTAACTCAGTGAACTGCGTCTTTAGTAAAACATATTGTGCCAATATGAACACAGGCTGAAGGACTGAACATGTGATTTAGTGTTTTGCACTTTGTACATAAGGATAGAATGTTTTTTTTTAAGTCTCTTTCCATTAGAGTTTTGCACTCTGTCTGAGCCAAAGCAATGGGAAAACTCCATGAAACATCAATCAGTCCCTCCTACCTGACTACCTCAGATCGGCAGTTTTTTTTTTAGGTACAATAACTCTATTATATTTAACGAAATCATGCAAAATCTAAAATAATTCAAATTAAAACTGCAGAATTCTGACCCACCCCTTTGTACTTCATAGCTTGATGGTAATCAACCTATGAATACTTTCAGAGTTAGAGGCCCTTGAAGTACAAAGGGGTGGGTCAGAATTCTGCAGTTTTAATTTGAATTATTTTGTCCAGGATTTACACCTCTGAGCTCTGTAAAAAAAAAAAAAAAACTCAGCCAAATCTGTTTTTGCATTGACTCCTGGACTTCCTGAGTTTCCAACACTTTTGCATGCACAAAAGGAGGCTATATAACACACTGAAGAAAAAGAGGAACCAAAAAGCAGAATGTGGGCTGTTTAAGACTGAGTGTGTCAGTGTGTGTTCTTACTGGGTGGATGTCTATGAAGAGGCCGTGTTCCTCCTCGTTGGGATGAAGGCCATGCACGTAGTCCAGCAGCACAGGATCAGCATTAAAGAAGTGAGGATGAGAGATGAAGACTGGAGAGTCTGAAATGGACAAAGAATGGTGAAGTTAATCAGTTGAACCTCAAAGACTCTTCAAAATCTCAGGCGTCTAAACCAGAATTTATGTAAATCCAAAACTGACACCTAGGAGTGTTGGCTTCAAGTAAGATCATCTCACAGTCACTCTTACTATAGAATCCCTGCTGCCTTCTGTCCCATCACAAGCTCTCAGATGATCTCTAAGCTTGCTGCTGACTAAAAATCACAGCAACAACAACAAAAAAAAAATGGAGATGCAGCTTTTTCAGCTCTGCTCCCAAGCTATGGAACAGCCTACCCAAAGATATCAGAGAGGCCGGCTCTGCTGAAATTTGTAAAATGCACTTAAAAACATATTTCTTTACCCCAGCCTTCTTCTAGTATCATCTACTATATATGCATGTAATTTTTTTTTTATACCTGCTTGCTTTTTATTATTGTTTATATTTGCTACTTTTATTGTTTTTATTGTTGGTATTTTGTACTCTTATTTTGAAAGTATTGTTCTATTCAAATAAACTTTGCTCTTTTCTGTTGTATATGTACATAGTGTAAGCACTGATAAGGATTCCAGGTACTTGCATGCATGGTGCTGATCTAATCAGTTTAATTTAAATTACATAGCCGACATAGAGGATCGCGATGCTAAGCAAATAGGTTTCCCTAACCTTTGCTTCATTACTTCTAGGAATGCGGCGGAGTTCTATGACGATCAGCATACATTTGTCTGTCTGGTTGTTAGCAACATTGCTCAAGAACGGATTAACGGATTTGGAAGAAATTTTCAGGGAAGGTCAGAAATGACACAAGGACCAAGTGATTAGATGTTGGCAGTGATGTGACTTCTAGTATGGATCCACGGATTTGTTAAAGATTTCTGTACCATTGCCAGATAGAAGCATGGCGTCAATGTAACTATGACTACAAGTGAACACTATGTCAGCTGCCTGCTGACAATCGCATGATTGTGATCCTACTACAATTCCATCGCTGTGGACTTAACCGTTGGAAATGATACAAGGAACAATTGATTAAATTGTGGGGGTGTTTCTGAGTCCCATCAATTCCTGCTGTCTGTGACATATTTAGATCACACGATTCGATATTCGTACATAACGTAGACACGCATAACACACGCCTGTGCTCACCGTAAGGTAATTTTTTATTAAAGATTTCATCAGTCAGAAATGATACGACTGAGCAGCCTTGGAGGAGTACTGCGCTCTCTAAGTGCTTTTCTTGCTTTAGTGGGGATTTTCTGGATTGTTGAAATTCTTAAATTCTCTGAATATTATTTACGTACACAGAAAAAAAACATACAAGTTAAATTTAACCCTCTGATACCTAAGCAGGACCCATTCAATTTTTACTCCATGTGGGCTCGCAGATTTTCTCAATTTTACAGTTGAGCAGACATTAATTTTCTTCTTAGTTCTTATTAAAAATATACTGAATTTTAAATATTAACGTCTTTATGATCAAACATTGCATTGTTGTCCACTTTCAAAGAGAAGTTTGAATTCTGCATTAAAAAAAAAATCATGAGTGTGGTTGGTCTCATCCAAAATCAGTATTGCAAATAATCTGCCATATTTATCTCAGAAACAATTAACAAAACAATATTTTGATAAACACATTTGAGCACAAGATGTTTTCCTTGTTAAACAGAGAAAACATCTCACCAATTTACCCTCTATTTTGAGAGTAGAAATAGGTCACATTGTAGGACACATACACTTAATGCTACCTCAAAACCCTCTGAACTCCAGGCAGTTTCTTGGTGATTTATTTCTTTTGCTCCTTTTCAATATGGCATCATGTAGATAGAATCAATATGTACAATTTTTTTCGCTCTCCTCGGTACATCAACTCTAGAAACATGCTTCACCACGCTGAATGTACCTTCCAACAACTTGCTCCTCTGTGTACCGTTTCTGAGCCATGCCTCATTTCTTTTATTGATCCAGTATGTTTTATTTTCCTCTCAGTTTCTCTTGTCATCTCCTCTCTGCTCTGTGGAAACACAGCCTGCAGTTCAGCTGAAAACTCCCTACATTTTTGACTGTTTGTCACAGCTGAATGAACCATGGCATCTCAGTTGTGCCAACGAGTGCAGGATTTTGTACTTTTTGCAGAATCTGGTGCAAATTTTATATTTTTGGTGAATTTTTCAGTGAGACATGTAGAATGAAGTGATTTTGACGAAATTTCATGATTTTAAGCTGACTTTTGGTCATTTTTCCTGACTCAACCATGCGTCACACAGGATATTAATTATATTCCAACTGCAATATTTCAATATTATGTGCAGTATTGCTTACAATATTACTACTTCAGTATCATCACAGTAACGCTTTTTGATTTTCTGTTCTCGTCTTATTTTCGCATGGCTTTATTTAAACTTTTACTAATGTATCATGTTATTGTCATTTCTTTTGAACAATATCTGGCACAAGAATTTAATTCAAAATTAATACAGTTCTATCTTATCTCATCGTATCCTATGTACAAGGTCCTTCGAAAAGTCGAAAATCTTTAAATTCTTTCTGTTTTTACAGTTTCTGGCTGATTATTCTACATTCACAGACAACAATCCTGTACTACAAAGCAAACATTTGTAATGTTTGTGAGACAGTGTTTGCATATATACTCACTGTGGCGGCAGCTGCTAACGTTCAGCAGGCCAGACTGTCTGCATGGGCAGAAGCCTTCATTGGGAGTGTAATCTGTGCCATTGGCAAACAGCGTTTTGGGTGCAACATATCGATATAGAGGGATACCATGCATCTCTCCTGGACGCTGGTAAACCAGTTCCATAGATCTGCAAAAGGAAGGTTTGTAAGTATGCAGAACCTGGTTGAGAATAAAATCTGAAAAAAGAAAAAATGGAAAAAAGCATTTTTACCTGCAGGCATCAGGGCTGTAGAAAGGCAACGTGCTCTCTTTTGTCATGAAAGGAGGCCACATCTGCCCAGCTGTTCCATTGATCATGTTGCACTGCGGAGTCCTCCAGTAGTTTAGCTGGTAACAAAGAGAAGACAGTCAGACTTTGGTGAAAAACAAACATAAAACAGCCTCAGATGTCATGTCAGTGTCTCACCTCCGTCAGGCCGTTCCAGGAGTCGACTTTGTGCACATTCCTGATGTCGTCTTTTCCAGTGAAGATGGTGAACAGACCAGTGTTGGAGTTGTTGAACTAACCAAAGACAATATCATACTTTATCTGCATTTGTTTAGAATTTCCTGACTGAACAAGCAAAAAAGCCAGTCACACAGAACAAAAGGTAACTTATTTAAATGTTACTTTATGTAGAAAAAAAATTAAAAAAAAAAAAACAAAACACAGCAGCAAAGTTCCAGATTTGAGAGACTGGAATTAAAACCATTACAATAGGATAGCATATATCTTCAAAAATGGGAAAGATGAGCGTTTAGTGCCTAACTGAAATGATGCCATAATTTTAGTCACTGAGGTGCTTGTTCACAGTAGCCTACTTGAAGAGAAGGCAAACCAGGTCAATGTTTGATATGTTAATATCCATGATTGTGCTGCGAAGATAGCAACATTCAGTGCCGTGTACAAGTACTTTCAATCATGATTTCATTTATTGAAAGAAAAATGCTATCCAGCCTACTTTGCCCTATGTGAAAAAGCAATTGCCGCCTGAGCTACCAATCTATCAAATGATCCAATTAATTTGTCAGTTGGGTTCAGTTTCACCAGCCACACCCACATATGATTATTGCCATGCTTGCTGAACCTAAACATCATTAAACAGAATGTGTCCGACATTGTGAAGTAGATACTAACATGTCTACGTAATGATGAGCCTTCTAATAGCAAAACACAACCTGGCTCAATATTTGCCACAAGACACTGCAAGCACTACAGAGGTTAATGAGGGTCTTTAAGCTGTAGCCAATAGGAAATCAACTCCAAAAAAGGTCAAATCCTGTCTGATTTTGCACCTTTGTGGATGGTAAAGGTGGGCACCATGCTGCTCTAAAGTCTCCAGTTTCCCCTGGTGAAGAACTGGCCCAAAGAACGCCCAAGCCAATCATTTTCATTTTGTGCCATAAAATCAAGAAAAAACAAATTCATTACTTTAGCATGCATGCATGCAGGCATGTCGTCTCCATGCTGTCCTCTCAGACGTGAAAACCATAAACCTGAACCCCAAAATCATGAAGCATTTCTACTACTCACCTCTGCAAAGAGGCCAAACTTTCCCGATGACGGCAGCATGCCGGGCAGGTATGTATTGAGGAAATCAACCAGACCACTGTCGTAACCCCACATCAGCTCCCCCACCGTCTTGGTCAGGAAGGGCCCCTCGTTAAACGTCTTGAAAGAGGCGCTGATCATCAAACGCAGTGCGAACGGCAGGTTTTCCATCATCACCGCTGCGCCCTAAAAGCACAGAAGCAGATGACTGAAGAAAGACCTGATCTAAACAATACATGCATATTGAGGAGGTAGGAACAACTTCTTACCAGCACCAACATGTTTGGAATGGTCACAACATCGGACTCGTTCCCTTTAGACATGGTGGGCTCGAAGAAGTACTTTCTGTATTCTCTGTAGGACACGGTGTTGTTGGGGTGAAATGTGATGTTGTCTTTCTGGCATCGTTTTCTGAAAGAGGAAGAAATGTGTCAACCCAACCTCTTAATCAGATGCTGATTTTGGATAAGCTCTGCCTGTTTGAGGTTCATTTTATTGACACATGAGCAATCTCTCTAGTTGTGGACGTGATCTTTAAGGTTGGCGTAACATTGTTAACATATATATCATTTAGCTTGACATACATTCATGCTGCAGAAACAGCTAATGGCAGCCAGATGGTGATGGTGCATCCTGCGCATGTCCATCACTGCAGCTAACCGGTAAACACAACAAGTGATTGGACAGTACATCAGCAGAGAGCATACGCCCCCACCTCCGGTATCCTGGCGCCACCCCCCACGAGGTTGCCAGAAATCACTTTGAATTGCAGCTGTGTCAGCAGATGTCTGAAAAGTGGCCATTTTAAACTGAGAACAGTCTGTACTAAGAGTGTAACTATGTACTCGGCTTTCAAAATCAAGATTGGCCACATCAAAACCATTTTCCTTGACAAACGTGCACAAATTTGCAGATCAACATTTACAAGATTTCAAACCTGGAAAAGAAACTATTTGAAATTTTAAACATTATGTTCCATTAGGAAACAATCTTTCCTATTGAAACTAATTGCAAGCCTTGAGAACTTAATTTTCAATCTTGTAAAACCTTGGACAGACAGTGAGATGTCCTACACCATATGGAAGGAAAGTGAACTGTTCATGTATTTAAATCAGTAAAAATATTATTTTACAGCCATCTGCCAAGCAACACATTTGCAGGTTGCAGGACAAAATATATAAGTTAAACTGTGTATTTGAGCTTTGTGCTGTTCTTTATTACCTTCTTAGAGTGATATTAGCACTATTAAAATATTTTTGAATTTTTTTGATGAAAGTTAAATGTGCTACAATATACTATTATAAATGAAGCAACAGGGATGCCCTGTCCAACAAATCTTATTCGATACAGATTGCAAACCAATTCTGGCTACCGATGTAGCCTATAGAGCCTTGTGACAACTGCACACTATTCAAGCCAAAGCTGTTCATGTTTTATTTTCATTTTCTGGCAACATTTCAAAAGTCTGCTTTTACGTTTACCTGACAATTAAATGGAAACGCAGTTACTGTCACACAAGAAGGACGACATGAATCTGTAAAACCACTGACACCACAGCTTAAAAAGGGACGTCTACGCTAAATTGCAATCTTTGTGATGTGCTAACGACAACAGCTTTGGAAATTGATTAGTCATCGAGTTGTATTTGCCACTATGAATCCAACAGCCACTTTGAAATTATTTACCATATTGAGAGCTCGCAGTAGGAGTTTGTATCTCTGTCTAGCTTTTTGCTTTTCACTGCTTTGAACAAATGTGCCAGTTTCCTGTATTCTACATATTCTGGTAAAACATTGTCTGTACTTTGATTCATTTTATACATTACTTTGAAATCCTTAATTGTTCTGTACTTTTAAGAATGTCTTTACATATTGTTGATTGGTTTTCTTTTCATTGGCAGTTTTTTTTTTTAATGCAAGTCAAAAGTAGCCATCTTTTATAGTCTACATGTCTGCAACCATAAATAAGACCACACTCTTACTCTTTATTCTTTCTTTCCTCTGCAAAAAGGTGAAAACAATACAGAATCATGTCTGTAGAGATTAGATTTTTCTAATCAACTGATTAAAACAATACATACAAATCTTTAACACATACCTTCAAACTTGTAAAACTTGTTGTTTACACTTCAAGCATTCAAACACTGAGTTCCAACATTTTGAAGCTATTCAGTTTCAAAATATGATATGATCTTTATTGCTTACTCTGCAATTTGGCTTTAAATGACTCTGCAACAGTGAACTGGCAGTCTCTGAAGAAACAGATGTGTAAAAATCAGAGTTATGCAATTGTTCTCCTGCTAGAACTTTTTGTGATGTACATTATTCCTCAAATGTAGGTCAGGAGGTATCCCTCATGTTACGCAACAGCTGGGGCTACTCGAATGAACTACATATGGTACACAATGCATTCCAGACAGGGAGCCAAGATTACATAAAGCCACAGTTTTATGTGACCTATATATTGTATACATGTTCCAGAGAGCGGGTCCACTTTACGTAAAGACAGTTTTATGTGAATGACCTACATATTGTATTTATGTTCCAGAGAGGGAGTCCAGTTTACCTATAGACACAGTTTTACTTTACCGAGTCAGATGCTCATGGTTGACTGGTTCCAGTAAAACCGATGGCCTTCAGAATTACTAAATATCTGAATTTTTTTCAACTAAACAATCACCTCAAAATGCATTTTTGCAACATAGTGGCAGTTTACAGGACAAAATGTCCTGAAATATAGTTCAGCAGAAATGTGTGACTGCAGGTGATTCTAGTTAAGTTCTCAGGGAGGGTACAAAACGTACCTGTACACATAAGGTCCTTTCTGTTCCACCATGGGCTTCTCTCCCTTTAGGATCTCTTTTGGGTTGAGGACGTTGAAGAAGTAGACAGACATGTAGAACGGCACAGGGATGTCCTTCCACATGGTGTAGGACATCTCATTCTTTGGGTCGATCATTGTGTTCTGACATGAAAAAGACAAAAGAAAAGACAAAACTTATTCACGATCAATTCATATGCACATTTCTTTTTCTATGAATGTTCTTAGCGTACAATTTCACCAAATAATAGCTTGATCAACAGTACAAAATGCAAAAATATTGTATTAATTATCATAAATGTTAAATATATGAACTGCAGTCTGTTGTTTTCATGCTATTTTCTATTTAAACTAGATTTTAGAGATGAATATAATACTTTTACTCAGTATTGTTTTAGTTAATTGACTGTTTCAGTTACAGTTGTTTCATACAAAACATACGAAGAGCTTTGTAAATACTGTTGAAGGCGTTAGTCGACAGATTACATAAGTTTATTCTTCTTTCTGCTCCTTTCATTCAGAAGTTTTAAAATTTTTGTTTTTGTATTGTACTGAATTGCTCCTTGTTTCTTTTTTGTTTGTTTGGTTTTTTTTTTTTTTTTGGTCAATCAATTAAATAAAAACTAACTAAAAGATTTCCTCAATTTTCATGGAAAATTTCCAAATCTTTAATTATTCTAGATTCTCAAATGTGAGAAATTTATGTTTTTCATATCAAATGTTTGAATAATTTAAATTTATTCTCAGTAATGTTGACTTTGGACTACTAGCCAAAATGCCAGATATTCATTGAAGAACGTATCACTTTGAGCTTAATTTTTCACATTTTTTTCTGATTTTTGCAGTCTGTATGAACAAGATAAAACACCAACTGCAAGCTCAGTTTGCCATTTTCTTAAAATTCTTGTATCAGGCAGTGGAGAAAGCAGCCTCCACGTGCAGTGAGAATCAAAGATATGGACAGTTTGCTTGTTCGTACCTCATTTATCAAGATGGCAATTTGATGTCAGGGACATTATCTATCTTATTGGCATTTTGCATTTGTTTCCAGTGAGATATCAAACGGTTGTTCTGTAAAATGACTGTTGCTGCCCTAGAAACAATATATATTTTTAGATTTACAATATAGAACAAAGTCTAACTTTAGGTCTGAATGAAGGATTACCTCAGAATATTGTGTTTTTTTCTTGTTATATCTGTGTACTGTAAAGAACTACAACCTGTACTGGTTTTTGAATAAATATTGTACTATATAAATACATTCAGAAGTCAAATAACATCACATTTTCCCTGAACACTATCTGGCACTGGAGTGTGCCCCAGGTATATAAAAGCTCGACCTGTAATTTCAGACCTAAATTGCCCTAAGGATAGAAATTCTTCACATTTCAAATAGTTCTGAATGTTCTTCCCAGGTTTATTTTCATATTTGTACTTTTAATTTTTACTTGTTAAAAGTAGTTTTCGGAAAACCTATTGCTACTTTAAGTACCGATTAGCAGCTAATTGAAGGAGCTATCAGTAGCTAATTTCGCTGCACTCGCTCGTTATAATTTCATATTGTGCTCAGCTGCGACAAAAGGCTGAACTTCGTTGACTCAGCACAGAAAGCTAGTTTTAAACATGCTAAACATCGCTGCTTACCTTCACTATCTGGTCGTCGATGATTAAAGGTCCCACAAAAGCAAGAACTGTACCGAAGAAGACGGTGAGGACACCTGCCACTACGAAGCCGACGGCCACTTTGGATTTATCAATAGTCATATTGACAGCTGAGTCAGTGTCTGTTTGTTTTTGTTTGTGTCCTCTCCTGTTAGCTGTACGGCTAAACACGCTGAGCTAACTCCCTACAAATGACTACAAAAATCTGTCAGCGTGAAACAAACCGTCTCCTCCGAGCTGCACTCTGTGCTCCTGCCGGTATATTGATCTTAGTTATCGATGTTGCCGACCAGCTGCGACTGTTGCCATATTTATAATCTGCTGGTCACGCCTCCGCTGCGCAGAGTACTCTGGGAAGTGTAGTTCTCAAGCAGGCGCACAGATTTTTGAGTGGTCAATGTTGAGGATTTGGGACACTGAGCTTTCAGACTAGTGGAAAGGAAAATATACGCTAGGAAGCTTGCTTTTTTTTTTCTGTTTTTAACGTCTAATGGACATTTATCCAAGTTTTTTTTTAACAAGATAGTAATGTATTTGTGTATTTGAACATTACATTTCAGTAATTCTGGAATAATCTGATCTTAGAAATAATCTCCTTAAAAATTGTATATTTTTCCACTACAGTTTTGTATTTTGCTCAAAGTGGAAATTAAAATGTTCATTTTGGTGTTTTATATTACTTTGTCTACTGTCCAGTTTTAAAAATTTGCAATTTTTTTTTAAATCAAGGTAATACCTTTCTTGTCTATTCAAACAGTAAAGTGCATAAGACTTTCAATAAAATTATTTTAGTAATGTAAGCAGTCAACCATGGAAGTTTCTTTGTGAAATCTTTTAGCTAATATTTAAAATTTTACTGCACATTTGTGCATTTTCAACAAGATAGTACCTTATTTGCATATTTAAATATTAAATTCCAGGAAACCTTCTTCTTGGTCTCTGATCTTTTTAATATTTTTCTTAAAAATTATATTATGGGTTTTGTCACTGCAGTTGCGTATCTTGCTTAAAGTGAAAAAGAAATGTTCTTTTAGGTGTTTTTTTGTAGTTGTTTTGTTTTTGTTTTTTTCCTTTGTCTGTTGTTCATTTTTACAAATTTGCACATTTTTAGCAATGTAATACCTTCCACGCATATTTAACATTGAATTTCATGAAACTTAAAATTAAAAAAAAAAAAACATTCTTTTAAGGTAAGTAATCAATTGCAGAAGCTTCTCGTGATGTCTTAGCTTAAAGGGTCTTTCATTTCATTAGGTTTCATGGTTTCAATGTCCTTAGCTAACATTTCCACCATACTGACATACAGTGTTTTACCACAAGAGTGAACAGTTGTGTATCTCACACAAAATTGTACGATTTTTTTTTTAAAAAAAATCTAATTCTAGTGTGCTGAAGATTATTAAAAGTGTAATTCCCACTCAGATGCACAGATTTTCAAATGTACACTAGCCGATTTTGAGATTTTTAATATCTTACTTGAAACAATCAACTGGTTTCATGGTGATATCTGTTCGCCTTTAGTGCTTTTCCTGGACTCATGATTTGGCAGTCAGTGTTATTTTCAAATAACAACAAGCTGTTGAACCACTATACTGACAATGAGATGATTGATAAACATGCCAATCTAAGCAGTCTTCCTGAATGCTCACCATTTCTTCTGAAGATGTTTATTCAGTAGAAAATTACTTGTTTGTATGTCAAGGTAAAATACCTACCTAACTCCTTTAATAATTGGTATGCTAGAATGTAATAGAAAATAACTGGAATCGATCATTATCTCCGTTAAGATCACATTGCACAAATAAATCTGAAAAAAAGTGAAAATCTGGCAGCAAGAGCGCCAAAAAAAATACAATAAAAATAAACATGGAATACTGTAACATTCAAAAATTGCAAAAATTGTGAAAATAATGGCAATGATCTTTAAAATAATTATGTTTTTAGCTGACTTATGTATAGTAAAACAGTGTAACTCTATGATGACACACAGAACAAATTAATAATTAGTAAATCCAAATCCTTCACATGAGCTTTTAGTATGGCTTTGGTCTGTTGTTTTAAAGTCAACATGTAAATTGATTTTTTTTCTGTGTTTTTAATGGAAATTATCTGCATTTTGACAAAGCACAGACAGCCTGTAAAATAGCAGCAAATTGTTTACAGTGTAACTTACCTTTGTTATTTGGTCTTTCATTACAGCTGGACCCACAATCACAAACATCAGTCCAAAAGACAGCATCAGAACCCCTGCCACAATAAATCCAATAGCTACTTTGGATTTATTGACTGCCATGGTTTGTACTGATCAGTGTTGTCTGATAACAGGAGAAAATGTTGAGTCGTCTCGCCACAGGGTGAGCAAACAGGCTGAAATATGAACGAGTGCACAGTACATTAAAGCCCTGCCATGCAGCAGTCAGGACGTGCACCCGGTGTTTATACTCTGCAGACCCTGCCCACACATCCTGACTGCTTTCATCACAAATCCATGCAAATTCATGCAAGTCACATTGCAGTCAGATGACAGCTCTGTTTGTCATTTTAAGGATGTAACTTCAAGCAGCAGAGCAGTGAAAATATACTTAACAGAGACTATCAATGCAATAGATGTCCTGTAAAGAGGAGAAGGTGCACATACCATCAGAATCAGAATCAGAATGTCCTGTCAATGTATGAGAACAACAAAATTGAAAATGCAATCTTTAAAGTGCATAAAATTGTGTCCTGAGTTTAGTGCATAAGTGGCCTTTGCATCGAGACTGTTAATCTTTGTGTTCAAAGCTCTGTAACATCTGCCTGACGGCAGAAGTTCACGAGGGTGATGCAGGTGGGAGGGGTCTCTGATTACATTTTATGCCTTCCTGAGGCTGTACAGTTCATCAAAGGAAAGCTGAGGACAACCGGTGATTTTCTGGGCTATATTGACGACCCTCTGGAGAACCTTCCTGTCTGCTATTGTGCTCCTGGCAAACCAAACGCACATGCAGTACGTGAGAATGTTCTATATGGAGCAGCGATGAAAGGCCACCGCAGTCTTTGCAGCAGGTTGTTGCTCCTGAGGACCATCAGGAAGTGCAGTCTCTGCTGTGCCTTCTTCACTGAGGTTGTTATGTTAGCGCTCCAGGTCAGGTCATCCTTAATGTGCACACCCAAGAAGCAACCATCAGAAACCCTCTCCACAGAGTCCCCACAAATGACCAGTGGCTAAATGTCTGTCTTCATCTTTCTGTAGTTGACAATAATTTCATTGTTTTGGTTGTTTTCAGGATCAAGTTATTCGGTTGACATCACACTGACAGTCGTTCCACCTCGTCCCAGTATGCAGTCTCATTCTCCCCAGAGATGAGCCCCACGACAGTGGTATCATCCGCAAATTTTATGATGCTATTACTGTGATGTAGGGGGGCAAAAACATGAGTGTAGAGGGTGAATAGCAGGGGGCTCAGCCCTGGAAGGAGTCAGTGCTGAGGCTGATGGCTGAGAAGAGGTGGGGGGCTTATTCTTATCCACTGGAAGCACTCTGTCAGGAAATCCAAAATACAGAGGCAGATCAAGTGTGATACTCCCAGGTCTGACAGTTTAGTTACCAATCTGCTGGAGAGGATGGTATTAAACACAGAGCTAAAGTCCACAAAGAGCAGCATTGCTCCCCTGCTGCTCCAGAGAAGGGTAGAGAGCTGTAGCCACAGCATCCTCGGTGGACCTGTTAGCTCCATAGGCACACTAGGCTCCATAGGTGAGGGTCAAACTCAAGGGGAAGACAAGAACTGATGTGGGCCCAGACCAGTTTTTCAAAGCATGTCATGACTATGGGTGTAAGTGCCACTGGGCGATAGTCGTTCAGTCTACCAATGGTGTTCTTCTTAGGGAGGGGACGATGGTGGAGGGCAGGGAGGGACAGCAGCCTGGCTTAGGGACTGTTTGAAGATGGTGGTGAAGACCCCAGCCAGCTGATCGGCACAGTCCAGAGCACCTGTCCTGAGATGCCGTCAGGACCCACAACTTTCCCTGGCTTAATGACCCTCAGCATCTGCCTCACCTGCTGCTCCTCCAATGTGAGGACGTAGCTGCTGCGGGCTGGTGGGTGTAGGATGTCCATCTCTGGTGGCTGCACCTCAAAGCGGGTGAAGAAGGTGTTGAGCTCCTCCGTTAATGAGACGTCCCTGTGGTCCATTGTCAGGCTGCTGGGTCTGTAGTTAGTGATGTGCTGGATGCCCTGCCATACCTACATGAAATCATTGCTCTGGAAGGAGATATGTATGAATTCTTCTTTCTTTTCAAAAACATTTTACAGCAATGTAACTCATTGGGATTGAGGTAAAATGGCAAAAATGCTATTTCAACACAGTGAATATATATATATATATATATATATATATATATATATATATATATATATATATATATATATATATATATATATATATATATATATATATATATATACACACATACGCACACTATATTGCCAAAAGTATTCGCTCACCTGCCTTGACTCGCATATGAACGTAAGTGACATCCCATTCCTAATCCATAGGGTTCAAAATGACTTCGGTCCACCCTTTGCAGCTATAACAGCTTCAACTCTTCTGGGAAGGCTGTCCACAAGGTTTAGGAGTGTGTTTATGGGAATTTTTGACCATTCTTCCAGAAGCGCATTTGTGAGGTCACACACTGATGTTGGACCAGAAGGTCTGGCTCTCAGTCTCCGCTCTAATTCACTCCAAAGGTGTTCTATCGGGTTGAGGTCAGGACTCTGTGCAGGCCAGTCAAGTTCATCCACACCAGACTCTGTCATCCATGTCTTTATGGACCTTGCTTTGTGCACTGGTGCACAGTCATGTTGGAAGAGGAAGGGACCAGCTCCAAACTGTTCCCACAAAGTTGGGAGCATGGAATTGTCCAAAATGTCTTGGTATGCTGAAGCATTCAGAGTTCCTTTAACTGGAACTAAGGGGCCAAGAACAGCTCCTGAAAAACAACCCTACACCATAATCCCCCCTGCACCAAACTTTACACTTGGCACAATGCAGTCTAACAAGTATCGTTCTCCTGGCAACCGCCAAAGCCAGACTCGTCCATCAGATTGCCAGATGGAGAAGCGCGATTCGTCACTCCAGAGAAGGCGTCTCCACTGCTCTAGAGTCCAGTGGTGGCGTGCTTTACACCACTGCATCCGACGCTTTGCATTGCACTTGGTGATGTATGGCTTGGATGCAGCTGCTTGGCCATGGAAACCCATTCCATCAAGCTCTCTGCTGAAGCATTGTTCTTGAGCTAATCTGAAGGCCACATGAAGTTTGAAGGTCTGTAGAGATTGACTCTGCAGAAAGTTGGTAACCTCTTGGCACTATGCACCTCAGCATCCACTGACCCCGCTCCGTCAGTTTACGTGGCCTACCACTTGGTGGCTGAGTTGCTGTCATTCCCACACACTTCCACTTTCTTATAATACAGCTGACAGTTGACTGTGGAATATTTAGGAGCGAGGAAATGTCATGACTGGATTTGTTGCACAGGTGGCATCCTATCACAGTTCCACGCTGGAATTCACTGAGCTCCTGAGAGCGACCCATTCTTTCACAAATGTTTGTAAAAGCAGTCTGCATGCCTAGGTGCTTGATTTTATACACCTGTGGCCATGGAAGTGATTGGAACACCTGATTCTGATTATTTAGATGGGTGAGCAAATACTTTTAGCAATATAGTGTATTGTATTGTATTGTATTGTATTGTAGACATAGATAGATAGATAGATAGATAGATAGATAGATAGATAGATAGATAGATAGATAGATAGATAGATAGATAGATAGATAGATAGATAGATAGATAGATAGATAGATAGATAGATAGATAGGTGCGTGCGTGCATGCGTGCATGCGTGCATGCGTGCATGCGTGCATGCGTGCATGCGTGCATGCGTGCATGCGTGCATGCGTGCATGCGTGCATGCGTGCATGCGTGCATGCGTGCATGCGTGCATGCGTGCATGCGTGTGTGTGGTTGTGTTTCCACAGAGCAGAGAGGAGACAAAAAGAGAGCTTGACTCAAATAGTTTAAAGAGGAGCAAGTTGTCAGTGACTTGATGGATTAATAATAATAATAATAATAATAATAATAATGCCTTTAATTTATAACGCACTTTACATACAGAATCTCAAAGTGCTACAATAGTGAAAGTACAAGAATACAATATAAAACATTTCAAAAACAATAGTGTGACACCTAGAAAGATATTTGTTTGGTGTATAAATATTTAGTACAACCATTTTACATGTTTTCACACTTTATGCAGTTAGTAAGCTGAAAGTAAGCTCAATTCCTTCTCCCACATGTCTCTAGTCCAGATTTATTGAGTTTTTTTCAACAGTGTCTTTGTCTTTGTCACTGTATCATTAAGCTTTGACTGATAAAGAACAAACAACAACAGCTGCTTTGTACAGTCTCTTGCATCTCAGCCACTGAAGTTTGTAACTCTTTAGAGAAGTCATGGTGTCTTGGTGACCTCCTTCACTTGGCAGATAAGTGCATGTACTATATTCCTTCTATTTCTTAATGATTAATTTCCCTGTACTCCAAGAGATATTCACTAACTTGGATTTTTATATTCATGTGTATATACACTACTGGTCAAAAGTTTTAGAACATCCCAATTTTTCCATTTTTTTGTTGGAAACTATGAATGCTAATGTCTCATTGTACTATGAAATAAAAACATAGAACAAATAAACAAATGAACTTAAAAAATAAAACAATTCAGAAACCAAAATGTATTCTAAACTTCTGACTCATCAAAGTTGCCACCTTTGACAGATATAACAGCTGAACACCCTCGTGGCCTTCTTTCCACAATGGAAATCAAATATTCTTCAGAAAGTTCTTCCCAACTCTATTGCAGAAGTTCCCATAAATGTGTGGCACTTGGAGGTTGCTTTGCTTTCACTTTTCTGTCCAGTTCATCCCAAACCAGCTCCATGGGGTTTAAGTCTGGAGACTGTGCTACCACTCCATGTTTTTAAGCTTACCATCTTGTTATTTTTTTCCAAAGGTAGTTCTGGAACAGCTTGGACTGATGTTTTTGTCATTGTCATTATCTTGCTGTAGGATGAACCCTTGATCAACTAGGTGCATACCAGAGGGTACTGCATGGCGCTGCAAAATGCTGTCGTAGCCGTTTTGGTTCAGGGTACCTCTCACTCTGTACAAGTCACCGACCCCGGATCCATCAAAACAGCCCCAGACCATCACGCTTCCTCCTCCATGTTTGACAGTTGTCACACACTGTGGAACCATCCTTTCTCCTACTTAATGGCATCCAAAAATCCTGCGTGATGAACCACAGATTTAAAATTTTGATTCATCAGTTCATAATACCTTCTTCCAGTTTTCAGTATTCCATTGGTGGTGTTTCATGGCCCAGGCAAGCCTCTTTTTCTTATTCTGACGTCTTAGCGATGGCTTTCTTGCTGCAACTCCACCAGTCAAACCTGCAACTTCAAATCTTCCCTTCACAGTCGAAACTGAGACTTCTTCCTATGACCACTATTAAGCTGTGCTTGAAACTGTTGTCCGGTGAGCTGCCTATCATGCAAGCTGTTGACTCTCAGAAACTTGTTTTCTGATTTTGTTGTGGCTTTGGGTCTTTCAGACCTCTTCCTGTCATGAGTTTCCCCCAGTTTCTGAGTGCCTTTTAATGAAGAAAACTGTACTCACTGACACCTTGACTTTCTTTGCAATTTCTCTGTAGGAAAGATCTACATTTTTAAGAGTTATGATGGTCTGTCTCTCTTCTATTGTTAATCACCTTTTCCTCACCATTTTAATAGCAACACATTACTTTCTGGCATACAATACTGTTCAAATAATGCTCTCGAGAGTATGGGTGCCGCGTTGTGTTCCAACACTACTTTTATGCAGAGGAGTTGTAAGTAATGAAGAAAAGTTGGGACACCTGTAGGATTTGGTAGCACCAACTTTCAAGGCTTGATCAACCTGGGTGACCTTACCTTTTGTTAACCTCTGGCAGTTTACCACTTACCTTTGTACCATTTTAAGCTATTCATTGGACTTGACCTTCTTGAATTTCAGTTAAAAACTGGAAAAATTTGGGCACTCTAAAACTTTTGACCGGTAGTATATGTATGTAGTCATCCCCTGGCTTATGCTTTTAAATAACCTTTTAATGGAGTTGCTTAGACCATATTTTTGTCTTCATCATATAGTTAAAGTCAGTCCTCCTGGCATTAACTAAGTGAATTGCAAATTGTGCCTCCAAATACAGGTGTTTTCATACAGCAGTAAATCGAGAGACACTGCTGGAGGGATTACATATCTCATCTGTCCTGGAAACACCTTAGGATGCCCCAAGACGAGCCACAAAACATTAGTGGAATGAGCAACATCTGGAATCCCCTCTTTAGCCTGCTGTCATCAAGATCCAAAATTGGATAAGCAGAAAAATATACATGGATGCACTTTACACAATGGTACACTGACAAGTACATACAGCTAAATGTTATAGAACTAGTAATTGGAGAACTAAACATCTGCAGTTGAACAGGTTGACAGTTTTAGTAAACTCTGACTCACTACAAGCAATAAAGTCACTTCTGGCCTATGCATCACCAACATCCACAACTTACAGCCACCACCTGCTGCAACAGTATCAAAACATGATTCAACACTTTCTGGTTTACAGATTCTTCTGCTTTTTCTTCATGCTGACTGCATCCAATATAAACAGATATCAGATACCAAAATTATAAAATCCCTACACCTTACAATGGACCTGACCAACACAGCCATGCTATGTTGTTATGTGAGCCTATATGTTGGATTTGTTTTACTGCAAGACAAGGACAGCGGACTAAAAACATAGTGCCTGTTCTCTCCAAATTTTACCCATCAGTGTTGAGACCTGCACAGGAGTTTCTTCAGGACCACTCAGTGATACTTACCTTTAAGTAAGTACATTTTTCTCCCTTGAAAATGCCGGTGAAAGAAGTTCTAGAGCAATAGTTTTTGAAATCGGAACAGGTAAAAGGTTCAGGCTGCCTTAATATGGATGCAAGTTGTTGTAAAGGAAAACAAGCTGTGCAGGATTTCCAGCTTTTATATACAGTCTATGGATAAATCACATTATTGCACATAATGCTCTGTGCATGTTGGACCAGTACAATCATTAAATACCCATGTAATTACTTTACTTTCACATTTTAACAATAGGGTATTTTTTTTTGAATAGTTTTGTTTATCACAGTCTTCAAACTGTATGCTAGTATGAACATCTTTTATGTTGAATTGATGGAGACCTCTTGGTCCAGCGTTGTGTGAGTGGAACTCGCTGACAACCTAGGGCCATGGGTAACTAACGTAGCCTGGGGTCATGGATGACGCTGATGAGCACAATAGGTGGAAATGCGTCTGAGCCTCTGGAAAATTCAATGCAGAGACAGGCGTGCCGTTACCATAGTTTGGAAATCCTATGCTAGTAAGTTAAGTCCGTTGCTACAGGAAACAACAACCTCATTCAAACAGCAAATTACCACAGTTTTGTCGAGAATTTGGATTGTGCAGTAAATCAGCCCTGCTAAATTTTTGTGGTGGATTACCCATTTTAATGCCATCATTTAATAAACAAACACCATGCTGTATTAAGAGAGACTTGAAAATAACATTTGAGACCATAAATTCAATAGGAACATTGGGGTAACTCAGGAGCAAATCATATGAGAAACAGATTCATGTTCTGCTAGAATTCTTTATAGTCTGAATTCTTTCCAGAGGAGGTCCCTCCTACTGACTGTAAGAAAGAATGAATTTCAGAATTTGATTTAAGTCAGAAATTACATTTTTGATCATATTGTGGAATTGTATAATTTAAACAAGAAAAACACCCAGAGAGCGCAGTACTCCACCAAGGCTGCTCAGTCATTGTATCATTTCCGATGGCTGAAATCTTGAAAAAATTTGTGGTAGAAATTATGGCACTACAGAATGTTGCAATTTAATATAGATGTACCCAGACACAAAATGATCTTACACTGAGCACAGGCATGTGTTATGTATGTGTATGTTATGTACAGATACCAAATCGTGCGACCTAAATATGTAGCGGGCAGCAGGAATTGATGGAACTCGGAAACACCCCCACAATTTAAGCAGTTGTTAGTTGTATTACTTCCGACGGATGAATCCCGATAAGTCCGCAACGGTCGATTTGTAGTAGGATTGCAATCATGTGATCGTCAGCAGTCAGCTGAAGTAGTGTTCAGTTATTGTCATAAGCTGCATTTTGATAAGCACTTACTCGGCTAGCCACTGCTGTACTTGACTCAGCTCGTCTCAGTTTAGTTGTTTTTCCAACGTAATTTGTGTGCGACACAAATGCAACACAACAATGGACATGGAGGTGATGGTATACCTGCTGCTCGGTCTGTGGCTTTCTGTCAGATTCAAAGTAATAGAAGAGTTGGAGAAAGCTGGGGCTGGGGTGCAGCTTACAAGGGGGGCTCCAAGCCAAACAGGTTGGGAACCACTGAACTAGACGACATATGAGGGTAAGCTAATGCTAGTTCGCTAGCTATCGTATATCAGTCCTGTGAATGACCCTGTAATGGCTGCAATTTATCGCCATTAGGTATTAAAATATGTGTGTTGCGTATGTGTTTCAGATGACTCTCTTATGAGACTTCATGGGATTTACCTGAAACAGTCGCACACGAGCCTGCAGTGGCACAAGCTGTAGAGAAGGAGAGCAGAGATGTACAGGATGCACTGATGCAGTACGTGTCATGCAAAAGTTAAAAGTCATTAGTCCGCCAAGGAATGGCGGAGTTGTGTGATGACTGGCGTACGTTTGTCTGTGAATCTGTCTGTCTGAAACATTACTCAAAAACGGAGCAACAGATTTGGATGAAATTTTCAGAGAAGGTCAGAAATGACACAAGGACCAAGTGATCAGATTTTGGCAGTGATGCGGCTTATAGTCTGTATCTACAGCTTTGTTAAAGATTTCCCGTTGGGAAATATAGCAGCCGGTACGGCGTCGCTGTAACCATGATGTGAACACTGTGTCAGTTATCCGCTGACGATCACATGATTGCGATCCTACTACAAATTGACTGTGATTTATCAGTTGGAAATCATACAAGGAAGAAATGATTAAACTGTGGGGTGTTTCTGAGTCCCATCAATTCCTGCCGTCCGCTACATTATTTAGGTCACGCAATGTAGCAAACCCCAGCCAGACACGTTAAGTTCAGCCGACAGCCTTATTTTGAACACAAATTCACCTTTCTGTCCTTCACTCATTTCTACACCGTAAGAGCTTGTCCCTATTGCAGCTAGGTGCTTCTAAGTTTAGACACATCCTTTGCTAGACAGCAGCAGCGTGTAATCGTTGTTTTTCATCTTTATTTGAATTTTCTGACTTTTCGGCAGCGTCTTTGTCATGTCAAGAAACACTTCTTAGAGAATCACTTCCTGTGCTGCTGGAATGGTGACAAAATAAAAGCCCGCAACATTAAAAATACATCTTCAAAATAAAAGCATGGAAGGAACAGTTATTTTAACAGTAGCAAAACAAAGGTTTGCTATAAGTGATGAACTGATCAACAGACTTTTATAAGAGTAATTTACATGCAATTTGGTATCCATACATAACATGCACATGCATAACACATGCTTGTGCTCAGCGCAAGTTAATTTTTTATTAAAGATTTCATCCGTCGGAAATGATACATCAACTGAACAGCCTTGGCGGAGTATTGCGCTGAGTGCTTTTCTTGTTCTTCTTGTTATACTTCAGTTTTTCGGTCCCCGGACTGCTATTGCTTTCTTAACTGCAATTCTGACAATAAACTTTTGTACTTTTTGTAGATGTGTCTATGCTATTTTTGTTTTATTTGTGAAGGTTAGCAAGATCAAATGACAAAACATTAAAACAGTTTGATAAATCAGTATTGCTTTGGTGTAATTCAGTCAACGGAATAATGAACCATAAAGTAGTTTGTGTTAAAACATGTTAAATCCCATTAAACACAAATACATTATTAGGGAATACAGAATTGTTTGGTTCAGACTGTTGACTCTTTTCCTACCAGTGTCTTAACAGACAAAATGAAAAGTTACGATGCAATCACATAAGTCACAAAATAGTTTATTAGTCAGCAGCAAAAACAAAACTATTTACAATGTGCAAAGTACAAACTGTGGTGGGCGTCTGCTACAGTGGAGGGCTAAAAGTAAAACTATATACAACTACAGGTGCTAGTCATATAATTAGAATATCATGAAAAAGTTTATTTCAGTAATTACATTCAAAAAGTGAAACTTGTATATTATATTCATTCATTACACACAGACTGATATATTTCAAATGTTTATTTCTCATAATTTTGATGATTATACCTGAATACTAATGAAAATCCCAAATTCGATATCTCAGAAGATTAGAATATTGTGGAAAGGTTCAATATTGAAGACACCTCTAATCAGCTAATTAACTCAAAACACCTGCAAAGGCCTTTAAATGGTCTTTCAGTCTAGTTCTGTAGGCTACACAATCATGGGGGAGACTGCTGACCTGACAGTTGTCCAAAAGACAAGCTTTTTTACGATATTCTAATTATATGACTAGCACCTGTAAATCTGAAGTCTTTTGGAGGTGGACTCGCTCACACTCGCCGGCTGCCCACTGCCTGCACCAGCTGTCCCAGCTGCCCCAGCATTGCCTGCCCCAGCTGCCCCAGCACTGCCTGCCCCAGCACACCCAGGAATGACTGGTTGAAGGCAGCATTCTGGGCCATCTCCTCCCACTGCAAGGCCGCTTCATTCTCTCTTGCCTCGCTGAGGAGCAACTGGATGTTGTCATCATGCTAGACATGACTCCGCTCCTCCTCAGCCTGCATCTCCACAAGTACGCTTGGAAGGTCCAATTTTCTGTGGCCCCTTTTCCTCTTGCCTAGACCAAAGACAGAAAAGTGATCAGAATCAGCTTTAATGGCCAAGTACATACACAACATACAAGAAATTAGGTTTCGGCTGTTGGTGTCACACTAGGAATATGGAAGAGAATAATAAAAAATAAAGAAACTATAGAAAGAGGAACAGGGAGGAACAAGAAATAGTAATAAAATTAAATAGAACACAATATATACAGAAATTTACAGCTAGACTGGAATATATGAACACATTAGCAAAATGATAATTGCTACAAACACAGTAGTGCAAAAAGCAGAGAATGCTGTTCATGGTGAAAAAAAATACTGTACATGTTCATTGGAATACTGACTATTGTTCAGGTGTGTAGGAATGGCTCAGCTGTTTATTAGAGTGATGGCAGTGGGGAAGAAACTGTTTTTGTGTCTGGTGATTTTTGTGTACAGAGCTCTGTAGCACCTGCTCTGTCCCCCCTCCCCCAGAGGGGAGGGGGGAAACAGTTTATGTACAGGGTGAGTGGGGTCTCTGATGATGTTTTCTGCAGTCCGTACTCCACGTTGTAGTCTGTTTCTGTCCTGCTGTGTGGCTGACCCAAACCACACAGTGACAGAGGTGCACAGGACAAATTGGATGACTGTAGTGTAGAACTGGATCAACGGTTCCTGCGGCAGGCCATGTCTCCTCAGCTGTCATAGGAAATATATCCTCTGCTGAGCCTTTTTCAGGATGGAGTGGATGTTCATCTCCCACTGCAGGTCCTGAGAGATTGTAGTCCCCAGGAGCTTGAAGGACTCCACAGCTATGATGTGATGTGTTTAGCCACCCGTCCATCCATTTTCAATTATGATCATGTCTTTGATAGTTTTACTTTGCTAAATTTTTGGCATATATAATATATATATAGGGTTATAAAGATAATAATTATATATTATTATTATAATTATTATCTTTATCTCTTTACCGTATTCTGCTGCTATAACACGAGAAATTTCCCGACATGGGGAGTAATAAAGGATTATCTTGTCTTTAACCGAAGCACAAACAGTACCTTCTCCACCACAACTAAAAACAACGTGGTGTGAACTTCATTTCATCTTGCGCACATTTTTTTTTTTTTTGTCTGCATTTGTTCTCATTGTTTAACTCCACAAAAGGGGAGTCAACATTATATGAGATCGATGCATATTTTAGTCTTGCAGCCAAATATTTTAATATTTAGTGCATGTGTGTGACCATCACCGGCCCTCCCTGAAAGCTAAGCAGACCTTCTTTATTAGAATTCCCTATTATAAGCCAGGGAGGGCAGTGCTACACCTCAGTGGTGTGTGGGGGAAACAAAGACTGGACAGGGCGAACAAGATGAACAGGATGAACAGGGATAGAAATTAACAGGCGGTGCTATTGCAATTAAAGATAGTAAGGTGGTGTGTTATTCCCAACTACTAACTGTCAATCAATTAAAAAAAAATTTTTAAAAATTAAAAAAATTTTGAAAAAAGAAAAGAAATCCAAACCAGCACAAAAGAAAAAGAGATACAATAAATAAATAATTAAACAAACGGTACTGAGCACCATAATTGTGGATGTCTTGATAGTGTAGAATAGAATAGAACAGGCCAGAAGAGGATACTAGTGCAAGAGAGAATGAGTTTAGGGTAGAGACTCTTCGGGTAGAGAATCTTGCGCACATTTTGGAGTTGCTAAGAACAGCTGTGTTTTCTTATTTCTGTGTATACTTTCATCCAGTCATTCAGTTTCACAGCTACCTAGTGACTATAAGAAAAATGGTTGCAATACTACACTGCACCAGAACGTAAATTAATTAGAGTGACTTACTTGTTAAGTCAGTGGAAAAAAAATGCAGCTGCATGTGTTCTGTTTATGTGTCACTGTAGCTACATGTAGCTTTCATCAGGTGTTCCTGAGCTGGCAGTTGCACAGTTTGCATTTACACCTGCCTGAATTCTTGGTCATTGGTCTTGTTGTTCTGATCATGCTTGCAGGCATTTACACCTGCAATAATAATAATGTGAAAATAAACCATGGTCTCTGTTTACTGTGTCTTACCAGTGATAAGACGTTGCTGTGACGTGCTGGAGGTTGATGTTGACAGTGTCGGTGTTCAAGCTGGTGCTGGTCTCGAAGCTAGTGCTGGAGAGGAGCCGCTGCTGGTGGAGAGGAGGCAGGGGAGCTGGGGGCTCCATGACAGAGGTGGAGTAGGCTTCGCACGTGGAAAGGATTCTTGAACAGAAATAAACACTCACCCTTAAGTACACAAAAAACACGACATTGTAGCTTGTGAAAAAAACAAACCTGTAAGACCACGAGCTTAGATCGTCATGCTGACCGAAGTATTCACATCTGAGAGCTAAACGTTAGAAACAGCAGCACGAAATACAAGCAGAGTACGGAGTTGGCGCTGATGGCTAACTAGCTAGCGCTGATGGCTAACTAGCTAGCTTATTGTCTGCTACAGGAGACAATGGTGTTACTTTCTAAATATACTTGTTTGCTTAAAAGGAGCTTGCCACCAATGGGATAGACGATGTAAAATTTTCTTGAAGTCACAAAACACGCACCATTCTTGAACGTCTCCAATAATGCAGCGGCTGAGTCTCCCTCCTGTTGCTCGCCGGTGCGGTGCCAGTAAAAAGCTTCCATTAAACCTCTTCAAACACCTCCTGGTTGACCCACGCCTGCCGTTGTGGTCCTTGGTGGAGTGATAGTCATTTTTGAGCTTTTTCAGCTTCTCCCTACACTGCTTCATTGTTCTACTGTATATGTGGGCGGCCATTCGCTCTGAGACCTCCTGATAAACTTTCTCCGTCCAGCTCCCTCTGTATTCTTTGGTCCACCACCAAAGACAGAAAAGTCTCGACCTCTTCATTCACCCACGGTACAGGTCTGGCTGTCATATTAAAATTATGAAGAACAGAGAGTTCCGTGAAGAGCAATGCACACTGTCGCTGTTTACAGTTTTTTTTTTTTTTTAAATGCCCGGTTTTGTTTTCGTGCTGGAGTCGCTCTCGTGTGTCGTCACTCCCTGTCCAATCAGTGGCCTGCACTATGTAGACGTCACATTATCGGCTCATCTCAGCTCGCTTGGAACCTCAGCTGAGAAGGTACTGAAAATACTCCATATGGAAAAGCTCACAAACAAAGACGAGCCGAGCCGTGTCGCGCCGAGTAGATGCTAGTGGAAACACCCCAATAGTTACAGTGATGCCGTACCGCTATCACGCAATTTTACAGAAATCTTTAACAAATGGATCCAGACCATAAGTCCCATCACTGCTAAAAATCTAATCAGGTGATCCTTGTGTCATTTCTGAATCTTCTATGAAAATTTCATCCAAATCTGTTCGTCTCCTTTTGAATAATGTTGGGAACAGACAGACAAACAGACGGACAAGCGTACGCTGATGGTCACATAACTCCACCGCATTCTTTAGAGGAATGTCTGAAAAACTGAGGAGGATCTTCAACAAACACCAGATCCAGACAAATTTCAGACAAATGTCTGAAAAACTGAGGAGGATCTTCAACAAACACCAGATCCCTGTCTTTTTTAAGCCAAATAACACCCTCAGACAAAGACTGGTCCACCCAAAAGACCCCACACCACACAGCCAGAAGAGCAACCTGGTGTATGCAGTTAAATGCAGCGAGGAATGCACAGCCACTTAACAAGCGTATGGCTCAACACAGAAGAGCCAGTTCCTCAGGCCAGGATTCGATGGTCTTCCTTCACCTCAAGGAAGAAGGACACTCATTTCAGGACACCAATGTTCAGATTCTGGACAGGGAGGACAAATGGTTTGAGAGAGGAGTGAAAGAAGCCATCCATGTCAAAGTAGAGAAGCCATCTCTGAACGGGGGGGTGGTCTGCGACATCATCTTTCGCCAATTTACGATCAGGTCCTTTCAAAACTCCCCAAAAGAACTACTCAGCAGAGGTGGCTCATGCTGATGACCACCATAAGCATACAAGGGCTCGGTGAAATTTGCATTTCAACAACCCCCATTGTCACTCCCTGGCTCCCAACGACCATCGTTGAGGAACCGGACAGGTCTTGGCAATGGTCGTTGGAATATGAATAGCACTGACCACACCTCACAGAGGTTATAAGCTGAGGCAACATCAACCACCACCGGAACTGAGGAAGCCTCTTGGATGAGAGGTGAAACGTCTTCAAGGAACTTTCTTAAAATCCAGTTGGATTGATTTAAACAACTTTGGATAACCATGACCTGGATGAATGAGAAACTACACAGACGAATTGCATACAGTACTGAAGCATGTGAAGCAGCCAGACCTGACTCCAGGAAATAAAATGTTCTGGACCACAAAACCATGATAATATTTCATGTCGTACATATCTTTATTCATGGATTTGGTAAATCTAGGTGATAAAGAGGTTCTCTTTTACTGAATGTACACATGATCACTTATACGCATTACAGGGACATAGGCCCACTGAGCAGTGGCTCACCACAGTTCCTCATCTGACTGCCCTGTGAAATCTCTTATGCTGTGTTCATTTTATTCTTCAAAGCAGGACTTGTATTCTTGCAATAATACGTACTGAAGTGACATTTTCCTCACATGACTTCCTTCCTAAATGCTGATTGTGTCTTTCAATTAAAATAAAGGGAACTTTAAAGCATGACAGCCTTGAGGTTCCCTAAAACATCATGTGTTTATCACGGGCTGTGTCTATGTAAGTGATCTAAAAAAAATTGCTTCACCTTGAACATTGAGTCATGAATATCTCAAACAATGCACAAACACGAGAGAGCTATCAGCTGCACATTACACATCTCAGACAAATCACAGCTTTGTTCATTAAGGATTTTTCTCCTAAAATGCATGACTCCTGAAAGCCCATGCTCATCATAGAGCATAACAGATGTTCAACAGTTATCATCCTGAAGCTGTAAACCTTTACAACCTATAAAAAAATCAAGAAACTGTGCAGTTTGATAGTTTTAATATGGTTCTGTCTACTGTTCAATACTTTTTACACCAGAGTGTTGACATAAAATTAATCTCGCTGACCTAAAATAAAGGCTCGAATCACAGTTTACAGTCTTAATGTGGATGTTAATTCATTCAAGGCATGCTATATTTCTAAAAAAAAAAAATGCCAAAATGACACCATCTATCAGGCAGAAATTGTAAAAGTAGGAAAAAATGTCAGATTTTCAACTTAACTTAAGCAAATCTAAGCTTAAAGTTGTGAAAGTACTGTTATAATGAACCAGATTCTGTAAGAAACTAAACACTCTGCAATTTTAGAACAGCCATTAGTAATTCAACCAAAACCAACAGTTATGTGACAAAAATTCAGTGATCATTCAGTTGAACAGTAAATTGTGTTTACACAGAGCAGATAAGAAAAAGGGCGGAAACAAATAATAGATGTAAATAATTAATTATCTATAGGTTTTAGAGTCACTATTTTTTCCCAGTATTGGTAACACCAGTTGGTATCTGCTTTTAAATATCTACGATTTTTAATTGACAACCATTTATCTTATAAGGAGCACATTCAGTATATTGTAAAAATATCTGAAACTCAGTATGTTGTAAAAATAACTGAAACTCTTATTAGGATTTTACCCCAGAAACAAGTCTTGCTTTTCTTTTTGTGCGAAATGGAAATTTTTGGAAACAACCTTTTTGCCTCTTATTGACTATGAAGATGTATGTGAAGGCTTCTGCTAATGTGTACCATGTTGCACTGAGATTAATCAAATATCAAATGTGGTCACCTTAATCACCAGTATGCGCTCTAGTCTAAAGTTAAGTGGACATCTTTAAGTGCCCGACGTCTCAGTCTTTGGTACGTGTTTATTTACAGAACCATTCTGGGTATTGTTCCTTCCTGTTTGTCTTGTCTTTTAACAAGGAAACATGGAAGTCACAAACTCCGATCTATGGATATGATGCAATTTGTCGTCCCCAAAGTACAATCTGAACTGGGCAAGAAAGCATTGAAGTTTTCTGCACCTAATGCTTGAAATAAATTACAACCTTAATTTCAACTTCAAGCCTTTGTTACACTGAATGAGTTTAAAGCGCTGGTGAAATCCTTGCAGTCTCCCTTGTCTGTGTGCAAGTGTTATATGTGAGCAATTTTTAATGTTGTTAATTTTAATGTGTCTGTGCGGATGCCCTCTTGGCCAGGTCTCCCTTGTAAAGGAGACCTCTGATCTCAGTGGGACTAATCTGGTTAAATAAATGCTAAATAAAAAAAAAAAAA
This sequence comes from Amphiprion ocellaris, assembly GCF_022539595.1. Lineage (NCBI taxonomy): Eukaryota > Metazoa > Chordata > Actinopteri > Pomacentridae > Amphiprion > Amphiprion ocellaris. Next base: position 21,037,384 of record NC_072782.1, on the reverse strand, counting down.
CACCTGCAGGCCCTTGAAAAAGTGAATTTTGGAAATGTTGATTTGAGATTGTATTATTTTCTCCAAATAAAATAATCAAAATAATCAAATAAATCAATAAATTCAACTCTCTTTTTTGATGATTGCGGCACTATAACTGTGTCATGCTGCAAATATATGTCTGAGTTGTCTCTATTTCTGGTCATACTTGTGCTGCTTTCATACACACCCCTTTGCATTACCCACCTAGGTTAATTGCAGCCCTATTGTAGGTGACTGCCTCCCAGTGTAGCAATGGTGTATTACACCAAAGTTACTGCAAACAAATGGCTTATACAAACCACATTTCCCTTTACAGTTAAGAAAGTGAATATCACATAAGAAAAAAATGGAAAATCTAAAAATGGATGTAACAGTATATGTAGAGAGAGGAGAGGACAGGAGCCCAGTGCATCATGAGAATCCCCCGGCAGTCTAAACCTAGAGCAGTATAACTAAGGGACATATAGATGTGTGGAGGTATAGTGGGTCTGCCTCCAGAACCCAAAGTGGGAGCTGATTCCACAACAGAGAAGCTGATAGCTGAAGGCTTTGCTTTATATGTATATTGAAGGACATTGGGATGTTACTATTTTGAGTATGTCACACACAGTGAGCTAAGACTTTCATTGCACTGATAACATGTTCATTGTAGCATATGACAATAAAAGCCTTGGAATCCTTTGAATTCTTTGTGAGCATACTGACATTAACATATAGTTCACAATGCTGCCTATGATCAGCCTGACAGAGCTGCTAGAATGGATGTTAAGGTTCAGTCCTGTTAGTCTGTATTTCATAATTGTTGCTTATTGTAGCCTGGCTTTCTTGGTTAAATAAAAGGTCTAAAACATACTCAAAGCAACATACTAATTTACTAGTGGTGATGTTGTTAAAGCTAGAGCCAAATAAATTGTGACATAACTGTCTTTCTAAAATTACAATCCCTTTGTATTTTTAGGCCCAAGTATAATTTACACACTAATGCAGGGCAAACAGGGACCCACTGTTTTCTGTTGACACAAGGAAATTAAAAGCATTAAAGAGGTCATTATTGATTTGATTCTACCTTGAAATTTTTGATGAGAAGTTGATTCAGACTCAGCTATCTGTTTGGTGGTCTCTCAACTTCAATATTACACGTTAGATTCCTGTGTGAGCAGCTTGTGTCCTTGTTCTTCTTTTAGAACACATCACACAGTATTACAGTGAATAAGAACATTCAAATACAATAATTTCCACAATATAGTATATATTTGTCTTACAATTATTTTTGTGAACAAAATGACAATCTTTGTGTAGATACAAACGACAAATTAATGAATATGTCAATATAAAGGTCAAGATGTCCTTTTTAGTCTCCCTTGGGAGAAATTTGCCTTAGACACAGGGGTCTGCTCATACAATAAAATAAGCATCCAGATAAAATAAACATCCAGAATAAAAAATTAAATAAATTAGTGAAATAAAACTGCAATGCATCATTACATTGGTTGAAAACAAATAAAAATGCAGAGTGCAAATTTAGCTTTATGTATATAAAAATAATACAGACACACCCTTTACACTGTTACACACAGGTAATATAGATGACCTTACTGACTTCCTGTCCTACTGTTCATCCTGGGTAATCTGCTCATTATTGAGCTTCACTGACAGAGGGATGAATGAGCATTTGTACCGATTGTGTTTGCATAGTGCGACCCTGTACCTTGTTCCTGAGCTCAGTAGAATGTATTCGAGGTGCAGTGCATGGGAGGTGTCTGAGAAAATATTGTCTGCCTGTCTGAGGGTCATTTGTTCAAACAGGTCTTGGGGGTTTAGGGGTGCAGGAATACCGATGACTTTCCCTGCTGTCTTTAACAGATTAAGTATCTGAGCTTTTGACTTCACAGTCAAATTTCCGAACCAGCTAGTAATACCAAACTGTAACACAGGCTCAATTGTTGCTCTGTAAAAAATCAGTCTTTTTACAGACACCAAACAGCCTGAGTCGACAGAGGAAATGCAACTGCTGGTGGATTCAGGCATAGACACTTGCCATTTGCATGTACCAGCTTAAGTCATTATCGATGTTCAGACCTGCAAAATGTTGTACCCATGAGTGGCTACAGAGCTGTGATCTCCTGTAGCCTTGGGATCAACTAGCATTTCCATTGTTTTTCCTGTGTTGATCTGTAGTTGGTGAGCATCACACCAGTTAACAAACCCATCCACTCCAGATCTGTGGCTGCTTAAGTTGTCACTGGTTTTTAGCAGACCAAGTATTACAGTATCATCTCAGAATATCACCACATACTGGTGCAGCTGGGAGCTGACACAGTCATTAGTGTAAAGTGTAAATAAAAATAATGAGCTGACACATCCCTGAGGTGCCCAGTGCTGCTTAGTGCACTATCAGAGAGAATAGAGTGCACTTTTACCTGTTGTGGCCTGTTAGACAGAAAAGAGTAGTACCACTTGATTAAAAAAAGGTTCACATCCAGCTGAGGCAGTTTTTTTAAGAAGGATGTGTGGTTGAATACAATTGAAAACAGAGCTAAAATCAATTAAAATGAATCTGGCATACGCAGAGGGACTCTCAAGGTGTTTTAAAAGTAGGTGTAATATAGTTAAAATGGCATCACTTGTACTCTGGTTCCTAGGTAAACTGATATTGATCCAGATGTGGCTCCACCTCCATACGAAGCTCCCGAATTAACAGTTTCTCCAGTGATTTCATAAAACTGGAGATGAGAACCACAGGCCTAAGATCATTGCTCATCTGGCGGCATGCTTTCTTTGGAAGTGGAATGATGACTGATCTTTTCCAGAGTTCTGGTACTGAATGACTGTCAATGGAGAGCTGGAAGAGTTGATGACAAGCTGCAGTGAGTTCCTCTGCAAATGTTTTTAAAAGAAAAACAGACATATAGTCTGGCCCTGTCGCTTTGTAAGATTGTAATGATTTAAAAACCCGAGTAACTGATTGTGGATCAATTAAAATTCTGTCCCTGTGCTCATTACAACTGACCCCCTCTAAAATTTCCCGGCATACTTCTTGATGATTTGTTTCAAAACGCAGATAAAAGTCATTCCACTTATTGGCTTTTGCAGTGTCATCATTGGCAAACACTGGTGTTCTTTTATATATATCTTCATAACATTTGCAAATTTTGAACATTTGTGATTTTTTTTCTTTTGGTTAGTAAATTGAAAAAGAGACAAGTATTCCTCAAGTCTCATCAAATTTCAAAGTCACTTGGCCTTTTTCAGAAACCATGCGATCACCTCATAACCACTTTATTTCTGCATTTCAAAATAAGAGTGCACAGTTTTTTTCCACGATTTCTGTCAAATGTAAAAGCAGCGCAAAGCCACTGTTTTAGTATCTGGAAAACTGCTTTCAAAGCATCCTTGTGACTTCACCTTTCATACTCAAACCCAAACAGAATTGTATATACCATTGAAATACTAAATAAAATACATAGAACAATGCACACACACACTAAATAGTCACAGTAACATAATATAATAACTGCATACTAATTACCACTGAGTATTTAAAAAACACTAGACATAGAACGACTGTTCACTTTACCTGTCAGTGACTTTAATGTTGTGACTGATTAGTGTATGTGGAAGTATGTGCCTAGAGGAGTAGGAAATATGCACAGTAGGTACACTACCATTCAAAAGTTTGGGGTCACCCAGACAATTTCATGTTTTCCATGAAAATTCACACTTTTATTCATGTGCTAACATAATTTCACAAGGGTTTTATAATCATCAATTTGCGTTTCAACACCATTAGTTAACAGTGTAGCATTAGAACACAGGAGTGATGGTTGCTGGAAATGTTCCTCTGTACCCCTATGTAGATATTCCATTAACAATTAGCCGTTTCCAGCTCCACATTAACAATGTCTTAACTGTATTTCTGATTCGTTTAATCTTATCTTCATTGAAAGAAAACATTTTTCCTTTCAAAAATAAGGACATTTCTGTTAGGCTTTTTCTTGAGGCTCAGATGCAGGAAAGAGATGGAGTCCAGTAGTTGCAGCAAACAAATATTTATTTACAATCAGAAGAAACTTAAAGAACTACAACCCCCAGAGACCTCGAAAACCGGAAACAGCCAGAACTACAAAACAACTACTACAACTAAACCTTGATAGTGCCTCTAGTGACTGGTAGATAACAAAATAAGCTATTGCTGGTCTACAACGGGTAATACCAGGGCCAGAGAACAATGCTGAAAAACTCAGAAGATCTCTACTAGATCAACAAACTACAAACACTTCTATGACGCAAAAACTTTTACATTTACTCAATACTAATTATGGAAAGGGTGGGTCAAACTACCACCTATACTCTAGATGCCTATAGCCCAAAACAATACAATGAACCTGATTCGGTAACAAATTACTTCCCTAAACGGGTTTTGACCCTCTGTAAATCACTACTACAAAAGACTATAACTGTGTGCCAAAACTACACAACTAAAATCTACTGCGTAGTACTCACTACCAGAACAATAACAAAGAACTCGAACTGAGCCTGCTCGGACCGGTGCTTCAGCTGGCAACTGAGAAGCAGGGGACAGAGGCTCGAAGGCGGCATGGACATGCATCTGCTGCTGAGATGGCTGGTGAGGGCAGAAGCCGGAGCTGGTCGGAGGATGGCGGAGGTGGAGGTTGGAGATGAACCAGGTGAGTCTGAATCCAGGGGTCAGATGAACTCCAACGGAAGGCAGTCCAGACTGGAAGGAGAACAGAAAACAAATTACTGGTGTTCTTAGACAACGGTGGAATGAATCACTGAGTCAGCACTTACAAGACGCTTTTATGATCCGGCGTCGACAGAAGAGTGGAGTCTGGTTAAATAGTGAGGGAGAAGTGACTGATCAGCTCTGCAATATCTGCTCCCACTTCTGCTGATTACCCAGATGGAGCTCTTCCACACCTGCCGCCACCACCTCAACGTCACACGTTCCTAAAAAGGAAACACACACAAGGGAAGGAGGGGCCCTAGCCAGAGCCTGCAGAGACAGGCCTGACAATTTCTAAGTGACCCCAAACTGTTGAAAGGTAGTGTACACACTGGTCTTCAATACTGTTGCACATAGGCACTGATTCTACTAGATGTGGATATTCAGATATTGCACATGTGGAAAAACAAAATACTTTAACTGCATTTATGCTGTAATATGTAAGTTTTTAAAACCCACTTGGTATTTGTATAACTTTTTTTTCTTTTCTGATGCTCTTTTTGCTCTTATTAGGGTTGCACAGTTTTTTAATAATGTTTTGGGGACTTTTTTAAAAGTTTTATCTAATGTTTTGTGTATTGCAATGTTTTATAAAGCACTTTGTAACATCAGTTTGGAAAGGTGCTACAGAAATAAAGCTTTACTTTAAGGTCTTCTTACTTTGCTGTAGTGGCGCTTACACTTCAGTAGAAGATCTGAACTTTCCTTCCAGCAGTGAGGGACAAAAATATTCAACAGTCAAGTGTCCATATGAGCATTAAAACAATTATTTCTTGCGGTAATCTAGGGATATATGGATTATCAACCTCATCAAATATTAGATTTGATATTCATAATTTTTTCAATTATCAGTGTCGTTATTTGTTTACCCAGTTCCCAATTTTCATGGGTTCATTGTTTGGTCTATGAAATGTCAGAAAATGAGGAAAGAGCTCCTAAAGAGCAAAATGGTAAATGTCTTGTCTTGTCCACAGCTTATAAATATTCAGTTTATGACCTTAGAGGACCATAAATTGAACTCAAAATCAGAATTTGGGGGTTCTTCCTAAAAAAAAAAATAGTTGATCAGTTAGAGTGGACAACTAATCAGTTCACTGTTGCAGCTCATATCAACAGTGAGGGACAAATGTTGTTCTCTTTTGATTAAACACGTAAAATATAAATAAAGCCCTTTCTATAAGTTGTAAATATGGGTTAATGAAACCACCCAGAGCTAACTTACTTTACTGCTCTAACAGGAGGTAGGTTTTCAGAAGGCAGACTGTCTCATCAGCTGTTATTACACAATTGATGAGACAAGCTGCAGTGGAATCATCTGTCCACCAGGTAGCTCGATTCATCACCTGTGAGGTATATATACCGATCAGGCATAACATTATGACTACCTGCATAATATTGTGTTGGTCCCCCTTGTGCTGCAAAAACAGCCCTAAACCATGGAAGCATGGACTCCAATAGACCCCTGAAGGTGTGCTGAGGTATCTGGCACCAAGAAATTAACAGTAGATCCTGTAAGTCCTGGAAGTTGTGAAGTGGGGCCTCCATGGATCGGACTTGTTTGTCCAGCACATCCCACAGATGCTCGATTGGATTAAGATCTGGGGAATTTGGAGGCCAAGTCAGCACCTCAAACTCGTTGTGCTCCTCAAACCATACGTGAACGATTTTTGCTTTGTGGCACACAATGGCCACAGCCATCAAGGAATACTGTTTCCATAAAAGGGTGTACGTGGTCTGCAGCAATGTTTAGGTAGGTGGTACGTGTCAAAGTAACATCCACATGGATGGCAGGTTTCCCAACATAACATTGCCCAAAGCATCACACTGCCTCCACCAGCTTGCCTTCTTCTCATAGTGCAATCCTGGTGCCGTGTGTTCTCCAAGTAAGGGACGCACCCGGCCATCCACATGATGTAAAAGAAAATGTGATTCATAACACCAGGTCACCTTCTTCCATTGCTCCATGGTCCAGTTCTGGTTCACACGTGCCCAGTGTTGGTGCTTTCTGTGGTGCACAGGCGTCATCATGGTCACCCTGACTCGTCTGCAGCTATGCGGTCCCATATGCAACAAACTGTGATGCACTGTGTATTCTGACACTTTTCTATCAGAACCAGCATTAACTTCTTCAGCAATCTGAGCAACAGTAACTTGTCTGTTGGATTGGATCACACAGACCAGCCTTCGCTCCTCACATGCATCAGTGAGCCTTGGCCGCCCATGACCCTGTCACTGGTTCACCACTGTTCCTTCCTTGGACCATTTTTGATAAATACTGACCACTGCAGACTGGGAACACCCCACAAGAGCTGCAGTTTTGGAGATGCTCTGACCCAGTCTTCTAGCCATCACAATCTGGCTCTCGTCAGACTCACTCAAATCCTTACGCTTGCCCATTTTTCCTGCTTCTAACATCAACTTTGAGGACAAAATGTTCACTTGCTGCCTAATATATCCAACCCACTAACAGGTGCCATGATGAAGAGACAGTCAGTGTTATTCATTTCACCTGTTAGTGCTCATAATGCTTTGCCTGATCTGTCAGGATGTTTCCTAGCTGTTTCCTAACTGTTGTTAACCAAACAGTTAAACTTGTAAATATTCATTCTCCAAAACTTCTATCTCATCACCAATGTGTTTTATATATCTAATGCTTTACTGCAAAATACATCCATCCATTATCTATACACCGCTTAATCCTCATTAGGGTCGCGGGGGCGCTGGAGCCTATCCCAGCTGACTCGGGCGAAGGCAGGGGACACCCTAGACAGGTCGCCAGTCTGTCGCAGGGCTACATACACAGACAAACAATCACTCTCACGTTCACACCTACGGGCAATTTAGAATGATCAATTAACCTCAGCATATTTTTGGACTGTGGGAGGAAGCCGGAGTACCCGGAGAAAACCCACGCATGCATTGGGAGAACATGCAAACTCCATGCAGAAAGATCCGGGGAAAGCCGGGACGCAAACCAGGGATCTTCTCGCTGCAAGGCAAAAGTGCTAACCACTACACCACTGTGCAGCCTCTGCAAAATACATTTAAACAAAAACATTTCCTACTGCACACTTTGCACACATTTTCTAAAACCATGAAGACTTGTTGGCCAACTTTTTTATGAAACACAAACAAATAAATCCATGAAAACTTTTGGAAACTATCTCTTGTGGTTATCTATTCTTTTGTTTTTAATCTTCTGCCTGCATCTCTGAGTAAATCTGTCACTCCTGTACATTTGGGTTTGTATAAATGCAGGTGACAGGAGCTGTGCTTGTCCCGCCTCTGTGACGAGGGAGTGTCATGTGGTTGGAGTATACTGACATACAATAAGTGCAAAGGCTTGCGTCTCCATTCATTACTAAGTTAGACACAGGTTAGACAGCACGCCTCAATACTCAACCTCTATTTCCCATAACACTGCTGATGAGTTCTTATTTCACTACATGAAGGCCAGACGTTCTGCAGTTCTGGACTAATAGACAAAGACAACTTTTACAGCTGCTACATGGAGATTGAAAGCATTGTGGCAAACAGTGCCCTGGTCAGAGCCAGAGAAGGTAAGAGGTTGTTGGCAAATAATTACAGAGTTTCTAAAATGTTTATGAAATGTTGGTGATATTTAGCTCTTTTATGAAGGTAAAATGTCCAAATGGCAGGTACAGGATGTCAAATGATATTATTTATGAATACATCTATATCTATCTGTATATCTATATACGGATCAAACAAGAGGTGCATCTTAATGCAACTTGCATGAGATTACAGTTCCATTTGGAGGCTTTCTCTGTGACATAATGTCTGTGAGATGCATTATTTTGGTTGGGTGACCTCAGGTCAGTGACGTCTAAACAACGTTGTGTTAAAGGGTGAAGAATGATGAAACAGTCGGCTGCACTGGTTTCATTCTTACAGGTGTCCAGCTTCACCAGTTCAACCTCTAGGAGCCTTAAAAAAAACTCTATCAGAGCTCAGAATTGGAACATTTCTCACTAAGAATATTCTGTACAGCGTGTCATGTGAACATTTGGATGCCATATTTGAGTGACAACACTTGAGTTTGAAAGTAAGTTGCAGAGTAATGTGGTCCCACAGGCTTTGCTTACCTGTTCCTGGAGCTATTTATAGTCCATTCACTGTAGTGGCACAGGCTATTGTTTGAAACCTGACGGGCCAGGCGTGCACGTACACGTGCATGTTTATGACACACTGCTGATAGACATGAGAGTTATTTATCGTCATGTTGGTTGTGCAATTCTCATGTATAGTGTGTCCATGCAGGTGGCGGGAGTAAAGGCAGGAGCTGGAAATGGAGAGAGATGCTTCGCTTCCCTCACATTAGTCAGTGTGCAGAGCTGGCCATGAGCACAGGTGAGTGTGATTTAGAATTCAAACTATGTCATGGTTTGTTGTGTGGTTACACAGCATGTTGTGTTTCTTCCATCAGAACGAGACTACTACAGTCTCTGTGTGAAGCAGCCAATTGGAAAGAAGTTGTTTCAGCTCTTCTGTCGGAGTCGGCCCAACCTGCAGACCTTCATGTCTCTTCAAGATGCTCTGGTAGGCTTCACCCGAAACCTATCAACAGGTTCAACTCTCTGAACCCCTGGGGCTGAAGGGCTATTTTGTTTTAAACTGAAACTACTGAATTTTATATTTGAAACTTTTTAAAACCAATTTTAAGGTTAAAATTGTCATAATTCACCAAAAATAAAGTCAGTAAGTAAATAACATTTATTTATAGAGCACCTTTTACAGATACAAAATCACAAAGTGCTTTACAACAATAATAAAACAAGGATAAAAACAAAAACAAAAGTGATAAAGGTAATACATTATTAAATAATAACAAAAAATAATAATAATAACTTTATTTATATGGCATTTTCAAATCAAAATGCTTTACAGAGCAAGCGACAGATACAATACAATAAAATGATAAAGGATAAAAACAATGGCTAAGAAGACACAACAACAACAATGACACAGATAAAACTTATAAGAACAATATCTAAGAAGACACAGTACCTCACAGTTAGGATTCATACACAGCAGAGAATCCTAACTGTGAGGTACTGTGTGTGAAACAGGGAGCAACAGCTAAAGTACAGTGTATCAAAAACAACAAATGAAATAAAAAAATAACATAAAGCGTTTACAAGTCAACCAAAAGCCTGTCTACATAAAAACGTTTTCAGCTGCCTCATAAAAGCTTCACAGGAGTTGACTGATCTCAGCTGTAGAAGAAGAGCATTCCACAGCTTTGGTGCAAGAGCTTGGAAAGCACAGTCACCATGGGTTTTATACTTAGTTCAAGAGACAATAAGTCATTTTTGTGGCCTGACCTGAGAGCTCTATTCAGGGTGTAAGGGTGAAAGAGGTTGCTGATATACCGTGGTGTTTGGCCACGGAAAGCCTTAAAAGTTAAAAAAAATAAATAAATAAAACAATCTATGCTTCTCTGCACGACTGATTCTCCATGAGGCTAAAAACAGTGTACAAGCTTTGATGTGAGTTCTACTCTCACGAAGTTTTTGCATTTTCAGTTGTTGATGCCTCATTAACACACGAGAGACACAAAATATTAGCTCAATGCACTTTGAGATGACGAGGCAGAATGGGAGGAAAATAAAATACAATGGAAGAGATAATGAAATAAATGCAGCATGGATCAAAAACAGTGAACAGAAAATTGACAATCTGATGATTCTTTTTGCTTTTATAGTCTCTGGCTGCTAAACAGTGTCATTTGGGTGTTGTTTTTAAAAAAAAAAAAAAAAAAAAAAAGCATGCCTTTCAAACCTACCAGTGGGTTTCTGGGGTTTAGAAGAACACATTGCACTGCAAAGTTATGTGACGATCAGTGTACGTTTGTCTGTCTGTCTGTCTGTCTGTCTATTAGCAACATTACTCAAAAGCGGATTTGGATGAAATTTTCAGGGAAGGTCAGAAATAACACAAGGACCAGGTGATTAGATTTTGGCAGTTATGTGACTTATAGTCTAGATCCATGGATTTGTTAAAGATTTTTGTATCATTGTGAGATAGCTGCACAGCGTCACTGTAACCATGACTACAAGTAAATGCTTGTAGTCATAGTTACAGCTGCCTGCTGATAATCACGATTGCGATCCTACTACAAATCAACCGCTGCAGACCACGAATTGTTTTAAGATTTCATCTGTCAGAAATCATACGACGACTGAGCAGCCTTGGTGGAGTACTGCACTCTCTGAGTGCTTTTCCTGTATCAGTCTGCTGTAGCTAGCTAGCTAGAATTCTTCACTAGTGTAGGTTAAGTGTCGAAGCTGACTGAACTTTGTGTGTTAATGTGAACTTAAATATAAATGACTATAAAATTATAGTAAAACTGTAATATTTGTTCTGGGCCAGTTCTAAATTAACTGGCAGTCATCAAACATTTTTTGCTGTTGTTGTTTTGTTTTGTTTTAATACAAATTAATTTCTGCAAATGCAATCTAACATTTGGCCTATGTTGCAGTTAAAGTAGGAGCAACATCAAATTTGAAACATAAAGCTAATCTTACTCATAAGTAACAAGCTCTGATGATGCACACTACCATGCAATACAACAACATAATAGCTAACCACTAGTAAAAAATAGTAAATTATTATCGGTGTAAAAGACTAAAAATCTAACTTGATGCTAAGCCTATGACATTATGCTATATGAGCTTATTGCAAGCTAAGCCTCGCTGCTGATTGGTGATATGACATTCTTGTTTATGCCAGGAATTTAAATATTAGTCATAATAACATTACGGTAAAGTTAGAATTTTTGTCCGTGAACCATAAATTCTAAAATAATTGGCAATAATCAAAGCGTCTAACAAAAATCTAAAATAATTTCTGAATGTTTTATATAACATTTATGCTGAAGTTAAAGTCAGACCACCATCAAAATTTTTAAAAATATAGTAAATTTGAAGAATAATTAAGAAGTCTCTGTTGATCAAAATGACTCTTGAGGTAAGATTCCCACCAGGGAATCTGTTATGATTTAATTACACACTAAATTATATATTTTTAAGGAAACAGATGTTGTTCTTAAAGGGGTGCCTGTCACAGGTTTGCCCTACTGACACCATGTCAACAAAATAACTTTAGCTAATAGAATTTGCTGCACTCTGCTCTTAAAACAGCATTTTTGTTTAATAATAAGTGCTTTGGTTATGGATTTCTTGGATTTCATCCTGCGTGATGTTAACACCCAGGTACTTGAAACTCTCCACCTCTGTCCTGCTGATCCTGAGTGGGTGGTATGCCCTCTGCTGCTTCTTGATGTAAACCATAATCAGCTCCTTGGTCTTGCTGACATTTAGGAGGAGGACCAAGGAGCTAATAATTAGATATTTGAATTATTTTGTAGAGTAGTACATCCATCCATCCATCCATCCATTATCTATACACATAATCGTCATTAGCGTCATGGTGGGCTAGAGCCTATCCCAGCTGATTTACGGTGAAGGCAGGGGACACCTTGGACAGGTCACCAGTCTATCACAGGTCTACATATAGAGACAATCACACTCACATTAACACCTACAAACAATTTAGAATTACCCACTAACCTCAGCATGTTTTTGGACTGTGGGAAGCTGGAGTCTGAAAAAAACCCCACACATGCACACTGAGAACATTGATAAACTCCATGCAGAAAGATCCCAGGCCGGGACACGAACCGGGGATCTTCTAGCTGCAAGGCAACAGCTAATCACTGAGCCACTGTACAGCCCTAAAGTAGTACAATCTACATAGGATATGCAAAAAATTCTTATTCGGTGTAACACTGGCAAAGACCTCAGAAATAGTTATACTTAAATGACATCATCATGTAGAGTTTTGTGATGCAGATTTAAATAACTCCTTTAGAAACTTCTTTTAAATCACTTTTGAAAACCCACTTTTATAGACGCGCTTTTATGTGAAATTTATTGTTAGCTTTAATTAGTTTTAGTGCTTTATTTTGTATTAAGTCCTGTTTCTTTAGATGTTGTGTCTTGTTTTATTTTCATTTCCTGGCTTCCTGTTTCCTTGGTGTGATGTCATCTCTAAAGCCCTCGATCTTATTCTTTCATTTCTAAACCACCTTGTTCCCTTGTTTGATATGCATGCTAATCTAGCTAATTATTCATTTAACTTTTTTGTCATTTTTACTATTTGTTTTAATTGACTGCTCTGACTTGTCTCCTTATGTCTTGCTTGATTGTCTGTGTTGCATGTTCTATCAAAGCACTTTGTGAATGCTGTTCTTAAGGGTGCTATATAAATAAAGTTATTATTATTTTAAATGGTCAAACTAATTGTGTCCTTGTGGAGTGACATCTGCAGACAGAGTAGCTACCTGTGCTCAGCATCATCCTTTCTGTAGCAGAAATATTTCCATACAGCTCATTTATTACTGCAACCAAATCTTCCTGGTCAGTATTTATCCCTTGTTCTTCGTTCATTTGGTTGTGCTCATGTGGATTCTGTCAACAAACTTTGTGCCAGTTTAAATAGTCTTTGTCATTAAAAATACCAAAGGGTCTTTGCTGGAATATTTAATTAGTTTGGGTATTCTCCATAATCATTAACACAGTTGGGTCTCAGCCTGAACATGTATTATAATCGGTTCACATTAGTAGTATTTTCTATCATTTTTGTGTGGTTTTAATCCCTGACATGTAAATTACTCCAATAAAAATGACATCATAAAGAACACATTACAATCAATGCCAATCTTCTTCTTCTTCTTCTGTTTTTTTTTAATACAGAACACTTTGGTATAACAGGTTTGGTTTTAAATGTGGTTAATAAATAAAGATGACATGGCTGTGTAAACCCTTTGCAGAGCTGACCTGTACATTCTGCTCCTCGCTGTCTCCTTTAGGACGCCTTTGAGACAAAGTCAGACAAGGAGAGAAAAGATTTTGGCATCAGCATCATCCAGAGATTCCTTATGAGACAGGTCCGACAACTTGCACAGATTTCACCATGAAACTTCCCCAATTACCCAAGACATATTTACATTAAGACAATTATTTTTTGCATTACAAGTTGTCTGAAATGTTAAGTTTTAAATATGCAAATTAAATACACTACCGTTTAAAAGTTTGCGGTCACTTAGAAATGTCTTTATTTTTGAATAAAAATCAGTTTTTTGTCAATGAAGATAGGATTAAATGAATCAGAAATACAGTCTAGACACTGTTAATGTGATAAATGACTTCTAGTTGGAAGCGGCTGATTTTTAATGGAGTATCTACATAGAGGTACAGAGGCCCATTTCCAGCAACCGTCACTCCTGTGTTCTAATGCTACATTGTGTTAGCTAATGGTGTTGAACGGCTAACTTATGATTAGAAAACCCTGTGCAATTATGTTAGCACATGAATGAAAGTGTGAGTTTTCACAGAAAACATGAAATTGTCTGGGTGACCCCAAACTTTTGAACGGTAGTGTATGAGTATAGGACATTTTCTTTCCACTAGTTTCAAAGAAGTTATGGATGCAAAGTATCCCAAATGCCTCAAATTTGACTAGTTCATGAAAAGGTAGTGATAACACTTTCTGTTCTACATGTTGTTTTAATATGTTCATCTTTGTTTCTGCAGTCCAATCAGTGTGTGTCCATTGTGTTGAAGCATGAACAAAGCTGCATCCAGAGCCTGGAGGTTGAACCCTGCACTGACGTCTTTCACGCCTGCAGGGAGTGAGTTTAAACCTCTTTTGTCTGGTGATATGTGTGTTTTCAAAGTATATTAACTCATCTGTATCCTGGAATAGAGACCTACATAAACACCTCAGTGGAGAGCCCTTCCGACAGTACCAGGACAGCATGTTTTTCGACCGCTTTCTGCAGTGGAAGATGGTGGAGAGGTCAGTACACGTCGAGACGAGTGTTTACAGGGAAACGAGCTGTTTGACAAATCAGTGATAAATCGGGTACCAAGTTTATCTGCTTGTACTGATACACTCTTCTGCAAACACAGATGCCTCTGTGCCATGCTTCTCATCAATTTTTTCTAAGGCAGGGGTGTCAAACATATGGCCCACCAGAGGGTCCAATCCAGTCTCCAGGATGACTTTGCAAAGTGTAAAAATTAAAATTATAGAAGAGTGAAAATGAATCCTTACTGTGAAAATATTTAAAGATACTGAATATTGTGCAATATAATGTGAGTCAGCAGCTTCAGTATGACAGAGTTTGGTTTGGTTTAACCCTACTGTTGATGTACTGCTACAACTTTTATGCATTTTTTAAGTATACATTTTCTACATTTACAAGATAGGGGGGTAGTTCCCACTTTAGTTTGTGTGGTGTGTCAGGATTACTACACAGATGTGAAAATGAATGGGAATTTAAAATAATTTCGAGAACTTCACAAGTTGTAAAATATTATTTTGTTGAGTTCCAGATACCTGCGACTAAATGTTTTGTACCTTTGCACACTGTGATCTGTAAGTTGTGATACACAAATGATGAACTGAGGCATAATATTGTTGAAATTTCATTTATTTTTCAGAAGAAATTTCAGGCTGTTCTTAATGTTTTCTAAAAAGATAGCTCATTAAATGTGCACATTGTCAGAATGCACTTTTTTGCACTAAAACAAGGGGGGAAATTTGTAGTTGTCATTATTTATCTGTTATTTTGTTATGATTTTACTGGTGCGGCCCACTTGAGATCAAGTTGGGCTACATGTGGCCCCTGAACTAAAATGAGTTTGACTCCTCTGTTCTAAAGCCAGTTTTTCTCTTCAAGGCAGCCCATCACCAAGCAGTGCTTTAGGCAGTACAGGCTGCTGGGCAAAGGAGGGTTTGGAGAGGTAAGACTGCACTACATTACCAGTCACAGTTCACCCTCTGAACTCTGAGCAGTTTTGTTTTGTTTCACACAGATGTTACCAATACTGAGAAAAAGTGGTGGTTCTACATACTATAGATATTTAACTATTTACATTTTTATACCCTCTTTTTACTTTTTGACATGACTTTACATATCAGCTCTATTTCACCATGCTGAATGTATTTTCCAACAGCAACTTGCTCCTCTGTATACTGTTTTTAATCCATGCTGTATTTATTTCATTGTTGAAGTATGTTTTATTTTCCTCTCATTCTCTCTTTCGTGCACAGTTGAGTCTCTAATAATCTCATGTTTGTGCTGAGGAGTTGAGAAATTCCTTTATTTACTTATTCTTTTACAGAATTTTTTCGAACAAACAGTTTATAGTCAGCAAACATTTCAATCAGATATGTAGAAAAGTGGGATATTGAACAACCATGTCAACATGCTTAAATCTATAAATATTTGTTGATTCTTTTTAATATTCGAAATATCTGGATATAAACCAAATATAAATAGCCGTGGGGCTGAGGGCACTTGAATCTGTAAAATATTTTGAATACATTGTTTCACTTCTCACCAGAATTTTTGCATTTCCGTTAGAATAGTGGCTTTGATAAAATATCCCAATTTTGGAAATTGTCTTGTGCTGTTCTAGTGAAATCTCTAATGAAATCATATAGCTTGGTTTCTTTGCTTTATCTGATGTGCATAGACTAGATTTTTACGGTTCCAACACCGAAAATTCTGTTCATGTGTGGCAAAAATTGATCGAAATACAACCTCTCATCATTCACTATAATTTCTTTTCATTATAAATGCAATAGCATTATGGAAAATGTAGGCTTGAGTGTTTTTTTGAAGCATGACCCACACCAAAGATTAAAAGTGAAGATGTTGCAACCTCTTTTGCTTTGATTTTCTTTGCCCGAGTGCAGTGTAACACTCCTTTATGGCAGTGATCCACACTGCTGGGTGTGTTTCTCTGAGCAGCTCCATTATCTCATATGAAGAATCTGCTGCCTACAAACACCTTATTACTTTCTAAAACTGACAACAGTCTGACAGACAAGTCTGCCACAACAATATTTTTGTCATCTGATCTTGCTGTGCTGTGTCTCCAGGTGTGGGCTTGTCAGGTACGAGCCACAGGAATGATGTATGCCTGCAAGAAGCTGGAGAAAACCCACGTGAAGAAGAGGCGAGGAGAGGCCATGGCTCTCAATGAGAAACAGATACTGGAGAGGCTGGACAGTCGGTTTGTGGTGAGATCACTGCTCTTCTGCTTTCTGCCTGTTTCCTTTTGTTTTAAAAAGTTACATATTAAGGGACAAATCAGGTAATTCCTCTCACAATAATTAAAAAAGAAAAGCACTCAGACAGCGCAATACTCCGTCAAGGCTGCCCAGTCGTTGCATCATTTCCAATGGATGAAATCTTCGAAAAATTTGTGGCAGAAATCGCGGCACTATAGAATATGGCCATTTAATATAGATGTGGAAATGCATCTGAGCCTCTGGAAAATTGAATGCAGAGACAGGCGTACATTCATCAAAGGCATGGCATATTGTCCTTAAATGCTCTTACTTGTAGCGTTAAGGGTCGTGATTATAAGTACTTAATAACAATTGCCGTCGGCCTTGTGTCCTGACCTGACCTGAGTGGTTGGTGCAACGTGAGAATAGACAAGACCATAAACTGTTTATAAAAGATGGAAATAGCCACTCCACCGTGACCCATTGAATTGTGGACTGCTGTTTTGAAGCCTCAAGTCTGGCATTTGCCATCATATTGGTTTTTTGAAACTGGGCGAAACATGTGTGGTGGATCTGACCAAGAAACAGAGGAAGAAGAAGTATTTAGATTCTTTACTCAAGTAGCAATACCATAGTTTAGAAATCCTATGCTAGTAAGTCAGGTTCTTTGCTACAGGAAACAACCTCATTCAAACAGCAAATTACCACAGTTTTGTTGAGAATTTGGATTGTGCAGTAAATCAGCCCTGCTAAATTTTTGTGGTGGATTACCCATTTTAATGCCATAATTTATTAAATGCTCACCATGCTGTATTAAGAGAGACTTGAAAATAACATTTGAGACCATAAATTCAATGGAACATTGGGGTAATTCAGGAGCAAATCATGTGAGAAACAGATTCATGTTCTGCTAGAATTCTTTATAATCTGAATTCCTTCCAGAGGAGGTCCCTCCTACTGACTAAGAAAGAATGAATTTCAGAATTTGATTTAAGTCAGAAATTACATTTTTGATCATATTGTAGAATTGTACAATTTGAACAAGAAAAGCAGTCAGAGAGTGCAGTACTCCATCAAGGCTGCTCAATCGAATCATTTCCGATTGCTGAAATCTTGAAAAAATTTGTGGTAGAAATTACGGTACCCACAAACAAAATGACCTTATGCTGAGCACAGGCATGTGTCATGCATGTGTACATTATATACCAAACAGCGGGAATTGATGGGACTCAGAAACACCCCCACAATTTAATCAATTGTTCCTTGTGTCATTTCCAGTGGCTAAGTCCTGATAAATCTGCAGTGGTCGATTTGTAGTAGGATCGCAATCGTGTGATTGTCAGGAGGGAGCTGACGTAGTGTTCACTTGTAGTCATAGTTACAGTGATGCCGTATCTCGCAATGATACAGAAATATTTAACAAATCCATGGATCCAGACTATAAGCCACATCATTGCCAAAATCTAATCCCTTGGTTCTTGTGTCATTTTGGACCTTCCCTGAAAATTTCATCCAAATCCGTTAGTCCGTTTTGAGTAATGTTGCTAACAGACAGACAGACAGACAAACATTCGTCGATCATCACATAACTCCATTGCGTTCCTTGGCAGAGTAAAAATAATAATATGTGAAGTGATCAGCTGGTTAGCCATGATTCCACTCTCCCCGACACCCTGAACACATTCTATGCTCGTTTTGAAACACCTGGCAGGAGAGAGAGTGTTCATCTACCCCGACTGGAGGAACAGCATCAGTCTGTGGTCCTGCAGCTGCACAAAGTGAGCTCTTCCATGAAGAGAATCAATAACAACAAAGCTGAAGGTACAGATAGGGTGTCGCGTCACACTCTGAAATTGTGTGCCGACCACCTGCAGGAGTTTTTCTGGACATTTTCATTCTGTCCCTGCAGCTTGCCATGGTCCCCATTAGCCTCAAAACCTCCATCATTGTGCCTGTGCCTAAAAAATCAGCAGTCATCTGCCTGAATGATTACCGCCCTGTTGCTCTGAGACAGGTGATTATGAAGTGCTTTGAGAGGATCGTCCTAAAGCACATCAAGGACGTCATCCCTGCTGATCTGGATAAATATCAGTTCGCCTACAGGGAGAACAGATCAACAGAGGATGCAGTCTCCATGGTACTTCACACAGCCCTGACCCACCTGCAAATTCCTAACACCTATGTGAGGATGCTGTTTGTGGATTTCAGTTCAGCTTTTAATGCAGTGTGCCCGGACAAACTGACACTAAAGCTCCATAACCCGGAACTGTCCACATCGCTGTGCCACTGGATCGGGGACTTCCTCACCAACAGGCCTCAGAGGGTGAGAATGGGAGACAGGACATCCTCCACACTGGTCCTGAGCACAGGAACACCCCAGGGCTGCGTGCTCAACCCAGCCCTCTTCACACTATTCAGCAGCGACTGCACTGCCATCCACTCCACAAACACGGTCGTGAAGTTTGCCGACGACACCACCATAGTGGGTCTCATATCGAACAATGATGAGAGCCACTACAAAGAGGAGATCCAGCACCTTATTCAGTGGTGTTCAGATAACAACCTTGTTCTGAACACCAACAAGACCAGGGAGGTTATTGTGGCGTACAGGAGGTCCAGGAGGACAGAGCACACTCCTCTCCTCATCAAAGGGGAAGTGGTGGAGCGTGTTGACAACATCAAGTTCCTGGGCATCCACATTACATCTGACCTGACCTGGTCCCTGAACACAGCTCACCTAGAGAAGAAGGCTCAACAAAGGCTCTTCTTCCTTAGGAGGCTGAAACATGCTGGTCTCTCCCCTCAGCTCCTGGCAAACTTCTACAGGGCCACAATAGAAAGCATCCTCTGTCTTGGTGCAACAGTGTGGTACGGCAGCTGCACAGCTCAGGACAGAAAGAACTTATCCTGGGTGGTGAAAACAGCCCAGGGGATTGTGGGAAGTCCTCTTCCAGACCTGGACTCAATATACATGGGCCAGGTCCAGAGGAAGGCCCGACATATCGCTGCCGACCCCACGGCATGCCCCCCCCCCATGTAATACACAATGTTACGGCTGTTCGCCGCTGAAAATAGTCCCCAGGAAATGGAAAATTTCCTCCTATTTGACTAATATTTATTTGCTCTATTTATTAACCTTTATTTAACCAGGACAAATCCAACTGAGATCAACAACCTCTTTTGCAAGGGAGTCCTGGCTAAGATAGGCAGCAGCAAATACAAAACACAGTGACAAAATTACACAGGTAAAACATAATTAAAACATGACCAAAAAATAAATTAAAAAAAAAATTACATTTACAAGCAAGTTATGAAAAACAAGTGCATGTTGTGAAGTTGGCCTCAAGATCTCACAATTTGGATTTGAAAGCGCTCAGTGAGATTAATTCGGTTAGTTTCCAGTCTTTCTGCAACATATTTCATACAAAAGGTGCAGAGTAAACAAAAGCCTTTTTACCCAACTCAGTACAAGCATATGGAACAGAAAGCAAAAAATGATCTTGTGAACTGAGAGAGTAAAGATCAGCACTTTTCTGTGCTGTTAAAGAACAATTAACATCTATTTATTAGGGCATTAAAGGCATCATTTAATGCCTTTAGATCTTCAATAGGGCTTTGTGGGATCACTGCTCCCACAGGTAGTGTAGGGTAATCCAAAAAAATTGAGTCACATTTTAATTTTTTTTAACATGATTCGTTAATTATTAAAACACAAAATAACAAACAGGGGAGTTAGTGGTATGTAAGTAAAACATAAAGACATTTCTGAACAAATGACTGATCAACCTTGCCTCTTATTCTCCACTTTTTTAAGTTTTAAAAAAGGGCTTTCTGATTTTTGTTTCTGCTCGTCTCACAATTACTGTGGAGTGAACCAACAAAGTGATTCACCAAGCAATCATGGCTGATTTGGTTAAGGTTGCTCTTTTTTTTTTTTACTATAGATAGTTAACTATTTACATTTTTTTACCGTCTACAAATTCTTCAAATTACTCAGCACATCAACTCTAGAAAGATGTTTCACCATGCTGAATGCATCTTCCAACAAATTGCTCCTCTGAGTCATGTTTTTGCGCCATACTGCATTTATTTTGTTATATCCAGTGTATTTTATTTTGCATTCTGTTTTGTCATCTCAAAGTGCATTGTAGAGCTAATACCAAAAAAAATAAATAAATCACCACTTGGATTTATCTAAGCAAATAGGTAAGAGCCTTCTATTAGATAATTACTGCAGTGATGAATATGTTTCAGCTGCAACAACTTATTTAACCCTAGCTGATGTAGTGAGAAGCTTCTCATTTCTTAAACAACCGTGTTGGAAGACATATCCCATTGTTGTGGTATGGATGTTAATGTGTCTCAGAAAGGTCAAATTATTGGCCTGCTTCCAGCAAAGAAAACAACTAAGGAGGTTTCTGAAACTATTAAAATCAGGTTAAGAACCGTCTAATGCATTGTTAAAATGTGGTAGGATAGTGGTGAACCATCGTCTTCGAGGAAGAAATGTGGTCGATCATGTGACCTGATGAGTCCAGATTTACCCTGTTCCAAAGTGATGGGGGCATCAGGGTAAGAAGAGAGGTGGATGAAGTGATGCACTCATCATGCCTAGTGCCTACAAGCCTGTGGACGTTAGGGTTATGATCTAGGGTTGGTCAGGTTCAGCAACGTTATGTTTCCAAAGAATGAGGTCAGCTGACTACCTGAATATACTGAATGACCAGGTCTTTCCATCAATGGAATTTTTCCTCCCTGATGGCATGGGCATATTCCAAGATGACGATGTCAGGATTCCTGGGGCTCACATTGTGAATGAATGGATCATGGAACATGAGACATAATTTTTACACATGGATTGGCCTCCACAGAGTCCAGACCTCAGCCCTGTTGAGAATTTTTGGGATGTGCTGGAGAAGAATTTGCGCAGTGGTCCAACTCTCCCATCATTAATAAAAGATCTTGATAGAAAATTAATACATCTCTGGACAGAATTAAATGCTGTGATTTTGCAGAAGCTTACTGGAATGATGCCACAGCAAATATGTGTCATTCTCAGAGTTAAAGGCGGTCCAACAAAATATTAGAGTGTGCGATTTTTTTTTTTTGGACGGGCAGTGTATTTTGTGTCTCTCATGTGTGTTAATGAGGCATCAACAACTGAAAATGCAAAGGTTTCGTAAAAGTAGAATTCACATCAGAGCTTTTGTGATAGATTTCAATTGTCCTAATAAAGAGCCCAATGACTGTATTTCTCCACTTAGGTGAATCTGGTGTATGCTTATGAGACCAAGCATGCTCTCTGTATGGTTCTGACTATGATGAGCGGTGGTGACCTGAGGTTTCATATATATAACATCGGCAAGCCTGGCCTGGACAGAAAGAGAGTGCGTTTCTATGCTGCAGAAGTCTGCTGTGGTTTAATTCACCTCCATCAGATGTCAATATTATACAGGTGAGTGCATTTCCACACTGTGGCACTGAAGCATGAAGATAGTAACTCATATGGTGTGTTTGATCTTACAGAGATCTGAAACCAGAAAACATTCTCTTGGATGACAACGGTATGTACAGCACCTGTTGTTGTTGTCTGTGCAGTACACAACTTCTAGTGTACTATTATGATCACATTCCAGCCACCTCCTTCTGCCTATTTTTAACTTGGAAATTAACTGAATGATTCAGGTGATAACAGCACAAGTTCTACCAGGAAATCACTGTAGCCACTCAGATTCATTCTCCAG
This sequence comes from Amphiprion ocellaris, assembly GCF_022539595.1. Lineage (NCBI taxonomy): Eukaryota > Metazoa > Chordata > Actinopteri > Pomacentridae > Amphiprion > Amphiprion ocellaris. The sequence continues at coordinate 21,014,764 of NC_072782.1, read as the reverse complement.
ATGCATGTTCTGGATAAGGAAATGTTGTTGATGGTATTCTGACATGGTACAGTGCCTATAAATAGCATTCACCTTTCTTGGAAGCTTTTCCTTATTGCTTTTGAACATTGAATCAGGGTTGATATTTAATTTGCCATTTATGACAAGAATTTACAAAAAAAGACTCTTTAACGTCAAGGTGAAAACACATTTCTATAAGGTGATATCAAACCAAAAAGGTCCGGGCTCTGACTCAGCCACTCCATAACATTCACCTTGCTGTCTTTAAGGCATTTCCATGCAGTTTTGGCTGTGTGGTTTGTGTCATTGTCTTGCAGACTGCGTCAGGTTGTCCTCCAGGATTTCCCTATACTCGCTGCATATATTTTACTATCAATCTTTAAAGGCTGTCAGGGCCAGCTCCCGAGAAACCATCCCTACATCATCATGATGCTGCCACCACCATGCTTGATGGTGGGGACGGTGTGTGTGTGATCATGTGCAGTATTTGGTGTCTATCAAACACTTTGTCTAGTCTGATGGCCAAAAAGCATGTTTATACTACACACAGATGATGTCCCATTTCACTACTTGATTTTTAGCACCAGTTGGCTGCACCTGTGTTGATTTAGTTGAAAATCCATCCATCCATTATCTATACACTGCTTAATCCTCATTAGGGTCACGGGGGACTGGTGCCTATCCCAGCTGGCTTAGGGTGAAGGCAGGGGACACCCTGGACAGGTCACCAGTCTATCACAGGGCTACACATAGAGACAAACAATTACTTGCATTTAGAATCACCAGTTAACCTCAGCATGTTTTTGGGCTGTGGGAGGAAGCCATAGAAAACCCACGCATGCACAGGAAGAACATACATACTCCATGCAAAAAGACTCCGGGTAGGAGGGGATACAAACTGGGAATTTCTAGCTACAAGGCAGCAATGCTAACCACCAAGCCACTGTGCAGTCCTGTAATAACGGGTTGAAAATTGAACCCCTTATTTTACAATTTCTATTTTCAATTAACTGACATTAAGTTGTAGCAATCTGTTTTCATTTTCACATGAAATAGTCTATTTTCTAAATTGTTGTCAAAAAAGGCAAATTAAATGGATAATGATTCAATTTTGAAAGGCCACATAATTTATAACTATTTATAGGTACAAACAAAGACTGTTTCAGGAAGTAAAAAGCCTGTAAGAATCAGGTGTGGTGCTACGCGCTTTGAGATGCCTCTGCAGCTGCATCTGGTTCCAATAATCACTCGTGCTTCAGACGTCAGCACAACGGCAGGGGAGGAAGGAGGAAACTGACTGAGACAAAAGTGAAAGTATGTTATGAAACCAGTTCATCGGATTTTTATTTGTTTCCTCTCCCCAAAGGACACATCCGCATCTCTGATCTGGGTTTGGCTGTGAAGCTGTCTGAGGGGAGTCTGGTGAGAGGCAGGGTGGGCACGCTGGGATACATGGGTATGTGCACACTGGTATACTGGGGACTCAGTTAAAGTCTGTCTCAATTCACCGACTACATTGATGCCTTATTAGACATCTTAAGACCACATAAATCATTAGAGTAGAAACTGGCAGTGTTTACAGGGAAACCCTACTGATATAATTAGAACCTACAAGTGCAAACAAAGTGTTTTAAACAAACACTTGTATGAAAAGTATTTTGAATGTTTACTTTCCATTGATCTGAAAGGAGGCTAGTTGTGGAAGCTAAATGTTACACAATCTCAATTTTGACCAGTGCTATATTTTTGCCTGTACAGTAGCATCACAGCCACCACATAATATTGTAACTAAGTTGCAGTTTCTGATGTCAGCTCCTGAGGTGATCGGCCTCGAGCATTACGGGATGAGCGCCGACTGGTGGGGCCTCGGCTGTCTGATCTACGAAATGACCGCTGGGCAGCCGCCATTCAGGGCAAGAGGAGAGCACCCAAAGCCCCCAGAGATGGAAAGAAGGATCCAGAAAGAGCAGGAGGAATACGGTGACAAGTTCAGTCAGAACGTGAAGAACCTCTGCTCCTTGGTGAGTTCATGGAATCAATCAGAAATTGCTATATGGTCACCTCTCATGAGTCAAAGGCACCTCTGAATGTTTCATGGCAGGAAAAAGAACAGCTGAAAACAATTAGTTTTACATTGACCCAGATAGTTGGAAATGCCTCTATTTCTTTAGACTTTGGTCTAAGTTTTGCTTTACTCTTTTAACTGACAAGATAATTCTTCTCTTTTTTTTTTGCAAATCCTTTAAATGTGACACATTCAGAAGATAAATCTGCTAATATTTCTTGTCACCACAAAGGCCAAAACATGTGATGACGAGTTATGTGTTGGCCTTCCTCAAAACACTACAATAATGAGTCAATCAGCCATTCATCAGGAGCAATTTTGCAAACATTCTGAAGCAAAAATCTGCATTTTTTTCTGGTTTCAATTGCCCTTATGGGTCAAATTGTAAATATTAACATACAATATTGCTTGCCTTTCATGACAGTAAATTAAATATCTTTGTTTTGGAGACATTTGTAGATGTCATCTTGAACTTGTGGTGGACATATTAAAATTATCAATCCATCCATCCACCCATATAGTATCTATACACCGCTTAATCCTCATGGGGTTGCAAGGGGCTGGAATCTATCCCAGCTGACTTAAGGTGAAGGCAGGGGACACCCTGGACAGATCACCAGTCTAACACAGGGCTACATATAGAGACAAACAATCACACTCACATTCATATCTATGGACAATTCAGAGTTACCAATTAACCTCAGCATGTTTCTGGACTGTGGGAGGAAGCCAGAGTATCCAGAGAAAATCCACAAATGCACAGGGAAAACATGCAAACTCTATGCAGAAAGATCCCAGGAAGGCCATGACGTGAACCGGGGATCTTCGAGCTGCAGTGAGAAAGTGCTAACCACCACGCCACTGTGCAGCCCCATATTTAAATTATTTTCTGAGGAAAAAAATGAACAGTTGCAGGGCTACTTCTTAGTTTCAAAAAGCTGTACAACAGAGGTCTTCAATGAGGTTTGCAACAGACTTGTGAAAAATCCAAGAGAAATTGCTCAACATGTGGCTTTCATTAGATAAAATTCACCTTTTTTCAGGGCAAATGTCAAGACATTTCTTGGCTGGAAAAAACACTGCTGGAAACAAAGGGTCTTTTCAAAGATGATGGATCAAACTTGTGCAGCTGATTTCATGTTATCAATGACACCTGTGTTTTCCCTGCTACAAAATGCTAAAGTGTGCTGCTTCTTCCTTCAAGGAATTACCAAGTTTTTTTATTGCAGCTGTTGACCAAGGACCCAAAAGAGAGGCTGGGCTGCCAGAGGTCAGGTGGCAGAGAGGTTCAGTATCACCCTTTCTTCCGGAAGATAAACTTCCGGATGCTGGAGGCAGGACTTGTTGAGGCTCCATTTAAACCCGATGCAAGTACCTGTAATGATTTACATGACCTGAAAAAGGTGTAGTTCATGAGCTCTCTGGTAGAATTTATTCTAATTTGTTCTTGCTCCTTTAGCCCAGACTGGTGTACTGCAGCGATGTGCAGGACATTGAAGAGTTTTCCATAGTGAAGGGCGTCACTCTGGATCACACAGACAGCAACTTCTACTCCAAATTCAACACAGGGAAAGTTCCCATAAGTTGGCAAAATGAGGCAAGTTTATTATTCTGTTACACTGCAGCATCTGTTCAGTAGTGTTGTCACAGTACCAAATTCTGACTTCAGTATGATACCTACCTTCACTTTGTGCCCTACAAGTCCTTTTCCACAGTGTAAGCTGATCCGTTCGAACCCCACAGTGTTTGGAATAGCATCCCCATCTTCCAAGCATGATATCCCAATTTTCCTAAATGGAATTCTAAATGGATGGCTTGTTTTATTCCTTTGGGAATCAAGAGAAAGAATGACCTGGCTGGCTCTACAGGCAGCCAAAAAAGGCACTGCAACTGGTCAATGTTCACGCCCGTCCTAGATTTCTGCTGTCCAACTGGTTCCCTTGTCTCAACCAGCTGTATCCTCCTCAACTGCCTCTTCTTCCTCCTCGTAATTCTCTTCCTCATTATTGTTCATGCCATTTCTTTGATCTCCCTCCTTTCTTGGTCCTTCCTGGTGTTATACTTCATCCTGTTCCATGTTCTCTTCGTTATAGGAGTCCTTTCCTTCTTCTTCCATCTCCTCTCTCTTCTGCTATGTCTAGCTATGTCCTCCTGGGCCTCATTTTCCTGCTGGTACTTGTCATCCAGATTGTCTTCTCGTTAATCTGGGTTTCCAGCCATCACCACAGCAAAAACTTAAAATTCATGGAAACGAAATGGAAAACCAGATGAAAGGCAGCAACCAGTGAACAACAAGGGTGAATTACTGTACCAACTGCAGGACTTTTTCATTAAGCTCATTCTCTGCATGTTCATGACTTTCTGCCATCACACATCACACTGCTTCTGAAACAGTCAGTCCCTGCAGAGATTGGCAAAGCACATTTTAATCACCCTCTGTCACTCTTTCTGCAGGAATTAATTTGATCCTCACAACTGATTTTTAGCAGCTTGCAGTAATGTGCATGTGCAGTAATGATTGATTTCTGGAAAATATCCAATCTGTAATTTTTTTGGACAGGTATTGCAATTTTTTTTCGCATCCTCTTATTTTGTCACCATGAAAACTGCAGGATCTTGTATATGGGAGAAGAAAAACAGCAGTTAGCATGCCTACATGCAGAGTACAACTCAGAAATGTTATCAAATGATCATTTACATAACTTTGACAATCTAAGAATTTTTACATCTCACGATACATTGATTGAAAGGGTGTCCTTCTATAAATAATTGGGAATATGGATCAATGAAAAGCTTTCATTTAATATACATGTCTGTTACATAGTTAAGAAACTCAAATTGAACATTGGCCGTTATTTTAAAAATAAAACATGCTTCACATTCTCTGCAAAGGAAAACTTGAGGAAACCACCTTCCTATCTGTGACTGACTATGGTGATATACTGTACATCCATGCAGCCTCCTCCACCTTAAAGGGACTTGATTCACTGTATCATGCTTCACTGCTATTCATTTCAAATGCAACATATCTCACTCACCACTAAGTATTCGAAGACAACAAAACTAGTCAGTCCCTCCAGATTTTCGCAGGCGTTTTTTGAGATTGTTGCGGCCTAAAATGCCTGAATTTGCGGCAGCTTTTCCTAAAAAATTCCGATGTAAGTTGCGATGTTTTAAGCTTATTTGTTATGATGAAATTGCGGGAGACACTGACAATTGCCAAAAAGTTGCATTTTTTTCAGCTTTTAGAACATGTTTCAGCATTGTAATTGACAATATTTATTCCGAAATTAATTCTTTAACACTCTAACCCATTTACACAAGCTGGCATGGCATAACATGGTGGGAAATTAGCAGCAGCCAGATCCGTCATTGCTCTGAAATGACGGGTTAGGACGTGGATGACTGAATGAGTTTTTATTGTTTTCTGAGTGACTAGTTTTGACAACGTGGTCTCAGTTTGTTCCGATGCATTTTAGCAAATCAAGCTAATGTTGTGCTGCATGTTGTTCTGATGGGAGGCTGCTGAGGGTCTGAGTGTTTCTGACAACAAACCCGAGTTAAGCTCGAAGTTCTGCTCTAGATCTGTTCCACTGAACACAAACTAACACACAACACAAACTAACACACAACACAGCAGTGGACGTGTTTCTATGTTGTGGGTTTTCTTGGTGAGACAGTAAATAGTTTTCTGACTCGTTCTTAACCAGGCAGTCTATGTTACGTTGTGACTATCCCCAGTTGACATCACCAGGTGTTAAACACCTGACAGAATGACAAAGATCTATGTAGATGAAGCAGAATGCTTGTCGAGCTGATTGGTAGCACAATGAGTAAAACAGTGGTCTCATAATTTTATCACTGGATAACGGGTTTCGAATCCTCTAACAGTACTTGAAAAATACGGGTTTTTATTTCGGCCCGCACATTTCTTTTTACTGTTTGTAGATGATGTTTACATGGATATAGACTTTATTAAGTAGTGATGCCAACGTTTTTCGGCGAGGTCTTCTTTATCTGGTATCTTTATTTCATGTAAATCCAGGTCTGATCGTTACGAATCTGCGGACGAAACATCTGGAGACGGCAACTATTGCCAGTTAACCTGATCACCAGTTAAACTGGAACACCGCTATCAGACGCCGTGCCACTATCTCAATGGGAAATACTTAACAAATCCGTGGCTCCAGACTTTAAGCTGCATCACTGCAAAAATCGAATCGCTTGGTCCTTGTGTCATTTCTGACCTTCCCTGAAAATTTCATCCAAATCTGTTGGTCCGTTTTTGAGTAATGTTGCTAACAGAGGAAGGATTCACATACACCGATTGTCACATAACTCCGCCGTGTTCCTTGTCGGAGTACTTTCTCTAACTTACCTTCATTTTTTCAGTGCTTCAACAAATCTGGATGCAACAGTTTCCATCACGGTGATTTCTCGGGTCTGTGGTCCGCTCATTTGAACCATTTTCCTAATATATTCCGTGGTAGAGAAGTGTTTATCAACCAATGATTTTTTATTTTTATTTTTTTTGTATTCCACCACAATATTGCACGTGTGTAAAACAGTTAACTTCCGCTTTGGTGAAGAACATCAGGGAATTAATTCTTTTGCACAGTCTTCAGCAGTAATTTTTGTTGGTAAATGAGAGACATTAGAATGGGACATGTCTGCATCTTCAAACCAAAACAAGGAAGTGAATTCGGTGACGTACGTACATGACATTTGCGCTGGAGCTGCTATGATTGGTGGAACTCATGGGAGGCAGACCAAAATAGCGGAAAAGTTGCGGTGATTGGACAAAATTGCAAGGTCGTGCAGAAGTCACGGAGATTGATTGGATTCATGTGAATTCACGCGATCGCAACATCGTGAATTCCTGGAGGGCTAGTATATGTTCATGTATAAAGCTCTGCTGGACAAACTCCCAGAATACCTCAGCACCCTTCTCACTTTCAGCACTAGTAGTTACCATCTGCGCACATCCAAGTGGTTCCTTTTGAATGTCCCGCGGACTCTACCAGACTTTGGCAAAACAGCATTCTCCCATCATGCACCGTGGTCATGGAATAATCTTCAAAATACTCTAAAACTAGAAACATTCATATCCATTAATGAGTTTAAGAATATCATAAAAAATACAGTGAAAGAGGAATGCCAATGTTTTTCTTGAGAGGTCACTGTCCTTGAATAGCTGTCAATCTGTTTTATTGTTTTACTGTTTATTGTTTATTTGTGTCATGTATCTGTATTATATAACTTTTAAAATTTTGTATGGCTGCTACCTTGGCCAGGTCTTCCTTGTAAAAGAGATCGCTCATCTCAATGGGACTTCCTAGTTAAATAAAGGTAAATACTAATAATAACAAGAAAAGCACTCAAAGAGCGCAGTACTCCACCAAGGCTGTTAATACCCCCATATGGCATTGTCAGAAATGCACCATTTTTTTTAAAGAAATGAAGCATTTGTTTATTAGTTCTTGCTGATCAGAAATCCCAGCAACAAAGGGTGCGGCCATTTAATATAGATGTACCCACAAACAAAATGACCTTGTGCTGAGCATAGACATGTGTTATCCATGTGTACGTTATGTACGGATACCGAATCGTGTCACCTAAATATGTAGCGAGCGGCGGGAAATGATGGGACTCGGAAACAGCCCCACAATTTAATCATTTGTTCCTTGTATCATTTCCGACGGATGAGTCCTGATAAGTCCACAGTGATGGATTTGTAGTACGATTGCAATCATGTGATTGTCAGCAAGCAGCTGAGGTAGTGTTCATTTGTAGTCATAGTTAGTGACGTCGTGATGCTATCTCGGCATGATACAGAAATCTTTAACAAATCCAAGGATCCAGACTATAAGCCAAATCACTGCCAAAATTTAGTCACATGGTCCTTGTGTCATTTCTGACCTTCCCTGAAAATTTCATCCAAATCCGTAAGTCTGTTTTTGAGTAATGTTGCAAACAGACAAACGTTTGCCGAAAGTCACATAACTCCACCATTCCTTGGTGGAGTAATAAATACAGCTTTCATTAAAACACTAACATTCCTCAAGTACTGCTGAAAGTAAATGAGGAGTGGTATTCACTTTATTAGCAAGGTATTGCGATATCTTTCAGACTGTCCAGACCAGGCCTACAAACCTCTCCATCTTTTTCCATCTCTCATGCAGATAATAGAAACGGGTTGTTTCGGTGAGCTGAATATTTTTGGCCCTGTGGGATCTCGCTCTCCAGATCTGGACTGGTCCCAGGTCCCCGTGGTCCCCAAAGTCCCTAAACGTCGCCTGCTTGACCGAATCTTCCGCAGACATGTAAGGACTCAGCTTACGGTCTCTGAAAGTGAGTGTGTTTATATGACACTTGAACATTTATTTCCTCCCATAGAACTCTATGGATTCATCAGACAAAAGCAGAGACAGCTTGGTGTCCAATAACAGCTACGTGAGGTCAGAACTCCTCAGCTCTACACTCTGAGGAGAATCTCAGCACAGAGACTGTTTTTAAGAAAAAAAACACAGCAATCCAGTGTAGCAGCAAAGGGCTTGTCCCCCTGTAAATCAAAGCACTATACTCACACTTGCTTCTTCATCCGCTCTCAGGCAAAACCGATGTATAATTTACCTTCTGTTACGCACAGTAGCAATGCATCATTTTAAAAGCAGAATGTGCCATTTTTAAGTGTGTGAATTTTGATACAAAGAGGATAGCATGTGGAGCTACTTAATTACCTACTGTACTGTTTTAGCTGAAACAGCTGAGCCTAAAATAAAGCTTTTTTTAATGTAGTGGTTTTCCCCAACACTTTTATGCAAATTAAATTTAATAACAGGAAAAGCTAACATCAGACTTTTTGCTCTTTTATTGTGACATACTGAACACTTCACTCTTTGGGGTATCTTAAAAACCCTCTAATGTGTCAAAACTGATCATAATTCTTGTCCTGACAAAAGGCATAACCTGTGATAAGAAGTCACGTGGTGGCCTTGATTAAAATGTTAAAACACGGAGTTGATTAGTTGTTCATCTGGAACAACTTTGAAGGAAATGGCAGATTTTTGTTGTTACATTGTTTCATTCTGTGGTTTATTGTTTTAAAAATAAATAAAAAATCTTTTGGATTTTGGATTATTAGTCAAAGCAAGATGTTCACAGACTTGTAATGGACATTTTTAAAATATTTTCTGACATTTTATAGAAAAAACATATGAATTAATGAGAAAAAAAATCAACAGTTGCAAGCATACTGAACCTAAAACGTCACAACAGAGGTCAGAAATTGACTTCTATCTGAATCCAAATCTGACAGGCATACATTCATTTTCAAAAAAGAGACCCAAGCTGAGGAGGGCCTGAAGACAACTACACCTGATGAGACAGCAGAATAATCAGACACAATACATCCATCCAGTATCTGTACACCGCTTAATCCTCATTAGGGTCGTGGGGGGGTGGAGTCTATCCCAGCTGACTTAGGGTGAAGGCAGGGGACATCCTGGACAGGTCACCAGTCTATCACAGGGCTACACATAGAGACAAACAATCACACTCACATTCACACCTACGGACAATTTAGAGTTACCAATTAACCTCAGCATAATTTTAGACTGTGGGAGGAAGCCGGAGTACCCGGAGAAAACCCACACATGTACAGGGAGAACATGCAAACTCTATGCAGAAAGATCCCAGGAAGGCGGGGACGTGAACCAGGGATCTTCTAACTACAAGGCGACAGTGCTAACCACCAACCCTTAGAGACAATCGAAAATGCTAAACTCAAAGACAACATAAACACACAGCAGCATGACGGACAGTCCATGTGATCAATTTAGCCAGCAGCTGCAGCAGGAAAGAGCAGCAGTAAAAACCTCAGTGCTCCCATTCTGACCACTTGCGATTTCACTATGGAGCCCAAACTTGTGCGGACAGCAAATATCAAACTAATCAAACCTTCATGTGGAGGATCATCACTGGTAGCAAAGGTAAGTCTACTGCTAACACCTGAAATGTACACAACACTTTCCACAGGGACAGGGGGCAGTCCTCAGGACTGCAGGAGCGTCAGGTCAGGAGCATGCTTTTTTTTTTTTTTTAACTACCACAACGTTGTGTGGCGTGATTTCCCCCAGGGTCAGGAATTCAACCCACATCGCAACATCTTGTTCTTCCGCACAATGAAATTCAAATTGAAAGGTTGATTTTTTTTTTGACACAGTTTAGGGGATTCAGTGCTCCTTGCTCGAGGTGCTTGACACACCTACAGAAGTTTTAAGGGAGCGTTGTATGAGTGTTGCAGGAGCATTGGGAACACTGTTGCAGCACAAGGAAGCCACTTTCATGGGGATGATGGCCAAATAGGTACGCTTTTTTTTTCTTTTACCAGGTGCAGAATCTGGGATCTGTTCCATAAAGTGTGCTAGAAAAAGTAGGTATTAAAGCTTAACAAATCAGTTGGTGTTTAGTCGGTTCCAAAAAAGTCAGTTTAAGTTCACACAATTAAGCTAATTCGATGCAGGTTGAAGTGGTTTAGAAAATTTCATGTGCATGCAATTCTTAAATTGATTTTCTGTTAAAAAAAAAAAAAAAATTGAACTGACACTGGGTAATAAAATAAAAATATTAGCAAACTCAGTGGCAGTCAGGTCAGTGTTACGGGAACTCTGGTTGAGCAAAAAACTCAAGTGTAGCCTGAAAGTTAACCTGCCCTTGAACACATTAGTTGCCCAGTATACGTTGCCACAGTAACTGAGCTTCAACTCTGTCGAATTTGTTGAAATTTTTCATGGAACAAACCCCTGAACTTCTTGATGGCACCTTTTCTAATAACTACAATGTTGTTGTCTTCCACTCTTGGCCACATTGATGTACAGTCTCCAAACCCATGGCAGTAAAATGAAATTCCAACAGACTCAGTAAACTGGAAGTGAACACAATCGGACTCCTGGAGCAGGATCTGTGGAGCAGTCAAGACTTCTAATTTATAGTAGGGAGGTTAAGCCCAAAAAATAGGCCTTTGACTTCAAGTCATAATGCAAAGGTCCCCTTTGGTATGGAAGTACCTTAGGGTCATAGAAATAAATTTATCCTAAGACACAAGTGAGATCACACTTTGTATTGGAAATAAACACATAGCCTACATTTTGCTAGCTAGTTAGTTAGCTTCATTATTATACATATACACACAAATGAATTGCACTTTAGTTTAATGCACATGACAGTTTGCTAACTGTCATTAAGTGAGTGTGTGTTTGGTCTGTTGGGAGCTGATTATAAAGTCTGATACCAGCAGGAAGGAAGGAACTGCGGTAACGCTCCTTGACACACCTGGAGTGATGCAGTCTGTCACTAAAGGAGCTGTCCAGAGCTCTCAGAGTGTCATGCATGGGGTGGGAGACACTGTCCAGCAGGGATGCTAGCTTGGCTAACATCCTCCTTTCTCCCACCACCTACACTGGGTCCAGGGGGCTCCCCAGGACAGAGCAGGCCGTCTTGATCAGCTGATCAAATTTCCTTTTGTCAGGAGCTGTGATGCTGCTGCTGAAGATGGATGATGCCACCACAGAGTCATAAAAAGTTTTCAGGAGTGCCCCCTGCACCACAAAAAACAGCAGTCTCCTCAGTAGACAGAGTCTGCTTTGACCCTTCTTGTAGAGTGCTGTAGTGTGGTCTGACCAGTCCGATTTATTGTTCAGGTGAACATCTAGGTGCTTGTATGAGTCCACTGTCTCCATGTCCATGCCCTGGATGTTCACCAATGGTGGGGGTGTGTGACTGCACCTGTGGAAGTCCACCACCAGTTCTTTGGTCTTTCCTGAGTTGATCTGGAGGCAGTTCCACTGGCACAAGTTCACAAAGTCCTGGTTCAGTTCTCTGTACTCCTGATCATCATCATCTGAGATGAGACCGACAATCACAGAGTCATCAGAGAACTTCTGCAGGTGACAGCTGGCTGAGTGGTCCATGAAGTCTGCAGTGTACCGGGTGAAAAGAAACTGAGCCAAGGCCATTTCCTGTGGGGCCCCTGTGCTGCAGACCACCATGTCAGACTCACAGTCCCATGTCCTCACAAACTGTGGTCTGTGAGGTAGTCCATTATCCAGCTCGAGAGGTGGTGATCCACTCCTTTGACCTCCAGCTTGTCCCTGAGGAGAACTGACTGAATCGTGTTAAAAGCGCTGGAGAAATCAGAGAACATGATTCTCACAGTGCTTGCAGGCTTCTCCAGGTGGGACAGAGCTCTGTCCAGGAGGAAGATGACAGTGATTGCAATCATGTTTAAAAAAATGCTCTGTGTGTGTGTGTGTGTGTGTGTGTGTGTGTGTGTGTGTGTGTGTGTGTGTGTGTGTGTGTGTATATATATATATATATATATACACATATATACATACATATGGCTAAGAATAATGGAGGGCCTTGGTATAACTAATCATGTTTCTCTGTAGAGTGGGCATGTATGGGGCATGCACTTTTCAAACACCATGCAACAGTTTCGCTGTCTCTATGTGGATGGCAGCAGGATTCCCCAGACTCTCCACCAACTCCTGTCTACACTACAACTGCCACTATTTCAAAGGACTTGCCAGAACTTGTCATTTGCAAGTGTAAGACTGGCAGTAAGGCACCTTCCAAATGCTGCATGCAGGGGCTGCCTTGCATGTCTCTCTGTGGATGTCATGGGTCATGTTACCACAGTGGTCAGACATCTAAATAGAAAATCATCTTTGTGATGTATTTACACTAAGCTATTAGTCTTTTGTCAAAGAAAATTGTAGGTATGGCATTGCCTACTTCTAAAATGTGAACTTACAGTCATGGAAAAAAAAAAACTTAGACCACCGTTGTTTTCTTCAGTTTCTTGTTCATTTTAATGTCTGGTACCACTAAAGGTACATTTTTTGGACAAATATAATGATAACAACAAAAATAGCTTATAAGAGTTTAATTTTAGAGCTGATATCTAGACATTTTCCATGGTTTTCTTGATAATAACCTAAATCACTGAAGTTCTTCCATCAACAGCTATGGCATTGTAATGCCAAAAACAGATTTTAAGATTTCATGTTTTCTTTTGTCTGTTTTAGTCACATGATGTACACAGGAGTTAGTACTGATTCATAGCCATTGTTTCTGATGACTGCAGCCAGTCATCAGAAACAATGGCTATGAATCAGTACTAGCATGCCAAGACATGTGTCTTGGCATGCTCTCCACCAGCTTCTGACATTGTTCTGCTGTCACAGCAGTCCATTCCTGTTGCACAAATTCAAACAAATTTGTTTAGTTTATGGGCTTGTGGTTCTCCATTTTGTGTGTGATGATTTTCCACAGGTTTTCAGTTGGATTTAGATCTGGTGATTGAGCAGGCCAAGGCATGGTTCCAATATTCTGGTTCTCCATCCAGGCTTTAACTGACCTTGCCGTGTGGCAAGGGGCATTGTCTTGTTGGAAAATCTAGTCATTGGAGGCCGGAAAGAGTTTTCCAGCTGATGGGAGAAGACTGTTTTCAAGAGTAGCCCTGTACATGACCTGTTTCATTGGCCCTGTTCCACCCAGACTGATCCACTGCCATGTTTTACTGTAGGGGCAGACAGTCTGGTTTGCAGCTTCTCCAGGCTTCCCCTAAGCAGTAAGTTGGTTGGAATGGGCATCAATCGAAAAGTGGATTCATCCCTGGAGGTCTGACGACGATTCCTGACACAGGGACGGATGAGTGATGGTCATTTGGTGGGTAGAAAGACGTTTCCTGCTGCGACCAGCTAGCAGTTTGGTAGAACCATGGTGGGCTCGTTTTTTATTGTGTAATGAATGGCTGTCTTGGAGATCTTCAGTTTTTTCGCTACCTGTCTCTCACTCATGCCAATTTCCAGCAGTGCCAAGATGGCTGCCTTTGTGGCTTCACATAATTCTTTAGTTTTTACGCATTATGTGAGAGCTGACAACTTCTGACTTGAATGTCAGCAGGAAACCACTCTAAGCCTTTGCATGTGCAAGTGCTGCTTATGACATGAAATGGCCTCTTATATACCCTGGGAATACAATTAAGCTTCAGCATGTCAAATAGGACATAAAGTATTATTTAATCAGCTGCATTTTTGTTGTGTTCATCGTATTCTTCAGGTAATATACCTTTAGTGGTACCAGGCATTAAAATGAACAAGAAAATGAAGAAAACGAGAGTGGTCTACTCATTTTTTCCATGATTGTAGTTATGAACTTGTCTCACTACTCAGTTTCTCTGCATCCATAATACACATATTAAACACTTTAAGTTGTTATTTATTAAATTATTGAATTGTGAATCGACTGTTTTTGGTATGTGTTTTTTTAGGATAAATTGCATATTGTACTTTCAGTTGTCATGGTGAGGAGAATATGTTTTTTTTTTAAGTCTTGGAACTTATTTTATTAGATTCCTTGACCCCAAAAGTATGCACTTTGACATCAAGTTTACTATTATAGGTATAACAGAAGCAAAGATATGGGCCTCTCAAGTATGATGGGCGGCCATTTTAAAAATGGCTGCCAAAATGTGATCTCACTTGTGTCTTAGGATAAATTTATTTGTATGACCCTAAGGTACTTCCATACCAAAAGCGACCTTTTCATCATGACTTGAAGTCAAAAGTCACTTAACCTCGCTACTATTATACGCCAGAAGCGTTGGGAAACATTTCTTTACCGTAAAAGACTAGATTTTTTTTTCTTGAAATAAAAATTTCATTAATCAGTTCAACTTTGTCAATGTAGCATTTTTTTATTTAACCAAGAGTATAAAAGAGTGAAGAAATGGCACACATTATCAAACAAATAAAGTTAGCAAACAACAAAGAGCATTAAAGACAGCAGAATCAACTCCTGTCTACAGAGTGACAGTGTGAAATGCTGAAGTGGGTCCGTTTGGCTGCCGAACATCGAAGGTTCAGCATACTATCCAAAATATGTGTTAAACTGTCCTCCAGTAAGTTCTTGCTACAGCATAACAACTCTAAAATATACATTTGACGCCAAAGCACCAAAGGTAAGTAAATTTAGTTATCAAAATTTCGGTGCAGAATGTCTCCTGATGGCAAACGAATCCATTATTAACTCAGCGTAATAGCTCTACAGCTGGTAACTTTTTGTTTGCTAAATGAACATCACAGGAGCTGCAACGGTGGCTCTTTGAACTACTGTTTACTGCAGTACGTGGTGCTTGAATTTTACTGTGTAAAGGTGGAGCAATGTTTTGTCTAGGGTGCACAAGTACTGAGTTCAGGTCTTCATCCTTCCCACGGAGGACTGCGTCTTCCGTCCACTTCCGTCTCCACGTGGTACAGCATGTCAGCCAGCGTGTGTTCAATCACGGCTCCCCATCCCATATCACTCATCTGAAACAGGAAAAAACACATTTACAGATGACAGCTGAAACAATAGCTGGCAGGATGTGAGGTCTTTAAGGTCATCTGGGAAGGAATCTCTCACCGGTTGGTACTTAACATCCTTTGGAGGGTATTTGAAATGTGGCCCAAAATTGACAGACACCTGAACAGAGACAAGAATAAACATTAACAATCTAGAAAAGCAAAAAAAAAAAAAAACAAACGTGCTCATGCAGTACATGTACTGACCGTACAGCTCTTGTACAGAGAGATAGCGGGGAAGTAGAGCCCTTCAAAGAGGTTTTCATATGCGACACCTTGATTCACTCCATTTTTATAGAATACCATCTGAAAAACAGGTTTTATGAGTTAATGTTAAGCAGCAAATGGCAACAGGTTTTGTAACTGCAGTTATTCTAGTTTCTAACCCTGCTGGGGCTCATTGACTTGAGGCTTTTCTCTGCTTTGTCCACGTAGTCCTTCTCTTCAAAATACAGGTAGCTCTTGAACTTGATTAGTGCCTTAAAAGAGAAAAACAATTCAGAGGGTATACACTACAGTTCAAAAGTTTGGGGTCACTTAGAAATGTCCTTATTTATGAAAGAATTGCATTTTTTTCAATGAAGATAACATTAAATGAATCAGAAATACAGTCTAGACATTGTTAATGTGGTAAATGACTATTCTAGCTGGAAACAGCTGATTTTCAATGGAATATCTACATAGAGGTACAGAGGAACATTTCCAGCAACCATCACTCCTGTGTTCTAATGCTACATTGTGTTAGCTAATGGTGTTCAAAGGCTAATTGATTATTGGAAAGCCCTTGTGCAATTATTTTAGCACATGAGTAAAAGTGTGAGTTTTCATGTAAAACATGAAATTGCCTGGGTGACCCCAAACTTTTGAATGGTAATGTATGTAAATTAATAAAAGCATGTTGATAAAATACTAAAAACACAACAGCATTGCACCGAGGATAAGTCCATCCATCCATCCATTATCTATACACCGCTTAATCCTCACTAGGGTCGCGGGGGGTGCTGGAGCCTATCCCAGCTTACTCGGGCGAAGGCAGGGGACACCCTAGACAGGTCGCCAGTCTGTCGCAGGGCTACATACAAAGACAAACAAGCACTCTCACATTCACACCTACGGGCAATTTAGAATAATCAATTAACCTCAGCATATTTTTGGACTGTGGGAGGAAGCCGGAGTACCCGGAGAGAACCCACGCGTGCACAGGGAGAACATGCAAACTCCATGCAGAAAGATCCCGGGAAAGCCGGGACGCGAACCAGGGACCTTCTCGCTGCAAGGCGAAAGTGCTAACCACTACGCCACTGTGCAGCCCCCGAGGATAAGTCATGCCTCTGTAACAACAGGTCAAGTTTTAAAGATGACAATGGAGTGAGTGACTATTTCATAGTTTAAGGCCAACAACCGAAAATGCTTGATTTTAACTGAAATGGGAACAGAATGCTCTGATTGCTCCACAGATGTCAGAGCTGCTGGTTTCGCTGAAGTGCTTCTCATTTCAGGGCTTACCTTGTCCTTGTATGTATCAGGCAGAGCCTTGGCTGTCTCTGTCTCGTCAGGCAGCTCTATGAAGAAGCCTAGCGTGTCTCCCTGACCATAGCCTGAGGAGTAATGCTCTCCTTTTGAATGGTGAAACCGTGTGCCCTTCTTACTGCGCCATGAGTAGCTGAACTTGTCATAACCCAAAGGAGCCTGCAGGTTACCTAAGATGCAGAGATGGAGAAATGTGTTAACATTTTAAGAATTCTTCTGACAAAAGAACAAGACTGTGTTTCCCCGCAAAGCCTTCTTTAACCTCAGTGTAGCCTTTTATTGCATAAGACTGCATTTATAAATATCATGGAAAGAAATGCTGAATGAAAAGTGGGTTCTTCTTCTGTTGAAACTAATTTTGCCTTATATGACAAAAATTCTATTTTCAGAAATGAAATATAAATGTGCAGATGCACACTGGTCTCCTCCATGTGTTATCATTTCAGCATAAAATAACCAGGTTTGGTGTAGTATGCTGCAATCACTAACTTTCTGTACTGATTTAGAATTCATTAAGGTCATTAAGTGTAACAAATAAAAATGCACAAGAAAAATATGGACATATTTTGTTAAATAGGAAAAAAAATGTTTGCAGAAAGACACGCTAAAAAGCATAACTCTGGTCTTTCACGCAGCAACTAAGGTATAAATAAACATAACTGTATAATAAGGTAAGGTCTATCTGGCTCATATACAGAATCTCAATCTAGGTGTCATATTTCTTCTTGAAAATGAGTCAGGATAGTGTGGGAATGTATAAACTGCAAAGTAAAATGTTCTTTCAATTGTTTACAGCCAATTTATATAATTTTGAGTGTTATTAGCACTTTGTTTTGTGTCTTTTTACTCTAGAGTCTGATCATAAACAATCCACATTTTTCCTAAATGTGCAAAGGTTCATATGAAGGCTACTGACCAAGTGGTTGAGACCAGCCCAGTCTGGCTGCAGTCTCTGGAGGCATGTCATCAACAGAAACCTCAAAGTACCAGGAGCCTTTCCGCACACCGTGGGAAGCTCGGACCATGGAGTAACCTTTCTCTCCAGTCACCGTTAGACGGTCGTCAGAGATTTTCAACTGAGGGGCTGCAACGTGAACATAAACAACATTTCAAATACATTATACAATGTAAACAAACTACTTTTTCCTTTCATTTTCTTCCTGCGTGCTGAATACCTCTGTCGTGTAAGGCCAGCAGCACCCTCTCGTACAGACAGGCTCTGTACAGATCACCAGGTATGGGTTTGCCGGCCCAGCAGTCCAGCTCCAGCTTCTCTGGGTCCGGAGCGTGGGGGTCCGGTTCTGCCAGGATGTAACGGTATCCATCCTTATTAAATGGGTGCTCTAGTGGGTAACCATGAGGAGGCAGCCGCTGGGCCGAGAACAGAGGGTCACTGTGACAAGAGGGGAAGAGATGTTAATTTAAGCTGTGGTCATACGCACAATCTTCAATTTGAATGAAATCATTCTAACTTGACAGTTTAAAACAACAGCAGCAATAAGAGAGCACAGTACTCCGCCAAGGCTGTTCATGCCCTCATATAGCACTGTCAGAAATGCAGCATTTTTTTAAAAAAAATGCAGCATTTGTTTATTAGTTATTGATGATCAGAAATTACAGCACTATAAATCCGTGCATCCTGACTATAAGCCGCATCACTGCCAAAATCGAATCACTTGGTCATTGTGTCATTTCTGACCTTCCCTGAAAATTTCATCCAAATTCATTAGTCCATTTTTGAGTAATGTTGCGAACAGACAGTGAGACAAACCGCGCTCCTTGGCAGAGTAATAAATTAATAAATAAATAATTCCTTGCATTTCAATAGAGTCTTCGCACCGTTGGTGCTCGGACCCTAATAAAGTAATAAAGTCCAATAAGATGCATGTTAACATGTCACAAAGCATTTTATTAGAATACAACTTTTTGGACATCTGCAACTAATGTCCTGGAAACGTAACAGAATAAAACCTTTTTTCCCAACTTTATTGAGAAAATGTCATTCAGTCAATAGAATAAAATGACAAGGCACACCCAAATTGTGTCCTTGGAACAGTATTTGTGTATTAAACCTTCTCGTAGGTTTGAAAGGCATGTCATCTTAAAAATAAAATTCTGTGCTCTTCGGCGTAATCATATAAAGCCATTAATGACTCAGCTGTGACTAACAGTCAAGTGGCAAATTTTCTGCGACTTTTTTGGTGGCTGCACTTCCACACAGCAGAGAGGAGACAAGTACAGAAACAAATTTAAAATGAGATAAATATCTATAGTATGTAAAGCTAACATTTTTTTTTTCAGAACACCAGTAGGCACTTGAAAAGATGTTGGTCAAACCGATCACTTTTTTCGATTTTTGTCAAATAAATAATTAAATAAACAAAATTTGTTGCCTTTTTATGATTTATGGTATTCTGTCACACTGCATGGAAGAAATTTCTGAGTTCTCTCCACTTCTAGCCATGGTTGTGCTGTTTACATTGAGGCACGAAACTTCATATTGCAGTGAAATGAGCCCACAGTGGAGAAAAAAGGGACAGTGGCAAAAACATCCAGGAACTTCTAAGAGTAAACTGGGTTCATGCCAATTCCTACTCAGTACCTTCGTGTTCTCTTCGTCGCTCCAGCAGCTGCTCCCTCTTGTTGCTGCTGTTGTTTACGTTTGGCCCCTCTTCCTTTTCCTGGGCCAGGGGCCAAAGCACCTTTAAGGACACGAGACAGATTATAGAATGGAACCCAAACAAAACAGGCAAACACACAAGCACCACAGGCAGTCAGTGGCAAAGGTAATATACAGGTGCCAGTTTGTTAGTTATAACCAAAGCAGTTAATCCAACAGTCCTGCAAGAAATCCTCCATTTATGAATAGTCAGTATTTGTTAAACCACCTTTTCTATATCTTTTCAGGTAGACAATGAATTAAAACACTCCAAGTCACATGATGCACCCAGCCAACGAAGCAATGCACCTGCCACCAACACCATTCTATGGACACACGATGGTATTGAGAAAATCAACACACCTGACACCTCTGACTCTTCAGGACAGGAGGATTTATTGCAGGGCTGTTTTACTAGCTGCATCAGCTTTAGTCAGCTGTAAATAATAACAGGATAATAAGAGCAGCAGTACCGCAGACGTTGGTCTCTTTCACTAAAAACAGTCCATAAAATTGTACGTTTAACAAATATCTTACTACCGATTCTAACACACTGTCTTTTGAGGACTGACTTTTCCCAATGTTTTCCCACTAATAATGCCAAGACTGCCAAAACACGCACACACACAAACACACACATGGTGAAAGCAGGTTATTATGCGTCTGGTGTACAAAGGGAGACAGCAGGCACAAAAAGGCAGGAATTAGTTCGCTTGGCATTTTCCAAACACTATCAGCCTCTCAAAAAACCTCTTCAGTGTGACCTTGCCGTATAGTTATCTAAGTAAGTAAAACTAACTTTATGCAGCCCGATGTGGAGATGTACTGGAAGTATGACGCTATAAATGCCTTTGGGGAGGAAAAATACTCGGTATTGAGTTTAAATCAATCTTTATCGTAGAACAAGAAGATATCCTAGCTCTATTTTTCTGTGTAATTTTGCTTCTTTCGGCTACTGGCATTTTATGAAATACCATAATTATGCTCAAAATTGTTATTTTTCCAGAGAACGTTCAATATGCATCCTTCTATGTCTGGCACATGAAAGGCTATGCTCATTCAGTTGCTCCGTGACAAGAGAGATGAAAGTCTATCAGTGTCACTGGAGACCTGTCCTTGGTCCTGCCTAATAAGAACCTTAAGGCTGTCACCAAACTGTTCAGGAGGAAGCATCTTCTGCTTTCATCCCTCAGTATTGAACATCCTGAAGACATGGCTTGTTCTGGGTAGTGATACTGAGGCATCTCTGGCATATGTCACTTCATCTCTCATTCTCTTGGTCTTTGTTTTTAGGTCATCTTCTGTATTTTGTAGGTACTCATCACCATGCTCAGCTACTGTGAATGGTCCACCTTGGGCCTTCAGTCCATCCAAAATACTGAGTTTTCTGTTTCAACATGCAGCAGATTGGCCTCCTTCTTACTATTTTTGTCTGTTAATGTCAACTTCAGTGTCAATCATGCTGCTGGATGGGATGGTTAAACAGCCACTTGTGACTTACAACAATGCAAGCAATATAATACATGGAGAATTATGGGTTTTATGAGTGGTCACATGGTAACTTATAATTGTTTATGGTCTATCAAGTGGCAAGTGTTCCTTAAAATCTTATAAATATTCACCAGTCAAACGAGTAACTGATTGCATGCAGTCAGTTTGGCCTACATGATTTTGATGATAATGCACATATCGCTGGTTTTCACATATATGCCAGTAGCCAGGAGAAGCCAACTAAATACAAAATAATGGTGAAAAATTAAGTTTTTCTAGATATGTGGTTAATCTGAACTCATTACTGGCATTTTCTGGAATTATATCCCTTCCCTACTGCTGGTTAGATTCTCATCATCTTCATCCCACAATGAACACTGGTTAGTTTTAGGACAAAATCAGTTGTTGTACTAGTACCGAGTACTCAAAAATCTAAAAGCAAAAGACAACTCTTATCTTACATATTTCTAAATAAAGCAGCTACCACTCACGAATATGCAATAATGGATCACTTTCATTAATAAATACATGACTTTGTACAATTTTTTTGTCTCATTTGTTGAATTGGGATCTATTTATCTACTTTTAGGAATCATGCTAAAATCTGATGATGCTTTAAGTCATATCTCTGCATACATACAGAAAACTAAAGAGTTCACAAAATGTCAAGCATCATTTTACATCTGAGACTTCAGGTACTTAGTTGTATGTTTAATCATTGACTTCTTTGATTTTTTGTAATGTGAGCACATATTGACAATCAAGTTGCAATCAATATCTGACCTTAATAACACGTAAAGTGATTTTTAAAAATGTGATCACCACTGGCTACAATAAGGCTGCAACAAATTATTAGTACTGATTTATCATTTGGTCAATAAAATGTCAGAATACTGTAATCAATTCTCGCAGGATGGCTTGTTGTATTTGACCAAATGTCTGAAACCTGACACTATTAAGTTTGTCTTTATAGGTACCAAACTTTCATATTTGTATTTTACTGATTATCAACATACTATCCAATTAATTTTCCATCAATCTTACAGTTTAAATTCAATGTTATGGCAGGAATAGTCCTCCAGATGGACAAGGAAGAGGATGAGGCTAATTAGCATTGGGTGAAAGCCAATGGCAAATCAAAAATGGCACTCCATTCTCACATTATTACACCGTGGAGATTAGAGTGTCATTTCAGTCAGGAGATTCTGAGGGATTTCAGAGCCCATTAGCAGCAAGCCAGAGAAGAGGAAGGTATTTTCACCGATTGGTACAAAGCTTTTGAGAGGGAGGTGGTGGGGTGGGGCACCAAACAGATGCAAAGAGCAGACAGGAAGGTTACAACTGGACGTGGATGAAGTTGCCCACAGGTTGCTTATTGAGGATCAGTTTGGTTCTGTTTGGGCTGGGGCAAATTGTATTCTGATTGGAAGCTCAGGGCCAACTTCTATCCAGAGGGTTACAAGACACAAAACACACTGATCAGCTTCAGATGGCAAAAACACCACATATTCACCTGAGAAAGAAGATCCACCTGGAACACAACGCACACAATCACTAAGGTCATCATATTTCACACTGTCTGACTCTGAGTTTGGGGAGTTAACACTTCTAACCTCTGTGATTTCCGTTTGCTTCGACTGTTGAAAAAGTTAAACTCTGGTGCCTGAAAGGTAGGGCTGCTGTCTGTTTCTAAGCAAACTGGTACAGTTTGTTCGTGGTGTGAAAGCAAAGCAGACCAACCACAGGATTTTATGATAGTAGCATTAATAAACTCTTCAATCTTTCTACTGCCTGTGACTTGTTACAAAAAGGACCTCTTGATCTGTACAATGTTCTGTATACAACAGAACGGAGCACAACCCTGTGCTAGCTGTTATTTCTTTCCCGTGAAAATATTTGTTGCTCTATATTCCTACCATTGAGCCCACCAGTCGTGGGAGTAGCAGTGGTCTGTTTCTGTGTGTCATACGAGGGTCCAATGTTTCCCAGGTCCTACAGAGAGGAAAAATAAACTGAAATTAGACATCAAATGTATGTAAACATGCTTTGATTTCTGCAGGAACGCGCCTCCTGTATGCTAAATATCTGAAACAGTTAAGCGGTAAATACTTGGTCCAAAAGGCCAAATTTGGGGTACTCCTCCTCAGGGTCTTTACTGCCAGGGTCAGGGTGCTCCTTCACCAGGAAAACATCTCGCTCTTTGCTCTGAAAAATAAACAACAACTTTTACAAATCTATTTCAATTTGAGTAATAATGCCATATTACGTCGATCAGCGTGGGAATTTGTTGCATTCTTGTCCTCACACAAAGAGGTCCATATTTGGACTTTGTAACACAACAATTAGTAAAAATTCAATGCTTAAAGTTAAGGAGGAGACAACATTCCTCCCTAACCTCTGAATTAACACAGACTGGGTTTATATGGAGGATTTAAAGGCAAGCAAGGCAAATTTATTTGTATAGCACAATTCATACACAAGGCAATTCAAGGCGCTTTACAATGGCAAAGAAATACATTCAGAAAAATAACTGTGAAGATGATTTAAAAGTAGAGATTAAGATCATACATTAAAATAAAAGAAATAAAACATAAAAGTGCATTAAAAGTCAAGATTAAAAATACATTAAAAGTCAAGAAAATAGATTTTGCATCTAAGAGAAGGCCACCGTAAACAATAGGGTTTTCAGACCTGATTAAAGCATCATTATCTAAATTCTCAGTGTACTGGATTGTGATTACCATTGTCTTCACTATGTTGTTGGGCCAGGTGAGCTTCCCCGGTCTCTGACGAGTTGTCATGCACTCCCAGTACTTGTCAATAAACGGTATAATGTCCTGCAAAAAAGAAGATAGCCATTTCCATACAAAATTGGTCATGCACCCAGTCCCAAAACATGCTCCCCACATTCTAAATTTTCAGGTTTCAGTTTGTGAAATTATCTAAACTGAAAATCAAGCAGGGTTGTAACAAACAATTATATTCATCATTGACTGATGTGCCATTATTTTTCTAAATAATATTTTTAGTATATAAAATGTTGGTTATGTTGTAAATTGTAGGCTAAAATGAGGGAGAAAACTGTGTGATTTTGGCAAACAAAAGGTGGCTTTGGCTTTCTGTGATGTTTTCAGACAAATATAGGTGCTGAAACGCGAAAAACATAGGCTCAGTTGTAGTCACATGAACAGAACGGGTGCATGCCTGAAAGAGGTAAAATTTTGTGGCCGCTAAAGTTTATTCAATGAGTCCTTTCACTGGGCTTTACATCCACCTTGTCTTTGGAGAACATGGTCTTTGGGTGCTCTTCTTGTGTTCTAGACCGCCATGTGAGGTTTGCCAAAGCTGTGAGACACATCTCCTTCAGGTCTGAAGCACAAAATAACACCAGTCAGTGAATGATGTAAAACACTGATGATGTGTCCAATTACAGTCTTGCTTAAAGCTAAAGTTAGGTCAGTGGAAGGTTCTGGCACACAGAACACCTACTTGCTTGTTTCCTGAGGAAGTATGTATTGCCGCTGTGATGGCAGACGTTGCAGTGAAACACATAATTGGTCATGAAGGGCAGACAGGTCCTGTAGAAGAGGAGGACAAGAGGTCAAAGACTGCATCATTAAAAATGTCAGTACAGTCACACAGCTGCTGATATTGTAGTGACCATCTACTGAATTATTGCGTTACACACTGATTGTACATACGCAGTGTCGATGCCAAATGTGTCTGCTGTGAACCACTTCATGCACAAAGCACACTGCAGCTCCACCTCCCCCAGTTGCCTCCCACTCTCCTCATCTCCAGATCCAGTGAGAGCATCAGCAGCCTCTGAGCCTTCCCCAGTTGCCTCCTGAGACAACAAAAGTCTGCTTTTTATGCATGTATGATACATGCTAGAAGCCAGGGCTGCACAATATATTGTGAAGTATAAACTCAAGCACATCATGTTACAATTTTTTTAATTTCTTTTTTGTGATATATAAATCACAATGTAAGTTTAAAAACAACACTATGATAATATTAATAACATTTTTACCACTCCTTCTTTGCCATTTGATGATTCAGTATCCATGGTGGTGGGTAGTTCCCCAAATGCAGCATCCCTGAAAGACAGGAAAAGGTTAAGTGTAAATATTTGTCACAGAACACAATTAATACAAACTCACTGATGTGAAATCACATTGTCAAGTCAAGTCATTACAATTTGCACAGCACTTTTAAGCAACAGATGTTCAACCAAAGAGCTTCTCAATAGAGAAATAGAATTCATTAGACAGAAATTTACCTCACAAGTTCAAAAATTAAAATTATTATACCGTTACAATATCGTTTTAATATGCATAACTAATTTAAATATTAAGGCTAAAAACCAACATGACAAATAATACAGAATTACAGCTGTAATTAAATAAAAAACATAAATAGGAAATTTAATAATCTATTTAAAGCCCAAAATCTACCCATTTTCTCCATACTGTGGAAGGTTCTTTGTTAGCACCCTCTGTTGTCCATTTTATATTCAAACATCTTTAAAGATTTCTTGTTCATGTCATGTACAATTCTAGAAGTCGATGGCAATTATTTAGTAGTCTTCTGATTTTTTAGAAACACGATAAGCCCATTAAAAGGTCCAAATTTCATGCCAATTCATGTGTTCACCTGTTTTCTCGTCACTGTTTCTTGTCTAGTTATAATGTAGTGACAATGGATATCATTGAAATGGATTTCTGGCATATGGGGAAAGTATTAACACATAAAAAGACTTAAGTTATGATTCGTAGACTTTATAGGTTTGAAAACAGGCAAAGGAACATTGCAGTGTCACGTTTGTTGATACAGACACGTTCTCTCTTTACGAAAAGCAGCTTCACTGTGTGGTGGCTAACGCTAGTTAGCTTGCCAGTATGCAAACAGCTTTCATAGCATAAATAGACCGTATATGCAGGTTGCATTTTCACAGATAACCAGAGTGAAAACCAACACCTTTAAACAATCAAAGACATGTTGGAAGAAGCAGACTTACCCCTCTCCTGTCTCCGGTTCTGTCGTAGCAGCGCAGCCCGCCTCTACCTCCGACGCCATGTTTCAAATCAATGAAAACATAGCTTATCGCGAGAAGATGCGGCCGAGACTACAGCTCTAGGTTAGAGATTCAGCTCAATAGCGACACCGCAGGTTCACATGTGAATTTTTCTAATCAAGGGTTATATTTATTTATCTAAATCTTCACTACAGTCGGTAATGAAGGAAAAATATATATTTATTCAATTTTATTTTGTTTTGAATTAGAAATCTTTGTTTTTTGATGCATCATTTATTAATTTTCCTCTTTATTGCAAGAGGTTTACAGTTGAACACTTTCATTTCAGAGTATTTTGTTAATTATTTGTTTTAATCTTAATTACAAATGTTCACAAATGAACGGTTTAATTCAAGATTTGTATGTAATTATTTTTTAATTTAAGTCACTAATTAGTTATTTTTTATCAGTTTGAATTTGCTTTAAGGACTGACAACTCTAATAATTTCTTCATTTTATATATAAAGCCTATCTGTAAATCATGTTAATTACGGTCTAAACACGTATCTTAGACATACCAAACACATACAGTCTAAACACCAGACACTATTTTATGCAATATTGCCTAAAATCATTCTTAATGTAATGCCTGATTACTGCACAAACTGTAAACACTTCTTTGGCCACAATTACTCAGGCACAAGGAATATTTTAGTTTCACAAACTTCTTGTTGTCAGAACGGACACAGACAAAGTTCTGAATATTTCCACATTTTGACTGTGACCCAAACAAAAGCAGCTGTACATGTTTCTAAACTGGGTAGCACAGCATTAACAAGAAGCCTAGAATTAGTTTTTGGCACAACATTTTTCACCTTTGGGCAAAATAAGTCAGCAGCGCCAGTATTAAAATCATTTCAGATATGTTTTAATACATATGAAAATACCAGCTGGTATAGCACCTTTCTACATCATGGCAACACTAAATGCTTCCCTACAGCTAATAAATATGTCACAGCGGACATTTTGTGTGCGGAACAAGTGCCTTTGTGATACTTTGGGGCATTTTGCTGATATAAACAAAATATTTCTCTACTGTTATGTAAGTACACTCATTGTCAGCACTGTTGCTCGTACTGTGCCAGAGGACTTGTTAGGGGTTCATTCACAGCCGGTTGGGTTACTTTGACCAAGCTTACCGATCAGTAAAAAATATTGTAGTAGAGCAGTAACCAGCAGAGGAAGACATAAGTGAAAACAAGACTGTAACATGTGAATGTGTTGTGTGAATACTGGAGCAGACTGTGGGTTACATCCATTAGTGTTGCTAAACAAAAGGCCAAAATGAAGTTTATCCTTAATTTCATTCCATTTATGTAGTCTGAATTAATAAATGCAACAGGGGTCACTCAGACAATTTCATGTTTTCCATGAAAACTCACACTTTTATTCATATGCTAACGTAAGATAAGATAAATCCTTTATTTCTCCCCACGCCAAGGGAAATTCACATTGTTACAACAGCTTATGTAGCAATAGATGTAGTAATAGAAATAAAATAATAATAGAATAGTAGTAATAATATTTAAAATATGTACAGGGATGATAAATGAGAATGAAATAGTACAGTATTGACACTACAAGACAATGCAATATGAAGTGGCTTGAAAAAATAAGTTTAAAAAGTGCAAAGATGTAGCAGTGCAAGAATGTCTGTGCAAATTTTTATGGTTTGGGGTGATATGATATGAGTCAGTTTATGTTAACATCAGCCAGTGATGCTGATGTTGTAAAGTCTTATAGCAGATGGTATGAATGACCTGTGATAGCACTCCTTCTTGCAGGGTGGATGTCTCAGTCTGCTGCTGAAGGAGCTGCTTAAAGACCCCACAGTGTCATGCAGTGGGTGAGAGGGATTGTCCATGATGGATGTGAGCTTTGCCACCATCCTCCTCTCACCCACCTCCTCTATGGAGTCTAGGGAACAGTCCAGGACAGAACCGGCCCTCCTGACCAGTCTGTTTAGTCTCTTTCTGTCCCTTTCAGTGCTCCCTGCTCCCCAGCAGATCACTGCATAGAAGATAGCAGACACTACCACAGAGTCGTAAAATGTCCGGAGCAGAGACCTCAGTCTCTCCAGCAGGCGGAGACGACTTTGGCCCTTCTTGTACAGGACCTCTGTATTGTGTGTCCAGTCCAGTTTATTTATTTGTATGTGATGACCGTCCTGTACTCCAGCTCGTCCCCCTCAGATACACACCCGACAATGGCTGTATCATCAGAGAACTTCTGGAGGTGACAGCTCCCAGAGTTATAATGGAAGTCCGATGTGTACAGGGTAAAGAGAAAGGGGGAGAGCACTGTCCCCTGTGGGGCCCCCATGCTGCTGACTACCACATCAGACACACAGTCCTGAAGCCTCACGTACTGTGGTCTGTTGGTGAGGTAGTCGATGGTCCAAGCAGCCAGGTGACAGTCTACTCACGCTCCTTCAAGCTTCACCCTGAGCAGAGAAGGCTGGATTGTGTTGAAAGCACTGGAGAAGTCAAAGAACATGACCCTCACAATGCTGCCGGTGTTCTCCAGGTGAGTCAGCGATCTGTGCAGCAGGTAGATGACTGCATCATCCACTCCAATGTTCGGTTGGTAGGCAAACTGCAATGGATCCAGATGTGGGCTCACCTGGGGATGGAGGTTCCCGAGGACGGTCCTCTCCATGGTCATCATCAGATGAGAAGTGAGGGCCACAGGTCTGAAGTGGTTAGGCTCCCTGGGGTTCCTGGTCTTAGAGACAGGAACCAGGCAGGAAGTCTTCCATAACAGAGGAACCCTCTCCAGACTCAGGCTCAGGTTAAAGATGTGCAGCAGCACCTGACAGAGCTGGTCTGCACAGTCTCTAAGGAGTCTGGAGCAGATTCCATCAGGACCTGCGGCCTTTCTGGTCTTGATCTTTTTAAGCTCGCTGGTTCAGCTGTTATGGAGAGGCTGGGGGTGGTGGAGGAGGGTGGCAGGAGGAGGGGTGATGGTGGTGGAGAGGGCTGAGACGAGGAGGGGTGATGGGTTGTGGAGTCCGGAGGTGGTGGAAGACGGGGATCGGAGGAGGGGTGCTGTTGGTGGTGGTGGTGGTAGAGAGCTGAGGTGTGAAGAAGGAGCTGGCTGGTCGGTGCTTTGATGAGAGGGGGGAGGAGTGGGAGCAGAGTCAAATCTGTTAAAGAACAGATTCAGCTCATTGATCCACTCCTTGCCTCCTGCTGCAATTCCCCTCTCATGGCCTCTGCTGGAACCAGAGATGGATCTCAGGTCTCTCCAGACCTCCCTTGTGTTATTTTCCTGCAGGTGAGATTCCATCTTGGTCCTGTAGCTGGCCTTGTCCGCCTTGATCTTCTTCTTTATCTCCTTCTGCACCCTCCTCAGCTCCTCTTTGTCCCCAGATCCAAAAACCCTCCTCTTCTCCTTCAGCAGGGCCATCAGTTCTGGGGACACCCAGAGTTTGTTGTTAGAGAAACACCGTACTTTCCTGGTCGGTACGATGTTCTCTGCACAGAAGTTAATGTAATCCGTAATAGTGTCTGTCAGTGCATCAATAGCCGCGATTCCACAAGCACCTACTCGGCGCGGTGCGGCTCGGCTCGTCTTTGTTTGCAAGCGTTTCCATATGGATTATCGCATGGCATCAGGCACGATTTTCCGTACCTTCTCGGCTGAGGTTCCAACCGAGATGAAGTGAGCCGAGATGTGATGTGTACATAGTGCAGGCCACTGATTGGACAGGAGTGCAGCCCACTGAATGGACAGGGAGTGACGACACACGAGAGAGACTCCAGCACGAAAACAAAACCGGCATTTAAAAAAAAAATCTAAACAGCTACGGTGCGCATTGCTCTTCACAGACCTCTCTGTCTTCATAATTTTAATATGACAGCCAGACCTGTACCGTGGGTGAATGAAGAGGTCGAGATTTTTCTGTCTGGTGGTGGACCAAAGAATACAGAAGGAGCTGGACATAGAAAGTTTATCAGGAGGTCTCTGAGCGGATGGCCGCTCACGTATACGGTAGACTGTATATAAAGAGGACAGAAGCAGTGTAGGGAGAAGCTGAAAAAGCTCAAAAGTGACTATCGGTCCACCCAGGACCACAACGGCCGGCGTGGGTCAACCAGGAGGTGTTGGAAGAGGTTTAATGGAAGCTATTTACTGGCACCGCACCGCCAGCAACAGGAGGAAGACTCAGCTGCTGCATTATTGGAGACGTTCAAGAATGGTGAGTGTTTTGTGACTTCAAGAAACTTTTACATCATTTATCCCATTGGTGGCAAGCTTCTTTTAAGCAAATAAGTATATTTAGAAAGTAACGTTGTTGTCTCCTGTAGCAGACAATAAGGTAGCTCGTTAGCCATCGGCGCTAGCTAGTTAGCCATCAGCGCTAGCTCCGTGCTCCGCTTGTATTTCGTGCTGCTGTTTCTAACGTTTAGCTCTCAGAAGCTAATACATCAGTCTGCATGACGAACTAAGCTAGTGGTCGTACAGGTTTATTTTTTTCACAAGTTACAATGTCGTATTTTTCGTGTACTTAGGGTTAATGTTTATTTCTGTTCAAGAATCCCTTTCCACATGCGAAGCTTACTCCACCTCCGTCATGGAGCCCCCAGCTCCCCTGCCTCCTCTCCACCACCAGCTTCGACACCAGTACCAGCTCAAACACCGACCGTCAACATCAACGTAACAGCAACGTCTTATCACCGGTAAGACACGGTAAACAGAGACCATGGTTGATTTTCGCATTATTATTATCACTACAGGTGTAAATGCCTGCAAGCATGATCAGAACAACGAGACCAACGACCAAGAATTCAGACAGGTGTAAATGCAAACTGTGCAGCAGCCAGCTCAGGAACGCCTGATGAAAGCTACATGTAGCTACAGTGACACATAAACAGAACACATGCAGCTCCATTTTTTTTCCATTGACTTAACAAGCAAGTCACTCTAATTTACTTTCTGGTGTAACGTAGTATTGCAACCATTCTTCTTATAGTCACTAGGTAACTGTGAAACTGAATGAAAATATACATAGAAATAAGAAAACACAGCTGTTCTTAGGAACTCCAAAATGTGCACAAGATGAAATGAAGTTCACACCACGTTGTTTTTAGTTGTGGTCGAGGAGATACTATTTGTGCTTCAGTTAAAGAGTGCCAAAAATGTATTAAAGTAAAACAATCAAAGACATGATCATGATTGAAAATCAATGGACGGGTGGCTAAATACATCACATCATAGCTGTGGAGTCCTTCTAGCTCCTGGGGACTACAATCTCTCAGGACCTGCAGTGGGAGACGAACATCCACTCCATCCTGAAAAAGGCTCAGCAGAGGATGTATTTCCTATGACAGCTGAGGAGACATGGCCTACCACAGGAGCTGCTGATCCAGTTCTACACTGCAGTCATCCGATCTGTCCTGTGCACCTCTGGATCAGCCACACAGCAGGACAGAAACAGACTACAGCCGTACGGACTGCAGAAAACATCATCAGAGACCCCACTCACCCTGGACATAAACTGTTTCCCTCCTCCCCTCTGGCAGGCGCTACAGAGCTCTGTACACAGAAATCACCAGACACAAAAACAGTTTCTTCCCCACTGCCATCACTGTAATAAACAGCTGAGCCATTCCTAAACACCTGTACAATAGTCAGTATTCCAATGGATATGTACAGCATTTTTTTTCACCATGAACAGCATTCTCTGCTTTTGCACTACTGTTTATAGCAATTATCATTTTGCTAATGTGTTTATTCCAGTCTAGCTGTAAATTTCTGTATATATTGTTTTATTTAATGTTGCTATTTCATTTTTCTTCCTGTTCCTCTTTCTATAGTTTCTTTATTTTTTATTATTCTCTTCCATATTCCTAGTGTGACACCAACAGCCGAAACCAAATTCCTTGCATGTTGTGTACTTACTAAAGCTGATTCTGATCTCTTTTCTGTCTTTGGGCTAGGCAAGAGGAAAAGGTGCAACAGAAAATTGGACCTTCCAAGCGTGCTTGTGGAGATGCAGGCTGAGAAGGAGCGGAACTGGCACCCAGCATGATGAGAACATCTGGTTGCTCCTCAGCGAGGCAAGAGAGAACGAAGCGGCCTTGCAGCGGGAGGAGATGGCCCAGAATGCTGCCTTCAACCAGTCATTCCTGGGTGTACTGGGGCAGCTGGTGCAGGCAGTGGGCAGCCAGCGAGTCCACCTCCCAGAGACTTGAGATTTAGTTGTATATAGTTTTACTTTTAGCCCTCCACTGTAGGAGAGGCCCACCACAGTTTGTACTTTGCACATTGTAAATAGTTTTGATTTTGCTGCTGACTAATAAACTATTTTGTGACTTATGTGATTGCATCATAACTTCTCATTTTGTCTTAAGACACTGGTAGGAAAAGAGTCAACAGTCTGAACCAAACAATTCTGTATTCCCTAATAATGCATTTATGTTTAATGGGATTTAACATGTTTTAACACAAACTCCTTTATGGTTCATAATTCCGTTGACTGAATTACACCAAAGCAATACTGATTTATCAAACTGGAATATTCTTAAAACAGCTGTTTTAATGTTTTGGTGTTTAATTTGTCATGTAGTCTTGCTAACCTTCACAGATAAAACAATAGCATAGACACATCTGCAAAAGGTACAAAAGTTTATTGTCAGAATTGCATTAAAGAAAACAATAGTGGTCCGGAGACAGAGAAACAGAAGTCTAACGAGAAGAATAACTTTTAACCTCTGCATGACACGACCTGCATCAGTGCATCCTGTACATCTCTGCCCTCCTCCTCTACACCTTGTGCCACTGCAGGCTCATGTGCTGCTGCTTCAGGTAAATCCCATGAAGTCTCATCAGAGAGCATCTGAAACACATACACAGCATACATATTTTATTACCTAATAGCGATAAACTGCAGCCATTACAGGGTCGTTCACAGGACTGATACACGATAGCTAGCGAACTAGCATTAGCTTACCCTCATATGTCGTCTCGTTCATATCCTCTTGTCTTCGACTTGATACTGCTGCATCGCCTCCCAAACTCTCCTGTGTGTCTCCTGAGTGTTTCGCCTCGCCGCTCTCAGCTTTCTCCGACTCTTCTATTACTTTGAATCTGACAGAAAGCCACAGACGGAGCAGCAGGTGTACTATCGCCTCCGTTATGTTGCGTTTGTGTCGCACGTGTAATGGATAGATAATGAATGACCTAGTCAAAAGGATTAAAAACATGTTTAAAAATAGTGATTAATAGTACAAATGATTAAAAATACATTTAAAAATAGAAACAATCTTAAGGTAAGAATTATGTGTTGGGAGAGAGTTTAAGTTCATTTAAAAGATACTTTAAAATCGTATTTAAAACATAAATATTGTATTGTTTGTTCTGCTGTGTAGAAAAGAAGCGAATCCAACCCTGTGATTGATTAGTTGTGTCTAGGTTTCGCTGTCGTGCACTTCCTGTTTTGGTCTGTAGGGGGAGCTTGTTGCCTGCGGCTTTTCATTATACTTTTGGATGAAAGCTAGCAACAACAGCGTGTTTCTTCTTTCATTCACTTCCCCCCTTTACAGGTAAAATATAAAGTTGTAATGTATATATAAAGTTGTAAGTTGACATTTAAACTGTTGTTATTAAGATGTGTGTTTGTTATGCACTAAATTCATTATACTTTTGGATGAAAGCTAGCAACAACAGCGTGTTTCTTCTTTCATTCACTTCCCCCCTTTACAGCATGCTGTACAGGGGTGTAACATTTGGAGGCACCGCTGGGATGTGTGTTGCCAGGACCAGCTTCTACCCCTGTTAGATGCCCCAGAGCACTACACAGCCCTCCCAAAAACCAGCCAGTGTTGAGATGAAGGAAGTAGATCGACGGCAGCAGGACGTTTGCAGTCTGAGGAAAGTGTATGCAATCTGAGGTATTCCTACATACCAGGAGCGCAGCTAACTACCCTCAACGGCTAAAACTACCACTTCACGTCGTTTACATTCAAGTATCTCTGCAGGAAAATGGATTCATCAGAAATGGAGAAGTTGCAGCTTGAAATAATTGGGGATTTGTGCCTGCTTTCTAGAGACATTTTAGTGGCAATATGTGACTTTTTACTCATTGCAGGCCCCACGTTTGAGCATGTTACTGGCAAAAACCGCACAGCCCTTATTACACTGATATCTAACCACATCCAGAGAGAGGAGCTTGATGAACTGGAGGACAAAGGGATGTCTGATTTACTTTGCCTCAAGGACAAGATCACTGAGCTTCAGGGAGCAAGTAAACAAAAAAGCGAAACAGCTGAGCAGGTAAATGCACAAGAAATACTGATAATAGAGGAAAAGAATGAACAAGACAAAGAGCAAGAAAGTGTAGTGGCAGGAGTTGGGACTTTGCAGCTGTCAACAACACAGAAAAGGGATAAAAGACGTGACCAAAAGAACACAGAGACTCACAAAGTGGTTTCCAGCAAAATATCAACACAGGACACACCCTATAGTCATGCACCTCCAACATGGCATAAGGACTTTAAAGTATCTGGCCAGATAGGTGAGCCCGGACAGAAAGATCGTCTCACATTTTCAAGTTTAGCTCGTCAGATTGAACATGGACTGAGTAAGGGATTTCCAGAGTCTGAGATTGTAGATGCAGTGATCCGAGCCATCTCTCCTGGCTTGCAAGTTCGTAGCTATCTGGAAGGGAGACCTAATCTGACCTTACCCACACTGAGACGGATACTTCGCTCTCATTACCAGGAAAAGAGTGCAACTGAACTCTATAAACAACTAACATCTGAGGTTCAAGGCATTAAAGAGACCCCACAGAATTTCCTGATTCGTGCTTTTGACCTTAGACAGAAGATTTTGTTTGCTTCACAGGAGGCAGAGTCAGGTCTCAAGTATGATCCAGATTTAGTGCAGAACATGTTTCTTCATACTGTATCAACGGGGCTACTAAATGATAACATTAAACGTGACCTTCAACCATATCTTGAACAACGTGACATTTCTGATGAACTGTTACTTGAGAGACTTAACAGAGCCTGTGCATATGAAGCAGAAAGCCAAAACAAGAAAAAACAGTTGGGGCAACAACGACCTGTCAGCATTCATTCAGCACAGTCCAGTACAGCTCCTGTTGAGAAGCATGAGAAACCAACACCTCAACAAAACACAAGTAAAGCTTCTCTCAGTGTCATGACCCAACTTGAAGAAATGAGATCAGAAATGGCTGTACTAAAAGATCTTAAAGCTGAGGTGTCTCATATAAGAGAGTGTATGCAGCAGCCCCAGTACATGTCCAGAGAACACAAGGCTCAAGCAGGAGAGCAGGATGGTGCAGCAGCTCAACAGTTTGCTGGTCATCAAGCACAAAACCTGCCCCAGAGATACTGGTTTCCACCGGGCCCAGGACAAAGAGGTGAGACTGCCCAGTATCAGCAAAGATTTGCTCCACAGCGCAACTACCCACCACCAAACCATGGACACATGAGGAGATGTTTTGGCTGCAGACAGCGTGGGACTGAGGACTACTGCAACCACTGTTTCAGGTGTGGCAGCAGCGAGCATTTCTCGGCTGGATGTCGAGCTAGAGGACAGAGACATTTTGCAGGTGACCCTTTAAACGAGGAAAGGTCATTCGCGAGGGACAGGGAGTGACCAGCCACACAGAACGGTCCCAGCTCTGTGCTCACTGTGGACAGAAGAGTGATGTGATAAGACTGAAGCAATGCTCATCATGTAAAAAAGAGCTTTATTGTTCAAAGTCATGTCGAGTTAACAACTGGACTGTGCACAGAGAAAAATGTAAAATACCTGCCTGTATGACTACACACACTCACTCAAGAAGAGAAAAACAAACAAATGTGGCTCCACTGGTAGGACAAAAACACATAATCCACTGCTACATCCAAGGTGAGAGGGTTCAAGCTTTGTGGGACTCTGGTTCTCAAGTGACAATAATTGATGAACAGTGGAAATATGAACATTTACAGGACACAAGACTGAGAGACATTTCTGAAATTTTGGAGAGTGCAGAGACACTAGACATAGTGGCAGCAAATGGTGAAAACATGCCATATGCAGGTTGGGTGGAGGTTACTTTCAGATTGGCCCCAGAAGGAGCACCCACCACCGAAGTTATTGTTCCAACACTTGTCATGAAGGGAAACAAGTTGTTTTGTCCCATTATTGGCTCAAATGTTATTGATCTCATCATAGACAGTGAAGCAGGACACTCCAATCCAACTGAGAGAGAACGCCTCAGTCACACAGTAAGAGCAGCATTCCCTGACCTCAAACCAAGTCAAGCACAAGCCTTCGTTGAACAAGTAAGAGTTGAACATAATAGAGAGTATGTTGTGAAGACAAAAAAAGAAATAATCAACGTACCCAAACACACATCTGTAAAAGTCGAGTGCTTTGTTAATATGTCTTCACCACCTGAAGATTTGACTCTCATCTTTGAGCCAGATGTGAATCCCCATTGGACTGAAGGGCTTCAATTCTGTGACAGTCTTGTAACAGTGGCAAAAGATAATAAGCCATTAATTACTGTCAGTGTGCAGAACCCCACAGACCATGACATTGTATTGGCAGGAAAAACTGTGGTCGGAACTGTCCAGCAGATTCAGGCAGTTTATCCAGCATCTATTTTAGAGGGTTGCCACTCACCTCCTCCCGCCTCAATGAATCATATCAGAGTTGATAACAACCAAGCCCCTGACGATGTATGGGACCCACCCGTGAATCTGAGCCACCTCAATGAACCAGAAAAGAAAGTAGCTCAGCAAATGTTGAGAGAAGAGTCAGCTTCCTTCTCAAAAACAGACAATGATATTGGCTGCATTGAGAAACTCCAACTCAGCATAACTCTAAAAGACACTGAACCTGTTGCAAAAACTTACCTTTCGGTGCCCAGACCTCTATATAGGGAGATGAAAGACTACCTGCACAATCTCATCGCACAAGGCTGGGTGAAAAAGTCCAATTCACCGTATGCGTCACCAGTCGTCTGTGTTCGTAAAAAGGACGGAACCCTGAGACTGTGCATCGACTTCCGTGAGGTGAACAAAAAGACTCTGCCAGATCGTCAGCCTATTCCCAGAGTGCAGGACATCATGGATGGCCTTGGAGGAAACTCCTGGTTCTCGCTCTTGGATCAAGGTAAGGCCTATCATCAGGGTTTCATGGCAAAAGACAGCAGGCCCATGACAGCTTTTGTGACACCATGGGGTCTATATGAGTGGATAAGAATTCCATTTGGCCTCATGAATGCGCCAGCTGCATTTCAGAGATGCATGGAGGAATGTCTGGAAGGTCTGCGAGATGAGATCTGTATACCATACCTGGATGACACCCTTGTTTTCAGCAAATCATTTGAGGACCATGTTGGGGACGTAAGAACAGTTTTGCAGAGATTAAGACAGTATGGGATCAAACTAAAGCCAAGTAAGTGTGAAATGTTTAAGTGTGAAGTTCGTTACCTTGGACGAATTGTATCAGCAGAGGGCAGTAAAATGGATCCTGCTGATACTGTTGCTGTCAGAGCTTTAAAGGAGAAGAAGCCAAAGACTGTAGGGGAGCTGAGAACAGTTATGGGCCTCCTGAGCTACTACCGACAGTATATTAAAAATTTCTCTTGCATTGCTGGACCTTTGTATGCTCTGCTTGAAGGGGGACCTGAATCGAGTGAACAGCAGGGGAAGAACACAAAGACATGGAGAGCAAAAGGTAAAAACAGAGGTGTTCCTGCACACAAAACAATCACATGGACTGATGAACACCAACATATTCTAGAAAAATTGATTGACTGTCTAGTTGAGCCACCTATCCTCGCATTCCCAGACTTTAATAAGTCATTTGTGCTGCACACTGACGCATCTAACCAAGGCTTAGGTGCAGTATTGTATCAAGAACAAGAGGGCAAGTTACGTGTGATAGCCTACGCATCCTGCACCCTAACCAAAGCAGAGAAAAACTACCATTTTCATTCAGGAAAGCTAGAATTTCTAGCATTGAAGTGGGCAGTTACTGAGAGATTTCGGGACTATCTGATTGGTTCATCTTGCACTGTATACACTGACAACAACCCGCTCACTTATGTGTTATCAACAGCCAAGCTCAACGCCACAAGCTGCAGATGGGTTGCTGAACTTGCAGATTTCCACCTGACCATCAGATATTGCCCCGGCAAAGAAAACTGTGATGCAGATGCACTTTCAAGGATGCCTTGTAACATAGAAGCTGTGATTGAACAATGCACAGAAGAAATGTCTTCAACCGCAATACAAGCCACTGTCCAGGCAGTAGAAGTTACAGATTCAGTGTGGTCTGTGATGGCTGTGGAATGTGAAGTCACAGATGAGAGCTCATCAACTTCTTTGTCAAGGGAAGCTATATCTCAGGCTCAAAAAGAAGATCCAAATATTGGCCCTGTTATATGCTGTAAACAGTCTGACAAAAGACCCATTGGAGCAGAGCTTAAGTCATTCAGTGTCCAGAGTAAGCGTCTCCTGCGGGATTGGGACAAGCTCAGCTTAGATGAGGATGGAATATTACATCGGAAAACTGTCACCAGGAAACAGCTTGTGTTACCAGAAAAGTACAAAATGACTGTTTTGAGGCAACTTCATGATGAAATGGGACATCAAGGTGTGGAGCGCACGACATCACTTGTTAGAGATCGTTTCTTCTGGCCACATATGCAGAAAGACATAGAGCAGTATGTGCTGCATCGCTGTACCTGCCTCAAACAGAAGAAGCCTTTTAAAGAAACAAGAGCCCCTCTAACACCCATTATCACAACGCAGCCATTTGAGTTAATATCCATTGACTTCCTGCATTTAGACAAGTGCAAAGGTGGATATGAATACATACTGGTGATTGTTGACCACTACACAAGATTTGCACAAGCTTATGCTACAACTTCAAAATCTGCCAAGACTGTTGCCGATAAGATTTTTAATGATTATGCACTGAAGTTTGGTTTCCCCTTGAGAATTCACCATGACCAGGGAGGTGAGTTTGAGAATCAGTTATTTGCACAGCTGAAGAAAAACTGTGGAGTGATGGGCTCACGAACAACACCCTACCACCCACAGGGTAACGGACAAGTGGAAAGAATGAATCGTACACTGTTGCAAATGATGAAAACACTCACAGAAAGTCAAAAATCAAAGTGGAAAGAGTCACTGCCAAAGCTCATTTATGCCTACAACAGCACTCGATGTGAAGTCACAGGCTTCTCTCCGTTTTATCTCTTATTTGGGAGGTCACCAAGATTGCCTGTTGACTTGCTGTTTGGTTTGACCCCTGAAACAGGAACGGCTCACCACCAAGAATATATGAGAACATGGAAACAACAAATGCAAGAGGCATATAAGATTGCAACTGAAAATGCAAAGAAATGCTCTGAGAGAAGTAAACGAAACTATGACAACAAGACAAAAAGTTCTGTGCTGCATGAAGGTGACCGTGTGTTGGTAAGGAATATGACACCCAGAGGTGGGACAGGGAAACTTCGCAATCACTGGGAAAGTTGTATCCACAAAGTCATTCGACAGGTGGGAAAAAACATGCCAATATATGAAGTTTTGCCAGAGCAGGGTAGGAGTAGAAAGAGCAAGATCCTACATCGTAATCTTCTGTTACCATGTGACCATTTACCCCTTGAGATCCTGCTGAAACCTGTTGCACCTCAGAGGAAAATCATCTCCCAAAGCAACAGAGACAGGGAAGAATCACATCATGATGATGGTGACAGTGATGATGACTATGATGAAGGTTATTATTATATGCCTCAAGAGCAACCACTGCCCATGTATCAACCGCAGGTAAACACAGACAGTGAACATGCCAGCAGAGATTTTAGTATAACCTCGGATGATGCTGATCATAATCCACAAGACATTCCCCAGGAGCAGGTAGTTCAGGTCACAGAAGACATGCTGGATGATGAACAGATTTCAGAAATTCAAGAGGTGATGGTTCATGAGGACACACCAGATCTGGGTGCATTACAAGAGGAGACGATCTCAGAAGCTGAGATGCCAGCACAAACATTTCCTGCTCCGGCTGAAAATGACAGAGACACAGAACAAGGACATCAGCGACCAATTAGAGAGAGGCGAGCTCCAAAAATCTTCACATATGACCAGCTGGGTAATCCTGTTTGTTATAGTACTGGACTCCCAAGCAGCACCATGTATTGGTACCCTCCGCCATCTTATGGACCAGCACAAACAGCAGGACCATGGGTGATTCCAGTACAACCTTTCCACTACCAAACAGCTTTTGTTCCTGGTTACTGAAACAGAGACATTTGATGGACTGTTACATTCACAAATGCACTCATACACTCATGGACTTTTGAAAAACTGAGTGCCTTCATATATGCATTTCATTTCTCATGGACTGTGTAAAACACTTAAGAGCTTATGCATTCACACATTTCATACATTTCATGGACTCTACCACTCTCAAACCATACACTCATGGACTTTTGCAAAGCTGAGTGCTCTCATAAATGCATTTAATTTTCTCATGGACTGATTAAAGGGGTTATTGTTTAACAGAAAGTATGTTAATGGGGTTTTGATGTTTAGAGCTCATAAGTTTAAACATATATGAGTTTGTATATGAAGAGATTGAAAGTTGCATCTGACATTTCATAATTTGCTGCAAATATTCATGAGATGTGGATCGTGGAAGTTAATTGTGACGTCGGGACGACATCTGTTTTGTGGGGGAGTGTGTAATGGATAGATAATGAATGACCTAGTCAAAAGGATTAAAAACATGTTTAAAAATAGTGATTAATAGTACAAATGATTAAAAATACATTTAAAAATAGAAACAATCTTAAGGTAAGAATTATGTGTTGGGAGAGAGTTTAAGTTCATTTAAAAGATACTTTAAAATCGTATTTAAAACATAAATATTGTATTGTTTGTTCTGCTGTGTAGAAGAGAAGCGAATCCAACCCTGTGATTGATTAGTTGTGTCGAGGTTTCGCTGTCGTGCACTTCCTGTTTTGGTCTGTAGGGGGAGCTTGTTGCCTGCGGCTTTTCATTATACTTTTGGATGAAAGCTAGCAACAACAGCGTGTTTCTTCTTTCATTCACTTCCCCCCTTTACAGGTAAAATATAAAGTTGTAATGTATATATAAAGTTGTAAGTTGACATTTAAACTGTTGTTATTAAGATGTGTGTTTGTTATGCACTAAATTCATTATACTTTTGGATGAAAGCTAGCAACAACAGCGTGTTTCTTCTTTCATTCACTTCCCCCCCTTTACAGCATGCTGTACAGGGGTGTAACACACGCAAATGACGTTAAGGGACTTTCGGCTCGCTGCGCTATGACGACTCCACCCACGATGAGGCTATATGGAAAAACAACTAAACCGAGACGAGCCGAGTCAGATACAATAGTGGCAAACCGTACCGTGCCGAGTAGATGCTTGTGGAATCGCGGCTAATGTCCTCCCCACGTGGACCACACAGCACATCCCAGTCTGGGGTCTCAAAGCAGTCCTGCAGCGCCTCAGTGGCCTCATCCGACCACTTCTTCACAAACCTGATGGTGGGGGGTTGTTTCTTTACCATAGGTATGTAAATGAGCTGCAGTCTCACCAGGTTGTGATCTGAGCAGCCCGACCTCGGGGCCGTCGGGCTGAAGCTGGGGAACAATAGTCTGTTTAGGGGGGGGAAGAGGGCGAAAAGAAGGGGAAGAAGGGGGGAAGGAAAAAGGAGGAGAAAAAGGAAAAAAATTAGGAAAAATTTGGAAATAAAGACATGAATTAAGAGCCTTTCCTGGCCTTGCTGCCTTTCTGACTGTCTTGAATTTTAATAATTTAGGCAAAATATGTCATTTTACAGGATAATGGTCAGGGAAGCTGTGGATCCGAAGGTCGTCGGTTCGATCCCAGCTCCTAACATCTATATTCAAACACAAACTTTAATCAGTTGTTGTTAATCTTTGAGATATAACTAACTTTGACATAAAATTATGAGTGGCCTATTGTAAATGTAATGCTAACTGGTCAGACCTTCAGAAAACAGCTTTTTCTTATGTGCTATTGACAGAGCTGTATAAACAGTTGTTTTTTGTGTGTATCTACTTATATTGATACTCTTACAAATAACAAGCCCCATTTGATCAATTATGAAATGGTTTTGAATAAATGCTGTCCATATCAAGTCACTTTAGACTATGCAATAAGGTCTTTGTCTTATTATACAAATATTTATGTAAAAAAACACCAAAGCACTGCTGCAGAAATAAAGACCAGATTTATTACATTTACAGATTAATTGGATATCACACAAACACACAAAGAAATACAAGACTTAAGTGCAGTATATACAATAAACAGTAACAATATTGAAACAATTTTAACACAACTATATACAACAGTACAATATAAAAATAAAGAAACAATATTTTGTACAGCTCTATTTAAAACTATTTACAATATCTACACAGCATATCCAGTAAGGACGAAGAATCCATTACTGGTTTGCTCTTTTTCTCTGCATCTCCTCCATCCACTGGTCAAGTGGCAACCCAGCATTTTGTTGGCAGTATATGTGCCCATAATACTGCCTGTGTCCACTGATGTTGCTGCTAGCCCAGATGTTTGTGGCCGCTCTGTCTGTGTAGACGACGCTGCTGAGGGACCTGGTTGTGGAAGCTCAGGTTGTGGAGGCTCAGGTTGTGGAGGCTCAGGTTGTGGAGGCTCAGGTTGTGGAGGCCCAGGTTGTGGAGGCTCAGGTTGTGGAGGCTCAGGGACAGAGCTGGAAGGCTACAAGTGCACAGAGAAGAAAGAGGGAATTTATTCATAGAGAATACAACACCTGTAGCTATTAATGTAATGAAAGATCAGTGATACCTTCTTTGTACGCAGACCACAGCTACATGCCTGTGTCCCTCTAAACAGAGAGGCCTGTCCCCTCAGCTGCATCAGACATTTCTCAATCTATAATAAAATTTGAGTATGTCATAAGAATGTATTCCGCTTTTAGTTTAATTAGTTTTATCCCTGATAACTGCACAATTATTGTTGATTATTCTGTCCAACTTTACCTTCAGTTCAT
The DNA here is from genome assembly GCF_022539595.1 of Amphiprion ocellaris. Classification (NCBI taxonomy): domain Eukaryota; kingdom Metazoa; phylum Chordata; class Actinopteri; family Pomacentridae; genus Amphiprion; species Amphiprion ocellaris. The sequence goes on along the minus strand of NC_072782.1, from coordinate 20,971,466 downwards.
GCCACTACTTCTGGCGTCGTGCTGGTTTGTTTCCTGCCTCAGAGGGCCAAACCCCAGAGGCAGCAAACCTTGTCAGACGGGACACCCACTCCTCATCTGACATAGCTCTGTGCTTCTTTTGTTTGGAAGCCATCTACCTATTAACATAGAAGAAATGTACAAGTTACACCAAATGTACCAGCCAGAGTTTAGAACTAGTAACCATCATTGATATGTTTTATAGTAATGTCATTATTATTTATAGGTGCATGAGCTGAACTAGAGCAAATGTCATTCATATTCTAAGCTAATGGGACAGCATAATAACATTACAGTACAAAAGGACCGCTATAAGTAATCACAGTTACAGTTAGCTCATGACAAGTATTGTTTTTGGGCTAAGAAAATGTATGTACATATGCTGCTGAAAGCTAAATTATATTGTTAGACTCATGTCACCGCCGCAGTTACTCACTGAATGGTGAAGTAACGTAAGGAAAGATGAATGACTGACAATCATAACGACGATATTCATACATAACATTACTTATAACGGCGGTCACAGTTTATAATAGATGCACTGACTAATGTGTCTGGAAATGTAACAGCGTACAGCTAGAAAACAATAGAAATGAAAAATATTAACCGCTATAACAACGCTTTCATGAAGGCTCGTTCAAAAAGAGGTGATAAATGAGTAAATAGCGAATGAATGGAAAGGCATAATTGTCGACAATTTGAAATAACGTCATAATAAAGCAAGGGCACTTTTCTGACGAGACACACGGCATAAACTGAAGCACGGCTAGCGTAACCCTAAAAGATAACAGTAATATGCGAACCTTTCACGACCGTTAACGGTAAAACGAGAGAGAAAAACGGGTAGCTAGCCGGTGCAATAACCAAAGGATGCATTATCTGTAACTTAACAAAATATAGATGATATGTAAAATAGCAATCTAAAATTTATTTATATTTTATCGATAATATTCATAGGTCAGTATGAGTTACCATTTTTTTAAAATACAAAATTTCTGATGTGGTTATTTTTATTATTACTTATTTCCTCTGTGTCATGGTTAAAATTTAAAGGAATATTTTTTATGTGATTTTAACAGTAAATATCTGTAATCTAAAAATACAAGGAAAATATGTATAATAACAGTAAATTCTTAAAGATGTTACGGCTACAAACTGATTTTGAAAAACGTTTTTTTTTTTTACAGTACAGTATATCCTGTATGTTATGGAGGACTAAAAGTGCCAAAATTAAATAAATAAATAAATCATTAAATAATTAATTAAATATGTCATTAATTAATTAAAATTGGAATTAAATACATAAATGTGTTATTAAATATGTCATTAATTTATTAAAATAACAATTATTTTAAGTAAAAAATATATTTCATTATTTCACGATTTAATTAATTATTTCATGGTCCTTGTGTTGCAGTGGATCATGAATTAATTTTATCTGTCAACCTCGCCCGTCAAAGTCCGTGGGCGGGACTAACGTGAATCTAGTCTAATCCACTGCTTTTGTCTGCCTTGAAACCGGAAGTAGAAGTCTTTCTAAACATGGAGGCTGTGTAGAGGGACAGTCGCTGTGAACTTTCTAGAGAGTTGGTGAGAAATATTTTAGACCTTGCAGAGTATGTGGAAGCAGGACCTGCTGACCGCGAGCATGTAGCGTGTAAAGCAGAGGAATTTATTGAAGTTGTTGAAGTTATTTCCGCACTTTCCGACCAAGATGTTGACCGTAGAGTGACTGCAAATTTAGAGGAAGTACTCCGCCGGTTTTCTGGTACCAGGGTGCAACAGGAGCACACACAGGGACCAGGGCGTTTGGCATACCGAGGGGAGTTCTGGAACATCACGTTCTTTGTGGATTACCAGCCTGTCAAATTGCAGCGATGCTCGGAGTGTCGAGCGCTTTTCCTTTAGGACCTACTCGGCGCGGCACGGCTCCGCTCGTCTTTGTTTAGCCGCGATTCCACAAGCATCTACTCGGCACGGTACGGCTCGTCTCATCTTTGTTTGCAAGCGTTTCCATACGGACTAATTTTCAGCACCTTCTCGGCTGAGGTTCCCAGTGAGCTGAGATGAGCCGATAATGTGGCGTTTACATAGTGCAGGCCACTGATTGGGCAGGGAGTGACAACACACAGCAGCAGCGCCGAGATCCCAAAATGGCTTTTGCCATATGGCAAAATGGCTTGCCATATGGCAACGGCTTTTGCCATATGGCAAAATGGCTTGCCATATGGCAACGGCTTTTGCCATATGGCAAAATGGCTTGCCATATGGCAACGGCTTTTGCCATATGGCAACGGCTTTTGCCATATGGCAACGGCTTTTGCCATATGGCAAAATGGCTTGCCATATGGCAATGGCTTTTGCCATATGGATTGCCATATGGATTGCCATATGGCAAAAGCCATTGCCATATGGCAAGCCATTTTGCCATATGGCAACGGCTTTTGCCATATGGCAACGGCTTTTGCCATATGGCAATTAAAACTGTTACAGTTGCATGTCATTTCCTTGTACGGAAACCAAACAAATCAATCAACACTGTTTCTTAGATGAGTGGCAGCTTGCAGAGGACGTCTGCTGCACTGCATGAAAAGTGGGGTTTTCGTTCTCGTTTTATTTTTGTGTACTTGTATACTAAGAGGTAGGAATCTTGAATCTTGAAGTGTGTGTGGCAACCAGTCATGACAGACAACAGCAAGATTCAAATGCTAATTAGGGCCATTCACACTTCTGCTGATGTGTGAAACCCTCACCTCCATCCCTGAAGAACCGGTTCTGCCAGTTTAAGGCACAGCTGAAGTTCTCGAAATCTGTCTCTCATGCTGCGTTGAATCTCAGAACAATGAATAGCAATGATGTAATGATCAAGACCAACAGAGTGTCAGAGTGACAATTTAAAAGCTGAAGTCAAGGATCTCACTTTCTGTAACTTTATTTGAAGGTATTTCTATAGAAACATAGAATAATTAAAGTGAGAAAAACAAGGCAAATTATATACACGTTTATATACACATTTCTGCTCGAATTTGCAACAAAGGAGAAATATCTATCCACAGTTTAAAACATTCTCATATTTAAGAGAAATGTAGCACTTTAATCAATAATCCAATGATTGTCATTGGAAATACGCACTGACATTACAGTGTGACAAAACTGAGTATGTGCCCCTGGTTTGCACAACAACCTCCATGGCCCTCCCACCTCTAATGGATCTGGTACCACTGGTATATGTGTTATATATGCCATGATATATATATATATATATATATATATATATATATATATATATATATATATATATATATATATATATATATATATATATATATATATATGGCATGCCGTTTAGGAAATTATATATATATATATATATAAAATCTAGAATTCTGAATATATTGAATGAAAGTCGGAATATATTGAATGAAAGTGTTCAGACTTTCATTCCATATATTCAGATTCTCATTCCATATATTCAGAGTTTCATTCAATATATTCAGATTTTCATTCAATATATTCAGTTTCATTCCATATATTCAGAGTTTCATTCAATATATTCAGATTTTCATTCCATATATTCAGATTTTCATTCCATATATTCAGAGTTTCATTCAATATATTCAGAGTTTCATTCCATATATTCAGAGTTTCATTCAATATATTCAGAGTTTCATTCCATATATTCAGAGTTTCATTCAATATATTCGGATTTTCATTCAATATATTCGGATTTTCATTCCATATATTCGGACTTTCATTCCATATATTCCGACTTTCATTCCATATATTCCGACTTTCATTATATATATTCCGACTTTCATTCCATATATATATATATATATATATATATATATATATATATATATATATATATATATATATATATATATATATATATATATAGCTATCACATGTAATAGCCATTACAGGCGAGGGAGGGATGTACACAGTACATCCCTCCCTCAGCTGATGCGACTGCAGCCTGTGAACTCATCCACATTGAAGCGTCCCAGCTGCAAACATCACACCCTCAGTCTCTTATCATCATCTCAGGAGACTTTAATCATGCATCGCTCTCTGCCACTCTCCCCACGTTCACCCAGTACGCCATACCAGACACAATAAAACCCTGGACCTGCTGTATGCAAACATCAAGGATGCATACAGCTCCTCCCCCCTCCCCCCGCTGGGCCACTCAGATCACAACCTGGTGAGACTGCAGCCCATTTACATACCTATGGTGAAGAAACAACCCCCCACCATCAGGTATGTGAAGAAGTGGTCTGATGAGGCCACTGAGGTGGTGCAGGACTGCTTTGAGACCACAGACTGGGATGTGCTGTGTGGTCCACATGGGGAGGACGTTGATTCACTGACTGACACTATTACGGACTACATTAAATTCTGTGCAGAGAACATCGTACCGACCAGGAAAGTACGGTGTTTCTCTCACAGCAAACCCTGGGTGTCCCTGGAACTGAAGGCCCTGCTGAAGGAGAAAAGGAGGGTTTTTGGATCTGGGGACAAAGAGGAGCTGAGGAGGGTGCAGAAGGAGATAAAGACGAAGATCAAGGCGGACAAGGCCAGCTACAGGACCAAGATGGAATCTTACCTGCAGGACAATAACACAAGGGAGGTCTGGAGAGACCTGAGATCCATCTCTGGTTCCAGCAGAGGCCATGAGAGGGGAGCTGCAGCAGGAGGCCGGGAGTGGATCAATGAGCTGAATCTGTTCTTTAACAGATTTGACTCTGCTCCCACTCCTCCCCCCTCTCATCAAAGCACCGACCAGCCAACTCCTTCTTCACACCTCAGCTCTCTACCACCAACACCACCACCTTTCCTCCATCCTCCACCATTTGTAGATTCCGAGGAGGATGATGACAATTTCAAGAACGACGATTCCCACTAAGAAGAGGATTCCACAACAGCGGGATGATGAGTACGCATCGACTCGACTCTACATACAGCCCCATCACCCCTCCTTGTCTCACCCCCCATCACCACCATCACCCCTCCCCCTGCCACCCTCCTAAATATTATTACTACTGTTCTATTATTATTTTATTTCTACTACTACGTCTATTGCTACATAAGCTGCTGTAACAATGTGAATTTCCCCTGGCGTGGGGAGAAATAAAGGACTTATATATATTGCCATGTGGCAAAACCTAAATGCCAGATGGCAAACCAGAAATGCCAGATGGCAAACCAGAAATGCCATGTGGCAAAATGAAATGCCAGATGGCAAACCAGAAATGCCATGTGGCAAAATGAAATGCCAGATGGCAAACCAGAAATGCCATGTGGCAAAACCGAAATGCCAGATGGCAAACCAGAAGTGCCATGTGGCAAGACCGAAATGCCAGATGGCAAAAATGCAACGGCACATGGCAAACCTGAAACGGTATATGGCAAGGATAATGGCGTGTGGCACTGTATTCCACTGGTAATGGCGTATATAATGTCACTGGTCACAATCAACCATGTGGCGGTGGTGGATAAGTAGAGGAATTAAAAATGGCGTGTACTGAGTTTCAATTCTGAGTCATCTCTCTGCAATCTCTCATCTTTCACCTAAGAAACCTCTAAAACTGTGTCATTGTTGACATGGAAAAATACACCAACGACGCCCCCTACTGGCAGATATCTGACCGTGTGAAAGAAGCACAGTTTTTTCATACAGCGGATATTTCAGTGAAAAAATAAGTATCATCTGTACATACACGCAAGGCCTGTCCCTGCCTTTATTAGTAATATTATTACTACCAATCGCTGTAGAATTGGTAGATGTGGTGCAAACTGTGTGGCTTATATTTCACAAGTGAAACTGTATATGGCTGATTTCAAAATTAAAAGAATGTCTTTATGACCCTTGGAAATGACATGCAACTGTAACAGTTTTAATATAGCGCTATTAATAATGTACAGTCGTTCATAAAAAAACAAAAGTGCAAGCATACGTCTTGCGATTGCACACACACACACACACACACACACACACACACACACACACACACACACACACACACACACACAGTATATACAGTGTATAGACTATTAGGGCATATGGCCGGTTAAGGCTAGGCTGGCTCCGGTGTCTAACACGGTTAGCCTAGCCACCTAACACGGCCTGTGACGTTACGGTACTCATCGGCGGTCATACGTGTACAGACGTCAGTGTGAGAAACATAAAAAATATAGTAAACCTAAATCGCACTGCACGTGAATCAAAAGCACATTGCATGACAGTATTTTGTGACTAACGTCAACAATGATTAGTCACACAATTTCGCCATATACCAATCCTGAGTCTGTCATAAACCACTGCTCAATGCCATATGGCAAAACCGCTCGGCCATATGGCAAAATGGCAAAATGGCTTTTGCCATATGGCAAAACCGCTCGGCCATATGGCAAAAGCCATTTTGGGATCTCGCTGTCTCTCACACAGAGCAACTTCAGCACGAAAACAAAATCCTGCATTAAAAAACGACTGTAAACAGCGACGGTGTGCATTGCTCTTCACGAAACTCTCTGTTCTTCATAATTTTAATGTGACAGCCAGACCTGTACCGTGGGTGAATGAAGAGGTCGAGACTTTGTCTTTGGTGGCGGACCAAAGAATACAGAGAGAGCTGGACGGAGAAAGTTTATCAGGAGGTCTCTGAGCGGATGGCCGCTCACATATACAGTAGACTGTATATAAAGAGGACAGAAGCAGTGTAGGGAGAAGCTGAAAAAGCTCAAAAGTGACTATCGGTCCACCCAGGACCACAACGGCCGGCGTGGGTCAACCAGGAGGTGTTGGAAGAGGTTTAATGGAAGCTATTTACTGGCACCGCACCGGCGAGCAACAGGAGGGAGACTCAGCCGCTGCATTGTTGGAGACGTTCGAGGACGGTGAGTGTTTTGTGACTTCAAGAAACTTATACATCATTTATTCCATTGGTGGCAAGCTTCTTTTAAGCAAACAAGTATTTTTAGAAAGTAACGTCGTTGTCTCCTGTAGCAGACAATAAGATAGCTAGTTAGCCATCGGCGCTAACTCCGTGCTCTGCTTGTATTTCGTGCTGCTGTTTCTAACGTTTAGCTCTCAGAAGCTAATACTTCAGTCAGCATGCCGTGTTTTTCTTGTACTTAGAGTGAGTGTTTATTTCTGTTCAAGAATCCCTTTCCACATGCGAAGCCTACTCCACCTCCGTCGCGGAGCCCCCGGCTGCCCTGCCTCCTTTCCACCAGCTGCAGCGGCTCCTCTCCAGCACCAGCACCAGCTCGGACACCGACACCAGCACGTCACAGCAACGTCTTATCACCGGTAAGACACGGTAAACAGAGAGCATGGTTGATTTTTGCATTATTATTATTATTACTACAGGTATTTTCCATTGATTTAACAAGTAAGTCACTCTAATTAATTTACGTTCTGGTGCAGTGTAGTATTGCAACCATTCTTCTTATAGTCACTAGGTAGCTGTGAAACTGAATGAAAATATACATAAAAATGAGAAAACACAGCTCTTCTTAGCAACTCCAAAATGTGCACAGGATGAAATGAAGTTCACACCACGTCGTTTTTGTTTGTGGTGGAGCAGTTACTGCTTGTGCTTTGGTTAAAGCGAAGAGTGCCAGAAGTTTATTAAAGTATCAAAGACATGATCATGATTGAAAATGGATGGACGGGTGGCCCTGTTCCTCTTTCTATTGTTTATTTTTTATTATTCTCTTCCATATTCCTAGGATGACACCAACAGCCGAAACCAAATTCTGTGTATATTGTGTACTTACTTGGCCATTAAAGCTGACTCTGATCACTTTTCTGTCTTTGGTCTAGGCAAGAGAAAAGGGGGCCACAGAAAATTGGACCTTCCTAGCGTACTTGTGGAGATGCAGGCTGAGGAGGAGTGGAGTCATGCCCAGCATGATGAGAACATCTGGTTGCTCCTCAGCGAGGCAAGAGAGAATGAAGCTGCCTTGCAGCGGGAGGAGATGGCCCAGAATACTGCCTTCAACCAGTCATTCCTGGGTGTGCTGGGGCAGCTGGGGTAGGCAGTGGGCAGCCGGCGAGTGTGAGCGAGTCCACCTCCCATAGACTTGAGATTTACAAGTGCTGGTCATATAATTAGAATATCATGAAAAAGCTCGTCTTTTGGACAACTGTCAGGTCAGTAGTCTTCCCCATGATTGTGTAGCCTACAGAACTAGGCTGAGAGACCATTTAAAGGCCTTTGCAGGTGTTTTGAGTTAATTAGCTGATTAGAGGTGTCTTCAATATTGAACCTTTCTACAATATTCTAATTTTCAGAGATACCAAATTTGAGATTTTTGTTAGTATTCAGGTATAATCATCAAAGTTAAGAGAAATAAACATTTGAAATATATCAGTCTCTGTGTAATGAATGAGTATAATATACAAGTTTCACTTTTTGAATGGAATTACTGAAATAATGAACAACTTTTTTCATGATATTCTAATTATATGACCAGCACCTGTAGTTGTATGTAGTTTTACTTTTAGCCCTCCACTGTAGGAGAGGCCCACCACAGTTTGTACTTTGCACATTGTAAATAGTTCTGATTTTGCTGCTGACTAATAAACTATTTTGTGACTTATGTGATTGCATCATAACTTTTCATTTTGTCTGTTAAGACACTGGTAGGAAAAGAGTCAACAGTCTGAACCAAACAATTCTATATTCCCTAATAATGTATTTGTGTTTAATGGGATTTAACATGTTTTAACACAAACTCCTTTACAGTTCATAATTCTGGTGACTGAATTACACCAAAGCAATACTGATTTATCAAACTGGAATTTTCTTAAAACAGCTGTTTTAATGTTTTGGCGTTTAATTTTTTATTTAATCTTGCTAACCTTCACAAACAAACAATAGTATAGACACATCTACAAAAGTTTATTGTCAGAATTGCATTAAAGAAAACAATAGCGGTCCGGGGACCGAAAAACAGAAGTATAACAAGAAGAATAACTTTGCATGACACGTAGTGCATCAGTGCATCCTGTACATCTCTGCCCTCCTCCTCTACACCTTGTGCCACTGCAGGCTCATGTGCTGCTGCTTCAGGTAAATCCCATGAAGTCTCATCAGAGAGCATCTGAAACACATACACAGCATACATATTTTAATACCTAATAGCGATAAACTGCAGCCATTACAGGGTCGTTCACAGGACTGATACACGATAGCTAGCGAACTAGCATTAGCTTACCCTCATATGTCGTCTCGTTCATATCCTCTTGTCTTCGGCTTGATACTGCTGTATCGCCTCCCAAACTCTCCTGTGTGTCTCTTGAGTGTTTCGACTCGCCGCTCTCAGCTTTCTCCGACTCTTCTATTACTCTGAATCTGACAGAAAGCCACAGACCGAGCAGCAGGTGTACTATCGCCTCCATGTACATTGTTGCATTGCGTTTGTGTCGCACAGAAATGACGGTAAGGGACTTTCGGGCCACCGTGCTATGACGACTCAACCCACGATGAGGTGGTACACAATGTAATGGAAAAACAACTAAACCGAGACGAGCCGTGGCGCGCCGAGTAGATGCTAAAGGAAATGCTAAAGGAAAATTTGTCTTGCACCGAATGTATCAACATTTGGGAAAGAGGACCGAGTCTTTAGCGGTTGCTAATAAAGTTTTGTTTTATTGAGTATCCAAACCAACGTAGAGGTGAATAGCGCCACCCAGTGTATCGGAATGTGTTCACAAGCTCTGCGTCAATCCATTATCTGGAATCGATTTGCCTTGACTTGATGTGCAGGGTAACCAATCAGGTGTTAGGATCCGCCCACCGACTTTGACGGGCGAGGTTGACAGATAAAATTAATTCATGATCCACTGCAACACAAGGACCATGAAATAATTAATTAAATCGTGAAATAATGAAATATGTTTTTTACTTAAAATAATTGTTATTTTAATAAATTAATGACATATTTAATAACACATTTATGTATTTAATTCCAATTTTAATTAATTAATGACATATTTAATTCCAATTTTAACTAATTAATGACATATTTAATTATTTAATGATATATTTATTTAATAACACATTTAAGTATTTAATTCCAATTTTAATTAATTAATGACATATTTAATTCCAATTTTAATTAATTAATGAAATATTTAATTCCAATTTTAATTAATTAATGACATATTTAATTAATTATTTAATGATGTATTTATTTATTTAATTTTGGCACTTTTAGTCCTCCATACAACACAAGGACCATGAAATAATTAATTAAATAGTGAAATAATGAAATATGTTTTTTACTTAAAATGAATTGGTATTTTAATGAATTAATGACATATTTAATAACACATTTATGTATTTAATTCCAATTTTAATTAATTAATGACATATTTAATACCAATTTTAATTAATTAATGACATATTTAATTATTTAATGATATATTTATTTAATAACACATTTAAGTATTTAATTCCAATTTTAATTAATTAATGAAATATTTAATTCCAATTTTAATTAATTAATGAAATATTTAATTCCAATTTTAATTAATTAATGAAATATTTAATTCCAATTTTAATTAATTAATGACATATTTATTTAATTATTTAATGATGTATTTATTTATTTAATTTTGGCACTTTTAGTCCTCCATAGTATATGTGACAAACTCATTAAACATTCATATATATATATATATCAATACAAATCATAACATCAGAAAAATGTATTATATGACCAGATAATTTTCTAAATCTACAGTCAGCTATCATTTCGATTCAAATGCTTTTGCTGGGGGGTGTTCCAGAGCTCAAATATCATTTTGGAGTCTTGGAAGTCAGAAACCCATCATCCTGAGCCTCCATTTCCTCCAGCATGTGTCTGTCATGCTGACTTCTCCTCCTCATGAATGACAGTATTCTTTCCATTGAACCCATTCTTGGCATGCTTCAGTGGCAGCAGAAACAAACAGACTGATTGGTTTCCATCCATTGTCTCGTTCTTTGTACATGTGGGTCAGGTTATCAGGGTGAAACGTGGCTTAGTGGAGGCTCCCAGACACTCCCAGGCATTGTGGGAGATGTAGTCTTCCTGTTAAACAGGTTTTCTTGTCTAACTTCTGTGCATATGATATATGTTAGGGTTATTTATTTAACACTTCACAAGAACTAACTAAAACAAAGTGCTTGACATAAGACATAAACGACAGCAGTGATAATAAAATCACACCATCTACATCACAGGATTGTTGCATGTCACCTGATTATGGTATAAACTTGGTGATAAATGGGTTAAGTACAGATTAGTTTTTTTTTTTAACCAATATTCACCAAGTAAGCATATCAGCAGAAATATTAAAGGTATGACAGCTTGATTTTCCTTCATAAGACAAGGCCTCAAGATTGAGTTAGAAACCCTGTGTGGACTTACATTTTTACTGGAAGCCACAATTTAGAAACTTGTTACTTATGCTTATTTACTGCTGACACTAAGACAGCCATTTTCTTTTGCATTAAAATGTTCTGTAATGTTATGTTTGAATGTGTAACTGAGGTACTTTCTAGGTAAATATGCACTAATTTGCATTCATTTCCAGAACAGAAATCAGAACAGTGAAAAAAGCCAGGTTCCAAATTATTTAAAAAAAAATTTTTTTTTTGACACATTAGTTTTTACAGAGGTAGTTGTTGAATCACTGCAAAAATCTTGCCAACAGACACAAAATAGAATAAAAAGAATAAAAAAGAGTCAAAATTATTACTCCGCCAAGGAATGGGGAGTTGTCTGACGAGTCTTGTCTGTCTGTCTGTGTGAAACATTACTCAACAACGGACTAACGGATTTGGATGAAATGTTCAGTGAAGGTCAGAAATGACACAAGGACCAAGTGATTAGATTTTGGCAGTGATGCAGCTTGTAGTCTGGATCCGCGGCTTTGTTAAGGATTTCCCATTGCTAGATATGGCTGCCGGCACAAGGTCGCTGTAACCATGATGTGATCACTGTGTCAGTTTCCTGCTGATGATCACATGATTGCGATCCTACTACAAAATGACTGATTTATCAGTTGGAAATCAGACAAGGAAGTAATGATTAAACTGTGGGCTGTTTCTGAGTCCCATCAATTCCTGCCACCTGCTACATATTTAGGTCACGCAATGTAGCAAGCCCCAGCCAGACACGTTAAGTTCAGCCGTCAGCCTTATTTTGAACACAAATTCACCTTTCTGTCCTTCACTCATTTCTTCAACCTAAGAGCTTGTCCCCATCCCAGCTAGGTGCTTCTAAGTTTAGACGCATCCTTTGCTAGAATTTTCTGTATCTTCGTCATGTCAAGAAGCCGCTTCTTAGATAAACACTTCCTGTGCTGCTGGAATGGTGACAAAATAAAAGCCCGCAACATTAAAAATGCGTCTTCAAAATAAAAGCGTGGAGAGAACGGTTATTTTCATACTAGCAAAACAAAGGCTTGCCAAAAATGCTGAGCTGATCAACAGACCTTTATAAGAGTGATTTACACGCAATTCAGTATTCATAAATAACATGCACATGCATAACACACGCCTGTGCTCAGCGCAAGGTCATTTTTTTATTAAAGATTTTATCCGTCGGAAATGATATGTCAACTGTGCAGCCTTGGTGGAGTACTGCACTCTCTGAGTGCTTTTCTAGTTGTTTATCGTCTCGCTCCTATCATTGGCTGTCGGCTACACTTGTCATGTTGATGCACCTGAACACATCATCAGTGATGATTCCTGGACTGTTTTTGCTCTTTCAACATCACACTCAGTCACCCCAGGGGCCCAGTTGGGGTAGATCCAAGCGGTGGCATCTTCTTCATAACATATTGAGATGTCTGTCAAAATCCAGTTCATAGTGTGACTCAGACAGATGTGGAACCAGTTGGATTAATGCTAGAAATAGAAACGTAGTTAAGGTTTCACTGAAAGTCACTGTGGATTCAGCAGAAACATTAAAACACCTTCAGAGGTCCTGTTTGCTGCCCACAGCTGCTGTGTGCCACATTGTTTTCTCTGATTTTAATAAAAACCTGCAGCATCACAGCAGCAGAAACCATCAGTGCGTCTTTAAGCGCATTTACGCACTTGGCACAGCAGCGGTCACTTGACTGAGATCAGACGATAAATAACATTCTGACTTGCACACACCATGTCAGCTGTTACGCACAGATTGAAGTTTTATAGGGTGGAATTATTTGTATTAAAGCTTCACTGGATGAATCCTGAGCTCCATCAGAGTGTCAGCACAATTTTATGAAGACAAATCGTCCTTACGCACAAGCGGTGATTAGACTGTTTTAGATGTGTGATTGCAGGTGAACTGTGGGTAAACTCCTGCGTATACATGGAGAAAGTCAAGTTTAGAAACAAATAAGTTGACATAATAGAACATTTATTGAACTTCATATCAAAATTCCTCAGGCCCAGGCGCATGCGTGCATTATTTAAAACCATGGAAATGCTCCGAACGCATATAAAAGGCCCACAGACCTTCGATCGGCCACTTTTTGCACTTGGACTTTGTCTGGACCTTTTGCAAATTGACCTGATCGGCAAAGCATTTTGAGAACAACCTTCCTGAAGACCAACCTCAGAAGAAAGAAGAAGAAGAACCAGAACCAGCCGGAGAAAGCACCAGTTTTAAGAGAAGCACCTGCAGTTTGCATTCAGGTAAGAAAATTCATTTCATGCTTTTCCTGCGTCTCACTCATCCTGATCTCTGTGGACACTTTGAAAGCCGTTTCAGTCCAAAAATGAGAATAATTTGTTGAATTTAAAGTCTGTTAAGTAACAGAATTTGGAGGGCCTGTTTGTAAAACACAGTTTGGGTGATGCTGATGGTTTCTTGGTGTTAAATTGTTATTTGTGAGTTTTACTGTACAAAAAACAAACCCTGAAATATGTGAACAAAGCGCTAAAGTGATTTAATGGAGCCCAAACTTTTGAACAGTAGTGTACATTTTGTCCACATTTGACTTTGAAAGTTTGGGGAAAATGGCGACTGTACTTTTTTTCATAAAATGTTGAGAATCTGATCTCTGTTCTGACCCTCTGAAGGTCTTCAGAAGCTCTTTTCTAACTTTCTGATGTAAAATTTATTTCATGTGATGTGGTTCTTTGGTTTGTTTGTGCTGAGACCAGTAATATGATTCATTTACAAGGGAACTGTTAGAAAACAGGCAAAAGCTCTGAATGCTGTCCACATCAAACATCTGTATTTTATAAAGGATTACTTGTGTTGTTCAATCATTTTTAACGTATTTTAAGGTTTAAAACATGTTAAATAATTTCTATGTTTTAAGGTTAAAAGTTTTAGACAAAGATGGCGACTGGGCCATTTTTCATAAAATAACAGAGATGCATATTTTTGGTAACCACGGAGATGATGGAAGTCTTTGGAGAAGGGTTCGGGGGAACGTCATGACGTCAGAACATGCAGGTGTAAACAAAGCAGCTGAGCTGATCTGATGGAAGATGTCGGAGCATCGGGTCCTTTTCAGTTCAGAGCTGATCCTGTTTGTGAACTGATGCTCAGATGTTGCTTCAAAAACTCCGTTAGATTTTTGTTGTTGTGAACTGACCTGAAGTCAGTGTGTGACTGTCAGCGGACAAACAGCTGTTGTGTTGAATCTGTCGTTTGTCATCATTTAGGAGCCTTAACCATATGCTGTTAGTTGATCACTCCGAGTCAAGCTGTTCCTCTGTTTTCTTATCGAACTGTGAGAGTGACTGGATGATTTCCAGTTTCTAACCTGGAGAGAAGCTCGCACGTTTGTGTGCCTATTTTGGAGAAGTTTCGTTGTTGGCTCCGCATGACTTGGTAGAGTCATGCGGTGTTGTGCGCTGCAGCTGGTTGGCTGGATGAGTATTTTCTAGCAGTGATGGAGACTGTGGCAGCATCTTGTAAACACAGTACACGTAGTATCATGAAAGATGAAGAAATCAGTGAAGGTGCTCACACCCTCTTTTCAAACGGTCACATTTAAAGTTCATTTTAATACGATGTGGTTTGATGGTGGAGGCACCAGTGAAATGATTTTATTAACATTACTGTGTGGATGCATCACTGCTGCATGTGACTGGATCTGAATCTGTTCTGTGTATTTAGTATTTACTGGTTGAGGTGGAATCACTGTGAGAAATTAGGGGTTTGAACAGTTGCTTTTTTTTAATGTACTGTTATTATATCATACAAAGTCAGCATTTCTAAATGTAATTGCATAAACTGGCACAATGATGGTAAATGATAAAAACTTTACACAACTGGTAAATAATGTCCGCATCAAAGATCTGTATTTGTATGAATGGTAATTTGTTCTTTGATGACATTTGACCTCAAAATCACACTATTTTCACTGTATTTATTTATTTCTATTAGCATTTTACAGATATCTCCTTATTTTGGAAAAATATACTTATATTAAGTGCTGACAGATGGTAATCATTTCTAAATTGTAATTCTGTGTTTAAAGCGGTGACCTAGACACAATATGAGGATGAAGTAAAACAGGCAGAACATTGGTTTGTGATGCTTCAGAGCTCTGAGTGTGTTTCTAGTCTCTGCTGACTAAAGACACACAAAGTGAGGATTGAAATTGTGCAGTTTTCATTTTGGAACGGTCTTTGTACAGAAATGTGAGAAACAGCCTGAAAGCCAGAAAGTGTCCTCTCAGCGTAAAATGGAACTTTGCTGCCTGCCTTGGTTTAACCCTCCTGTTGTCCTCATTTACAGGCACCAAAAAATATTGTTTCCTTGTCTGAAAAAAATCCAAAAATTCAGCAAAAAAATTTCCCAAATTTCTGAAAATTTGCAAAACCTTCAGGAAGAAAATTTCAATAATTCCTTAAAAGTTTTATTTTTTTTAAAAATCCCCCAAATTTGGCAAGAAAATTCTTGTTGTTCAGAGATTTCCCAAAAATGTTGAAAATGTGGACATTAGAAGTTTCACTGTGAAAATATATATTTTTTCCACATTTTCAAACTAAAATGGGCCAATTTTGACTGGCAGGACAACACCAGGGTTAAAAAGCTGGCTCTGTGGTCGGAATCAAATTGAACTCATTGGAAGATGAGGAGAGACGTGCACTGAGCAAGGTGGAGGCCATTCTGACAAACATGGATCATCTACTTCATATCTGCCTCAATGAGCAACGAAACCTCGGTGGTGAACGGCTCCTATTCCTGTGCTGCAGGACAGAAAGATTTAGAAAATCTTACCATCAGCAATTAGACTATTTAATTCTAAAGTAAACTGATGAGACTCCAGACACTTGAATTTCCCTTTGGGGATAAATAAAGTTATTATATTGTATTGTAGCTCCAGGGACTGAAGGTGTCCTGTAATGTGCAGCAACATGTTCTCCTCTGAGGCTGCTCATTTAGATCTTATGTTCTATCAGTGTTGTGAAGCTGTGCTCTAAACATTGAGGAAAACAATCAGTGTCCATCTTTGACACGACAGCAGCAGCAGCAGCGTCTGAGCAGCTTCACCACTGTGTTCACCTGGATCCAGTTTAGTTTGATGGAACCAAGTGAACGATGTGAGGAGCAGAAAGTCTCTGAGGTCAGACAGCAGCACTTTGAAATATTGCTTTGTTTCTGTTTTCAGAGGACTTGGGACCTCCATTGGAGCCCCCAACCACCGATCCTCCAACTGGTTACACACAAACACACACACACAAACACAAACATACACCCACCACCATGTTTACCCACCATCCTCACCCTGTCTCTCCTTCCTCCTCTTCCTCTAGCTCCTCCTCCTCCTCGCTTTCCCCACTCGCTCCCCCCTTCTCTCCTCTCTCCTCCTTGCTTTGTCCCCTCGCTCCCCCCTTCTCTCCTCTCTCCTCCTCCTCCTCCTCCACCATGCTTTCTCCCCTCCTCTCTCCCTCCTCCTCCTCCTCCTCCTCCTCCATGCTTTCTCCCCTCCTCTCTCCCTCCTCCTCCTCCATGCTTTCTCCCCTCGCTCCCCCCTTCTCTCCTCTCTCCTCCTCGCTTTCTCCCCTCGCTCCCCCCTTCTCTCCTCTCTCCTCCTCCTCCTCCACCATGCTTTCTCCCATCCTCTCTCCCTCCTCCTCCTCCTCCTCCTCCATCATGCTTTCTCCCATCCTCTCTCCCTCCTCCTCCTCCTCTTCCTCCACCATGCTTTCTCCCGTCCTCTCTCCCTCCTCCTCCTCCTCCTCCTCCACCATGCTTTCTCCCCTCCTCTCTCCCTCCTCCTCCTCCTCCTCCTCCTCCTCCTCCATGGTTTCTCTCCTCGCTCCCCTCTTCTCTCGTCTCTCCCTTTTTCCACCCTCCTCTCAGCACGGCTGCCAGACAGGTAAGAGAGGTGCTGAGCCTCCAGCAGGCAAACCTCCAAGTAAGAGGTCTCGCTCTTCCTCCACCATGCTTTCTCCCCTCCTCTGTCCCTTCTCCTCCCCCTCCTCCTCCACCATGGTTTCTCCCCTCCTCTCTCCCTCCTCCTCCTCCTCTTCCTCCCCCATGCTTTCTCCCCTCCTCTCTCCCTCCTCCTCCTCCTCTTCCTCCACCATGCTTTCTCCCCTCCTCTCTCCCTCCTCCTCCTCCTCTTCCTCCACCATGCTTTCTCCCCTCCTCTCTCCCTCCTCCTCCTCCTCCTCCATGCTTTCTCCCCTCCTCTCTCCCTCCTCCTCCTCCTCCTCCATGGTTTCTCTCCTCGCTCCCCTCTTCTCTCGTCTCTCCCTTTTTCCACCCTCCTCTCAGCACAGCTGCCAGACAGGTAAGAGAGGTGCTGAGCCTCCAGCAGACCAACCTCCAAGTAAGAGGTCTCGCACTTAAACCCTTATTTATTATAGTTTAAGTGCAGTTTCTTTTTTTTAAGTTTAACTGAATGTGATTTATGTTGGATGTGATCTGGTCAGACTTTATTTGAATGAATCTGTTGTGATGATGTCTGATCGATCTATTCCAACTTTATTTGAATATATTTTCTCTTTGTATAGTGTGATTTATGTTGGATTGTGATTTGATCAGACTTTATTTGAATGAATCTGTTGTGATGTCTGATCAATCTATTCTGACTTTATTTGAATCATTTTTTCTGGTTTTATTGTATATAGTTCGTTTGCAAAATGTGATTTATGTTGGATGCGATCTGACCAGATTTTATTTGAATGAATCTGTTGTGATGATGTCTGGCTGATCTATTCCAGCTTTATTTGAATGAAATTAAATTGAATATCTATTGTTTGTGGCCCTGCGATGGACTGGCGAGCTGTAGTATAGTTTTAGTTTATAGTATACTGTACATCACTGACTGAGAGAATGTAGTTCTGTCAGAGTTGATGGAAAAATCAATCTACGTGTTTTTTTTTTTAATAGCTGTTTCCTGGCCCCCAACGATTTCAACAAGGATGGAACATCAAGGAGAAAAAAGTCATTAAGAAGAAAAGGATGATGGGAACTAGATCCAGGAGCAGTGCATGAGATGTGAGACCACTCAACTAAAACAAGGTGAGTCCAGAGGAACAGAGATGCAATGATTAATCACTTAATCAAACACATCGATTGTATTGTTGGAATAACTTTTAAAGACAAAATAAAATCAAAATTATCTGATTCCAGCTTCTTAAATTTGAATATTTGCTGGTTTCTTTACTCCTCCATGACTGTAAACCAATTGGTAATTAAAGGAAAAAAGTCAAATTTCTCTGATTTTAGCTTCTTAAATTTGAATTGCTGGTTTCTTCACTCCTCCACGACAGTAAACAGTCGTAAGGCTGTCACTGTCCACATCAACATGAATGTTGAAGTCACCCACAATAATGACTTTATCTGAGCTGAGCACTAAATCAGATAAAAAGTCTGAGAATTGAGATAAAAACTTAGAGTAAGGAGCAGGAGGACGATATACAACAACAAATAAAACTGGTTTCTGAGCTTTTAAATCTGAATTAGAGAGACTGAGAGTAAGATTTTCAAATGAACTGTAACTAGGTTTAGGTCTCTGGTTCATTTTTAAGCTAGAGAGGTAAATTGCTGCCACTCCTCCTCCTCGGCCTGTGATTCGAGGAACATGACAGTTAGTATGACTAGTAGGAGTTGATTCATTTAGACTAACATATTCTTCCTGCTGCAACCAGGTTTCAGTCAAACAGAACAAATCAATCTGGTTATCAGTTATCAAATCATTTACTAACAGAGATTTAGACGAGAGAGATCTAATATTTAACAGACCACATTTAATTGTCCTGTTTCTTCGCTCAGTTGAAGTAGTGGTATTAATTTTAATTAGATTTTTATGGTTACTATGTCTTTTGTTTATTTTTGAATTGTTTAATTTATTGAATTTTGGTGGTCGGGGGACAGACAGTCTCAATAAAGCTAACTGAATTACTGGAGGGTGACAGCTGAGAGGAAACTGCAGAGAGGTGTGGAAGACTACAACTCTGCATCCTGGTCTGAACTCTGGGTTGTCATGCTTTAGGAGTTCTAATAAAATCAGCCATATTTCTAGATATGAGAGTTGCACCAGCCAAAATGGGATGGATGCCGTCTCTCCTAATCAGACCAGGTTTTCCCCAGAAAGAGCTCCAATTGTCTATAAAGCCAACGTCGTTTGCAGTACACCACGTAGACACCCAGCGGCGAAACAATGCCATACGGCTAAACATATCGTCGCTGGTCAGATCAGGCAGGGGTCCAGAGAAAACTACGGAGTCCGACATGGTTTTGGCAAAGTTACACACCGATGCCACACTAATTTTGGTGACCTCCGATTGGCGTAACCGGGTGTCATTACCGCCGACATGATTATCCAGCTTATCTGTGCTGTAATTTAAACGTAATAACTGTAGTGTTCATCATTACTTTGATCATATTCTGGGAGTTTATTTTTCCAATCTACACTGCAGGAATACGTACTACAACATGTGAATCAGTCATTAAACAATGTTAACGACTAGACAGTAGATTTACTGTTTTCTCCAGTTTAACTTCGGAGACTTGGCAGATATTCAGGACTACTGACAACACAGAACCTTAACCTCACTGTTTTAATCACATTTATGTTTTCTAAACGTTACATTAATGTGAACCAGCGTCTCCATTGACAGTTTTATTAACTGAATGTACCACATTACACTGACACAACACACCAGCTGTTTACATGAAACACAACACAAACATCGTTAGCTTAATGCTACGTTAGCTTTAATTCAGGAAGAATTAGCCGAAGCGCCACGGGGACATCACTTGACTTCAGCTGTGCTAGGAGCTGCCGTCAGGCAGGAATCCTGTGATCAGGACTACCCACCCTGGACAGAAAGCCCCGCCCAGAGCCATTTGATTGACAGCTCAGTCCACCAAGAAAGCAGTCTTTTGTCTTTGTTTTTACTTGGTGGACTGAGGAGTGCCAAAAGGAAAGGCAAATGCAAAACGGAAAAGACAATGACAAAATGGGAAAAAAAAAAAAGGGAAAAGCCAAGACAACATTTTCCTTTTTATTTTTTTATTTTTTTATTTATTTCTCTTTATATTTCCACATTTATTTATTTCTCTTTATATTTCTTTATTTCTCTTTATATTTCCACATTTATTTCCTTATTTATTTACATTTATATTTCCACATTTATTTATTTATTTACATTTATATTTCCACATTTATTTATTTATTTATTTATTCATTTCTCTTTATATGTACACATTTATTTCCTTATTTTTTTTATTTATATTTTATTGTGGCACTCCTGTGACTCCATATAAAACAGGCTGGGAACCACTGCTCTAATTTGTATTAAAAGTTAACTAAATGTAAATAAATGACAAAGCAAACAATCCAGTGAGTGAATTTAAAGATACGTCCTGACATATCCCTGCAGCTGCTGACATGCAAATGTCTTCCTTTCTTCTTCATGTCTCCATTTAGTGCTCACAGAGTAAAGAAGCTTTGTGATGACGTGAGACCACCCCACAAACTTTATGAAAGTTATTTGGTTCACCAGTAAAAACGTGTCAAGCACAAAAAGGAAGTGTGCCAGCAGACGTCTCACAAAAGAGCAAAGGAATGTTAAAAGCACTCCTGGGTGCTGCAGTAAAGGTCTTTAAAGCCATTGTTAGGCAGAGAATAGTTGTGTTTTCTCCACCCCTTTCCTCTTTACAATGGATACACATCTGTGAAGTCGGAACAGTAAAGAAGTTATCAGATGATTATTTCTGACCTCGTGAAACTTTGAAACCTGTTCTCCATTTTTTAGTAATATCATTGTTTTTGTTGTCCATTTTTACAAATGGTCATATGTTCTTTTACAGTGATTGACTATTGCATGGTTTATATAAACCTACAAAAATATGATTATTTTATAGATATATGCCATTATTTTCAACAAAAATGAGCATATTAATTACATTTAAAACTGTTATTTGACAGATTTTCTGAGTTTGTTTTTTTAATTACAGGTAGTATCTAGTTAAACCCAAGAGAAAAAGTATCCATTTACTTGTTGACTGTGAAAAAAAACAGCCAAAACTGTAAACAAATCACTCAAACTCAAACTGTAAACTGAAAAATCAATATTTTTGCAAATCTTAATGTATTTTTTTCAAATCGGCGAAAGATGGAATTATTTTTAACTGATTTATTTGCTGCTGATATTTTCTTATTCCACCATTTTTTTTTTCTGGCAGTCTTGCTGCTAAATTTATCAAGCTCAGTGATAGTTCCCATTTATATGGAGATTTGAGCATGATACATTTCTGTGTCTATGAGTACGTGATGGTGTGATGTAAAGTTCATCATTCCCCCATTGTCGCTTGGAAACAAATTTAGGTTACACATGAACATCCGGGAAAAGGTCCACGCTTGTGGACTTGGGGAAATGACAACATTTCCATCATGTGGATGCTCACAGATGTGGAAAGTATAAGGCCAGTATCATAATTTCCAAGTATCGGAGACTCCACATGCAACCCAGAAGTGGTGTCAATGTAGTGACCACACTACAGGGGCTCAGCAGAAGTCTGTATGCACCTTGAAGTGGGAATACGAAGGCCAGGGACAGAAACAGACTTGACAAGCTGGTCAACAAGGCTAGCAAAATTGTTTGGAGGGAGCAGGACTCTGTGGTCATGGTAGCTGAATGACGTCCTCTGAACAAGCTGCTGTCCATGATAGATAACCGTAACCATCCCCTAAACGGCACTTTGGACGGACAGAGGAGCATGTTCAGTGGCAGGCTACGGTCGCTGAAATGCTCCACAGACCGACTCAAGAAGTCTTTGCCCCAGAGCCATCAGGCTCTTCAACTCGTCCCGGTAGGGATGGTGGACTTGGACTTATTTAGCAGACCATTCTATCTTTATATCATATTTTATATTGTTTTTATACCTCACTGTGCCTTATTGTATATTTGTAGTGTGATGTGCTGCTGCTCAATTTCCTTCGGGATTAAAAAAGTATATTTTGATTTTGATTGGATTTGATTTGGACTAGAAAAAGGGATATAATAACACCAACTGTGCAACTTTGGTGTCTGCAGCTGCTTGTGTGTGCTTCTTTCAGGGACTATAATCAAGATGCTGGTGTTAAACTTTGCAAAAGTGAAAGTATAACCCAATATTATGCATTCTGTGTAATGTTACAGGTTTCCACTGTTTTTTTAATGTATGTTTTTCTGGCACCCTTACTGTCAGACATTCACCACTGTTTTATAGATTTTTTTGCAGTGTAAAAAACTGAGACTTGGCACTTTAATGTACCACCCACATTAATATTTTAAATTGAATGTGATACAGCATGGAGCCTAAAAAAAACACTGTGCAAATACTTCCAATCTGGTCTGCATGAGAGATTTCTGTGGAAAATACAGAGCTGCAGTTGGTCAGACCAGTCAGAGAAATAAAATCACCTTTAAATTCTGTCAGTGGAAGTGTTGGGCACTGTTCTATTTATAGAGGTACATGGGCGATGTCTGGAAATGCAATGGAGCTGAATATATAAAACCTGTCGCATAACTTCATTAACTCGTAGATTCACAAGTGATTTGGACCTTATACTCTTCCAAAAGTGGCTCAAAAATGATCTGTATAAAAATCTCTGTGTTTTATGCCATTTTTGTCATTTTGATTAAGAACAATCATTTCAATTACTGTTTGTATTATATTTCTGTTCACGCAAGAATGATTTCATATTTGAAATATGCTTATCTTTTTACCTTATAACAGATTTTGGACATTTTGATGATTGAAAAAGAAGAATATTACATAGAACAGCAAAAGAAGGATGTCAACATCCATTTTGTTGACATTTTTCTACTCTTTTCCTTCAGCTGTTGCTGCTCTCCGTCCCTCCAAGTTTATGTACTTCATCATCATTTGCATGATATTATCAGTGATAAAGAGTTTGGGATAGTAACACAAATATTATATTTTCTTTAAAACTATAAAAGGGAACTTAAACATTTCAATTAAATGATATCAAAAGCATGTTTTTTGAGGAATAGCTGGAGTATGAAATGATAAAAACTTTTCATTACAAACATATTGCAAGAAAAGTGGGTCATTTTTGATCCACTTATGCATCTGAGGGATGAAACCTTAATTGTGTTTTTGTCAGGAAAAATTTGCAGAGCTCATCTCCGACCACACATTCAGACATGAGCAGCCCTGGGGAATATAAGAGTTATATGTGTCCAGATGCTCATACTCTGCACTGTGTATGTTTTCTGTTCATCATTTCTTCTTCTCCTCCACCAGTTTCCCGTCTGACTCCATCTATTTCCCCCTGGTGCTGCCATACAAAGCCCAGGGTCAGCGAGGGTCAGGCCCACCGATGACATCTGCTAATTGTCCTGATGGGCCGGCCTCTACTGTTCTTTCAATACCAGTCGCTCTGTAGGTGTCTGTAGCTGCGAGCATGTAGCAGCTGCCACCTCCATGACTTACCTCCACCTCCCGACCTCTCACCCCCTCTATGCTGTGAGGAGTGGCTGCTGTGGGTATTATTAGGAAATAGTAATGTGGCTTTAAAGACAGGACTATTACCAGAATTGTAAAGTTAAAGAAGCTGTTGGAGGTAGATCACAACATGGAGGCCATCTAGAGAGTAACTCACATTCTTAACCCTTAGATGTATAAATGTGTCAAAAAATGACCCGGTGAGGTCCTTTTCTTGCATTATCTTTGGAATGAAAATTTTTTGTCATTTCATTTTAAAGTGGTTGCTCAAAATACATGTTTTTGACATCATTCCATTTAAATTTTTAAGTTACCTACTCCAAGCTCTTTATCACTGATAATATCATACAAGAGGTGATGCACAAACTTAGAGGGACGGAGAGTAGCAACAGCTGGAGGAAAACAGTGGAAAAATGTCAACAAAATGGATGGTGACGTTCTTCTATTGCTGTTCTGTGTAATATTCTCCTTTTTCAATCATCAAAATGTTCAAAATTTGTTAGAAAGTGAAAAATAAATATATTTCAAACATGAAATCATTCTTGTGTGGACAAAAATATACAAACAATAATACAAATGATTATTCTTATCCAAAATGGCAAAAATGGTATAAAAACACATTGATTCTTATACAGGTCATTTTTGACCCACTAATGGAAGAGTGTAAGGTCCAATCACTGGAGCGTCTAAGGCGGGCCTATTCAATTGGCGGCCCGCGGGCCACATCCGGCCCGCGGGCCCCTCACAACTGGCCCACCCCCCAATGACCTCTTTCCAACCATCTAAAGCAGCCCTATTCAACTAGCGGCCCGCGGGCCACATGCGTCCCGAAAGCAACCCTCGAGACGACAAGTTCTTACAAAAATTCCAACATTATTGCGAACATTGAATGCAACACTTGCCGTAACCTAGCAACTAACCCACAATGCATTGTGTTGAGGAGACGCGTTTGAAAAGTTAACATTAGCAGTTCTATACAGGCGAAAATAGCAGCATGTCTTTTTCTATCCTGAAACGACAAATCGGCGAGGAAAACCGTCGGTTTAATCCTGCGTGCACTGAGTTTTAACGGACGATAAAGTTAAGATGAGTGTGGCATCTGCTATCAAACAGGTCTGACACGTCAAACATTCTCGCCACAGATGTCTTCGAGACATGGTAAGTGCAACAAAGCAGCGTGCTGTAGCAGACACTAAAGGTAGTTTTATGTATTTATGTGACTATTTTCTGTTCACTTATTAGAAGTTTAATATTTAGGAAAGACATTTTGTTTTGACAGTTATTTCACTTAGTATCACTTTATTATGCACTTTGATGTCAGCTTTATTTCGTTTCAAAGGGATAGAAACTATCACTGTGCCTACTGTTTATTTTTTTTTGATTATATGCACTGAAGATGTGACTGTCTCAGATGAGACCAAATATGGACAGGGACAAACTCTGTTTTTTGTTATTTCAAAAGAAGAAAAATGTCTCAAGTTCTGAAAAGTTACCGTTAACCAAGTTACTTTTTAATGTACTTTCAGATGTAACCAAAACAAAAGATGGTGTTTCTAATCGGCACTTAGTTTTTATGTTCATATGCACCTTAACCTGTGCTTATATTTACCTATCAAAACGTGTTGAAGTTGTGTTTGAAATGTAAAATTTAAAGAAGCAGTATTTCAGCACAGGTTTAGTTTAAGTACTGCTCTTCTATTATGTTTATGTCCTTTTGGATGTGGCAATACGTTTATAAACATCCAGTGTCTTTGTTATCTGTTTGTGTTTATTTTAAATGGTTAACTTTGCTCAGTGTCTGCTAAAAACATCCGGCCCAGCTCATGTTCTTAATCTGAAAATCCGGCCCCAGTGAATTTTTAATTGAATAGCCCTGGTCTAAGGGTTCAAAACAGCTATAGAGTACTTGTACTTTATTGGACTTTAGAGCTGTCATATTCAGTTCTTTATGAAGCTAAAGTTCTCCTCGTTAATGCAGATTTTAGCAGCATTTGCTGGCTTGTGCAAAGTAGTGCTCAAATCAATGATTATTTTCACTACTGATAATTTTCTGGAATCATTGGTTTGTTGTTTGATCCAAAATATGTCAGAAAATTGTGAACAATTATTCCAGCTGGAAATGGCTGATTTTTAATGGAATATCTCCATAGGGGTACAGAGGAACATTTCCAGCAACCATCACTCCTGTGTTCTAATGCTACATTGTGTTAGCTAATGGTGTTGAAAGGCTCATTGATGATTAGAAAACCCTTGTGCAATTATGTTAGCACATGAATAAAAGTGTGAGTTTTCATGGAAAACATGAAATTGCCTGGGTGACCCCAAACTTTTGAACGGTGTGTTTAAGTGATTACAGTACTCAGTATGAAGTTTAGTGTTCAACACTGTTATTAGACTTTCCAATAATATTCGCTCAACAGGCTGAAGACATGAACTGTCTCTCCACCATCCACAGAAATGATTTAATAATTACATCATTTGGCACAAATCAGCTGTAATTCCATGCGTGAAATCCTTGAGCCATAGAAGAACTCCTATCTGGCTGCTCACCCAGCAGGACTCATGATCAGATGCTCTTACACAGTTTGCTGCGTGTTTCTAATTAAACCTGCCGCACTCAACCGGACAAATGGCGCAATGGAAACCGGGACAGAAGGAGAGAAAAGGTTCCAACTTTCCCTTTGATGAGTCCATAAATTTGCATCACAAGTGGCGTTCACGTGTCCTACCAGCGTAAAATCCCACATTTGCAAATAATGACAAGCGGAGCCACAAAGAGGAACACGGAGGGAGAGAAAGAGGGCACATTTTAACCAGATGCTCTGCAATAAATAACCGGCGCGGCGCCCCCAGCTGAGAGCGCACATTTACATTCTGGGATCCCACGGGGCCGGAGCGTGTCCGTACAGGGAGCAAGGAGGTGGCGATTGTTCCTGTCAAAAGTCCATTTGTGGAACTTTCAGGCTGACTGAGATGTAAATTTGCAGAGGCTGAGTATATAAAGGCCGGAGGAGCAGTTGTGTACCCTCATCGGTCCACAGCGCGCCGAGATGAAGCCAACTGCAACCAAACTACCGCAGGTTCACAGAACTCCGTTTTCTGTGGAAGATATTCTGGACCCCACAAAGTTTAGCAGGAAAATAATCCATGCTGAGGACGCAGCAGCTGCAGGTGAGAACGAAACTTTGTCAGGCCTTTGTGAATAAATGTATACACTGTAAAAAAAAAAAATATATATATATATATATATAATTTGAATTTGTTACTGTATTTAAATCAATTTTAAAAAGTTATTTATTTATTTATTATTAACCGCAGGAGAAGCATTGAGATTAACAACCTCTTTTGCAAGGGACCCCTGGCCAAGATAGGCAGCAGGAAATACAAAATTCAGTTAGAAAATTACACAGGTAAAATACAATTCTAACACAAGCAAAAAACAAATAAAAAAATTTGATTTACAAGTAAGGTATGAAAAACAACTGCATCCACGTTGTGGAGTCAACCTCAAGAACTCACCGTTTGGATTTGAAAGCCCTCAATGAGATAAACTAGTTCATTTCCAGTTTTTCTGCAACTTTTTTTTTTTTACCCAATTCAGTGCCAGCATATTTTACAAATATTTGCCTTTGTTTAAAAGAAACTGAATATCTTGAGGCTTGAAAATTGTTCATCTTTTTAAACAGTAAATTTACAGATTTCACAGGTAATATTTAGCAAAATCATAGAAAAATTTTACTTTACATAAAAAAACGGGTCAAAACTGTAAATAAGGTCCACCTCAAAAAATCTGTATTTTCAATAATAATAATACTTTATTCTTTCGATGTTTTATTTTTCACATTTTTAAATGTTACAGTATTCCATCATGTTGCTGCCAGACTTTTCTCTTTTTTAGCTTTTTTTTTTTTATTATTATTTTTTTTAGCGTTTCTAGAAAACTTTTAAATATCATTTGTTGTTGTCTTCATGATTTACTGATCTCTTTTAGGGGTTCAAAAGTCCAGAGATGAAGTCAGAGAGCTGCAGCAACAGCAGTGTCCCCTGTCAGGTGAGAGCGCGGAGGAGAAGGCTCCGTGCGCGGTGAAGGAGAAGAGCCGTCGGATCCGCACCGCCTTCACCTTGCAGCAGCTCCAGGTGATGGAGCACAGCTTCCAGAGGTGTCACTACCTGTCGGTGCTGGAGCGGCACACCATCGCTGCGGTGCTGGGTCTGTCCGAGACGCAGGTGAAGATCTGGTTCCAGAACAGACGCACCAAAAGGAAGAAGGAGCGTCTGCAGGGGAAGGAGTCGGAGGAGTTTACAGCCACACCGTCCCTCTCCGCTCCTCCTGCGGTCTGCTCCCCTCTCTCCTACAGCCCTCTTTACTGCCAGCATCCCAACCCGCTCCAGATGTTTGCGCCACTGCCGCTGGTGCCATATCGTCATTATTACACATAATGCGTAAATACGCACAGAATGACTGAAGAAACCAACATCTACAGCAAAAACGTCTGCAAATTATGGCTCAAACATCATTCGTTTAGGAATCTTGGTGAAGTGCCAAAAGAGACTGAGTGGAGAAGATGAAAATGAATAAGAAATGTTCGATATTTTCTAATGTAATTATAACTTATTTTAATAAACATTTTTATGAAAGTTGGTGTGTTCATTTTAGAAAAATACTAATTTATGCTGCAAAAACAACTGTTTTTTTTTAAAGGTGAAAATATGGTCACAATGATGCCAGAAAAAGCATAAACAAACAAACAAAAAACAAATAAAAATGGTGGAATATTTTTGATGACTTTATTTACAGTTTTCCCCTCATCACACAGGGTCAGGAAAGGGTGAAGTTGGTTCTTTAATCATATTTAAATCAAGATAATAATCTAAAAAATATTACTGAACATTAGATACCCAGACTGTGATTTTTCCATGTGTTTACCCTTTTCAAGACAACATGCTTAAAGATGTGGTGATTTTATGGTGTAAAGATGCAAAAGTAACCTGATTCAGTGTTTATATTCCAATGAGAGCACACATTCATGATCCATATGAGTTACTCAAACCAAGACTGATCTGGATTTGCCATTTAAGATGCTGTTTCTGCCCTTTCTTATCATTTTTTAAAAAGCAGAGAGCAGAAAAATATATTACCAACGTCCAATATAAAGCAAAAGCAAATTGTGTGTGATGTTTGAACTGGAACATGAACACTAACTGTCAAAGACAAGATGCATGCTAAATTTTATTCTAAGAAGGTTTAAAGTAACAATATGTTAATTAAGACAACTTCATTTCTATTGCACCTTCTTAAACAAAGGATTTTCAAAGTGCTTTGAAAGACAAAGCAAAAGCAGGAATCCCAGTGGGCAGAAGAGCAACTGTAAGGTTGACAGGCAACAGCAACTCTTATCTCCTCAGGCAGGTCGTTCCAAAAGTGTTCAGGAAAATATCTTAAAACTAGTTCTATAATGAACAGGGAGGCAGTGGAAAAAAAGTCTGGACTGTGGTGACATGATGTTGTATGCTTAAAGCAGTAAGAAGTCAAGTTGCTGTATTCTGAACTAGTTGGAGGAGAGAGAGTGTGTTTTATGGTTTATACTAGAAAGGAGCATTGGTTTTATTATGGAGACAGCTACTAATGTAGAAAAAAGTGACAAACTGAAGGATATGCAAGCAAGACAAAATGCACTATTTATAGTCAGCTTTGTATGCATGGACAACTTTGTTCTTAAGGTCCTGAATGTTGTTTTTTTATAATAATAATAACAATAATAATAATAATAATAATAATAATAATAATAATAATAATAATAATAATAATAATAATAACAACAACAAGAAAAGCACTGAGAGAGTGCAGTACTCCATCAAGGTTGCTTAGTTGTTGTATCATTTCCGACGAATGAAATCTTGAAACAATTCATGGTCTGCGGAGGTCAATTTGTAGTAGGATCGCAATCATGTGATCGTCAGCAGACAAATGATGGTAGAGTTCACTTGTAGTCATAGTTACAGTGAAGCTGTGACACTATCTTGCAATGATCCTGAAATTCTTAACAAATGCGTGGATCCAAATTATAAGCGGCATCACTGTCAAAATCTAATCACTTGATCCTTGTGTAATTTCTGACAATCCCTGAAAATTTCATCCAGATCTGTTGGTCCGTTTTTGAGTAATGTTGTGAACAAACAAACAGACAAACCAATGGCAATCCACCGCATTCCTTGGCAGAGTAATAATAATAGTAATAATAATAATAATAATAATAATAATAATAATAATAATAATAATAATAATAATAATAATAATAATAATAATAATAATAATAATAATAAAGCATCAGAGACCCTTACTAAAATACTTTTTGTTTTATGGGGAAAATATTTAAAATTATGAGACATTGTCCTTAAAGTCCAGACTCTTTGTTTTATTGGTTTTTGTTTGTTTTCTGACACTGCACAGAACTGGTGTTGTTGGTGATCACTGACATATCCCAGAGTGTGCTCAATGAAGAAAAAAATCCTCTTAACATCCTTCATATAGAAAATAATTCATTGTTTTTTTTTTTCTTCATAAAAGCAGTCATGGTATAATGTAAACA
This sequence comes from Amphiprion ocellaris, assembly GCF_022539595.1. Classification (NCBI taxonomy): domain Eukaryota; kingdom Metazoa; phylum Chordata; class Actinopteri; family Pomacentridae; genus Amphiprion; species Amphiprion ocellaris. Next base: position 20,940,930 of record NC_072782.1, on the reverse strand, counting down.
AAGGGTTAAAATTTTGAAAATGACTAAATATTTGGTAATCATGATTAGGACTGAGATTGATTAAAACTGTGTTTAATAAACATAGAAAATAGTGATAATGTATATATATTTTATGGCCATATCTGGCACAGACATTTTTGTCCTTAATGTCTTGAGTGTAACTCTATTAATTCAATTCAATTCAATTCAATTTTATTTATATAGCGCCAATTACAGTCAAATTGTCTCGAGACGCTTTACAGAACCCATATGCCTGACCCCCAGAGCAAGCCAAAAGGCGACAGTGGCAAGGAAAACACCCTTTTAACAGGGAAAAAAAACCTCGAGCAGAACCTGGCTCTAATGTGGGGGGACCCATCTGCCTGCTGGCCGGGCGGGTTGAGAGGGACAGAAGAGGTAGAAAGGTAGAGATAGAGGGGTAGAGGTAGAGATAGAGGGATACAGATAGAGGGGTAGAGATAGGGAGGTGGGGGGGTGGGACACAAGGACCATAAAACACAGCCACACATCTGAAGCATCCAGCATCCAGCTCTGGGACCAGGGACACTCGGAGAAAGGACACAGAAAGAAACAGAGTGAATGTAATGCAATAATGGTATATATAGTAGATACATAGGTAGTTAGAGAAGGGCTCAGTGCATCAAGAGAGGTTCCCCAGCAGCCTAGGCCTATAGCAGCATAACTAGGGGCAGACTAAAGGGACGTCAAGAGGGGAAGTCAGTTTTGCAAATGAAAACACCAGCCCACCCCGTCAGGGTCCCCCAGTCAGCCCTAACTATAAGCTTTGTCGAAAAGGAAGGTTTTAAGCCTGGTCTTAAAAATAGAGAGGGTGTCCGCCTCCCGAACCCAAACTGGGAGCTGGTTCCACAGGAGAGGTGCCTGATAACTGAAGGCTCTTCCTCCCATTCTACTTTTAGAGATTCTAGGAACAACAAGTAAGCCTGCAGTCTGAGAGCGAAGAGTTCTGCTAGGATAATATGGTACTATCAGGTCTTTAAGATATGATGGAGATTGGTTGTTAAGAGCTTTATATGTCATAAGAAGGATTTTGAATTCTATTCTAGATTTAACAGGAAGCCAATGAAGAGAAACCAATATAGGAGAAATATGATCTCTCTTGCTAACTCCTGTCAGTACTCTGGCTGCAGCGTTTTGGATCAGCTGTAGATGTTTCAGAGAGCTATTGGGACAACCTGATAATAAGGAATTACAGTAGTCAAGCCTAGAAGTAACAAATGCATGGACTAGTTTTTCTGCATCACTCTGAGACAGGATGTTCCTGATTTTCACAATATTTCTCAGGTGGAAAAAGGAAGTCCTACAGATTTGTTTTATGTGCGAGTTAAAGGACATGTCCTGGTCAAAGATAACACCGAGGTTCCTCACAGTAGTACTGGAGGCCAATGTAATGCCATCCAGAGTAACTATATGCTTTGAAAGCAATTCTCTAAGATGTTTGGGGCCAAATACAATGACTTCAGTCTTGTCTGAATTTAGTAGTAAGAAATTATAGGTCATCCAGGTCTTTATGTCCTTAAGACAATCTTGCAGTCTAGCTAGCTGATTAGTTTCATTTGGCTTCATAGATGAATACAATTGAGTGTCGTCAGCATAACAATGGAAATTAATACAGTGCTTCCTAATAATGTTGCCTAAGGGAAGCATGTATAATGTGAACAGTATTGGTCCTAAGACAGAACCCTGAGGAACTCCATGATTAACCCTAGTATGCTCAGAAGAGTCATTGTTGACATGCACAAACTGGAACCTGTCTGATAAGTAGGATTTAAACCAGTCCAGTGCTGTCCCTTTAATGCCAATAGAATGTTCTAGTCGCTGTAATAAAAGTTTGTGGTCGATTGTATCGAATGCTGCACTAAGGTCCAATAAAATAAGTATAGAGACCAGTCCATTATCTGACGCTATGAGAAGGTCATTAGTAACTTTCACCAGAGCTGTTTCTGTGCTATGATGCACTCTGAAGCCTGACTGAAACTCTTCAAACAAGCTATTCCTTTGTAAATGTTCACATAATTGATTTGCAACTGTTCTTTCCAGAATTTTGGAGAGAAATGGGAGGTTGGAAATTGGTCTATAGTTGGCTAAAACATCTGGATCTAGAGTGGGCTTTTTAAGTAAAGGTTTGATTACAGCAACCTTAAAAGCCTGTGGTACATACCCTGTTACTAGAGAGAGATTAATCAGATCTAACATTGAGGAATTAATTAAAGGTAAAGCCTCCTTGAACAGTCTAGTTGGGATAGGATCTAAAAGACATGTTGATGGTTTGGATGTAGAAACTATTGAAATGAGTTCAGAGAGATGTATGGGGGTGAAAAATTCTAAATATCCATCTGGTCTTACAGCCAATTCTAAAGTATCTGTACTCGATGATACATCTGTGACATTTGCAGGAAGGGCCAGAGTAATTTTTTCTCTAATCGTAATAATTTTATTTGTAAAGAAGCTCATGAAGTTGTTACTGCTCAAAGCTAAAGGAATACAAGTTTCAACAGAGCTCTGACTCTTTGTCAGCCTGGCTACAGTGCTGAAGAGAAACCTGGGGTTGTTCTTGTTTTCCTCTATTAAAGATGAATAATATGTTGTCCTGGCATTACGAAGAGCTTTTTTATAAATTACTAGACTATTTTTCCAAGCTACATAAACTTCCTCTAAATTAGTGGAATACCACTTCCTTTCCAGCTTTCGGGATGCCTGCTTTAAAGTCCGCAGCTGGGAATTATACCAAGGAGCAGGTCCTCTCTGAGATAGAACTTTCTTTTTTACAGGTGCAACACTATCAAGTGTTGTACGCAGTGAGGCTGCAGCATTATTAACAATATAATCCACTTCTGTGGGGGTAAAATTATAATATTTCCCTTCCATTATATCAGTAAGTGGTGCTGGACTAAATAGAGAGGATATTATTTCCTTAAATTTGGTCACCGAATTGTGAGACAGACATCTACTGTAATGATATTTATTCTTAACTCCTATACAATCTATTGTTGTAAATTGAAATGTTATCATAAAATGGTCAGAAAGAAGAGGGTTCTGGGGAAATACTGTTAACTGTTTGATTTCTATGCCATAAGTCAGAACGAGGTCAAGGGTATGATTAAAACTATGAGTTGGTTTATTTACATGTTGAGAAAACCCAATTGAGTCTAATATTGAATTAAAAGCAGTCGTAAGGCTGTCACTGTCCACGTCAACATGAATGTTGAAGTCACGCACAATAATGACTTTATCTGAGCTGAGCACTAAATCAGATAAAAAGTCTGAGAATTGAGATAAAAACTCAGAGTAAGGAGCAGGAGGACGATATACAACAACAAATAAAACTGGTTTCTGAGCTTTTAAATCTGGATGAGAGAGACTGAGAGTAAGATTTTCAAATGAACTGTAACTAGGTTTAGGTCTCTGGTTCATTTTTAAGCTAGAGAGGTAAATTGCTGCCACTCCTCCTCCTCGGCCCGTGATTCGGGGAACATGACAGTTAGTATGACTAGTAGGAGTTGATTCATTTAGACTAACATATTCTTCCTGCTGCAACCAGGTTTCAGTCAAACAGAACAAATCAATCTGGTTATCAGTTATCAAATCATTTACTAACAGAGATTTAGACGAGAGAGATCTAATATTTAACAGACCACATTTAATTGTCCTGTTTCTTCGCTCAGTTGAAATAGTGGTATTAATTTTAATTAGATTTTTATGGTTACTATGTCTTTTGTTTATTTTTGATTTGCTTAATTTATTGAATTTTGGTGGTCGGGGGACAGACACAGTCTCAATAAAGCTAAGTGATTTACTGGAGGGTGACAGCTGAGAGGAAACTGCAGAGAGGTGTGGAAGACTACAACTCTGCATCCTGGTCTGAACTCTGGGTTGTCATGCTTTAGGAGTTCTAATAAAATCAGCCATATTTCTAGAAATGAGAGCTGCACCAGCCAAAGTGGGATGGATGCCGTCTCTCCTAATCAGACCAGGTTTTCCCCAGAAAGAGCTCCAATTGTCTATAAAGCCAACGTCGTTATTAAATGGACACCTAAGGGTTAAGTAGCTTTAAAATAGTTGTCAAAATCCTCTTCCAACTCTATATGATGTCCACACTGAGAGAAAAACTTAAACTGAAGCTTTTTAAGCCGTGACAGTTTTTCTTTCTTTGATACCCTGATTGGTTTATATTTTTGCACTTAAACCTCATTGTCTTCTTTGGCATGAAGCCCATGTGTCTTTATGGATGTGTCATCTACGTAAAATACCACTGATATCTTAATGCACCTCTTGTCTGACATATTTTTGGAGCTCTCTGCTAGAATTTAAAACCATATTTTCCTTTTTGTTGAATGGGTTTGACCAAGTTTGGATGTACAACATAACTTTACGATGACTGATGCACTGCTTGTTATTGAGATATAATAAGTTGCAGATGGTGAAACGGCCCCAAAGAGATCAATAATCAGTGTTAAACTTGCAGCTCTCTGAGACTGTACTGAGAAACAGTGGTGCTTTGGGTTTTCTGTATAATGTTGTAGATTCTTAACCTGAATTTTTGAAATTAGTCCAGTATTGTGGTAAAGTGTATAATATTGTAGGGTTTTAACCAGAATGTTTAAACTTGTTGGCAAAATTTGTAGACTTATTTCTCTACTAGGAAGCATTTCAGTTTACCATGTGAATCAGGTGCTTGCATATTAATCGGAATGCCATTAGCTTTGCAGGTACTTGGTCAAAAAAAAAAAAATGAGTGTAAGTTTTAACCAGGGGACGGCGGCAGATGACAAGTTAGGGGAAAATTCAGAATGGGAGGAATATCAATCTATGGTGTTTACACAAAGTATTGAAGCCCCCTTAGAAAGTTCTCCCTTCCATTGCTTTTCAGCATTGAATCATGGTCATTTAAGTTTTTGTCATGCTCTCTGCCTCCTCTGCTTAGCTGCTGTTCCTGCTGCTCCAACCCACAACTGCCCTCCTGAGACCTTGTCCTTATGATTGGCCTACTGATTTCCTTCCTTGGGCATCCTTGTCCAGTGGCCACCTGTACAACCTCTCCAAGTGCTTGCCATGGAGACTTACATTCACAATTCATTAGCAGTAGGACTCATCAGACCCTTGTCCTCCCTTGTTGGTCCTGGGTTCTTCTTTGTGGAGAAGAAGGAGGGCTCCATCCAACTCTGTATGATGTTTCGTGACTAAATAACATTAAGGTAAAGAATAAGTACTCTCTGCCCGTCATCAGCTCCACCTTCACTGCATTACATGAAGCCATCGTGTTCACAAAGCTGGACCTCTGCAATGCCTACCACGTGATCTGCATTTGGGAGGGGGATGAATGGAAAACAACATTGAACACCCTGCTAGGACACTTTGAATATCTTGTGATGACTTTTGGACTTTGGACTTACAAGCGGCCCTGCTGTATTCCAAAACCTGATATGGGATGTGCTACAGGACATGATTGACCATTTCGTCTTGGTGCATCTTGATGACATACTCATCTATCATAACCCTGACGATCATGTCAACCACGTCTGCTTGGTCTTGGAATGTCTCCTGAAAAAACAATTCTTTGTTAATGCTGACAAGTGCTATGGTTACATCGTGGCCCTGGGCGAGGTCAAGATGGATCCCCAGAAACTTGTTGCTATTCAGGACTGGCCACAACCAGAAAACCAGAAATAACTCCAGAGGTTTCTGGAATTTGCTAACTTTTACAATTGTTCAGCTGTGACTTCCTCTTCCTCCCCTTATTGCTCTGACCTCCCCCTCCAATACACTCCTGTGGACCCCTGAAGCCTCCTGAGCATTGCAGGATTTAAAGCAACGGTTCACCTCTGCCCCTGTCCTCGTACAACATGACCTGAAACTTCAGTTCATCGTGGAAGTGGACACCTTTGACAGCAATGTGGAGGCCATGCTGTCTCAACGGTCCCCTTTTGAGAGCCCTGTGCCTCCTACTCTAGGAGGCGGTCACCCACCGAGAGAAACTATGACATTGGTAACCATGAGTTGCTCGCAGTAAAGTTGGCTTTGGAAGAATGGAGACACTGGCTGAAAGACACGAAGCAGCTTTTCATTGTATGGACAGATCACAAGAACCTACAGTATATTCAGTCTGCCAAAAGACTGAACTCCCATCAAGCCCAATGGACCTTGTTCTTTGGGAGATACAACTTCTCCTTCACTTACCTTGCAGGATCCTACAACATCAAGCATGATGCCCTGTCTCCACAGTTCTCCATGGAGGAACCATCAGAAGAGCCAGAAACAATCTTGCCCAGTACCAGCTTTGTCTCTTCCCTCACTTGGGAGATTGAGTCCCTCATTCGCCAGATCCAAACCTACTAAACTGACACTGAAAATGGACCCCTGAATGCTTTGTTTGTCCCTGATGAAGTCCGTTCCCATGTGCATTAGTGGGCATGTGCCTCCTGGCTAATCTGCCATCCTGGCATCTCTCGCAGCCTCCATAGAAAAAGACACCCATGAATTCATCACTGCCTGTTCCATCTGTGCCTGCAACAAGACCAGTAACCACCCCAGTTCCGGTCTCCTGGAACCATTGCCCATCCCTAGGAGACCCAGGTCCCACATCGCATTAGATTTTGTCACTGGTCTGCTTCCATCCAATGGCAATACTACCATACTCACCTTGTTGACCATTTCTCCAAGTCAGCACATTTCAACGGCAACATTATGGTTGAGCAAGTCTTCTGTCTTCATGGCATCAGCATGGATATCGTCTCTGATAGAGGCCCCTAATTCACATCTCAGTTATGGAAAAAAGAAAGAGCAAATAAACCAAAAGCCTAAAAACCTCCTCCGATGCATAGGTTCTGACAACCCCTCCTCCTGGAGTTCCCTGTTACCTTTGGTGAAGTACACCCATAATTCTCTGGTCAATTCCTCTTCTAGACTTTCCCTGTTTCAGTTCTCTGTCGGCTACCAGCCTCTGCTGTTCCCATCTCAGAAACAAGAAGTCGCCGTTCCCTCCTTCCAGATGATGTTGTGGAAGTGTGAGCGAACATAGAGGCAGGCCTTATCCGTTCCTTACACGGGATACAGGGCCAAGCCAACCATCAATGCTTTCCTGCACCAGAGGGTGCAGGAAAGCATTGATGAAAAAGTGTGGCTCTAAGCCAAGGAACTTCCTTTTACAGGTGGAGTCTCGGAAGCTGGCTCCCCGCTTTATTGGGCCTTCCAAGACTGAGAGCATCATAAACTCCAGTGCAGTGCACTTCAAGTTCCTCTTCAATGTGAATTCACCCAACCTTGCATGTCTCATGTCTCAAATTAAGCCTGTCTGGGAGAGTGCTCTGAAGCCTCTGTCCATCACCCTCCACCACCCAGGATGGAGGATGATGATCCAGTGTACACTGTGTACCGCCTGCTGGACGTGCGTTGCTGTGGCCACAATCTCCAGTATCTCATCGACTGGAAGGGATATGGGCCTGAAGAGAGAAGCTGGATCCCCAGATGCCAGATCCTGGACCTGTCCTTAATCACAGACTTCAACAGATGGCATCCTGATAGACTAAACCACGTTCCAGGTGGCACATGTAGAGGGGGGGTACTGTCATGCCCCCCAACCTTGTCTTATTAGCTGGCAGCTCTCCCTCCTTTTCCCCTTCCCTCTGTGAGCGTAACTAAACTGGTAAATCAGTACTTCTGGCTTTAACTACACAATGAAGACAAAATAACACCTCAAGCAACTTTGTTTAAAAAAAAAAAAAAAGTGAATAAAAAACAAAAATAAGGGGGTGGATACAAGAAAATTTAAAGTCAAACAGGAAACCATGGTTGAAAAAGCTCATATTAAATCTTGATAGGGATTCTGTAGAAGCGGGACACTCTTAAGTCAGGTAAAAGAAGGTTATTTGGTCTGATGAGAAAAAATGTGAGTTTTTGGCCATCAGACTAGATGCTATGTTTGGCAGGCACCAAACTCTACACCTAATCACAAACACACCATCACCACTATGAAGCATAATAGTGTGGCAGCATCGTGACGCTGGGATGCTTCTCAGCAGCAGGCCCTGGAAGACTTGTAAAGGTAGAGGGTAACAAATATGCAGCAATGTTTAGGAAAATCCTGTAGGGCAATCTGTTTTATAGTCACCAAGTCAGAGACCTCAATCTAATTATGAATTTGTAGCTGGTCTTGAAAAAGGCTGTTCACTCATGATTCCTGTACAATCAGCATATGGTCCAGAATAACATTTGTGAATATGTTGCTTGTTTTTATCTCAAATCTGACAACATGGTCGTATTTCTCTCAACAGGGTTGCATTGTAGTATAAAACAAAAGCCTTTTGTCCTGCATAACTGGTTGCAGTTCAGTGTTTGTGTTTGTGTGTGTGTGTGTGTGCGTGTGTGTGTGTGTGTGTGTATTTGTGTATGTTCATTCCTACTTAAAAAATATTCAAACACACAAAAACATAAAATATACATTTACATGTCTGCTATCTTATTCTCAGTCTCTCTCTCTCTCTCTCTCTCTCTCTCTCTCTCTCTCTCTCTCTCTCTCACACACACACACACACACACACACACACACACACACACACACACACACACACATACACACACATACACACAAGTACTTCCAAAAAGACACTCCTGAGCACATCTGTATGTAATTTAGCACAAACTCTTATACTCAGACATCAGTGGGGTTCTTAACTCTCCAACATGTCCATCCATTATTGAGAATGATACACATCAGGAAAGTATTTGGTTACAGTAAATCATCTATAAACCCTCAAAACTAGTGGAAAACTTAAGATCTTGAAGAGACACTGAAACTTAAAACATATATAACATTTGCAAGGTGCTTATATTTTGAGATTTGTCTACACTATATAGACATTGTCTAATATCCACAAATAAATTCTAAGAAGTTAAAATGTTATGTCACCCTTAGCTGGTGTGGGGATTTTTCGTTAGAGCAAATCAGATATGAAACCATCACTTACATATTGGGAACAGATGGAAGCTAAAGACGCAGGGAGGTAGTGAAGGCTATTGTTGTACACAGTGAAAGATAGTTTTACTGTTTGTTTGGAAATGTTTTTAGACGGTTTTTAATATTCCTTTAAACAATTTGCTAGTATCTTTCAGATATGACCTGTTTTGTTAAATTGTTAAATAAAAAAATAACGCATTTAATTGTGCCTTTCTCAGTTCCCTAATTTCTGGCCACGGGTAACCCTGATGCACAATCCAGCCCGGTAGGTGGCGGAAGTGCACCTAAAGTCTGTTTGCCAGCTGCGAAGAACATGCACAGGATGCACTAACTGATGTTAGCACACAAGAAAGTTGGGTGAACAGTGATGAAAGATGAGGCGGAATTGAACTTGTTGGGCATAAAGTTTTCTTCTAAAAATTTTCCCGGGCGCCCAGATAACTCAACTGCTTGAGCTGGTGACCCATAAACAGGGGCTATAATCCACAACGCAGTGGTTTGATTCCTTCTCATGGCTCTTTTCTCCATGTCCTTCCCTGACTCTTCTCCCCATGTTTCCTATCTTCTCTCTACTGTCTACTACAATATAGGCTAAGAACAACCCCAAAAATATCTTTTAAAAAATTTAATAAAATTCCCGATTGATAAAAGCATGGTTATGTGCAAATTGTGCAACAAATAGTTTATTTACATTTAAATAAACAACTTTAACCAAAACTGATCCCAAGCTGAGGAATGAAAATGTTTTCCACTGCTTATTGTTAAAATTCACTTTGACTGTGTTGAGTTTGTGTGGAAACAACATCCAAAATCTGAAAAAGCTGCTCAACTTTTATATTACAACCGATTCTGCACATTACAGATTATAAACTTTCCGCAGATCCAAACCCCCTTTTCAGCCAGTGAACACTTGTGGCGTGGACATCGAGGTGGTGACATGGTATAAATATTTAAGTGTCCACCTTGATAATAAGTTAGACTAGTCTAAAAATGTAGACTTCATCTACAAAAAGGGCCAGAGCCGACTTTTTTGCCTCAGAAGATTTCGATCATTAGACATCTGCAGTAAGATACTGCAGATGTTTTATCAGTCTGTGGTAGCAAGTGTTCTGTTTTATGCTGCAGTCTGCTGGAGAGACAGTACAAAAAACAAGGATGTAAGGCATCTGAACAAACTGATTAAAAAAGCTGGCTCTGTGGTTGGAATCAGATTGAACACATTGGAGGATGAGGTGGAGAGACAGGCACTTAAGATGGAGGCCATTTTGACAAACCTGGATCATCCACTTCACATCTGCCTCAGTGACCAACAAAACATCAGTGGACGGCTCCTATCCCTGCAATGCAGGACTGAAAGATTCAGAAAATCTTTCTTGCCATCAGCAATCAGATTATTTAATTCAAAAGTAAACAGATGAGAACAGACAAGTGAATTTCCCTTCGGGGATTAAAGTCATTGTATTGTATTGTATTGTATTGTATTGTATTGTATTGTAGTGTATTGTTTTGTATTGTATAAACTGCATCATAAAACTCCTCCAGGCTCCTTTGCAGGAACAAGTGTGCAGATACCAACTATAAGAAGTCATGATAACAGCCTTTGATTTATTGCTGCTTCAAACAAAAATGACTTGTGCATCCAACAAAGAAAATATTTTAAGTTTCTGTAAGCTGCAGCGCAGATGTTTAATATGTGAACAGAGCCAGATATCAAGTAGATGTCTTTGAGAGCATTTTATCTCTTTGATGGATGTAGAAACTCTAAAAGTTAAGCTGAAAGACTTCAGCAGAGATAATAAACTACTTAATTCATCATTCAGAATGAGTATCTCATGGGTCAGTCTGTGGTCTTTTAGCTGTAGTGCAGCAACAAACCATTTCTGCAGTTTCAACAAATTAAATTTAAATTAAACTTGGGACTTTTTAAGACCTTTCCAATACCTCGTACGGGAATGCAAACAGGTGAGGGTGGAACGAAAAGGTGAAAACATTGTGTGGATACAGAAAATATACCACAAAAAGAGGGTTAGGAGGCATTCTCTCACTGGAAAGAAAAATTAATATCTTCTTGATACTTGTTTTTAGTCTGGTTGAACTACTTTTAAGATATCTGTTGGTTTTTTTGAGTTGATATATTTTACTTGTTTAAAAAAAGCCTTTACTAATGATGTTGTCTTGTACTGTTGGTAGATCATTTTAAGCTACACTACTATTCAAAACTTTGGATCTAAGGTTCATGCAAACAAAATTATGCAAATGACACTATGAGTAAAACTCTACATACTGAAATATATTTTACTGCCTGTTACAGTGATGGTTTACACTAAAATAAATAGCAAGAAATGCAACCAAGGCAAACAGTAAGAATTGTGGGTGTACATGATATTTACAGACAAGAAAATGAAGAAAACAATAATTACATTAGTGTTCTGTTTTTGAGTTTTAAGACTTCAAAAACAGGAAAAGGATTATGTAATCTATAATCGATTGTAATATATAATACAAGAATGAGTAACTATATTTAACCCACATTGCATTTCAATAAATGTGCAGTGAGATGACTAAAAGGTTTATAGTAAAAACCCTCAAGTCCATGTAGTTGCACAGTGTTAAATTTTATTGCTCATGAATTTTACAGTTATTACACGTTTCAACAGTTAGCCACACTTTCAAATACAGAAGATTTGCACAACATGCCAAAGAAACACCAGCATCCATCTTTTTATTTTGCCCAAACTCCCATTTGCTGTCTTTTTCACCTCAGTGCAGGAGAAATAAAGAGTCAGTGTGGAGCTTGAGCTTCTGTTAAATCACTGTTTCCCTCTTCAAAGTACGTTGTGAATCACGTTTTCTGGTGCTCTTGTCAGTCAGTGGATAACTGCAAATCAGAGAGTGTCCTTAATTTCTTTCTGTCTTTTTTTCTTTCTTAGACTCCCCCCCTCCCTCATAGGAATGTCACATGTGGCAGATGCTCCTCCCCTCTGTTCAGAGATGGGTGAGGGGAAAAACGGGGTGAAGGGCCATGAGGGAGAGATGTGACTGAGGAGTGTGTGGAAAGGAGGAGGCTGGGAGGTGTGCTGCTCTGCTGCTGCTAAAAATCCACTCCAGACATATGCATTTCCTCCACTCCAGCACAACCAGGCGACTTTGAAAGTTGCAGCGCTCAGAGTTTGTTAGCTCCTTCGTCAGAAAGGAGGAAGCTCTCCAGACCTACACAAGCTCATCCTTTTGTTCTCTCCATCCCTTTCATATCCTCTGCTTTGGTCTGGTGACCCGACGCAGCGACTCTCTGCATCTGCAGAACAGATGTTCAGTTATTTTCACAGCTAGTTTGAGATTCTGGGATATTCTTGGAGCACTTCTGCTCTGCTTCATCCAGTGGTCAGTGTAGAAATGAGGGTGGTCGTGCTGCTCGGGTTGACCCTATGTTGCGTCCTGGTCTGCGCTCAAGATGATACTAAACTCTCCAGAAGCACAGTTCAGGTGAGAGAAGAAGGACTCACAAAGCCCAGAGGGGAGGATGAAGGAGTAATGTCAGATGAGCCGATAGCTGAAGTGGTGGAAGAGGACAAAACAAAACCAAAGAAGAAGAAAACACCTGAGGAGATTGAGGCAGGTAAGTAGGAGTTTCGACACTGTAAAAAGTAATTAAATGGACATATTTCCACCACTTGGATTAAAGCAAATTTGCAAGATAAAAAAAAGAGTTGCAAACATTATTTTGTTGGGTTCACATAATGTTGCATCAACTTAACTTTGTATATAATTTAAACACAAATTTCTGCATTACCTGATTTGAAACTAAATTCAAGTTCAGTTTTGATTGTCAAGGAAATTCTAATTCCTCTAACTCACTGTAGTTTGTTGGTTGAAAATAGTTTAATTAAAAATTTTCAGAATTCAAAAGGAACTGCTGAGTTGCACAAACATTACAAATATTTTTAGTTTACAAATAGGCACTCAGTCACAAAGAATCTGGGATTAAAGCATTTATATGCAAAAATGTGCAAGTATAAATAAGATTTTTCCTCTTCTGAGCTCCCAGTCAGAGTTTGCAGCCAAGAAACTGAGGATACACACAGAGTGAGAGCTGCAATCAATCTCTGAGGCAGCAAAACATTTGGCTTGAATGGAAAGGAAACTGTTATCCAGTGCTCTGCTTCCAGCGTGTCCACAGAGAGACACACATTTCTTACCTTTATAAAAAACAAAAAAACTTTCCATGAATTGCATTTCAAAACCAGAAGAGTTGGGGATTTTGTTTTGATGAAAACATGTCAGTGATTCAGAGATGACGGGGCAAGAACTTGCAGTTGGTGGTCTGACATTTTCTTGGCAGCAGCTAACATGACCTGTTTTCTTTGCCAGAGAGCAAGTTGTGCGTACAGCTACATATAAAAGTTTTAGGAGCTTGTTTTGTCTGAACAACAATCAGAAAACAAGCTTTTGACATGCAAGCACTTCAATTATGTCTACAAAAAAGGCACATCTATGAAAAACACAAAGCATGAGCAACTGTGGAAATATTTCCACTACGATTTTCCATGAGGGAGCAGACAGGGTTTATGAGACAGTCCACTTTCAGTAATTCTGATGCAATGAGACTCATGTTCTGAATGTTAACTTTCCGCTGCATGAAGCAAAACCTCAAGTGGAGCAGCCAAAGCTTTTCCTGTGAGGCTGATATAAGTTACATAAAAGGCCATAATTAACTAAACCCAAAGAGACCCAGAACAATTTTTCATCTCTCGAGCTTTGTTTTGTCCAGCGAAGCCTCTGCTGAGCAAGCAGTATCTTTATCACAGTCATACTAACACAGCTCCTGTTCAAGAGAACTACAGTGAAAAAATTAATATTAATAAATATGAAAAAACTAGCAAAGGCATCCAAAGTAGTGTTTTTGCTTTCAGTGGCAGTCAGACGTAGCTTTGCATTGATGATGCAGAGCTTTCAGAGCCTACCATCGAGTTTGAAAAGGTATATTTCTTCTTAACCAAAATCACCAAAATGACACCATTTATCAACCAAAAATAGTAAAAACAGAAAGAATTGTAGGATTTTCAACTTTCAGATGGTGCTTCAACTCATTAAGGGAAACCAACCAAATCTAAGCACAAAATTGGAATATTTCATCAAAATTACTTTATTCTACATGTCTTGTTTAAAAATTATCCAAAAAATAAACCATTTGCACCTGATCCATACTAATTGCTGTTGTTGTTTGATTTGTTTAGATTATTTGTTTGTACATTTTTGTAAAATTAATAATGAAAGGAATTCAACTGTTTTGCTTTTTAATAATTTATGGTATTATAACTATGTCATACTGCACCAAACACATTTTCTGAATTTTGAGCACCTCTAGCTATGGTTATACTGTTTCCATAGAGGTGCAGGCCTTTAATTATATTATTATATTTATTGCAGTGAAAAATGAGTGTACAGTGAGGAAAAATGTGACCAGGTTGAACAGTCAAACTAATTTTTGCCTTGTATGGTGAGAACAATTGCAAGACACAGCCAACAAAGTATCTGTTCTTGGTTGACATCATCCTTTCTGTCACTAAAATATTTCCAAACAACTAATCTCTATCAGCTGTTGTCTTTCTTTTCTCACTCATTTTGCTGTGCACATGTGGAACCTGCATGTCAGCAAACTCGTTTAAATAAGGTTAAAACACAAACTGTTAATCAAACAACCCTTAAAACAGAGTAAAGTGATTAGATAGATTATTCTTATGGAATAGTTAGTGAGAAATTGTGAACTCAAGAACTGTGTGAGTTTTGTATTTGTATCAAGCAACAAAAAAGTTGAAACATGATGTGTTTGAGTTAACTTGCCTCTCCTCACATTGCACTTTTATGAATCAAGCATTAGCCCAACGATGGGGCTGATCCTAGGAAAAGTTCAAGCACAAATCTGAGGACATTTTTGTACATGAGGCTGCTGATCTTCCTGTATAATTTCCAGCTCTTGTGATTACAGCATTTTTAAGCCTTTTTTGGGGGTATGTTTAAACTCTGGCAGCACTTGGTTAAGGTCCGGGAAAGACCGTGGTCTGGTTTGATACAGAAAAAGTTCACAGTGACTCAAGACACAATGCGTTCATTTGTATTTAACCAAAACCATCTTTCTTTTTTACGATAATCCAGCTGCTTTTGTTGTCTGAACCACAGAGGGGCGGCTGGTTGTGAATCCCCAGTTCCTGGTGTAAGCACTTTGTGCACCCTCCATCCACCCCAACCTCGAAGTCTGATGTAGTTCATAGAGGTAGAACTTCATTCACTGGAACGGCTAACATTCAATGTGAAAAGGATGTAGTTGTACAGACGCATAACTTCTAGGAGAGGATGTTTTGCTTCTCTCTTTCAGAGAGAAGAATACAAAAGCAGCCAATCACAGCAGATTATAAAGAACCAGTAAGAATCCTCAAATTTTACAGGATGTCCCAAATGTTTCTATGTTTCAGGAGGTTTGTATTAATTTGGTTGAGCACAGATTTGCTGATATTTATATTTAGTTTTGATCTAATGCTGTAATATATTGGATAAAATGCATAGCACATTTTTATTAAAAACGTAATCACTATTTTTCACGTTTGAATTGGTATCCATTATTTATTCAGCCTGTTGACATTACAACCTCACATGGGAATTCCAATTTAAACTCCTTGTATTTTTTAAATTTCATTTTATGTTTTTTTGGGTTTTTTTTTTTGCAGACTAGACCTTTTAGCACAGCCTCAAGAACAGGCCACACTGTAGCTCACTACTGTCCAAGCATGTGACAAAAACTAGCATATATGGGTAATAATATAGAAATAGCAGCTTTTGGCCAAAATGTGGACCTCCAACAAAAATATTTGGTCCTGCAATGAAAGCAGAGGTTTTCCCATATATATAGATTACATCTTAAATTTTACATAATGTCCCCTGAATCTTCTGTAGTTATTTCCCATAAAATACAACCCCAAAACAAGCTTAAATACAATAGTAACAAATACAAGCAGAAAAGCACTCAGAGAGCACACTACTCCACTAAGGCTGTTCATTTCCCCATATGGCATTGTCAGAAATGCAGCATATTCTTTTTAGAATGCAATATTTATTTATTAGTTGTTTTGATGATTAGAAATCATGGCAACATAGAATGTGGCTATTTAATATTCAATTCAATTTCAATTCAATTTTATTTATATAGCGCCAATTACAGTCAAATTGTCTCGAGACGCTTTACAGAACCCATATGCCTGACCCCCAGAGCAAGCCAAAAGGCGACAGTGGCAAGGAAAACACCCTTTTAACAGGGAAAAAAACCTCGAGCAGAACCCGGCTCTAATGTGGGGGGACCCATCTGCCTGCTGGCCGGGGGGGTTGAGAGGGACAGAAGAGGTAGAGAGGTAGAGATAGAGGGGTAGAGGTAGAGATAGAGGGATACAGATAGAGGGATAGAGGTAGAGGGGAAGAGGTAGAGGGGTAGAGATAGAGGTGTAGAGGTAGAGATAGAGAGGTGGGGGGTGGGACACAAGGACCATAAAACACAGCCACACATCTGAAGCATCCAGCTCTGGGACCAGGGACACTCGGAGAAAGGACACAGAAAGAAACAGAGTGAATGTAATGCAATAATGGTATATATAGTAAATACATAGGTAGTTAGAGAAGGGCTCAGTGCATCAAGAGAGGTTCCCCAGCAGCCTAGGCCTATAGCAGCATAACTAGGGGCAGACTAAAGGGACGTCAAGAGGGGAAGTCAGTTTTGCAAATGAAAACACCAGCTCACCCCGTCAGGGTCCCCCAGTCAGCCCTAACTATAAGCTTTGTCAAAAAGGAAGGTTTTAAGCCTGGTCTTAAAAATAGAGAGGGTGTCCGCATCCCGAACCCAAACTGGGAGCTGGTTCCACAGGAGAGGCGTCTGATAACTGAAGGCTCTGCCTCCCATTCTACTTTTAGAGATTCTAGGAACAAGTAAGCCTGCAGTCTGAGAGCGAAGAGTTCTGCTAGGATAATATGGTACTATCAGGTCTTTAAGATATGATGGAGATTGGTTGTTAAGATATAATATAGACGTACCCACAAACAAAATGACCTTTCGCTGAGCACAGGCGTGTGTTATGTATGTGTATGTCATGTACGGATACCGAATTGTGTAAACTAAATATATAGCAGGCGGCGGGAATTGATGGGACTTGGAAACCCCCCCACAATTTAATCAATTGTTCCTTGTATCATTTCCGACGCATGTCCTGATAAGTCCACAGCGGTGGATTTGTAGTAGGATCGCAATCATGTGATTGTCAGCAGGCAGCTGATGTAGTGTTCACTTGTAGTCATAGTTACAGTGATGCTGTGCCACTATCTCACAATGGTACAGAAATCTTCAACAAATCCATGGATCCAGACTATAAGCCACATCACTGCCTAAATCTAATCACTTGGTCCTTGTGTTATTTCTGACCTTTCCTGAAAATTTCATCCAAATCCATTAATCCATTTTTGAGTATTGTTTTTAACAGACAAACAGGCAGACAGAAAAACCAATGCTGATCACCATCTAATTCCACTGTGTTTCTTGTCGGAGTAGCAAGTACAACATACAGTAGATGTCTGTGTCTACTGTTTTGCTTTATTGAACAATGCCGAATAGAAAAGACACACAATTTAGTCTGAATGCCAATTAAGTTCTAAATTCGATGTCTACCCTGAGCCATCCATTGGACAGGTTCATAACATTAAACAGCAACATTAGGCTGTTTTCCACCGCAGGAGCCTGAATCTTTGTCCGACCACATTAACCATCCTTGTAGGGCCAGTTAGATGTCTCAACCCTGGAGAAGGTCCTTTTTCTCCCCTGAAAACCACCCTCAAGAGGTTCTACAGTGATGGTAGGGACACGCTCCGAGGTCCATGCTGCTCTAAAATGGCAAAATGGCCTCTTGGTTTAGTGCCAGGACCTAGCAGAACATTTTGTTAACAATCAGTGTTATTCACATCATCTGTCAATGGCTTTAATGTTCTTTTATGTTGTTTCCTAAGTACATGAACAGAAATGCCAGGAACAGGTGACCTCTCTGTAAACAGATGATGGGTAATGTTCTGGCTGTGAGGGACTGTTGTGTTGAAGTGCCGGTGGAACATCAGGAAACATGTCTAGCAGAAGAAAACAAGCAGCCCTCTGTGTCTGTGTCAAATGATGGTTATATAACGAGGGTGGATTAAAAACTCCGAAGTCCCTTTGAAGATCTCCTCTCTGTAATATTCCATGTAACTCCACTGCAAACCACCTACTTAATACTTTTGAGTTTAGAAGCAGTTTGTCATCAGACACTTGAGAAGGAGTAACTCAACACCTCTGCATGTCTGAGTCTGGTGGTTCTCAGATGCCACTGTCCATCTGGTAACCTTTATATTCTCCAAAACAATATCTGAAGACATTTACTGTGCACGCAATGCAAAATAACTCATTACAGAAGAAAATTTTACTTTAAAATTTTAGGTTAACTGAAGGTATTTAGCTTGTTCATTGACCTTTCTAACGTAAAACTAACTGTTAAGTTATGTTAGCATCTCTTAATAAACTACAAGCTACGGAGCTCAATAAGTCTTGACTGCATTAAAAGCCTTGGTTTCAATATTATTACGCATTATGGCAAGAAAACAAGATTCTTAGTCATCCAGATCATAGTAATCCTCAGAGCTTCAGTAAGAACCAACTGGACTTCTCTTTTAGGTTCTTGAAAACTTTTCACCTCTCATTCAAGAGGCTAAAGAACAGTTTCAGTTATTCATCAGCACTATTTGGACAAAACTATATTAAACTAAATGATCATACAATAGACTCTAACTGACAGTGGCACTGTTCCTCAATGATACTGATTGACCTCTGGCAGATGTCAGTAGAGTCTGTCAGAGCCACTGATGTCTGACAGATACACACAAGATGTCCTCTGTCTGGGATCAGGATGAATTGGTATTTGTAGATAATACATTTTAAATAATCAAATCCTGGGCAAAAAAACAAAACAAAACTTGATCTGTTACAGATTTTATCTTGCCTGAAAAGGAGCAACAGATGCGACTGCAATAGACATTTGGCCATGGATTCATAGTATCTATTTCTGACATTCAGGGGTTGTATTGATCAAACTTCCCTACACATTAAAAAGCAACATGAAACGCTACACAGAGTGTTCAAATATGATGCCAAAGCAGCACTAAAAGATAAATTGGGAGTGAGACAGACTCCACAGATGTGAGCTTGACATTTCCCAAGAGAGATCTGCCTCATTCTGTCAGCCTCATGACCTTTCCTCACACTCTGTCTGCTCTTACATAATGATTTCATCATGAACAGGACTGACTGTCACAGGAGATTATTAATCCTTGGCAGACACCTTTGCTTTTAGTGCTTTTGTGGTAGTTATAAACAGTGATACAGATTGATACAGATTGATTTATGTATTGGTCGATTTAGCACCGATCCACTAGTAATGCCTTAAATAATGGCCACTTGTGATACAATAAGCATAGACATATATGTCTATGCAAGTAAGTGCTGACAGAGTTGAAATGTGCATCAATCTACTAGTAATGCATTGGGGCTCCAGCAGGGTGTGAGCGCGCACTTTTTCCCTCACTTAATACAGACGAGCGAGCGGATGAACAGCGTGCTGTGTGTTCTGTAACATTTTTTCCTCGCTACCCCCCTTTTAAAGCACGCAACATTCTCGTTTGGTCTCAGGCCCAAACAAACTAATGACCTGGCTGAGATCTCCTTCAGAACTAGGAGGCCCATTCACTAATCCTTCCTTGGAACCAGGACCTGCTGCTTTTCTGTGCTCCAACAGTGTCTGTCTCTGTCTCTCTGTCTGTCTGTCTGTCTGTCTGTCTGTCTGAGTTTCAGTGTTTTATTGGTGCAGATTGATAGGTGCTGTAAAAACATCTGTGCTGGCAAACAATATAATCAGACTATAAAAAAGAACTGAAGAGAAACATTCAGCAATGTAACCTCAATAAAAGCATATAAAGAGGCCACAGAGCTGCTTTATGTGTCTCTTCCTTACATATATACATACAACATGCTATATACTGGTTAAAAATAACTGAATATTCACCCATCTGTCTGAAGCCAGGGCAAAGAAGGCAGCAGAGAAAGAGGCTAAAGCAAAGAAGCAGAAAGCTCCGAAGCCCACCAAAAAGCCAAAGCCTCCAAAATCAACAAAGAAACCCAAACCACCCAAACCCACAAAGAAGCCCAAGACCCCAAAACCTACCAAAACCCCAAAGATTACAACCACAACACAACTGGATATCAGGCGCCCTTCTCTGGACGAGGAGGAAGAGAAGCTGCTCATAGAGCTTGGCTGGGACACTTGTATGTACATTTCAGTTTCATCTTTTTGGTTGTAAATTATGAATATTTCTCAGCCTTTGTCTTTTCATACTTTGGTCTCATGAGCTGCTGATTATGGCTTCTGCCTTGTTTACCCTTTATCTGCATCTTTACAGTGATTCGACCTGTGACTCCTGGAAGGGAAGAGCCAGTGGAGCCAGACTGGGGTAAGACTTTAATGGTATACTGGTATATTCACATACATTTATGGCACCATCTATTAATGTCTTCTGTGTGTTTGCTTTCATTGTGTTAGCTAATTATGTTGAAAGGCTAATTGATTATTAGAAAACCCTTGTGCAATTATGTTAGCACATGAATAAAAGTGTGAGTTGTCATGGAAAAGGATATTGCCTGGGTGACCCCAAAGTTTTGAGCGGTAGTATACATGTGTGTATATCATGTAATCATCCATCCATTATCTATACATTGCTTAGTCTTCTTAAGAGTCAGAGGGGGGCTGGAGTCTGTCCCAGGGGACACCCTGGACAGGCTGCCAGTCTATCACAGGGCCACATAGAGAAACAAGCACACTCACATTCACACCTATAGACAATTTCAAATCACCAATTAACCTAGATAGATTTGCAGTTAAAACGTTAATATTGCTCCTCTTGTCTTTGTAATGCAGTCTTAAAGAAGCCGACACCTCCAATAAAAACTCTGAGTGAGCCTGACACCGACTACTGGGACATCAGACGTAGGTTTCATCAGCATCCTCTCATTCAGAGCCAGAGCTTTTATGAAGCCTTTCATTACAACACTTAGAGGTTCCTGTGGGCTGTGAGAACTGTGAAAATGGAAGATTTCACATTTGAAAATTGAAACACATGGAGGATGCTGCTCTCCATTAAACTGATTTATTATTTAACTGCGTTCAACAGTGCAAATGAAGACAAACTACTGGGTAAACAGTTAAGGAGGAACCTCCTCCACTCTATATAAGGGTCATTCCAGAATTGGAGGACATTTGGGCTTCAAAATTTTTTGGAATGACCCACAAGCTAGCAAAAAATAAATAAATAAAAATATCTGTAGCTCTGAAATTAGAAAGCAAAAGGTTCTTGAAGTCAGCAAAAAAAAAAAAAAAAAAAAAAAAAAAAAAAAAATATATATATATATATATATATATATATATATACATATATATATATATATATATATATATATATATATATATATATATATATATATATATATATATATATACACATACATACATATAAAAATCATATCGTGTTATTCTTTCATGAAGTTGTCCATGCAGCTCTCCAAAAAGAACATGTGGCATCCCTAAATGAACATATGGTGACCAAATGATGTTCTCAGTCAGCAAAAAAAAGTTCTGTCCCTTACAGCATGTTGTTTTTGAGTCACTAAAGCACATGTTAGTTCTAGTCCCCAGCAACCAAGATGATTTTTGTCTCAACCTGTATTTAAAAAACATGAACCATCTGAACTCCTAAATTACACCATTTATCACTTCCAGAAACTGTAGAATTAAAACAAAAAAATAGATCAACTTTAAGATTGTCCCTATCATGAGTGCAAATCATGCATGATGTGCCATTCTGTTTGAAAAATGTATCAAATCTAGGCATAAAATCATGACATTTCACCAGACACCACATGTCTATGTTTACCGACAGAAAGTAAAGGGTTACTCCTGCAGATGTATTTTCTTGATGATGCAGAATGTGCTGTTTTCTTCACAGATGAGGTGCCTGGTGGATACCCTGATAACATAAGAGAAGTCACAACTACTGAGGTCATCATGTACATACCAGGTACCCCTCTGCTACACAATGTAGGGTTGGAGCATTTACCTTGTTTTTTATTTTTGGCATATAGAGCAGGGAGATAAAAAGGTAGAACTAAGTACACAGCGTAGTTGAGGTCAGTGTATCTCACTGAAGGTTGGGATGACATTAATTCCAGCCTATATCACATATTTGCTTGTGTTTCAGAGGAAACCACCGCCATCCCATTCGTTGGTCCCTGGTATGAAGAATACGACTATGCTGACTGTATGTTTGTTTCCTACCAATAACCAAAAAACTATTATCTGCTACATGTGCCCCAAGTCTTGTTCACAGTAATGATAATGAGGTATTTTCTGTGTCCACAGTGGCAGCTAAAAAACAAGAGGAAGAAGAGGAGAGAGCTCGAAAGGAAAAGGCTGAAAAAGGTTTTTTATGGCTTTTCTGTAAATTGTGAAATTTTGTTATTTGACAGACGCAAGGACAAGGCTGTTGATGTCCAGTTTATTGCTTGCTGCAGCCATACAGACCCTACAAACCACACACACTACAGAACTTGAAGGCAACCCTCTGGCCACTTGGGAAAACTAGAAAAGCACTCAGAGAGCGGAGTACTCCGCCAAGGCTGCTGAATTGTTGTATGATTTCTGATGGATGAAATCTTTCAAAAAATCGTGGTCTGCTGCAGTGGAATTGTAGAAGGATCGCAAGCGTGATCATCAGCAGGCAGCTGACGTAGTGTTCACTTGTAGTCAGTTACAGTGACGTCGTACCACTATCTCGTAATTATACAGAAATCTTTAACAAATTCATGGATCCAGACTATAAGCTGCATCGCTGACAAAATCTAATCAATTGGTCCTTGTGTCATTTCTGACCTTCCCTGAAAATTTCATTCAAATCCATTTGTCCGTTATTGAGTAATATTGCGCCCAGACAGACAAAGAGACAAACCAACGCTGATCGTCACATAACTCTGCTGCGTTCCTTGTCGGAGTAATAATAAACCATGGCAGATTAGAAATACTAATACACGCCCTGTGGGTCCATCAACAAAAGATTTGCTTGAATCTTGGACTCTGAATGACTATCCCAAAGATAGAACATAGCCTTTCCCCTTCCAGTATAAGAGAGATGTGAGTGTTCCCAGCCATCATAATGTTGTGTCCAAGTAGGTGTGGTTTGAAGGCTGCAGTGGTGATCACAAAGTTCCAAGACACCATCAAAAAAAATGAAAAAACATTATCGTCAAAGTATCCCTTGTGCAGCAATACTCTGCTCCTAGTACTCCTGTAACACTTGTAACATCTGCGATGAGTGCTTAATATCCTGAACAGTGTCAAAGCAGTGACCCTTAAACTCGAATTTCATTTTAGGGAGGAGGAAGAAGTTACAGGGAGCCAAATACTTTGACTAAGCACAGATAAGATTGGAGCATCCACATGCTGTAGCATTTGAACACACCTCTAGAAGTTAGAGTGGAATTCTGCATTGATAGTTCGACCCTGGGGAAACAATTCACTGCGTACAAGTTCGTGAATGTTGAAGAAATGAAGGAACATACTCCTGGTACTCCTGACCTGATGCTTTTTCTCCAGTTTTCAAGATTGCGGCTCTGCTATTCTGAAAACTGCTTGTAGGCCTCCATCTTATCAGCACTGATGATCCTATATGAAGGTTGGATCATCTCCGACTGACACAGAATGTGAAGTTTGAGCTCCATGAAGAAATGGAAATGTGCATCCGCTAGGGGTCACAGAAAGAAGTGTTACACAGCTCAAGATGTTGATAGCACGACGTCACCTGGTCTCCTGACTCATACGTTACTGCTTGCAAATCTTGAATGCATCGCAAACAGAACTTTCGTATTGCACCTCGTTCTTACATGCAGCAGCACTGATTCTGGTCCTGTAACTCTACATTTGACACTGACGTAGTGTTGCAAGTGGCGCAAAAGACACTTTGAAATCCAGATTGAGTGCCCAGTGTGTCCAGACTGAGGCATATCTGCAGAAGTCTGAGTGGAATCACATTTCAGTTGTTTCTGTCATCTAACATTTTCTGACCACTTTCATAATCACAAAGCACTAGGAAACAGGCATATCGTTGGTTTTGCAATTTTCAAGAGAGTTATCAGTATAAAAGAAGACAAAATGATACCAGACTTCTCCTTCTTCCTTAATAAGAAATTCTCAGGGGGAGACAGACATGGGAGGAAAGGGGAGGAATTCCAAAGAGCTGCTCTGCTCACTGTCCTGTTGTGGACACTTCCATAAAGTTCAGATGGGTGGTATGATGAAATTAAGAAACAGGGAGGGTGACTGAAAAAATCAATCTGTTAAAGTCTTACACAACAGTTTGGTCTCCAGTAAAATCAAACGAGATGTAACACAAATCCACTCTGGATTCCAAACAGACTGAAATGACCCATATTTCAGACAGAAAGCCCATGAGTGGAAATGAAGGTGCACTATACAAACACATATGGAAGTATTTTGTGTAGCACTGGCTGGCTGGAGAGCGAGGTCCCTGTGAAAGCATGTTTTGACACATATTGTTTTCTCGTTATGCTCTGAAAGCCGAGCGGCTGAGGAAGAAGTGGGAGGAGGAGGAAGAGGAGCGACTGAGGCAGATTGCAGTGCCTCCTGAACCAAAAAGTAAGACAATCACACCACTTAAAGTTTGAGCTTTTCACATAAAAATAAATGTAAATGTAAAATGACCCTATCTGAACACACACGTCTGTTAAACCACTGTGCCTTTTTATTAAACTACTACACTCTCTTTTAGGAGCAGTGTTTGTGTTTTACTGTCTTTCTGGGACATTTGTTTAACAGATTGTGTCTGTGTGTGTCTCCTCTCAGAGTGTCCTCCTCTGGGTTTGGAGTCTCACCGGGTGGAAGACGACCAGCTGCTGGCATCCTCTCAGTCTCACCACGGCTTCGTGGCTCAGAGAGGACGCCTCAACATGCAGGTATATGTGATCTACACACAGAGCATCTCAGCCTGTATTACCTCACAGTGGAAGCACAGCTGATTTTTAGACAAACATACAACCTTTAAATGCAAACTTTTGACCATCTGATAAGCAAGCAGTTTTTCACTGCAATATATAGTCTTACACCTCTATGGATACAACAACCCTAGTTAGGAGTAGAGAGAACTCAGAAATGTCTTCAGTGCATTATGACACTTAGAATGCCATGAATCATAAAATGTTTCTGTGTCTTCAGGTGTCACCAACACTGGGAAAAAATGGTAGTTGACATGCTACAGATACTGTACTATTTACATTTAAGTTGTTTCCATACTTTCTCCTCTGCACTCTGTGTAAACAATCCAAGATTTTTTATCATGTGACTTTTGGTCACAGTTGAGTCAGCCATGACTTAATGGTTGCGCTGAAGAGAAGCAAGAATTTTTATTTTTGATGGAAATGTGGCCTAAAGACCTTTCTTTTCAATTGAGCTTTTAATTAAACATGTATTTTTCTATTTTTATTTATTTAAAAAATATATATTTTACCTGTTTTTGTTTTTATCATTTTATATCTTTAATGTAGCCCTTTGAGATTTTTGTTGAAAGGAAAAGTGCATTGCAAATAAAATGTATTTATTATTATTATTATTATTATTATTAAATGGATAGATTTGGGAAATTAATAAATACATGTAGACTACCATAAATGCACCAGTACATCAGAACTGGTACTAATCTAAGCTCAGCATTTCATCAAGAAGTTATCCGTCTCCAACTTTGACATGTGTTTGTGTGCAGGGCTCTGATAATGAGGATGATCTGTACGGAGGTGCCTGGTGTGCAGAACCAGAGGAACAGAACCATTGGTTTGAGGTGGACGCCCGCCGAGAGGTGGAGTTCAGTGGGGTCATCACTCAGGGAAGGAACTCAGAGCAACAGTGAGTCATGTTAAAATTTCACTTCATGGGCGTCCCAGTAACTCAACTGGTTGAGCAGGTGACCCATGAACACGGGCTATAGTCCCCAACGCTGTCGTCATGGGTTCGAGTCTGACCCACGACCATTTGCTGCAGGTCTTTCACCGACTCTTCTCCCCACATTTCCTGTCTCTCTCTCCACTGCCCTGTAAAATAAAGGTTAAAAAAAATATTCACAAGATACTTGTACTGATGCTGTATGAATATTTACCTTGAGTTTTTAATGTTACAAATGTCCTAACATTTAATTCTGGTGAAAATAACCATGGCTAATTATTGCTGTTGGCATCCTAGCGAGGATTTCGTGTCGTCCTATTTTGTGGCCTTCAGTAACGACAGCCGTGACTGGACTGTGCTGCACGATGGCTACGCTGAGTGGGTGAGTGGAAACTGAGCAATACCAATCATGTTCATCAGTAACACATCACAGAATTGGCAGCTCCTTCTCTTCTGATCCTCTTTGCAGTTGTTCTATGGGAACGTGGATAAGGACACACCGGTGATGAGTCAGTTTAATGCTCCCGTGGTCGCGCGCTACATCCGGATCCTGCCTCAGAGCTGGAACGGCAGCTTGTGTCTCAGAGCCGAGATCCTGGCCTGTCAGCTGCCCAGTTAGTAGCACAGAAACTACCTTCAGAATTCCATCACAGCACCACTGATGCTGACACATGTTCAGACAAAGTCATGTTCAATAGAGGAATAAGACTGAAGTTACTAATTTACCTAACAAGTTAAAAATTGACAATGAGACCTTCCAATATTATATATTTTACAAATTTATTTGACCAATTTAAATACTTATCAAAAGATCCCACAACATTATTTAGAATATACATTTAACTAATTGAGTAATTTAAATCTTTTGGTGGCAGAATATCACAGTTTCATAGTGGACTAAGGTGCATTTAATTGATCCTCCAAAGCTGTAGCTGAAGAAAGTTTTAAGTTTACGCTACTGTTCAAGAGTTTGGGGTCACCCAGACAATTTCATGTTTTACATGAAAACTCACACTTTTATCCATGTGCTAACATAATTGCACAAGGGTTTTCTAATCATCAGTTAGCCTTTCAACACCATTAGCTAACACAAGGTAGCATTAGAACACAAGAGTGATGGTTGCTGGAAATGGGCCTTTTCTACCCCTATGGAGACATTCCATTAAAAATCAGCCATTTCCAGCTAGAATAGTCATTTACCACATTAACAATGTCTAGACTGTATTTCTGAGTCATTTAATGTTATCTTCACTAAATCTGTTTTATAAGATGATCATGTGTTTTGAGCTGTCAGATACATGTAGTTATGTAAAAAGGAAATGTGACACGTACAACTTCTACAATACACCAGTCAATGTATTTAGTCACTTCCCTTCTGCAGACTAGACTTGATTTTGTGCATGTTTCTTGCAGCTGCTTATTATCAGGAAATGATGTAAACACTTAGTAGTTCTCTTGTATTGCAGTTACATAACACGTGTTTTTGCTCTGAGGTTGTTAACTTCATGTTGTGAAACAGACTTTTGTGCATCACCACAGTTAGGTGAAACCATTCTCACTCCAAGTTTGGCAAAACTTGTGTTTTTTCTTCCAGTGCAAGGTGATGTATTGCTGAGAAAGTTGTGACTCATGAGGTCATAAAACTCTTACAAAAGCCTCTTAGTTCATGAAAAGTTGGTTTATTAAAGTGAGTAAAATGTGAGTAATGTTGGATAGAAAGGGTCGCCGCCCAGTAAGACTGAGAGTTCCAGAGTTATCTACATATTACCTCTGTCTACATGATTTGACTAACTGCAAATGTGTTCGACTTTTGCTTCACTACAGTACATCAGCAATGATGGTCCTAAACCTCGTGGTTCTGATCTTTCAGAAGAATACCACAGATTTTCCTGTAATGTGATTAACACAGAGAAAAGTAGGGACATGTAGTATTACCAGAAATTACCAACAGTTATTGTCATTATCTATTCATCTTTCAATGATTTCCTTTCATAAATGACCGATTTTCAATTGTATAGAAGGTCAGAAAATTGTGATTCTGGTGAATTCTGGTTTAATCAGTTTAATCTTTTTGCTTTAGAGAACTGTTGAGTTTATTGGGGCATTAGGGGTGGAACAACATAGTTTTGCCCCTTAATATTGTGGGGTCTTAACCTTAATATTTAAAATAGTAAGGCAAATGAGTAAAAAAAAGTTTTAACTAGTAGGTAAAATTGATATAATAAATAATATTATAGGGTCTTAACCTTGATATTTATATAAAACAGAGGTGGGGAAATTGACATGATCCACATAGAGACACAGTAGACACATTAATGTGAAATACAGCAGCTGAAATGAACCAAAATGATCTGCTAAAGAAAACTTGAATACAAAACTTTTACTTGTAACAGAGTATTTTTATAGTGAAGTATTTCTAGGTTTACTGAGTAAAAGTTCTTCCTCCAACACTGCTGGTCTGTCATATGAGTATGTTTATTCTTTCAGGCAGCCACCGCAGTGAGAATGAAGTGAACCCATCTGATGACCTGGACTTCAGACACCACAACTATAAGGATATGAGACAGGTCTGGTTTTCACTCTGAACACGGAATAATACCGAATATCAATGCTTATAAGCTTATAAACTTATAAATGGGCAAACATCATCATCCCAGATGTGTTTTCTCCCCCCAGATGATGAAGGTGATAAATGAGGAGTGTCCCCACATCACCAGAATTTACAACATCGGTAAAAGTTCGCAGGGCCTGAAGATGTATGCTATGGAGATCTCTGACAATCCAGGAGAGCACGAGACAGGTAGGTATTGTTACTATTTCTACCTCATTAAAGTTTGCTCTGCTGTGACAGTGTTGCAGAAACTGCACACAGATTACAAAGGAGGGGCAAGTAGAAATACAAGAAACACGATCCAGCTAGTCTTGCTAGATAATAACGAAGGCACAAAGGTTTTCAAATTGTCAATTAGCCTTTCAACACCATTAGCTAACACAATGTAGCATTAGAACTTAGATTTGCTCTCAGCTCTCGTAGGAGGCGGTCGCACTTTTCCTTGCTCCGCTATCTCTGTTCCTCCCTACCCTCTTGTCTCCCTGCTTGCTGCATTTCTTCGTCTTCGTCTCATCTGTCTGACTTGGAGCGATTGCTTGGCACTGGACCTTCGAAACACCGATCATGGAATTGATTAACTGGTCTCTCAACGCAATTGACAAGATTGTCGCCACAAAGAGCACAGGCCTAGGGGAGCCTACCTGCCCGGATGGGAGTTTCGCCTCTGGTTACGTGATCGATGCCTGGGGGAAGTGGAAGGGGATCATGTGCCTGGCACCCCTATCCGTGGAGGACGTGGAAGATGTTTATATATTCGGATTTATGATGACAGGCCTGCTGATAATTGGCTTGTTCACTGGCCTGAGCTTCTGGAAAATCAGGAAGACCGCAGACAGAAACGACGTCCAAACTCTGCTGGTCTATGCAAACGAACGGATCACGGCTGCCGATTCTCGTTATGACGAACTCAATCGTAAGATGAACAATTTGCTTGGTGTGACTGTTGATTTGAGTCGCAGATTGGAAGCCATCAGGGTGAGAATCGCTACAGCTGAGGTCTAAAATTGTTGAGAGCAGTAGGGGGAAGGTGAAACTGTTCCTCTCTCCCGACCAAACAAGAAGGAAACTGATTACATTCTGGCGCCCCTGGAACAATAACAAACTCCTCTGGAAGTTTCATGGCCAAGAGATAGCTCTCCTAAACCCCCCCCCCACTTTCCCAAGGACACCTGTTGACTTTTGGACCGGGCCAACCGAGGACGTCTCCATAGCAACCTTGCTGTGTTATCGCGCTCCCACCCTCGCGAATCTGAGACACCGGAGGTCTGAGACGGAAGAAGATGGGCTACACGCATACACAAACATTCGGACTCATGAACTGAGGACTGAGCTAAACATTCACACACACATTCCCATATCCCCCCTCCCCCCTGCCTCCACAAGCTTCCCTCGCTATGCACAGGAGTCAGGAATCCGTGCACCTGCACAGGAACCGGCTAACTGTGCAGTGCTCCCCCCTCCACCACCCCACATCCTTATCCCAACTATCCTTGTCTAACGTCATGCTTTGCCTGTTTGCGGGTTTGTTTTTTTTAGGTTCCTTCTCAAATTGAATTTCCCAACATTGGAGGTTTCATTTGGTACAACGAGCCTTTTTTTTTTCTTTTACCCTCTGCTATCCCTACCCAGATCCCAACATGTCCTTTTTCTTTTTTTCTTCAAGAAAGGTGCGCGCAGCACTGCGCAGCAGCCGGAGCTGTCATTGGCAGGGCAGCTCAAATGAAATTTCGTTGTATATGAAAATGTGCAATGACCAATAAAGATTGATTGATTGAACACAGGATTGATGGTTGCCGGAAATGAGCCTTTGTACCCCTATGTAGATATTCCATTAATAATCAGCTGTTTCCAGCAAGAATAGTCATTTACCAAATTAACAATGTCAAGTCAGTATTTCTGTTACATTAAATAAAAGAAATAACAGTAATAAATCAATGACTGTTAATGCCAGCACTATCATTAGCTCCTTGCTCTTGGAGATAACTTGGAGCACAAGGCTGCTCAGTCATTGTGTGATCTCTGTGATGAAACCTTTAAAAAATTTGTGGTCCACAGCAGTCGATTTTTAGTAGGATCGCCGCAAATGTGATCGTCAGCCGGCAGCTGACGTAGTGTTCACTTGTAGTCACAGTTACAGTGAAGCCATGCCTCTATCTCGCAATGATACAGAAATCTAGCAAATCCATGGATCCAGACTATAAGCCGCATCACTGTTAAATTCTAATCACTTGGTCCTTGTGTCATTTCTGACCTTCCCTGAAAATTTTATCCAAATCTGTTAGTCTGTTTTTGAGTAATGTTGCAAACAGACAAACCAACACTGATCGTCGCATAACTCCGCAGCATTCCTTGGCAGAGTAACAAAGGATATTAGAGAAACGGCAGTGAGTCTTACTCTCAATCACACAGATTTGAGTGTCTTGTAGCTATTCGGTTTTACTTATTGGAAGAAATTTTTGCCCACCAGTTGACTTTTGAGTGTTTTCTGCTGCCTGATGCTGAAGTGTGTAGCTGGCAGGAAGTTTTTAGATTGGTATAAACATGTTACTTCACTTGCTCTGACTCTTAACCCTTGAATGGAACTTCTTGTTAATAAATCTGTGTTAACATGTTTCATTGTCTCCAGGTGAACCTGAGTTCCGTTACACAGCTGGTCTCCATGGTAATGAAGCTCTGGGCAGGGAGCTCCTCCTCCTGCTGATGCAGTTTCTGTGCAAAGAGTATAATGACGAGAACCCGAGAGTGCGCCGCCTGGTGGACGGAGTGAGGATCCACCTGGTGCCCTCACTGAACCCCGACGCCTACGAGCTGGCCTTTGAGATGGTACAGTGATCCTGCATGATCACAAGCTGACCACATTTACTTTTTGTGCCTAAATAGGGCCTGCAAACTTAGATAGCCCAAAGTCCAAAGGCAGTTATTTTCCCCCACAGAAAACTCGACTCCTCACCTGCCTGAAACATCTCATTTCAAGTCCAGACTTTTCTTCCGTTACTTATCTACATGACCATGTAACACATTTGTAAATCACCTGCCTGACAGCTAGTTTGGCCTCAAACACAAAATGAGCAGCTGCCTCACAGTTATTTCCTGAGCTGCTGCTGCTAGAGCCTAGCCCCATCTGGATAAAAACCAATGATAACTGGTTTTGGTTGGGTCAGCTGACCAATCAGAGCAGACTAGACTTGTCCGGAGGTGAAAACACGAGGTGATGAAGAAATGTCCAGTATGAGGAGAACAATGTGCTGTTGAACATTGACAAGTGTAAATACACGACCAGTCAAAAGTTTGGGGTCACTTAGAAATGTCGTTATTTTTGAAAGAAAAGCATTTTTTTCAATGAAGATAACATTAAATGAATCAGATATACAGTCTAGACATTGTTAATGTGGTAAATGACTATTCTAGCTGGAAGCGGCTGATTTTTAATGGAAGATCTAAATAGGGGTACAGAGGAACATTTCTAGCAACCATCACACCTGTGTTCTAATGCTAAATTGTGTTAGCTAATGGTGTTGAAAGGCCAATTGATGATTAGAAAACCCTTGTGCAATTATGTTAGCACATGAATAACATGGGTGAGTTTTCATGTAAAACATGAAATTGCCTGGGTGACCCCAAACTTTTGAACAGTCAAACTAATCACAGTCATCGTAGACAGAGCTAAGTGAAGGACGCTTTGGTTGGTCTGTGTTCACCATATCTACAAAAGGGAAATGTGGGATTTCAAATTGGGTTCCACACATCAAGTGAATGCATTCATTCTGTACACATCTATGCAGAACCAAAAGGATACCGAAAACTTCAGGTACAAATACACCCTATTATTTAGTGACACCAAACATCTACACCTTAAAAACAACACCTCAGCCTGGTCCTTCCTTCCTCCTCTAGGGCTCTGAGATGGGAAACTGGGCGTTGGGCCACTGGACTGAGGAAGGCTACGACATCTTCCAGAACTTCCCCGATCTCAACAGCATCTTATGGGGAGCTGAGGACCGAGGCTGGATCCCTCGTATCGTGCCCAATCATCACATCCCCCTTCCAGAAAACACCCTTAACGGCTCGGTGAGTTTGTCATTACATTTTCAAATTTAATTCCTCACAGATGTATTGACTTTAAAGCATTCCCTCTTTCATGCTATTGCAGCTTGCAGTTGAGACCAAAGCTATAATTTCCTGGATGCAGCGCAGCCCATTTGTGCTTGGAGCCAATCTGCAAGGAGGAGAAAAACTGGTCGCGTACCCATTCGACATGCAGCGGCCACCAGTTTCTGTGAGGCTAATTTACAAAGAAACCAATTTAAAAGATTACCTCAGCAACTGTACACGTATAAAATCACTAAATAATGTCCTGATGTCTCAGTTAACCGACAGCCGGCGCTGGAGAGTCAACTCTGAGATGAACGAAGAGACCTGGGCTCGGATTCAGCGGCAGAACGAAGGTGCTCTGAGGGAGACTCCTGATGACGCCATGTTTCGCTGGTTGGCAATGTCTTACGCCCATAGCCACCTGACCATGACCGAGACCTACCGAGGCTCCTGCCATGGGGATGACGTCACTGGAGGGCAGGGCATCACCAACAGGGCCAGCTGGAAACCAGTGGTGGGCAGTGAGTATCGACTGTGTCTATGCAAATCCATTCAAACCCTGTACAAACAAAAGCATCTGCAAAGGTAGAGGATGCTGGGACTGAAAAAGAAAAGGTGTCTGTCCTCTGAAGCGCGCCGTCTTCTTCTTCCACAGGTATGAATGACTTCAGCTACCTGCACACCAACTGCTTCGAGCTCTCCATCTTCTTGGGCTGTGATAAGTTTCCCCATGAGAGTGAGCTGCCTCTGGAGTGGGAGAACAACCGCGAGGCTCTGCTGTCCTTCATTGAACAAGTGAGTAACTGGACCAATGAGTGACCAGCTGTGACCAATTTGAGTTTGAGTTACTTAGTTTGATTTACTTTTTTCTGTTCACAAAACCTTTGAAGTACAATGAAGGGGTTAAAATTTCACACTTTTTAAATTGTTTGACTTTTTCCAACATTTTTGAGCCTTCACAATTTAACAAGTATGGGAGAGAGACACATGGAATTTCCAGGGGATAAACACATTTGAGTTCTGTTAAAAACTGCAACCAAATCTGTTTTACATCTAGTCCATGTGTGACAATCTAAAGCCAAGATCTGTTAGTTGTTTAGCACAATTTTTTCTATAACAAATGGTAAGCGTCAACATTATGTGATGATCCTATAATGTAGAGTCATAGAAACAAGCAAAAAAGTTTCCTGTTTTCTGGAAAAAAATCATTTGAGATTTTGACACACCTCTTTGTACTTCAAGGGCTTGTAACTCTAAAAATATTCATAGCATGAAGGCAAAATTTTGCATGGCTTCATTACATTTACAAAAAAATTGTAAAAATGTGAACTAGTGTGCGGTGTAGTTCATATGTGAAACCTGCTTTGAGGTTTAAGGTGAGATCTGTCTGTTTCATGCGCAGGTACATCGAGGAATAAAGGGTGTAGTCAGAGACGTGGAGGGAAATCCACTGCCTAATGCCACCGTAACTGTGGAAGGAATACGGCACGATGTCAGAACTGGTAGGATGGAAAAATACTCTGCAATTTATCACATTCTGAACTTTTTCTGTCAACGGTTTTCAGTTCAGATCCTGGCTGCACAGTGGCTTGGTGGTTAGCACTTTTGCCTTGCAGCTAGATGATCTCAAGTTTGCCTTCCCGGGATCTTTCTGCATGGAGTTTGCATGTTCTTTCTGTGCATGTGTGGGTTTTCTCTGGGTACTCTGGCTTCCTCCCACACTCAAAAAATATCCTGAGGTTAATTGGTAACTCTAAATTGTCCGTCGATGAGTGTACTTGTTTGTCTGTGATAGACTAGTGACCTGTCCAGGGTGTCCCCTGACTTCACCCTACGTCAGCTGGGATAGACTCCATGGATGGAGTTCAGATCCTGACCTTTGACATCCTCAAATATTCTCTTTAGCTGCAGGTGGTGATTACTGGCGGCTGCTGAACCCTGGAGAGTACAGAGTGACGGCGAAGGCTGATGGCTACACACCCCAGACGAGGCTTTGCATGGTGGGCTATGACTCCGGAGCCACGCCGTGCAGCTTCACCTTAGCCAAGTCCAATTGGGACCGCATCAAGCAAATCATGTCGCTCAATGGCAGGAGGCCCATTCGACTCGTCACCAGAAACAACGTGGTGAAAACGACGACGGCCGCCCCCACCCCCACCGCCGGGGTCGATGATCACGCCATCGCTCAGAAAGCAGAGCGACTCCGGCGGCTGAGACTCATGCGTTTACGCCGGCTGCGTCTGCAGAGGCAACGAGCCAGTCTCACCACCACTCCTGCTACCACGACAACAACAACCACAACAACCACCACTACACCTCCACCTGAAACCGAGAGAACAACTTCCTGGTACGACTCGTGGTTTCCAGTGGACAGCTGGTCGACGGAGAACCCGTTCGACAGCATCAACTTTGACTCGGTGCCCACGCAGGACTATCCTTTTGAATATACTATTGATTGATTATTACACATGAAACCACATCTATTATATACAAAGTCCTTGCTAACCACTTCAACATATCAACTTTAAAAATACACAGGTGTTAACTGTTTAGCTTTCAGAAAATTTTTTGCACCAACACTGTGAATGGAGGGATGCAATTTGAATTTTTTTTTTTTTTTTACAGAGAATTGATCAGGAATAGAAAGTCTCCGCTGAGCAGAGACTATACAGCACATGTTTCATTGGCTCCATGTTTAATTCAAAATGGCTCTTCCTTGTAATATCAATCAGAACCTCCAACCTGACTTCCACAGAATCAGCTGATTTTCTGTAAATTATCCATCTTCTTGGGCTGTAATAACACATCCAAAAAAAACAATGGATAATTGGACCCACCTCTATGTACTTCAAAGGCCTGTAACTCTGAAAATATTCATAATATGAATATTTTTCACAGTTATCACATATACTAAAGTTATTGTGCAAAAAAAATAAATCTGCCAAATGAGAGCTGTTGTGCCACATTATAATTAAATACAATGTGGTTGATATCTGAAACTTTCTTCGACGTTTACAGCTGATTATGAGGGGGTAAGGTGGAAACTTTTTTTAGATACGTACAGTAATTTCTTTTATGGAATGACCCAAAACATACAGTATGTTCCAGTACAAACAGGATTAGTCATTAAATACGATTAGTTATGTCTTAATAGGAAATCTACAGTGAATATCTTTGTTTCTTTAATGGCTTTACAGTGTGATTGCTGGCCTCAGTGTAACTGATTTATCGTACTGCTGAATGCATTTGATTAAAATGAAGTTGTTTTATAAATAACCATAGTTGGTGTATTCATCTATGCTTCAATTTATGTCCATAACATTACTTAGAGGGCTGCACAGTGGCTTGGTGGCTGGTACTTATCATCTAGAAGATCCCCAGTTCCCATCCTGGCCATCCCAGACATCCCCTCCTCAAACTGGCATTAAATCTTTCTCTATACAGCGAATCAAACATTTACATGCTTCTAGACTTTCTGTAGCACATATTCTGATCCAGCAGGGGAAACAGAAATGATCTCCTCTCTAAAAGTTGCAGCTCCTGTGCGATTCTCCTGACAGGTCGGATGACCTCTTGAGTGTTGACTTTGTCTCTGAACTCAATCTCTCTGTGCTCCAAAAGTATTCTCTGCTCTCCTTGTCCGATGACAAAGACCCACCAAGGACAAATCCTTCCCCCAGAATGTTTCCGGAGAAGCCATTCTTAAAGACCCTCAGGCCATTCATCCAAACCCCAACATGGAGTTTGCATGTTCTCCCTGTGCATGCATGGGTTTCTCTGGGTACTCCGGCTTCCTCCCACAGTCCAAAAACATGCTGAGGTTAATTGGTAATTCTAAATCGTCTGTAAGTGTGAGTGTGATTGTCTTCTGTCTGGACGAAAAAGCAGAAAAAGCTCATTGCTTCATCAGAACCTATTAAGAAAAAATGTTTCCATCTCCCATCAAGATCAGTAACTTTCTAGAAAAAAATCAAAAACTACATCAAGAGAGAGGAAACTTATGCGAAATTACGGATGTTTTTTACTCTGCCAAGGAACGCGGTACTCAAAAACAAATGGATTTTGATAAAATTTTCAGGGAAGGTCAGAAGGACAAGGACCAAGTGATTAGATTTTTGCAGTGATGTGGCTTATAGTCTGGATCCACAGATTTCTGTATCATTGTGAGA
This sequence comes from Amphiprion ocellaris, assembly GCF_022539595.1. Classification (NCBI taxonomy): domain Eukaryota; kingdom Metazoa; phylum Chordata; class Actinopteri; family Pomacentridae; genus Amphiprion; species Amphiprion ocellaris. The sequence continues at coordinate 20,903,982 of NC_072782.1, read as the reverse complement.
TAGCGGCACAGCATCACTGTGACTATGACTACAATTGAACACCACGTCAGTTGCCTGCCGACGATCACAATTGTGATCCTACTACAAATCGACCGCTGCGGACCATGAATTTTTTAAAGATTTCATCCGCTGGAAAACAGACGACTGAGCAGCCTTGGTGGAGTACTGCGCTCTCTCAGTGCTTTTCTTGTGTCATATGAGATACTAAAAAAGATGCGCAGAAAAATGTGATGTTGAAAGCCAGCAAATGAATGGGGATGTACATGACTGGACTACCAAATTATTTAACATTTTAACCCACAATGTCTTGAGTGTGGACAGGGTCAGGTGTACTGTGGCTCCAAAAGCTCCAAAAGACAGAGAACCTGTATTCTCCACCACAGTGATGGCTGCTCATCCAGCACAATGGATTCAGTTTCCTTCTCTGGGAGTAACTGGTAGTACTGAATACAGCTGTTGGAGTGCTTTTGTTTTCCAGCTAAAAATATTTCCATACGAAAGACATTTTAGCTACCCTATATTGTGCTCTCCTTCCATTCCCAGTCCCAAACTTTTTATGCTGGTTTGTAAACCACAAATCAAAGCTGATGAAGAAGAATAATGGCGCGCTCTCTCGCTTTACAACATGTGACTTAAACGTAGAATCAGGCTTAAAGCTTGTGGTGAGACCGATCAGTTAAGAAATGCCTTGATCAGCCCTGACACCAATCTTTGAGAATGGATCAGGACATCCCTACAGAAACACTAGTCACTGTAACTAATTAATAATAGTTTATTACTATACAGCAATTGTAAACTGCTGCATCTAAGATGTTACACAGTCAACCACCTTTAGCCAGGGCCTGTCCTCTCACTACTGCCCGGATGTTGTAATCCAGCAGGGAATAAAGTATGGTAGATAACAGCGCGGTTTGGCAATATTTTGTTCTAGAAAATGAAAATAAGGTTGTATATAAGATCAAATGGCACATTACCACGCGACCAGAGCAATGTGTCTGACCACATTGAGGACAGACATCTGCATGGAAAGAAAACAGCTCATGCTAGCACTGCTAACATGCCAAGCCATACTCTGCAAATGCAATGACACATCACAGGAATGACAATTTATGCGTACACACAACTTTGCTCTTCAGTGGTGAAGATTGTACCAGCTGAAAATCACGGTAGCTTTCTATATTTGACCCACCACAACTACAGCACAAATGCTGTGTTAAAGGATTTTATTTTAAGAAACATTTTCAGTTTAGCAGAACGGACGTTTTAAAAATGAGATAACACATACAATAATGGGTTTATAGTTTTTGAATGTGCATTTTCTTAAGTCCATTTTGTCCGCAGTCCTTCTAGCTTCATCAGCTCCATACAGTCTGTATCTGTCTCACCTGTTCCAACAGTGGAGACCCGACCAGGTGAGTGTCTGCACAGGTGGAACATCAAGGACTGGTTCAGGCGTCCTCCATGACTCTATTTCTATGACTTGCCCGCTTTGCCTTTTATGTTTTTGCCTCTGGTGTAACGGAAACTCTTCAGTGGGTTCTTCCCCTTGATGTTCTTCTACCAGAGAAGAAATATGTTTGAGGTCATATTATTGTCAAACATCCACTTTTCCTGGATATTTTTGCTTTAATATGCACTTTAAACTTGCAATAAAATGCCTTGAAACAGATTGAATTTCATAAAAAACTGGTAAGAGTAGAAGGAACCTATAATATTTAGGGAAACACGTGAAATGTATTGAACAGACTTGAAAAACTAAATTTGACAGTTGATTAGTAGATATACAGGCTGCAATTTATCACTATTTACATTACTAATTCATTTTCTGGACTATTTAACTTTTTGAAATACAGAAGTTAGAAAATATCTTCCACGGTGACGCCTTAAAATATCTGATTTTGTTTAATTAATTCCGAAAGAAATTTATTTACATTTGACCCAAATTAATATCTCTTTTTGCAGCTCTCGTTCTATATAGTTCTATTGTAACATTCATTTTTGGATCCCAAGCAAATGGAGATGTTTTCGTTTTCTATCAAAGGTAGGAGAATTGTAATTTTATCAGTTTGCTTAAAGTGATGCTATAGCCTTGCTTGAGCTTCTTGTAAAGCAAAAAAATCTAAACAGTTTATATAACCTGATTTGGCACCATTAGACTCTTCTCTAGTTCCACATCAGAGAGCACGGAAGTGTTCCACAGTTAGTTGTCATTCTGTCAATCTAAACAGAGCCCCACCTTGAAACTGGTCTTGCTGATTCCTATTGGATTGGATTTTTCCCTCCTCTTCTTCCTCCTGCTTGACAGTGGATGCACCACACTTTTCAGTGTCTGAGGAACTGCAGGACAGTAATAAAAGTAATAGACATCTTTAGTCATGTCATTACATGAGAAGCTCAGCCCTGGCTTTGTTCATGCTGTGTGAACAAATCTGTGTACATATGGCTAGATCAACTTCCTGAGAGACAAAAAATGTTGTTGGACCCCCCACTGAAACCCTATTGTATGTTACAATTACAATTTCATTTAGCAGACGCTTTTATCCAAAGTGACATACATCTGGGAGTAGATACAAGGAAGGTAGGCAAGCAGCACTAAGCACCCTGCCTATTTTACTGTCGTATAATAGAGAGTATCCTGACTTACAGGTGAAAAAAAGGGCCTGCAGCGCATCGTCAAGGTGGCTCAGTAGATTGTCGGCTCCCCACTCCAAAAATTGAGTGATATCTACTCGAGCAGACTCCACAGACGAGCAATCAACAATATATATGTACAGTGGTAACTCGTCTATTGCGGGGGTTACGTTCCAGACCCCCTCATGATAGACAAAAATCCGCGAAGTAGTAACCATATTTATTTTATTATTTATATATATTTTAAGGCTTTATAAACCTTTCCCACACACCAAAGAGCAACACTATATGAAGCGATCAGACATTTATGTGAAATGGACATGGCCAAATGCTGAATACTGCTATACACAGGAAACAGAGGAGACTGATGGTACGATCGCTGAGCCAATCAGCATCTAGCTGTAGGCTGCGCATTTTATTTCGATAAAATATTCTTTAAATATGTTTTAATTATTATTTTTATATATATATAAATTTTTTTTTTTTTTATTGTTTTCAATTTTTTAGGCTAGAAAATGCTTATTTTACCGCAAAAATAATTAAAATAATGTGAGTCGGTCGCTATGATTGAACTGTTGTGCTGCAATGCACCATGAGAGTTCGGGGCATTGGGGGTTTAAATGTCATAGTTTTGGTTTATGTTAGTGTTACAGTGTTATTAAAGTTTGTGTTTTTGTGGTTTAGTCAGCCTAGTTAGTTTGGTTCAGTGTTATGCTGTCAGACTGTGAGTGTGAAGTGTAGTGTGTTAGATGACTTCTTGCCACATTATCTAGTGTCACTCTCAGTATGTGTCAAAATAAAAGTATCTGCCAATTGCGGAGTGCATAAAAAGCAGCTATCCTTTTTCAAGTGTCGCTCTCCAACGCAGCTCGCCACAATAATAAATATATAAATATACCTATATACCGCAAAATCCCATGATATAGTGGAAAAATCCATGATACCGAATGTAATTAAAAAATCCGCGATATGGTGAGATTGCAAAAAGTGAACCGCGATATGGCAAGGGACCACAGTGTTTGTATATATGCATATATATATATATATATATATATATATATATATATATATATATATATATATATATATATAATATTTATATATATATATATATATATATATATATATATATATATATATATATATATAAAATAAAATATTTTTTATATATATATATATATATATATATATATATATATATAATATTTATATATATATATATATATATATAAAAATATATGGGTACATGTATATATATATGTACGTGTATATATATATGTATGTACGTGTATATATGTATATGTATGTGTACGTGTATATATATGTATGTATGTGTATGTATATATATTTATATATATATTAGTGGTGGGTCGCGGTTTAAAAAAATTAATCTAATTAATTACAGGCTTTGTAATTAATTAATTACAATTAATTGCAGTTTTGTCAAATACCAATATTTGACACAATAAGTGAAGTTTTTCAATTCAAATAAAATTGCGGTTGACAGTTGAATCAATGAATAGACATATATGTGTTTATAATTTGAAATTTATGTAAAAAAAAAAAAAAAAAAGGAAAATGGGACATATAGAAAAAAGTGATTTTGATGACTTAAAGCCTGAATTTAGTTGTTTTTTTCCACTGTATGGCACATAAAATCAGCATAAGTAGTTCAAGAAGCTTCAGAAAGTTGAAAATCCAGAGATTCATTCTGTTTTTATCTTTTCTGGGTCAGATAAATGGTGTCATTTTGATGGTTCTTTTTATAGGAATATCAATTTTTATTTATGTAATTTTTTATAAACAAAAAGTTTATAATTAAGTTTTTAAAAGAGATATCTTTGTTGTTTAGGTTATTCCTCCTCCAAGGAGGCAGAGCCTCAATGGAGTAAAAACTTAAACCACAAAAATGTTTCATTTCTATTTATCTGCATTTTTCATCTGTCTGCTACATTCACAGATTACTGCAAATCTAAGTGCAATTATAGCGATTTTATTCAACATTTTAAGACTTTCTGTAAACTCAAGCACTGTCTAGAAAAGTGGTCTATTATGGGATGGCTACACCGTTAGCCGTTAGCATGACTCGCCAGCTAACGTTAGCTCTGGTGCTAGCAGCAACATGTTTTACATTGAGGTGATACCGTTGGCTTGAAGTAACACAGTGATCAGAAAACTCTTTGTTGTACAATTTGCACACAACCAGGCTTTTATCCAAGCTGCCATCGGGAAGATTTTTAAAAGAAAACTTTCTGCCCAACAAGCTCAATCTCGTCTTCCTTCACTGTTCACCAGTGCCTGACTTCACTCAGTGCGTCCTGTGCTTCTTCTTCATGGCTACAAACAGGCTTTCGGGTCATTACCGCCACCTACTGGGCTGGAGTGTTCATCAAAGTTACTGGTGTGCCAGAAATGAGGGAACTGAGGAGGGCGCAAGTAATCACGTTATTATTATTATTTTTAACGCGTTATTTTCACTGTAAGTAATTAATCAAAATTTACGCATTAAAGTCCCCTAATATATATATATATATATATATATATATATATATATATATATGCATATATACACACACACTGTGGTCCCTTGCCATATATACACACAAACATTTTTTTCAACTTTTTACCTTTACTGCACAGCAGTTCAAAGAAAAATGTTACTTTCGACTGCACCACATTTACTGATAACTTCAGCTATTAGTTACTATTAGTATTAGTCACTTTGCAGACTTAAATGATTACAATCAACTACTAACTTATGAGGCACACTTTAAAATAAAACGGGGTAAATTCCCAGTATATACGGTAAATAAAATTACCTTCATCTTTAATAGTGTCAACATTGCTGTGAAGCGGATCAATAATTATAACCCAGTAATATAACACACTTTATTCTGAAAAGGAGCACCTGCATATTAAGCACTTTAGCTGTATTTTAATGTTAGCATTGATATACTTTAACTTTAGGGACAAATTAAATGCATGAATTGACTTGCAACTAATTTTCTATACTACAGTAATACTTTTACTTAAGTGAGAGTTTTGATGACTGCGTGTGTTTGCGTCTCACCGAGATACTCAGGTATGTTCTTCAAGTGAGGTTTAACCACAGCAGGATGGAGGTCTTTGTCGTGTCGGAGCAGCTGCAGATCTCTGGGATTGTCGTCAAAATACGTCTGAGTGAGCAAAAAACATTCAATCAGAACCGTCCAAACACCATCTTTTTGATTTTAAGTTATGTTTTTGTCCTTTTTGTCTTTACTATATAGGACAGTGGAGAGGAGACAGGAAATATGGGTAGAAGAGTGAGGGAATGACAAACAGTAAATGGATTCGAACCCATGACCGCTGCGTTGGGGACTATAGCCCCTGTTTATGGGTCGGCCACTCAGCCAGCTGAGCTATCTGGGCTCCCCAAACACTATCTTTTAAGAACATCGAGCACCTCTGACCTTCAGTTTCTCCGAGTTAAGCAGCTCCTGTTTGATCTCCTTCAGTCGTGCTTCTCTCACTGCCTGCTTTGTCACTGAACGCATTGCATCCTACACACAAACAGAACATCAGTGCTGACATGAAATTTTAAGAGGACACAAAAAATTGAAAAATTAACTTATGCCCATTTTAAGGCATTGTGTGTTAATATCTTTTCTTATGTAGAACTAGAGAACTGAAATAATAACTGAACTGAAAAAAATAGTTTCAGATTTGAATCTGATCTTCCAAACATGAAGAGGATACTCACCCTGCACCTGTACCTGAAGCCTTCAATCTCTTTCATCTTAAACTCATAAGGTTTCAGGACAGACTCAGCATTATCTAACAGAAGTAAACACACTGTTATAAATACCTGGGGATGTCCCATATCAAAGACCAGAGCAAATCAAAGCCAGTAAAAGAAATCATTGTTACCTCCTGTGAGCGCCTCCTCCACCTCCGACAGCAGATCGAGCTCTGTGTGGGAGATGAAGGACAGAGCGGTCCCAGGATTGTCTGCTCTCGCTGTTCTAAAAAGTCAGACAAAGTGACTGTCAGAGTTTGATCATTATCAAAGAATAAATCATACCTCAGAGTGTCACACTTACCTTCCAACTCGATGAATGTAGGATTCTACAGTTGCAGGGAAATCAAAGTTGATGACATTGGAGACATTTTGGAAGTCCACACCTCTGGAGACTCCGTACTCCTTACCTTTTGCCCTTTAAAAAGACAATTCGGAAATAAAAATGTCATTAACAAGTGAGCAAAGTCTGTAAAAGTCTGACGATTTCATCTAATATCTGCTGGCAGGACTATAATTGCCTGCCAATAAACAGATGTGTGGTATGTTCACACAAACAGTTAAAGCCAAAGTTGTACAAGTTGATGCCTCTACAGACAGAATAAAAGGTAAGAAAGTGATATTTCTTGTGTACAGACTCTTTTTTACAAAGTGAGAAACTGTTTCTGAAAACAGTTTACAAAGTATAAATCGTGAAGCTTTGAGCTTTAAAATGATGTCCAGTTGGATCTTTTCAACGTCAATATCTCAGAACCTACTGAAGACAAACGATTTTTCACTGTTTCATCATGACGTTGATTCATAATATTGGATAAGTAGATCAAGCCATCTCTGAAAAGCTTTGAGCACACATTGACAAAAAACAAAGTTAATAATGCAGAAGTTCACTAGTGATATTTTCTGAACCAAATGTAGCTGCATGTCACAACACAAAATAAAACATAGAGAATACTTCACACCATGTAATGTTTGGTCAGAGAAACTATGAGAAAGTTATTTTTGTTGAGCAGATAGGACAAGTTGTACCACAAAAGTATTGCTAGACAGCCTATGGTTTGGAGGAGACTTCTTATGTAGTGTTGTGTCAGTTCTTTGGGAATTATCACTGCATTAGATTATGATGATCAGGTTAATGTAACCCTGACCAAATACATAGATCTGCTGGGATAGTGGGATTTTTCTAGTGGATATTGCCTTAGTAGTAGTCTAATGTGCTTATGTGAGCAAGACTTTAGTGGTAAATTAATTCTCATGATCATTGTGGAAACTGTTTGATAGGACCAAAAGAATTTTCTTGCTTTGTGTTCCATTATGAACAAGAAAAGCACTCAGAGAGCGCAGTACTCCACCAAGGCTGTTCATTCCCCCATATGGCATTGTCAGAAATTCAGCATTTGTTTATTAGTTATTGATGATCAGAAATCATAGCAACATAGAATGTGAGCATTTAATATAGATGTATCCACAATCAAAATGACCTTGCACTGAGCACAGGCATGTGTTATGCATATGTACGTTATGTACGGATACCGAATCGCCTGACCTAAATATATAACAGGCGATGGGTACTGATGGGACTCGGAAACACCCCCACAAATTAATCAATTGTTCCTTGTATCATTTCCAGCGGATAAGTCCTGATAAGTGATGTTCTTTATTTGTCAGAATCTGAAGGTGCAGCTGCTGAGTGTTAAATATCAGTAACGTGACTTACTTTCCCCCTTTCTCTGTGTTCTTCTTCTTCTCTTTGCCTGCTGTCGTCTGTGCAGCAGCAGCAGCGGGGTCGGCCAAACTCTGCTCATCCGTGGCGATGATGTAGTCGTAAAAACCCTGATTGAACTGGGTGATGATGTGACACCTGCAGCAGAGTGAGAGTAAACACAGACATGAAGACAGTACAGCAGCATAACCGCCATATACGAGAGTTGAGACACCTCTGTGCAGTCCACTATGTTTCCCTCACCTGGACTGGACGGGCAGCTCGGAGTTGAGGACGCAGGCAGGGATCCCAAACTGTTCCAGAAACAGTTTGAGTCTGTAGCATCGGTCCACGGCTCCCACAAACACCAGTGTCTTTCCCTGAAGCAGCTGCAGCTTCAGCAGCGTGTAGATCAGCAGGAATTTGTCCTCCTCCTCACATTTGATGCTGTACTGCTGCAGCTGGCTGCTGTCGGGGAGCTGAGAGCCCTGCAGCTTCAGGACCACCTGAGGACACACAGATTCAGGTGTGAGGACAAAACCAAACACAGCTGTGCAACTTCTGTTACTACAGACGTCCGGCACCTCTACTGTGCTGTTAACTTTACAGACACAGGCAAATTACGAATACATGTTCAAATATATTTTATGTTTTCCAATTAATGACAAATGCGCTACACTATATTATTTAACAACATATTTTAGTCATTTCATTTATCTCTTTCATCCTATTATTCAAAGATTTCCACACATTTCAACAGTTGTGGGCATGTTTTCTGCCATCACTACTTTCAAACTGCTCACCCTTAATATTCTTAATACAAACTCATCTCCTTTTACTATTTATTTTCTCTGTGTTGACCCAGGGGTATACAACTTAAGTCCAAAAAAAAGTTGACTCGTACTTCATTTTTACAATCACATCTCCCCAAAATACTTTTAACTAGGACAGAACCACACAACATGGTTAACAGCACTTTTAAACTAAGACCATGAAACATATGAACATTACATAACATAGAGAAAACCTTTCTGGGACTGTGAGTGTGCAATGACTTTACAGGGTTGTGCAGCAGCAGCTCCTTTAGGGCCTGGACATCCTCAGAGAGAGTAGCCGACATCAGGAAAGACTGGTAGATCTTCGGTAAATGGCTGTTAAAACACCACAAATATTTTGCACAAATTAATGAAACATTCATTAATTTCACAATGAGTCACACTAACACATAGGGCTGAAACGATTCCTCGAGTTATTGGAGTAACACGATTACAAAAATGCCTCGAGGCAAAATTCTCTGAATTGAGGCTCCGTTTAATCCACTACATTACTAGACCACTACTAGGTCACTGACTGGTGGACTGCGGTCCGAGTCCTGATGCAGATTTCATCACATTTTATCATATTTTACATTTGATGAGATGTTTCTATCTAAACTGACGAAGCTTTTCTTGTGTTTACGGCCAGTCATATGATTTCCGACAGATGAAATCTTTAAACAATTTGTGGTCAACAGCGGTGGATCTGTAGTAGGATCACAATCATGTGATCATCAACAGACAGCTGACGTAGTGTTCACTTGTTGTCATAGTTACAGTGACGCTGTGCCGCTATCTCACAATGATACAGAAATCTTTAACAAATCTGTGGATCCAGACTATAAGCCGCATCACTGCTAAAATCTAATCACTTGGTCCTTGTGTCATTTCTGACTTACTGTGAATATTTCATCCAAATCTGTTAGTCCGTTTTTGAATAATGTTGTGCACAGACAGACAGACAAACCAACGCCAATCGTCACGTAACACCCCCACATTCCTTGGCGGAGTAACAATGATCTTCCAGGTGAAATTCTTTATAACTCAAACAAACAGCTGCATGGAGGAAGTGAATCACTTCTGATAAAAATCTGTACGTTCTCACCACAACAAGTTCTTCAAGTCAGCCTCAAAGCCAAAAGAGAAGAGCAGGTCAGCCTCGTCCACCACCAGCATCTCCAGGGAGGAGTGCAGGACCAGGTTCTGGGCGTTGAGGTGGGCGAGCACACGGGATGGCGTCCCCACCACCACGTCAGGTTTCTCCATTAAGATGGGTCTGTCCACCAAACACACACAAACCAATACATGACAATTAACTATAAACTTCACATCTACACTCTGGTGATGTAAGAACATTAAATATGCACAGGACTGTGCAACATTTTGAGGCAATTCAGGTATTTAGAGTCTTATCAACATCATTAGATTCATAGGTTTATTTTGCAGCTGGACAAACATCCAGCCAGAGTTATAAAGAACCATCTTTAAGTATGAGAAGAAGAATCACCTGCAATTTTCTTAGAAATGCTGCTGCAAGGACAATCCCTTCTTCTAAAAAACAGCATCAAACAAGTCCAGTACTGGTTTCTCTCAAAGACTTAATTTTCACACCGTTTTAAATTTGACCTTTAAGGCTATGCATGAACGTGCTACTACTTATAGTAAGATCTGAACATCACAATTATACAAAGAGACTGACTAAATCTGCAGAAGAACCAACCTGACAGGTATCTTGAAAACTGCATACCACAGTTTACCACAGGACTGTACTACACAGCAAGTTCAATATTCTCAGAGGGGTTGTTGTTTTGTCACAATTTAAGAGATTCAACATTCATCAGAGATGATACTCAACATGTTTACAAAAAAGAACTTTCAGGGAGTATCACATACATTGCAGAATCCCTGGGACTGGGGCATCATTGCACAAAATGACCACTTCAGCAGGGATAGCAGCCAAATTTAATAAGGTATTTAGATTTTTTGAACTTTTTCATTGCATCTCATACAGATCTGATTTAGTTTTTTTCTGTCTACTGTAATTGGCATGACGCTGACCTATAACTAAAAACTGTTTATCAAATTTCATACTTCTAGTCCTTGAAACATTTGCAGAGTTCTTTTATCTGCAGTTACTGAGGTTAAGAAACAGACTGACCTTTGCGCTGACAGATCAGCTTTGCCAGAGATGTCAGTGACTCGGACGTCCCTCGAGCAGAAGAAGGTCAACTGTCTTATCATGGTCTGGACCTGCTGACCCAACTCTTTGGATGGTACCAGGATTAAAGCTCTGACGTCCTGCTCACGAACGCTCTGAAGATAAACATAACTGGTCAGGAGGACAAAAAGCAGTGCTAAAGAACAGACCAGTGATGCCTCACATGGACAAAACATGAAAGTTTTCTGACATTTTAAAGACAAAACGGATAAAATAATCATCAAGTCATGTGTCAGGTGTCATTATATCCTGCAGCCATGCCAAGACAGATACACATCAACCCCCAATCTACTGAAACCTACACACATACACAGTCATTTCTGTCTCTTCTCACCTGTTTGGAGGTCAGGATGCGCTGTATAACGGGGACAGCATATGCTGCCGTTTTCCCAGATCCAGTCCGGGCTCGAGCCAGAAGATCCTTCCCCTCCAGAGCCAAGGGGATGGCTTTCTCTTGAATCAGAGTGGGCTGGGACCAACCCAGATCTGCAACCGCCTGAGTGGGGATAAGAACAGGAAGTGATCACACAGAGCAGAATGTGGCTGAAGAAGAAAAGGAGTCAGATATTTTGTTCAAACTGTACAGACAGATGTTAAATAAACATCCATTTAACATGAATATAATCAGCAATCAGAATCACCTGCTAGATGAAGTGTAACAGCTAGTGTTGAAAAATCAAGTTAGCACATTGCAAAAGCAGCAGTTTAGGATGGACATTATGCAGCGGTTCTGACCCAGGGTGTAAACTGTCATGGCATTTGTTTTACAAATTCATACCTCCTTCCTTGTGTGAGTCAGTTTTGATGGTGTCTCGTGTCAGTGCTCCATCACGTTTTTAATTTATTACACAGTGAAGCTTGGATGTAAAAATTTATATTGTAAATAAAAATTGCAGTATTAGTCAGAAATAATGAGAACAGCTGCATTAATTAACCACTAATAATTAGCTAACGGTGGTAGACAAAGTACTTAGATCTTGTACTTAAGTAAAAGTACCAAGACCACAGTGCAGAAATCTTGTGTGTCAAATGAAAGTTCTGCATTTACATTAAAGTAACAGTAGAAAAGTATTCACCGGCATCAAAATATACTTAAAGTAGCAAAGTAAAAGTACTTAACTATAGTTATTATGGTGTTCAGCACTTTACTGAGGGATCTGGTAAAAAAATTATGTAACTACTTACATATGCAGATAGTGAATCCCCTTCAGAGATCAAAATTATATCAAAATGCATTAATTATAATCTGTATTGTTAAACTAAGTCTGCAAATTAGCTAAAGTTTAGAAATTAATGCAGCAGAGTAAGAAATGCAATTTGTCTCCAGTGGCGGTTCTAAATGGGAGCCTATAGCGGCCAGTGCCACTGTCCAAACGTCACCGGCCCCTATGCTGACTGAATAATAAACTGAACACTTCATAACGATGATCTGCCCTAGTGCTGAAACCAAAACTAAATATGGCTCTATGTGGATGAATCAGAGCGATGCACCCAAACTGTAGTTTTGCTTCCAGTGCTGTCTGCCTGGTGGAAAGATGGTCTGCCTGCAGTTGCTGGGATTCGGACTTGCTATAAATTTTGGAGAAAAGATGAGCTACTTTTCTTGGGAAGCAAAACGATTTCACCTCTTAATGTGATCTGTTGCAAACATGACCATGTTACTGTTGTTCCTCACTCTGACAATGAAATCAAGTTTGTAAATGTCTGGTCTCGCTAGGTTTAGAATTGCTAAGCAAACTCTCTATTGGAAGGATTTTGAATGGCAGGCAACTAAATCACTTTTGCTACATGTGATTGATTTCAAATGTACTTATATTACGCATTTCAATACTGGCCCTGATAACTAAATTATTCCAGCTGATGCATTTGTTGTAAAAAAAAAAACAAAACAAAAACAAAAAAAACCAACATTTGTTTGACTTTAATATGAAGTCAAATAAAGGTTTTTAGTACTTAAATATCATTGTTGTAGTTTTTTAATGGACCCCTGTGATTAAACACTAGCCCCACCTTGCCACCCCCACCCCCACCCCCCCAGTAAATTTTGTCTAGAAGTGCCAGTGTTTGTCTCTGAATTGTAGTGGAGTAGAAGCAGTAGTCAACGGAAAATGAAAATACTCAAGTAAAGTACAAATGTCCTAAATTATACTTAAGTATTGTGCTTTCCACCACTCATTCCTCATCAGGTAGTATTAAATACTAAGTAGTATTAACCGCATATAGCTGTTACAGCTAGATTTTGGCATAAAGCCATTCAGCAGGGTAGGATCAAAATAAGGGATATTGTGACACCAGGGACCTATGACCCCAAGTAGGTACTGAAAATAATTAGTAAGTTGATGCCTTAAAAAATACAATTATTTATGAGACAGACAAAAACACTTGTGATTTGATTGGCTTAAATGAATTTAATAAATCAAATCATGTGTGTTTTGTGAGCTAAGTAAACACCACAGTAAAACTCCTACACGTGTTCACATACTTGGTCAGTAAAGCTGATTCTGCTTTAAACTTATGGAGTGTTGTCAGCATAAAACAGTCTGTCGCTCCCCTTGTGCGGTTCAAAAGTAAACTTTTAAAACAGAAAGCCTTAAATATACTATATTTTAGAAAACAAGATAAGTTCAAGCGTTCTGTTTCATGTAAACTGCAGTAGAAAGTACACACCATAACACGAGACAAGTCAGCAAAGCTAACAGCTAACTCCTGCATTTAGTTTCCGAACTGCTCGTTGGATTTTATTCTTCAGCTGAAACTTCAAAATATTCCGACAGTTTGTTTAACAGTAGTGTCATTGTGAAATGGGTTGTTACCTTTAACAGACGGTCGTCTAAGCCCATTTCATGAAACTGCAGCCTCTCCGCGGCCATGTTTCCTCCTCACAGCGTTCACACGTGCGTCGCATTCTTTTGACGTCATTGTTGCCTTCACGGCTCTACCTACATACAAACCTACACTAGATAGATAGATAGATAGATAGATAGATAGATAGATAGATAGATAGATAGATAGATAGATAGATAGATAGATAGATAGATAGATAGATAGATAGATAGATAGATAGATAGATAGATAGATAGATAGATAGATACCATTGCACAGATATTTACCTTGTTTAAAGAGACTCCAGTAATTCAACAGAGACAACTGACAGTTTGTGGATAGACTTAAAAAGGACTGTTTACTCATGATCCCCATGCAACCTGACAGAGCTTAAGCAGTTTTGCACAGAAGAATAAGGTAAAATGTGTATCCAGATGGGCAAGGACAACTGAGAACTATCTACACAGGCTCTATACTGTAATTGTGTCCAAAGGTTCATGTGATGAATTCTGACTTTGTCGAGTGAATACCTTTGCAATCACATATTTTTATTTAATTAGTGTTATTTTGTAAAAATCTGTTTTCACTTTGACACAAAAGAATCTTTTTTGCAAATCCTTGTCAAAAACATTAAATTAAATTGACAGTGACTCAATGTCAAAAAGCAATGAAAAGGGAAAATTTCCAAGGGGGTAAATATTTTTTAAATGCGCCATAAGCAGGTAGATGCACTGTTAAAAAAAACAACAACAAAGAAACAGCTATGGTCAAGCCAGTGATTCTGAAAAAAATACACAGATTAAATAGTCAGTGTCTGAAACTAAAGAAATCAAATGTTCATTTTACTTGCTGTCTTAATGTCTTGATAGTGGGTGAGATTAATCAATTGTGGTTTTGTTTCATACTAGATATATAAGCTAGTCTATTTTTCACCTTATTACAGGAGGCTTCAATATGCTCTACTTCATTTCATGATAGATTTTTGATGATTTTTTTAATGCACTTCCCCCGTCTGACCTGCAGATGGAGTCAAACACTGCAGAGACTCAACTACAGACCTCCATTAACAATAAACATACAAAAAAGCTCCATCGTTGGAGCAGAACACACTGGAAAATCGCCCCTCAGAAGAAGCGGAAGAAGCCGTTTGTGGTCCGGGAGAGAACAGCATCACCCTGGGTGTGTCTCTGAAACGGGAGCACAGTCGTGCTGCGGCTTGGAGGGGGACTTGTTGAGAGGATGGAGATGCGGCTGCAGCAGGTGAACATGTCGGCTGGATGCTGAGCAGCAGAAGCAGCATCTGGCTCCTCATCCCTCCATCCTCCACAGCTGATACATGAGGCAACATGGCCGCAAAGCAGCGCACCCTGCACAAACACTGATCCACGGAAGAAACCCCAACACAGGTACATATATATGTATTTATTTATTTATACTGTACATGGGGAGATGCTGAGCCAAATACTGTTCGAGTCACAGCTAAAGCTACAGGTTAATATTTCTCATATATATAAAATCGAATATTCCAAGAATAAATGCTGTAACTAGAACACAAATCAAATGATATTGTATTTTATTCTAACGTCATGTGTGTTATTTGCTCCAGTGATTTATGAGAGTCATGTTCCTGTCTGCTTTCCCAGACTAGATGGCGTTCATGTCCCGGTTTTCTCGGTCCCGGAGCAGCTCCAGGTCTCCGAACCGAAAAGACTCGGAACGCGCCTCCCCGAACCTGAGCGTGTCGGAGCTGGAGAGGCTGCTGTACACTGGCAAGACGGCCTGCAACCATGCAGACGAAGTGTGGCCGAGGCTCTACATCGGAGACCAGTGAGTTGATATCATAACAATATTGATAATGAACTTTATCTCTGAACAAAACTGGGTTCAGAGGTGCTTTCCAAAAAATAGTGCGACAATAACGGATCACAAAAGACACTATCGGTCATTCAAGGAAAAATCCCTAAATACCTCCACTTGATCTCCTCAGAATCAGATGGTTTTTATATGTACAGTAACTTCAGTATATTTACTGAAGCCCTGCAACAGTTTACCTTCATGCTATGAATATTTTCAGAGTTACAGGCCCTTTTGTATATTGTCATAAGGGTGGTCTCTTAAATTGCCTTACATTTTCCAGCATTTTTCAGCCTTATAGCTTCAAAAGTACAGGAGATAGACACATGAACGTTCAAGACTGAAAAAAAAAAACCCTGAGCTCCATTAAAACTGCATCCAAAAATTAAGTGAAATTAAGTATTTTTCTTCAGCACCATTTTTTTTATAACCAACTTTGAGCATTAATATTATGGGATATATCACAGTTTCAACTCCAAAACTGCATCAGTTTGTGACAGATTCATAAAAACAGACATCCCTGGATGTGCTATCTGTTCTCCAGGGCTGTGCAGAGACCTTTGGAGGGGCAGGTGCTCAAAGTTAAAAGGGGGCACACAGAGCACAAATTTGAAACACCAGACAGAAACATACCTGACAATATAACTGGCTGAATTATAGTAACCCATATTCATGAAGAACGTGACATGGAAGGGGTGGTGCAATGGTTAAGTCTCTGGACTGCTGATCAGAAGGTCATTAGTTCAAACCCTAATGTAGCCACCATTGGGCCCATCAAATTATTATTTTTAAGTTGTATTTAGATCACCATTAGACACTGGACTGTTTAAATGTGGCTACTCTTCCTGGGGTCCTTGCTTTTAAATGTCATACCTTTTCAAGACATATACTGTATAGACACGGATTTGCTCCATGGTGCTGATTCTTAATCTGCCCTTTATTATTCGTAGTGCTAATAATAAAGTAAAAATGAATAAATGATATAGAAATCATGTATTTAAATGTATTTGTGCTTTTATTCAGTTTGATTATCCACTGTGTGCAAGACAGCAAAGTTATAAAAGTTATATATTTTATATTTATGCATATTACATTTAATTTGTCTATATAAATACAGATGTTTTAAACAAGTAATGATATCTTTAAATGAGAGGTTGAGAAAATCACAATTCAAATTCTTCTAATTATTATTGTATTTATACTGCAGTAGTCCAAAATTATGTGAAAATGCATGTACATAGTTTTAGTGAAATAACATAACCTATGCCTCAGTGCCTCTAAAAACACAGGAAACACACTGCAACTCACTGACAGTAAAATAATACATCTCTCTGATGCACTTTGCCCATGACAAAAGAAACACACAGAAACAAAAAGAAGCCTGACATTTTATCCTCTCAGCATGCTGTGTGTGGTTAACCAGCGGCCTGTAACTGATGACAGGTGTGTGTAGAGTCACACACTCACAGGATGCTCACTTCCCTTCATCAGTTATCTAGAATACACCGTGCACAAACGAATACCGCTGCAAAATCTCCTCACCGGACCATCAGTTGTTGAAGTCCTCCCTCGGGTTTCCGGTTTCTAGACTAGCGGCGCTAGCGCTGAGCTACAGGCCGTCTGGGCACCTCGGGGCAGTGAGTGAGGGACGTCTACGTAGAACATTTGACCGACCGAGGGAAGATCTGAATTATTATTAATTTTATTTTTGTTTTATTTATTATTTTGGGCTTCAAATACTTTTACACACACACACACACACACACACACACACACACACACACACACACACACACACACACACACACACACACACACACACACACACACACACACACACTTACAAATAAAAAACCAAAATTAAATAAAATTTAAAAAAACAACTTTGACAAAAGGGCACTTTGGGCATCAAGGGGCAAAGGGGCAGGTGCTTCAGCCCCCTCTGCCTCCCCCTCTGCACGTGCCTGCTGTTCTCTGATAACTGACTGGAGAAAACTTTAAAAAAGAGCTGCATTTTGGGTAAACTTTCAAGGGGTCCAATCGTCAGGTGGGATTGGTGGCTGAGGGTTCAAAATGCTGAAACAATAACAAGAAAAACACTCAGTTACAGTAACGTCGTGCCGCTATCTCACAACGATACAGAAATCTTTAACAAATCTGTGGATTCAGACTATAAGCTGCATCACTGCCAAAATCTAATCACTTGGTCCTTGTGTCATTTCTGACCTTCTTTGAAAATTTCATCCAAATCTGTTCGTCCGTTTTTGAATAATATTGTGCACAGACAGACAGACAAACCAACGCCAATCGTCAGATAACTCCTCCACGTTCCTTGGCGGAGTAACAATGATCTTCCAGGTGAAATTCTTTATAACTCAAACAAACAGCTGCATGGAGGAAGTGAATCACTTCTGATAAAAATCTGTACATTCTCACCACAACAAGTTCTTCAAGTCAGCCTCAAAGCCAAAAGAGAAGAGCAGGTCAGCCTCGTCCACCACCAGCATCTCCAGGGAGGAGTGCAGGACCAGGTTCTGGGCGTTGAGGTGGGCGAGCACATGGGATGGCGTCCCCACCACCACGTCAGGTTTCTCCATTAAGATGGGTCTGTCCACCAAACACACACAAACCAATACATGACAATTAACTATAAACTTCACATCTACACTCTGGTGATGTAAGAACATTAAATATGCACAGGACTGTGCAACATTTTGAGGCAATTCAGGTATTTAGAGTCTTATCAACATCATTAGATTCATAGGTTTATTTTGCAGCTGGACAAACATCCAGCCAGAGTTATAAAGAACCATCTTCAAGTATGAGAAGAAGAATCACAGTAATGTTGCGAACAAGCAGATAAACAAACGGACGAACCACCGCTGATCGTAACACAACTCCACTGCGTTCCTTGGCGGAGTAAAAATTAAAAAGTAAGAAATTTCCACCGTTACATACTTCCAACTCTGAAAACATTTACAATATGAAGGTAAAACTTTCCATGACTTCATTAAATATAATAAAGTTATTGTATAAAAAAAATTGCTAATTCTGAGTGGGTCAGGTGGGACATTTTTTCAGATTTGGTGGATTTTATACAGAATGACCCGAAGCAAAAAAGCACCAATCAAACATTACAGGCAACATAATAAAGTATCAAACAAATGTCAGTCTGTACGTAATATTCATATTTTTAAACTGAGACTCTGACTCGGCTGTTTTTGCTGGGGTTAAAACCCACTTAATTTTGAGCGTGGGCTGTGGTGTTATTACCTGCAACCAATTCTCTGCTCTGATGGGTTGAGGTGCAGAATAAGATATCAATAGCTCTGAGATGCAGAGTGGATCCAAACCATTAAAAACATGAATGGCAAACAGACATTAAAACATTAAGCACTGGAAGACAAGAAAAAAAAAGCTGCAGGGTAAAGTCCAGTACTCAGAATTTTGCATCAGCTATTTGCATGAATATACTTCCATTATCAATACACCTTGGACAGGTCACCAGTCTATCACAGGTCTACATATAGAGGCAAACAATCACACTCGCATTCACAAGTTACAGACAATTTAGAGTTGCTAATTAACCTCAGCATGTTTTTGGACTGTGGGAGGAAGCCAGAGAACCTGGAGAAAACCCACACATGCACAGGGAGAACATGCAAACTCCATGCAGAAAGATCCTGGGAAGGCGGGGAAGTTTTTCCTTTGTACTTACTTCTTACCTCTATACTTCTTGTGCATTTTTATGTACCAATATGTTCTCTTTCTGCGTCAATTTATGGTGGAAATGTCTTCATTTATATCAAGGAAAACAGAAACGATTCACAATATAAGGAAATACAATTCAATAAGGCTTTTGGAGTCTGTGTTACTTTCAAAGAGTTGTTCTCATAGATATATGGGCATGATTCACTCTTCTGTCCTGTTTTGTGTTTTTTGTTTCGGGAGGTAACTTCTCTAAATATGGACCTAGCTTTTATTTGAATTAATTTATAGACCCTTGGACAGTGGACTTCTGTGGAAATTCCTTGGGCAGACATGACACAAGTGTCTTATTTTCTTTTGTGTGACATATGAGCTATAGTTAGCAACCACCCCCCACCCTCCACCACACACAAACACACACAAGCACACACTCTAACCAACCATTTTTTTCCAGAGTGATTATCTATGTGCAGTTCTATTTATTTTTGTTTTCCGCATTTCCCTTTACTCCATTACTCTACATAATTTATGTCATGTGGAGACATGAAGAACAGTTTGACTGTCTGAGCTGTGTTAACCTCCTTCTCTCTGCAGAGACATTGCATCAGATCGGCGTGAGCTTGCCAAACTTGGCATCACACACATCCTCAACTGTGCACAGAGCAAGTGGCGTGGAGGAGCCGAGTATTACGCCGGCATGAACATCACCTACCACGGCATCGAAGCCCATGACTCCCCTACATTTGACATGAGTGTCAACTTCTATCCTGCTGCTGAGTTTATCCACAAAGCCCTCACAAGTGGAGGTAAGTCTCAGAATTGACACTACAGTTCAAAAGTTTGGGGTCACCCACATAATTTCATGTTTTCCATGAAAACTCACACTTTTATTCATGTGCTAACATAATTGCACAAGGGTTTTCTAATCATCAATTAGCCTTTCAACACCATTAGCTAACACAATGTAGCATTAGAACACAGGAGTGATGGTTGCTGCAAATGTTCCTCTGTATCCCTATGGAGATATTCCATTAAAAATCAGCCGTTTCCAGCTAGAACAGTCATTTACCACATTAACAATGTCTAGAGTGTATTTCTGATTCATTTAATGTTATCTTCATTGAAAAAATCTGATTTTCTTTCAAAAATAAGGACATTTCTAAGTGACCCCAAACTTGAACGGTAATGTATGTGTGTTTAACAGAGCATTCTGGGCACAGACTTCCAAAATGTTTCTCAAAGAGAGTTTAAATAACCAAAAAGCTACACAGCGGCTATAAAGAGGTGCAAAACAACCACAAAGTGATGCAAAACTATCATAAACAGACTTAAAACAAAAAATGGAGCAATACAGAACAACAACTCAGAGATGCACAATGACCACAAATAGACTCAAAACAAACACAGAGAAACCTTAAAATCACCACAAACTTTAACACAACCACAGTGAGACACAAACGGCAAAGAGACTCCAAACAAATCCAAACTGAGTTTGAGCAGCCTACAGTCTCAAAACAGACACACAATGAAGCAAAACAGCCAAAAAACTTTAAAATAATCACAACGAGGTGCCAACAGACTCAAAAAAGAGGAACAGGAGTCAGATTTAGATTTGTATTTACATGATAATGACAATGGGGAGGTTAACCCCAATATATTATGGGATGCAGCTAAAGCAGTACTCCGGGAAAAGATCATCGCCAGGACAGCAGCACTGAAAAAGGCAAAGAATCAAACATTTCTAAGTCTACGGGAAAAACTGAAGGACCTGGAACAGGCACAGATACTACAAAAAGAACCCTACACCTCAAACCAAATTAGGGAAGTTAAACAGCAAATAGATAAAATCTTAAGTGAAGAAGTTGAAAAAAACATAAGGTTCATGAAACAAAGATATTACGAAGCGGGCCCCAAAGCAACTAAACTATTAGCTTGGAGACTCAAAAAACAACAGGCAGATAACACTATTCACAAAATAAGAGACCCTGTTACAAAAAAGACAACCCGCTGTCTAGATGGAATACACAAAGCATTTGAAACATACTATAAATCTTTATACTCCCAGAAAAAGCAGGTTAGTAAACATACAATTACTGAATTTTTGAATTCATTGGACCTACCTGCACTTGGCAGAGACAGTAACAATAAACTTATATCACCAATAACAAAAGAAGAAATAGGAAAAGCTATTTCAAAATTAATAACTAATAAATCACCTAGCACAGACGGTTTCCCTCCAGAGTGGTATAAATCTATGAGCAAACATCTGCTGCCGCTGTTGGAGCCCTGCTTTAACCACACTTTGAGAGAAGGACTCTCCCCCCCATTGTGGAGGGAAGCCTTCATATCAGTAATCCCCAGAGAAGGAAAGGATAACTTAGACTGTAAAGGTTATAGACCTATCAGTGTTCTTAACACAGACGACAAACTCTTTATGACTGTCTTGGCAAACAGACTGGAAGCTGCCATGACCTTTTTAATCGATGAGGACCAAACAGGATTCATAAAAAATAGACAAACTCAAGACAATATAAGGAGGACCTTACATATTATTGAACAGATAAATAAGAATAAAGCTAGTGCTATAGTTCTCAGTCTGGACGCAGAAAAAGCCTTTGATTCAGTTGGTTGGGAATTCCTTTATTTAGTGATGAACAGATTTGGCTTCAGTGAGGATTTCATACGCTACATCCAAACCCTTTATTCTTCCCCTCACGCAAGAATTAAGATTAATGGTCACCTTTCTAATTCAATAACTCTACATCGTGGTTGTAGGCAGGGCTGCCCCCTTAGCCCTAGCCTCTTCAACTTATTCATTGAACCCTTTGCCCAAGCAATACGTCAGGAAAAAGGTATACAAGGTATTTCTATTGGGGGAATGGAATACAAAATTAGCCTGTATGTAGATGATATATTGGGAAGGATAGGAGATCCAGATTCAAGTCTGCCATTATTAATGAAAATCTTTGAAAGTTATGGGGAATATTCGGGATATGCCCTCAACATGCACAAAACCCAGATAATGACATTCAACTATACAACACAGGAGGTTGCTACAAAATACAAATTCAACTGGAATTCATCTTACATTAAATACCTTGGAATCAGTTTATCTAAGGACCTTTCACAACTATTTAAAATTAATTATACCTATAACAATAAAAGAATATTTGACGATCTCAGTGGGTGGGACCTGCTTCCTCTTGACTTTGGTGGTAGAATAAGAGCTGTTAAAATGAATATCCTTCCTAGGTTATTATATAATTTCTTAGCACTACCAGTAGAAATTCCCCAGAGACAATTTAAGGAATGGAACAAACACATCTCATGATTCATTTGGAATAAAAAAAGACCAAGAGTCAAACTGACCACACTGCTGCTGCCGGAGAGGGAGGGGGGCATGGCCCTACCATCGTTGAAGGATTATTATATATCAGCACAATTAAGACCCCTAGTGTGCTGGTGTAACCCCTCTTATGTAGCCAAATGGAAGACTATAGAGTTATCACTAACAAACATACCAATACAATCACTACTGGGTCATGGGGTAAAAACTAATGAGACACCACAGACAACAAGTCAGTTTATAAATTTCTCTTTGAATATATCGGGGGAAGTGATCAAACGCTTCCAGCTCGTAAATGAGGTGAAAATACTTAGATGGCTGGCATATGACCCGGAGTTTAAACCAGCAACTTTGGATCAGAGGTTTAGACATTGGGCTCATTGTGGAATTACATCCATGTGCAAGATTGTTAAAAAAGGAAAATGTTCTTGTTTCAGTAACCTATGTGAGATGTATGGCTTGGGCAAACAAGATCTCTTTAGGTATTTGCAGCTACGGGATTATTTCTGTAAAACAATAAAAGGATGCAGCCCATCGGTCGTCACTCGAATATTCATGGACGCTTATAACTCAGGCAACAACAAAGGACTTGTAAGCAAGCTTTACCATGCCCCCACCTCTTTGAAGATGGACACCACAGACTACGTGAAACAAAGATGGGAGAGAGAGCTGAACATAGAAATAACACAGGACATGTGGCTGAGTGCCTGGAAAACACAGGTATCCTCCACCAACTCAAAGACTTGGAGGAACTTCTGCTGGAAGAACCTAATCCGATTCTTCATCACTCCTAAACAGAAATCAAAACAAACTGATGTCCAATACAACTGCTGGAGGGAATGCGGAGAGGTCATGGCTGATCACACTCATATATTTTGGTCTTGTCCCAGGTAGCGGGAATCATATCAAAAGTCCTAGGTTTTAATATTGGTGTGACATTTATAACTCTTTATCTTGGGATCATCCCTGATGGTATGAATGCAAATGATGTTTACCTTCTTAAGATTTTGCTGGCAGCAAGTAAAAAAACCACAAAACATTGGCTCCAGAAAAATTGCCCTACCACAGACCTCTTTGTCAGCATTGTTAAGCAGCTGCATACTCTAGAGCAAATGACCTACTCCATAAGACTCCAAAAGGACCAGGGAGAAAAATGATGGAGAAAATGGTGTGTGTATTTCGCTGCTGAAATAGATAATTAACCACTATTGTCATTATGATACACTGTTATTGTGATGCACAGACTTGTAATTCATCCCAAGACCCTCATCTCTGTCTTTATTTATCTAATTTACCTTATTATCATTTCTTTTATTTATATGTCTATTTTTAAGTGTATGTATATGTGTATGTATGTATGTATGTACATATATATAAAAATTATTTATTATTATTATTATTATTATTATTATTATTACTATTATTATTATTATTATTATTATTATTATTATTATTATTATTATTATTATTATTATTATTATTATTATTTATTTATTTATTTTTTGCTAGTATCATTGTTGATGTTGGGAATACGATTTCCCTGTTCATTGTTCCTTTAAAAAAACAATGTTATAAATAAAAAGTTTAAAAAAAAAAAAAAGAGGAACAGAAGAACCACACTCCAAAGACTCCAAACAACCACAACAAGACTTTAAGCAACAAAGACACTCAAAATGACCCAAAAATGATCCAAACAGATTCGAGCAGAAAGGCTCAGAACAGCCACAGACTCAAAACAGTCACACAATGATGCAAAACACACACAAAGGGACTCAAAACAGCCACAAGTTGTAAAGCAACCTCAAAGAGATGCCGCCAGACTCAAAACAACCACAAAGAGACAAAAAATTACCACAAAGAAACTCAAAACTGCAATAAAGTCATTCAGAAGAATGACTACAAAGAGACTCAAAACAACCATGAAGAGACTTGAAACGACCACAAAGAGACTCAATATTACCACACAGGGACACAAATGACTAAAAAGTAACTCACAAAGAGAAAAAACATTACCACAAAGAGATGCTCCAGATACAAATTGAAAAGCAAAACTGTGACTTTGTCAATCAGACATAAATCTTTTTTAAGCTAATTTTTTTTGCCTTTCTTGTAGAGGACAGTGGAGAGAGACAGGAAATGTGGGAACGACCTGCAGCAGATGGTCATGGGTCAGACTCAAACCATGGCCACTGCTTTGAGGACTATAGGCCCTGTTCATGGGTTGCCTGCTCAACCAGTTGAGCTACCAGGGCACCCAATCAGACATAAATCTAACCCATAACATCTGGAAAACGTGGTCCAGATCAGATTTAACCTCCTGTTGTCGTGTGTGTGCAGGTAAAGTGCTTGTCCACTGCACTGTGGGCGTGAGCCGCTCAGCCACACTGGTGCTGGCCTACTTGATGATCAGACAAAACCTTACGCTGGTGGAGGCCATTAAGACAGTGAAAGACCACCGTGGCGTCATCCCCAACCGAGGCTTCCTCCGCCAGCTCAACGGCCTGGACGGCATCCTGAGAGAGAGCCGCAGAGCGACGCCACAGAGCTGCAAACACCCCCAACACACACACAGCCTGAGGTAGCAGCCAGGTACACTGAAGGAGGTAAAGCGTGACACTGCAGCTCTGCAGGGTTGGACTGATACCAGTGTCTCCACACTCAGTTAATTAAATTTATTGTATCTGTTGAACCCTTAAGCCTCTAAAACAGCAGTAAAGCAGTGAAGACCTGTATTCTTTAAGATATAAAGGGTGCAGTATCTGTGATGTTGTCTGAGCAAATTCTAATTAAGAACCGAACAGAGTAATTTGCAGCATATGCCAACCTAACTCTGTCTCGATCACACAACTGATTTCAACGCGAAATCCAAATTTGTGTATTTTGACCAATAGCAAGCCCTCTTGACAGTGCTCAAGGCAACACAGAGAAAAAGGAGGAACTGCATCCCAGAATATCTGGTTCTTTGATACAAAGTCAAAGGCACAGGCTTGTGTACATTGCTAAGAACCAGCCAATCACTGAGTGTAATGTTCAGTCACATGCTACTAGCAGCGGATGGAGGCTAAACATGTTTAAGGTGTTGAGAAAACTGATAAATGACTACAATTCAAAACACATCAATGAAACAATATCAGACTCACCCACATACACATTGCTGAGCTGTAAAGCAACCTAAAAGTTTAGAAACATCCGGTTTAGATGATATTTACCTTCATATCATGCTTCCTGTATGAATTTCAAGCCGTAAGTAAATTTTAATCAAACTTCAGACCATTCCAGTGAAATCTATGAAGACATGAAGCCTATTTTTATTGCTGCTGCTGTTGGAAAATGCTTCAGATCTCTGCACTAGTATCCAAATCTTGAAATTATCTGATTTATTGGAAATAGATCAAACGATGGCTTCTAATACATAGATTATTTAAAATTATTCTCATTTAATAAGGTTTGGACAGTATTATCACTGCCTCCTGGTGTCACCAGGTAAATCTTGCTAGTTAGGGGCAGCAGCTGTACAAGGTGCAAGCAAAAAGTTCTTAGACTGTGGCTTACTCCAGGTCATTGGACAATAGAAGAGCTGCAAACTCCAGACCAGGGGATGGAGCATCAAGTCAGGATCCCCAGGACCATGATTGCTATAAATTCATCTGTCATGGTTGGATTGTCAGAGTTCTACTGTAACATCTTTAGGGGTCTGAAGGGGAACATTCGGTGCAAATAACCTGAGCTGTGATGTGGTGCTCAAATGCACCATGTTGCCAGTCACAGTGCAGTAATTATGGATGTGTTTTGTGACCATAACATCATCATGGTTACGCTCCACCTGCCCAACTGTCCAGATTAGGCTCCCTGCAAATTCTTCCTGTTCTCCAAAATGAAATTCAGCATAAGGGGTTGCTGTTTGGAGATGGAGAGCCTATCACAGATTGTTCTTGACATGCTTACAAGTGTCACAGGAGCACTGGGAGCAGCCTATTACTGCACCAGTAAACTAATTGAAGTAAATGGATTTTGAATGTTAAAGGCAGAGTCTCAGAACTTTTTGATTGCACTTCATAATGATGACTGACATTTTTGATTAATCTTATGATCAGTTACAAGACTTTTAACCCTGCTGCTCTTATTTTCTTATTTAATGGGGATCAGTTCAAGCATTCCTATCTGCCAGCCTGGATTTTCTATGTCAAAATTGATGGACTAAAATGGGCACTATGCCTGCCCTGGACCATATATGGTCCTGACTCTTTTTTCTAATGAATATGTTGGTTAAACCCATGATATCTACCCTCAGAAAGAGTGTTTCTCAGTGATTCTTGCCCATAGCTTCAGTCATTGCAGGTCTTCCCTCAACTTTTTTACATTCATTAAGTGCCCTGAATAACTCATTCTCTAGTTGTAGCCCAGGTCTAAACCAGCACAGCTATGTAGCCTATAGTATTGTCATAGTCCGTATACAATTACTATCTGTTTGTGAATAGCAACATGCAGTATACAGTACAATTTTTGCTTTCAGTTGGGTGTTGAATTAGTTCAATGTGTTGTTTCAATCCAGTGTATTTCAAACGCTCCTTTTGTATTAGATGTGTACTGATCTAAAACTCACACATCTATTAAACATCTTCCAGTCTGGTGTACCACTTCACCTTTACAGTGACTGTTAGCTGTCCAGAGTAGCCGTACTCTAAGTGATAATTTAATATGCCAGCACAACAAGTGTTTAGAGTAGACGTGCAGTGTGAGAGAATACCACAAATGTGCCATTGCAAAAGCTACCAACTGCCTGGATGACAGGAGAGTGCACACATAATGTTCAGTGCAAGTCATGCAAAGTCTGCTCTTTTGTCTCAGTGTTAAAAGTGAGGCTTCTGTTCTCATGCTAGTGAAAAACAGTAGAAGATCCAATGCTGAAATTTAAACCAGATTTTCAAATACCCTCCTGAGTGTTATTATAATGATTACCTCAAGTATCATGTTTGAAATACACTTTTTGTGACTTGTGGTTTTCATCTGTGTTGTTTTAACACCACCATGATGATGGGAAGGAATGCAGCAAAATGTATATAAAAATATGGCTTTGTACAGTCAGTGGAAATGTAAAGGTTTAGTTTGAAATTCTTGGGAAGACATTTATTTGCTTTCCTTAAAAGAGTTGAATGAAATGACTGGTGCCACTCTAATGTCTAAGTGTGGAGCTGGAGTTAGGAGTCAATTGGCCTAGATTAGCATAAAGACTGAGAACAGGGGGAAGCAGCTAGCCCACCTCTGTCCAAAAAATAAAAAACAAAAAAATCACAAACTTAAAACAAAATAGGTATCAAACTAAAGAAAAAAAGAAAAAGATTTAAAAAAAAATAAATAAAAGCACATGTTACAAGTTAATAAAAAGTCCATCCACTTATTATCTTTATCTATACACTGCTTAATCCTCATTAGGGTTGCAGAGGGGCTGGAGTCTATCCCAGCTGACTTAGGGTGAAGACAGAGGACACCCTGGACAGGTCACCAGTCTATCACAGAACTACATATAGAGACAAACAATCACACTCACAGATAATTAACCTCAGCATGTTTTTGGACTGTGGGAAGAAGCATGCATGCACAGGGAGAACATGTAAACTCTATGCAGAAAGATCCTGAGAAGGCCAGGAGGTGAACCAGGGATCTTCTAGCTGCAAGGCAAAAGTGCTAACCACCAAGCCACTGTGCAGCTTTAAGTGCAGACTTTCAGCTTTAATTTGAGGATATTTACATCTAAATCAGATGAACAGTGTAGGAATTACAACACATTATATGTGCCCTTCACCTTTTTAAGGGATAAAAAGTAATTGGATCCCAGGCCGAAACGCAAACCGGTGATCTTGTAGCTGTGAGGCAACAGTGCTAACCAAACAAAAAGTCCCAAATTAAAAAACAGAAGTTACAAATTCCAGGTGTACGAGTCACAAATTAAAAACAAATAAGTTCCAAATCAAACAACTAATTTCCAATTTAAAAAACTTTAGTCACTCATTTAAATTTCACAAATTAAAAATATGTCATGAATTAAACACATGAAAATCATAAATGAAAAACAAGCAAAAAAAAAAAATCACATTTAGAACACAAAGCTACAAGTGAAAAACAAATCAGTCTTTGCTATGCCATGCTAAGCTAAATTAAATGCCTCCTGGGTCCACCATCCCACAGACATTACAGTGGCATTGATCTTCTCATCTCATTCTCGAATGTAAGTAAGTGTATTTCACAAAATATCAAGCTAATAATTTAAAGTGTTTTGCATTGTGGCCTTGGAAAGCAAGGCAGAGCAGCAAACGATCTGGACACAATTAGTTTAAGGGACAGTTTGTTTTCATTGTGTGATAAATAAATACCCATTTGCATCGTAGCTGGCTAATTGCGGAGGTTGATCAGCCCCAATGGGCCACATCTGACTCCTGTATCCTTATACCATAGACTGTATGTAAAGATTAATGACTCAAAGTCCTCATAGGCAAGTGTTGCCAAACTGGTGCTGTTATTTATGGCTAATGAGACCAAACTCCTGTCTTCTAAATAAATGGACAGAGGGTCATAACTGCAAAAACCACTAATCTAATCTTATAAAAAGCACTGTGCAAACACATGGCTGGCTGGAGTTTTCCTGGTTTAGACTGTTAAAAGCAGATGATTGGTCTTTTGGGGGTAGGAGTTGGACATGTGTAACACAATCACCGTCTCTGATGTTACAGAAATCGCCCATAAATTTCTTCTCTTAATTTGTTCATATGGAAGGGGCGGGATTTAGAGCTATACTGCGACCAGCCACCAGGGGCAATAAGAGTGTTTTGGCTTCATGTCTGAGCTGTCACTTCATCTATCTTTACATACAGTCAATGTATTATTTAAAAAAAAAATTCAAATTTGCGCATTTTGTGTAATATTTAAATCGAGGTATGAAGTTACTCCCAAAGTCCAGAATCAGCCGGTCAGAAATCCTCTCTTGCTACATTTTGTGTCAGGAAAACGGAGTAACATATCATGATGTCCTCTCGACAGCAAAATCTGCCTTTCTTAAAAAGCTTTCCTCAATCTATTAGGTTAAAACACACAGGAGGCACTTCTAAAAATAAAGAACTATCTGTGGTCAGTGCCTGTCTAACCATTATGATCTTTACCTTTGCTGTATTGGATCTGTGTGTTTTGTATTTGTGGTTTTATTGTGTCATGGTGGTTGTTGGTCTCAGTTACCTGTTTATGTTCTCATTACCTGTTTGTTTTCTTACAGAGACCTGTCTATTGGAGAACTTGAATTCTTTTGATTTATTTTTGTATCACTCTCTTTGAGGTTCATTAGAGGAGAAACTGGAAAAGGAGATGTTGATGCCTTAATCTGTGTACTTCGAGTTGGTTTTTAGACTTTTGTTTCTACCATTTTATTGTGAATAACACTGAGCATTGATTACTTTGTTTTGATAACTTCTGTACTTAATTGGAAATAAAAAGAAAAACTTCTCTCAGACATGTTTTACTGTGTTTTCATTCAATCTTTTATGTAATCATTTCCTTTAAATACTCTTATTCAAATCAGCAAGAAAATAGTTTGTGTTGGGCCTCTGAAACAGACATCGCTGCCCAGAAAGCAATTGAGCGGCTGTTCTGCAACCCTCCAAGATATTACATGTTCTTCATAGTGTTGTTGCAGTTAAATGGTTTTTTTTTTTTTTTTGGTGATGCCTGCAAGGCTTTACCATTCATGTTACATTGTAAAAAAAAAACAACAAAAAAACCCCCCTGCAAAATCTGATCCAAGCTGTTTTATATTTGGTATGTGCCTATAGGATACCATTGGTCCTAGATAATACATACTTAATTTATTGTAGTTGTAATACCTGGATGCATGATCTCTTACTGTTTAATACTGTAGTGACCCAAGGAGGCAGTGACTCAGGCTATACAGGCAGCTCATGTTGGAAAACAGAGTAATGAGAGGATTTTAGCTTAGCTTTTAACAGGCCACCATGACAGAGTATTCTGAGATGCCAAATGGCCTCCGTCCAGTTTTCAGACATTTCAGACATACAAGTGATGAAGAAAATACCAGATACTACGGATACTTCTTTTGCTACAGATAATTACCATCATGTCACTCCATTTCCCACAGTTAGCCACAATTCTTTTATCTTTTATTAAGTGCTACTGTCTGCCAGACCCCCTCTTACCTTTTGTTGTTTATCAGACTTCTTGATTCAATTACCATTTTGTTCTGTTGTCTTACCCTCTTTCACTGATTAGCAACCATACGCAAAATAACTACTATTCACCTTGGCAGTTACATACAGCTCCCTCCCTACCATTTGATCCTTCCTCTGACATTCCTATAAAATGTGTACCCTGAAAATGCTCTGGGTCGACTTACCTTTGCAGACCCATACTCTGTGTCAGTAAATCTACTGTATTACCAGAAATACCAATAAAACACACCACTACAGCAAATTTCAAAGGACCAAGAGTCAAATTTCTTCAACGCAAGCAATTCTGCATGGGACAAATGGCCACTTTGCTAAGTTTGTATGACCAACTAACTGACCATTGATTGGTTGTGCCGCACTTAATGAGAAAATGATTCAAATTTACATCACCTGTGTGACAATGGACACAAACAAAGGATCCGGCTGAGGATTATGATGTCATACACAACCATTCAAAAGTCTGGGGTCACCCAGACAATTTCATGTTTTCCGTGAAAGCTCACACTTTTATTCATGTGCTAACATAATTACACAAGGGTTTTCTAATCATCAGTTAGCCTTTCAACACCATTAGCTAACACAATGTAGCATTAGAACACAGGAGTGATGGTTGCTGGAAATGTTCCTCTGTACTCCCATGTAGATATTCCATTGAAAATCTGACATTTCCAGCTAGATGAGTCATTTACCACATTAACAATGTCTAGACTTTGTTTCTGATTCAATTAATTTTATCTTCATTGAAAAAAAAATGCTTTCCTTTCAAAAATAAGGACATTTCTTTGAACAGTAGCGTTGATCAGTTACAAAATGTCTTGATTGACTCTGATCCTGAACTTTAAGCTCAGATTATACTGAAGGAAGAAGACCTAGGTGATCCTCAGCTCAGCTCCCCATTTAACCACTTATAGTATTATCTGGTGAAGAGTATGTCATCTGCAGTGGTAAAAAACAAAAATATATTGATAGATAACAATGAACATTTTTACTTTCAATGAATTAATCAAAATGTAACATTATGATCACATAACACGAATACTAAAATATAAAACATAAGCATAAATTCTCTCTAGGAAAAAGAGAGGACATGGACATGTTTTATTTACACCATCATCATTTTATTCTGATTTTGTTAACAAATGTGGCCCTTAAAGGACAGATTAGAAGGTACAAAATATTACAGAACAAATGTCAACACAGTAGACAAACATTTTAAAGAGGAGAAAGTGGGTTCACTGGGTGTTTTTTCTAGTGACACTGCTGATACGCTGATGCTTAGAGTTTAACTGCGATGATATAGGAGAGCAGGTGGACATGAAGGAGGCGCACTATTTTAGTTCACCACAGTCGGCAATGACAACCTTGCCTTTAGGAGTGCCACTCTTTGTGCCTTGCTTCTCTATCGCCTTGACAACATCAATGCCCTCCACAACGTTGCCAAACACCACGTGTTTCCCGTTGAGCCTGGAGAGCAGAGAGCAGATTAGTATGTGAGAGCGACACCTGAAGCTGTTCATGCTCAGAGAGGAGCTCACCAGTCGGTGGAGGCCGTGCAGATGAAGAACTGCGATCCGTTAGTGTTGGGCCCTGCGTTAGCCATGGACAGTGTCCCCATGCCCATGTGCTTCAGCTGGAAGTTCTCATCAGGAAACTTCTCTCCATAGATGGATTTGCCTCCAGTTCCATTGTGGTTGGTAAAGTCTCCTCCCTGAAAGAACAAAAAAGACCTCAAATCCAGTTGGCTCAGCACACATGGCAGTCATAAATTAATCTAAACAGAAACAGGACAAATTCCTTGCTTTAACTGTACCTGGCACATGAATCTAGGGATGACACGATGAAACGTGGAGCCTTTGTAGCCAAAACCTTTCTCTCCGGTGCACAAAGCACGGAAATTTTCTGAAAAACACAGACAATTCTTTAAAGATACATGCACCAACTAAAATACAGGAAGAAAATCTAGAGCAGACGTCTTTTTAACTTTTTTCCTCTCTACATCTGATCATCAGGCCTTTCCCTCTAATCCCGTGTATCTGCCATACTGCTTATTACAGTAATACTGCTAACATGGACTAATAAGTCAGTGGGCCCCTCGGTACAGGGGTTAGTCTCTGGCAGTTTTTAGTGTCTGTGTGTTCACTTTCTGTCTCTTTGTGGTAGTTGTGAGTCTTTTGTGGATGCTTGGTATGTCTTTGTAGTCTTTTAAGGGCATTTTTAATTTGTCATTCTGTTGCATCTCTTTTTGGTTGTTTTGAGGACATTTCTATGCAGTGGAGCACCTTTGTAGTTGTTTTGAGTCTGTGTGGTAGTATAGTATGTCTTGTTCATTTATTTTTACTCCACCAAGGAACACAGTGGAGTTATGTGACCATCGGCATTGGTTTGTCTGTCTGTCTGTCCATTCGCAACATTACTCAAAAACTAACTAACAGATTTCGATTTCATTTTCAGGAAGGTCAGAAATGGCACAAGGACCAATTAATTAAATTTTGGTAGTGATGTGGCTTATAGTCTGGATCCACGGATTTGTTAAAGACTTCTGTATCATTGTGAGATAGCGGCATGACGTCACTGTAACTATGAAAACAAGTGAACACTATGTCAGCTGCCTGCTGATGATCACATGATTGCGACCCTACTACAAATCCACCGCTGCGGACTTATCGGGACCCGTCCCTTGGAAATGATATAAGGAACAATTGATTAAATTGTAGGGGTGTTTCCGAGTCCCATCAATTCCTGCCACCCGCTACATATTTAGGTCACTCCGCCAAGTTGATTTGAGTCTTTTAAGTTGTTTCACGTCTCGCTGAAGTTGCTTTGTATCTCTTTGTCATCATTTTGTGTGTCTTGTGGTTGTTTTGAGTCTCTTTGTGGTTATTTTCAGTGTCTTTGTAACTGTTTGCATCGTCACATTTAAGATGTTTTGCATCTCTTTATGTCTCTTGTGGCTATTTTGTGTCTCTTTGTACTCGATTTTGGGGCTTTTTTAAAATTGTTTTGTGTTTCTTCAAATTTTTTTGAGCATTTTTTATTCCTTTTCAGTCTGGGGTCATTTTAAGCATCTTTGCCATTAGTTTGTGTCTCTGTGGTTAATACAGCATCATTTGAGTGATTGCAGTCATCCCTCGTTGCATGTCCTTGTGGTTGTTGTGCCGCTCTTTGGGTTAGTTTTGAGCCCTATTGTGGTTGTTTTGTGTCTCTTGGCGATGCTTTTACTGTCCCTTTGTTGTCATATGAGTCACTTTAGTTAATTGTTCTGCATCTTTTTGTGGCTCTTTGAGGCTCTGCCATTATTTTGTGTCTCCATATAGATAACTTTCATTTCATTGTAGTTGCCTTCACTGTAGTCTTTTTGCATCTTGAGCTCTTGCCGTGTAGGCCCATTTAGTAATCCAACCATGGCTGCTGAAGCTGTTTTCCCAACTTTCTCCTTGCAGAGGAGACAAAAGGCACATTTAAATCACAAAAACATTAATTCTGCTCAGAACCTCTCTTGTTATTGTCCATGCTCTAAAACAACTTGTAAACATATGGTAGTTCTTATAAAATTCTAAACAGCTGTATCCAATTCTTGGGCATGGCTTAGCAAATATAACAGTCAAAGAGCCTCACTGCAGCTTTTCCAACAGAAGCTAATATAGCAACCACTGTATGTACAAAAGAAGCATACAGGCCATTAATCCCGCAGTATAATTAGGTCATATACCTAACAATGGCTAAGTAGGACAGAAGCAGTCAGTCAGCAATGAATCATGCAGGTTTGCTTGTTAGAAGAGTCGTTAATGTTGTGAGACAGAGCAGGCAGAGCTGTCCACCACTTGTTTAGAGCTGCCAGAAGATTTCAAGACAACAAGACTTCTTTTCCTTTCTCTTCTCCTTCTTATTAATCACAGCAGCTCTTCACTGTTTACACTCTCATGTACCTCTCAGCCTCATATTAAGACTTGCTTCATCAGCATGTTGTGTTCACACTGCATCACCCACAGCTTCGACCCATATTTAGAGTAAATACTGCTGAAGATGAATGGGGATGCACATTTTTTCCTACCAAACATAAATACATTTTTGGTGTGGAGAAAATATAAGCCTGTGCAGGTCTGGGAGCATTGAGCTTTATTTTCTGGCTTACCTACCTGCAGTCTTTGGGACAACATCAGCCCGGAGCTGCAAACAAACAGATTTCAGTTAGTGGTTGTGGCTGTAGCTCAATTTTCAGTATCGATTTCTAACACATTTTTTTCAGCAAATCGATAAATCAAAGGTCAAAAAATTTTGAATGTTGTACAATACAACGTATACAAATACATTATAGCGTAAATATGTTACATGAAGCGGTAATTTACTATCACAAATGTCACGGAAAAGCAAACAAACTTCTCATCTGAACAGCTGAAAGCAGATATTGTGTGGTGTTTTTGCTTGAAATAATTAAAAATGCCTTCAATGTTTATTTAAACATGGAACCGTTGAGGCCTCATTCACAATGAGGTCAAGTAAGAAAATAGAAGATGTAGGCATATGAATAAGAAACTTGGAAAACAATGACAATAAAATGCTAAAAGGAAAATTTAGTAAAATAATAGAAAACCATCTGAAACAAATTAGTCAGGTAAAACAAGAACAGCTGTATAGTATAGTATAGTATAAAACCTTGTCTCATAAGTTGTGTTTTGTTCTGCAAGTTATTACAGGTTGTAGATGCACAGTGAGTAAGAACAGCCACCACAATATTATTATAATTTTTTTAGTGTATGTGTGTGTGTTTTCCCTGTTTTGAAAAATCAATAAAAAGAAAGTAAACAAAAAGAAACAAAACAAAACAAAAAACAGCCACCACAGAGTTATCTAATCATTTGAGTGTGTTTGGTCATTGTTTACTTTGTTTTTCTGTATTTTTAAAATAGATGAAAATATTTAGAATATTATATAGACTGGCAATTTACATGCATAAAAATAAAATAAGCTAATTATAATAATAATTAAGATCTATCAAATTTACAAGACTTTTATATACAGTTAAATGTAAAAACTATTATACTTGATATGTTCTTAAATGAACACTTTACTGTTTTATTCAAGGTAATGAAAAGGTATTTTTATAGATGGACATACCTTTTTTTAGTAAGATTTTTATGCAAGCTTACAAACTTTTTAACAAAATTCTATAATTAAACCCAACAAATAACATTGTTTTTGTTTAGTCAGATTATTTTTTATTATGAGATTATTCGACTTAATTTAAAGGTAATTTACTTATTTTTACACATGTAAAAATCTTACAGTAAATCTTAAAAATAATACAAATGACCTCATGTAAAATTACGTTTTGAAAATTGTATTTTAATTTAGTAAAATGACTGTATTTTGATGGGTAGAATATTTTCTGTCATTTTGCGGTATCTTGTTAAAAATATGAATGTTTTGAACAGATTATTTTTCTGAGTTCACTCATCAATTAATTGGCAAAGAGTTTTAACTCTAATTGTTGCTCTTATTAGAGCAGAAATATTAAATCTGACTTACAGCCTGACCTGCCCACTGTAACAGCAGTTCTACCTGAGAATTTACATTTAAAATAACGCTGAAAAATGAAGATTATCAAATTCACAAGACTTTTATGTGAAGTTACATACAATCTACATTTAACAGTATATTGTTGTAATTATCAAAAATAATAATATAAAAAAGATACCACCAGTCAAAAGTTTGGACACATGATCCCATTCTATAGTTTTTATTTAATTATTTTCTACATTGTAGATTAATACTGAAGACATCAAAAATCTAAAAGAACATATATATGGAATTATGTTGTAAACAAAAAAAATCTTAATCTTCAGTATTAATCTACAATGTAGAAAATAATACATATAAATAAAAAGAACTGAATGAGAAGGTGAGTCCAAACTTTTGATTTTATATTTTCATGTTATACATTTACATATAATTTATTTATTTTTACAATAGAGATCTGACAAATATACATGATTTGTATCAACAGTCACCTGCAGGTCATCTCATTGCACTTCATATGAACTAGATTCTTGCAATTAAAAAATAAATTACTTGTTTCACAAGAGTATTTTGACTTTTTTTTAAACAAGATTTCTATTCACATAACATTATACATTAAAACCAAACTATTTTTTATATTTAAAAAATCTTTAAAAAACCCAACTAGTAACAGCGCTTTTCTGCAGTATTATACTAACCCACGTTTATTGGTAATTTCAAGGTTCTCCACATCCCTCATTAAACATTAAAAGCCAAAGTAATACAATACGGCTTGAAACTGTATTTTAGTTACTGCATAGGTCATGACATTTTATACAATTTCTATTATTTTACAGTATTTTTACAAGATTTCGTTGACAAAATAGTTTTTATACATGTAAGTATCATCTGATAAACATTACAAAATCATAACAACCCACGATTTCATGTTAAATTCAGGCTTGATACTTCAGATGGTTATTCTCTGTTCTTATATTTGTTTGAAATGTTTTCACATTTAAAAAGATGTATTTATACATTGTGTTGACTAATTAATTAACTGTAATTGTGTTGCCTCGTGAAAAAATGTGAGGTAAGTGACCTGCAGATTCCAGCTGCAGTCCTGCTGTTGCTGCTGGGCGTTTCCTGCAGCTCACAGCCTGATCATTTGGAAGAGTTTTTACCTGATTTACTTGCTTTTCTGGACATCCACACAGTTAACTGTATTATATTGTGATGAAACACACTCTGGGGTATACAAATCTGACAAAATGGAAGACTGAAAGCTGCAGGAGAGAAGTTGACGCACTGCAACATGTCGGTCAGGCGTTTAAAAGCTGTAACCTTAAATGCAACTAAAAGTGAGGTTGGAGACGTGAAAATGCTCCTCTTACCTCCATGATGATCCTGCCGGCGTTAGCTCCATCCATGGAGATGTCAAAGAACACTCTGGGGTTTCCCATGGTGGTGTCAGTGCTCCCAGGGTGTGATGGTGATTCGCTCGGTGAATCCTGGCGACGCGTCAGCTTCACTCCGTCTGTCCAGCTCCGCGTTTTATAAAGCTGCTGTGGCGGTGAGGTCAAAGACGCACTCAGCCAATCACAGCGCAGACCCTCTGACAAGCTCCGCAACAGACGAATGACAAGTAAGATGGGCGGGGCTAGTGGCTGGTCTCTTCGGCAACCAGAGAGGGCGGAGCAGAGAGGAGAGGCTCTGTGAAGCCAAACCATAACAATGAAATATATTTATAGGCATATGCATTTAGGGTCTTTGACGAATTTATTAAAGATCTTCTAGAGATAGAAAAAAATCTGATGGGTCAAAAGCATACAGACAGCAATGTTAAGGTTTGGTTAAATGTCCCTTAGGTTCTTGATATAATAATAATAATTATTATTATTATTTTACCATATGTATAAAGCACCCTTAACACTTAGATCAGGAGTGTCAAACTCGTTTTAGTTCAGGAGCCAGGTTCAGCCAAATTCGATCTCAAGTGGACCGCACCAGTACAATTACAGCATAATAACCTATGAATAACGACAACTTCAAATTTTTCCTTTGTTTTAGTGCAAAAAAGTACTTTCTGAAAATGTTCACAGTTAAGGAACTATCTTTTTTGAAAACATTATGAACAACCTGAAACTTCTTAAGAAAAACAAATTCAATTTCAAAAAGATCTACAGTATTTACAAAAGGTACAAAACATTTAGTCAAAGGTATCTGGAACTAGACAAAAACAACAAAAACAAGACAAAATATTACAAACATGAGACACAAATGACAAAGAATGGACAAACGACACAAGCGAGACAAGAAAAAGACAAAATGACAAAAACAAGACAAAAAACAACAAAAACAAAACACAAAATATAAACATAAGACAAAAAAACACAAGCGAGACAAAAGGAAACACAAAATGACAATAACATGAGACAAACAACAAAAGTCAGACAAAAAACATGACAAAAAACAACAATAACAAGACAAAATATGACAAAAATGATGAACACATTGTCTAGAAATTATTTTTGAAATTATTGTTTAATAAATTTATAATTTGTAGTTAATGTCTTCTCTGTAATTTTTACACTTTATAAAGTCATACTGCGGGCCGGATTGGACCCTCTGGAGGGCTGGTTTCGGCCCACGGGCTGCATGTTTGACACCCCTGCCTTAGATGCATAAGTGGGTCAAAAATGACCCGATGAGGTTGATTTCTTGCAATATGTTTGTACTGAAAAGTTTTTATCATTTCATATTCTGGCTATTCCTCAAAAAACAGATTTTTGATATCATTCCATTTAAATTTTTCGGTTACCTTTTATACTTTTTAAGAAATTATAATATTTGCATTACTACCCCAAGCTTCCATAAGAGTGTCAAAAATTACCCGCATGCATTCCCCATAGAATGTCATGGAAACCTGTGATTCTTATCAATTGTGGCTGTCAGGAATATATTTTCTGTGGGCCACACACACTGTCACAATGGTCATCAATCAGGAAGATTATTTTACACAGCAAGACCTGATACATGTAAATATTATCTACATTTTTTGCCTCAGAAAAAAACTGTCATCAAATTGATATTTTTCAACATACTTGCACATTCATGACTCTTGTGTGAAAGACTACGCATTATTATTATGTATCATCAAATTAGCCTACTGTACAGTTAGTGTATGTGTGTGTGCATTCACATTTATTTATATACCTACATACTGATGTCATTCAAAACATTCTGTTCCTTTTATGTTTCCTCATCTAAAGTGTCATGGCTGCTAGGCTTACAAGAGAAATGGTCATCCAGATGCTGAATGATGGAGAGGCAGTTATCTCTGACATCTCAGATGATGAGGACCCAGATTATCGTCCAGCTGGAGGTGTCAGTCATCCACCTGGAAATCCATCTCTCTTAACTGAACAGGATCAGTCAGACACAAAAGATTCCTCTGATGAATCCTCTTAAGAAGAGAGTGAAGTCCAAACCATGTCCAACAGAATGACTCGTAAGGACTCTTACTGAAGCACCGTGCACGTTACCTCTCACCCAGAGCAGAACACCAACACCAAGCCATCCTGAGACGCTGGTCCAAGCCTTACAACCATGGTGAGAAATAAAATAAAGAGGACATAATAGAAAATAAAGAACTAAAATTAATTAAAGCTTAAAAATAAACTTCACATAAAAGCAAGTCTATAAAAGTGGGTTTTCAGAAGTGGTTTAAAAGAAGTTACTGACTCTGCAAGCCTTAACTCCTCAGACAGGTTGTTGATGGCATTTAAGTCAAGACTTTAGGGAAGCCAGTCTAAAACATTAATTGTAGCCCTATTTAAGTTTATTCACCACTTTAAGATCAGTCCTTTATTTCTCCCCACGCCAGGGGAAGTTCACATTGTTACAGCAGCTTATGTAGCAATAGACGTAGTAATAGAAATAAAATAATAATAGAATAGTAGTAATAATATTTACAATATGTACAGGGATGAGAAATGAGGATGAAATAGTACAGTATAGACACACTGTAAGACAATGGAATGTAAAGTGGCTTGAAAAACTTTTAAAGTATGTTTGAATTCATTGTCTTGTTGTAACATCCAACTGCATCCAAGACCTAACCTTCTCACTGATGATTTTAGGTTTTCCCGAAGAATGTGGAGGTAATCCTCATTCTTCATTATCCCATTGACTTTGTGTGAAGCTCCAGTTCCACTCGCACCAAAACAGCTCTGGAGCAGAATACTACCACCACCATGCTTGACAGTCGGTTTGGTGTTTTGGGGATGAAGGACCTCAGTTTCCTCCTTGTCTTTATCCATGTGATAAGCAGCAAACTTCAGTCAAGCTTTAAGGTTGAGTTTCTGGAAGAAGGATTTCCTTCTTTCACAGCAGCTTCTCAGTCCTTGGCAATGCAAAGTAAGCTTAACTGTGGACACTGACACTTGTGTTCCAGCAGTTTCTAATTCATTGCTGATCTGCTTTTTGCCGATTCTTGGTTGACTCTTGACCACCTTGACTACTTGTCTCTCAGCAGCGGGTGGTAGTTTTGTGTTTTCGTCCTGATCGTGGCAGTGAAACGACTGTACCATGCACTATACATACTATTGTTTGCACAGATGATTTTGGTATCTAAAGCTGCTTTGAAATGCTTTGTTTTTTACTTCACCAAGGAATGCGGCAGAGCTATGTGACGATTGACACTGGTTTGTCTGTCTGTCTGCAACATTACTCAAAATCGGATAAATGGATTTGGATGAAATTTTCAGGGAAGGTCAGAAATGACACAAGGAATAAGTGATTAGATTTTGACAGTGATGCAGCTTATAGTCTGGATCCACGGATTTGTTTAAGATTTCTGTATCATCGCGACGTCACTGCAACTATGACAAGTGAACGCTACGTCACCTGCCTGCTGATGATTTCATGATTGCGATCCTACTACAAATCGAGGGCTGTGGATCACGAATTGTTGAAAGATTTCATCCATCATAAATCATATGACTGAGCAGCCTTGGCAGAGTACTGCACTGTCTGAGTGCTTTTCTTGTTTAGATCTGTGCTAGGCCCCAAATTGTAGTGTTTGTGGCTAATCCTAATAAGTGTATCAAATTATTTAAATTGCCTCAGGAGTCAGCAGCTGTAGTCAATAAAATCACAAGAAGTTAAGAGGTCATGGTGCTAAGAAATGGATATTAACACAACTGTGGACATCTCCAACACTGATCATTAAGTTGCTGTATGTATATTTTTTATATATTTTGTCATATTTAGTCCTTTTATAAATCTATCAAAGAACCAAAATGTAGGGTTGTTTTCTGTGACAATTCAGTAGATGAAATTTTACAATTAAGTATTCAGTTCCTTATACAGACCAACACATGCTTTGCTTCCATACACATACAAGTCATCAGTAAATATCCAAAACAAACCATTTTTGTCAAATAAAGTGATTTTTAATTTTGATTCTGAGTTTGAGGAGGGGGACAAAATAACTGTAGGTACAATGATGATTATGATTAAAAAATAAATAGAAAATAATGGCAATTACAATGTGTTACAAAATATGTGGAATAGTTTACATATTAAAAAACATTTTTTTCTAGCAAATTTGCAGTTAAATAGTCCATATTTTCCAAATATAGCATTATTGTGTTGCTCAAATTCGCAAAGAACATTAATCATTGCTGCCTTGTCAGACCAGTCGGAAAATCCTTCATAGAAAAACGTCAGCTTTAAAAAGTGGTATTAAGAATAATTTCAACCTCTGTAACTGCATGAACTCGATGTCAGCTGACTGCAAGTTTTCTGTCATACATGCATCACGAATGTATGTATGACTGCGACATTTTTACAGTTGCTTTATAGTTTTCTAACATACAGTATGTATACAGTGCCAACAATGATCGATTATCCAACTAATAACATTAAAATTACCATGATTAACAATTCATTTGGTACACACACGTTCTCTAATGAAAACAGCTGATTATACAGGACACAAACCCGCGTCATGATGGGTTATACATGTCAAACCATTTAAAAACATACAAACGGCTTTCAGATGGCAGAAAATGCCACGAGACATAGCTTGAAACCCCCCCAGAGAGGGTGAACTGACAGAGGGAACAGTGGTGGTGGTGGTGGTGGGGGGTTATATTCATATTTCACAGTGCCGAAGGAAGTCGGAGCCACAATGAACCTCGGCGTTCTCCCAGCTTCACGTATTCTAAATGTCTTCTGTACATGTTGGCTGTATTTTCTCGCATTTACTCAATGATCACTTCATGCTTAGATCCTGTTCATCTCATGCCATCTTCACTAGGTTTAAAATGAAACGCTTACTATTCTATATGTTGTTATTGCTAATAATTCACATAAAATGACCAAAACCAACAATTCTGGGCCTCATGCAAGAATCACTTAGTTCTCAAGTTATTTGCAGCATTCATCAATTTACACAAGGTTAAAAACAATCATTTCACCTGAAATCACAGCATCTTAACCTGAATGATATCATAATTAAAGAGATTTTATTGACCAGTGTTTTTTGTTAATATTTTGGTATTTATTTGGATAATTTCAATAATTATTGAGAGGTGTATTATATTACAAGTAATTACATTTTTTAAATTTGGTGATAGGACCAAACAAAAAAAATTTTGGTAGCAGTTTTTATTTGTAGCAGTCAGCAGTGACTACACCTGAAATTTAAATTTTGAAAATCTGAATTAAATTTTGAGCATAACACAGTAATAAAACAGAATTAGAATTAGTTGACCAAGTCATAATAATTTGTAAAATAATTCTTATTAATATTTTATATTTGTTTTTTCTTACATTTTATTGGGTTTATGACCAAAATCAACAACCCTGCACACATTTGTATAAACAGATTGCTTCTCAAGTGATTTTTAGAATTCACAGATTTCAACATTTTAGAAAAAACTAACTAATCTGTTAAAA
Organism: Amphiprion ocellaris; assembly: GCF_022539595.1. Classification (NCBI taxonomy): domain Eukaryota; kingdom Metazoa; phylum Chordata; class Actinopteri; family Pomacentridae; genus Amphiprion; species Amphiprion ocellaris. Next base: position 20,860,420 of record NC_072782.1, on the reverse strand, counting down.
TTACAATTGCATTTTTAAAATCTGAATACATTTAGTTTCTCCCTTGATACGGTCATTCACTAAATTCAAGTTTTTGAACAAATATTATTTTTGAACAAATATTTATTGTATTTATTCTTATTTAGATGATGTAATTATTATTTTTAAATTGTAAATAATTTTGTTATTACATAATAAGTTTAAATATTTTTTCCTGTTTTTATTGGGTTTATGAGCAAATCCAACACTGCTGTTACATACTGGGCCACATGCAGGAACTGCTTGTATCAACAGATTGTTATTTGTAGAATGAATTTGAACATAATAATTAACAGATTATATTTTATGAACCTATTTGAGCAAAGCAACTTATTTGTTTCAATATTCACTTTGGCAGGTACTTCAGGAAGGTGTATCAGGGTCATCACAAGTAAAAAAAAAATAAAAATAAAATAAGGATAGCTACAGTGGTTGACCTAATGAAATGAGAAAGTATTAACTACTTAATTAACTGGCAGCATCTATGGAGCGATAATGTTTATCTAAACTTGCAAAATGAAGCAAAGTGGCTTTGTTTATTTCATCATTATTTTACCTCCTCCCCAGTGGCTCTTAGTTTGGTTTGATTTTAGTTCATTCTTTATTTAGACTCTGAACCACAAAGTCCTTCGAGATTTAAATCATGACTCTCTGGGAGACTTGGTCATCATGATAAACTATACAAAAATAAAAGATAAAATCCACCGTGATTACTTACAGTGACCCTGGTAAACGATCACAGCATGTTTAGGCAGGATGTACACAACTGTTCAAAAGTTTGGGGTCACATAGAAATGTCTGTATTTTTGAAAGAAAAGCATTTTTTTCAATGAAGATAACATTAAATGAATCAGAAATCCAGTCTAGGCATTGTTAATGTGGTAAATGACTATTCTAGCTGTAAACGGCTGATTTTTAATAGAATATCTACATAGAGGTACAGAGGCCCATTTCCAGCAACCATCACTCCTGTGTTCTAATGCTACATTGTGTTAGCTAATGGTGTTGAAAGGCTAATTGATGATTAGAAAACCCTTGTGCAATTATGTTAACACATGAATAAAAGTATGAGTCTTCATGGAAAACATGACATTGTCTGGGTGACCCCAAATTTTTGAACGGTAGTGTATAGGTGTTTTCAGGTCCTCTAATACAGTTTGTGGTGCTGCTAACTGTTACTTTTTGGTTTTTGAAAGTAGGACTTGATGATTTATGGTCTGAAAATCTTGATTGCATTCTTTGGTAAAGGTTTCAAAGTCATGAATAGGTGACATTCAACAGTTTTTGGTAAATGAGACTCATACAAAGAATCCTCAGTCACCTTCAAGAAATCTGCAATTGTTTCTCGAAATTATTATAAAAATGAATTTGACTTTGAATATCTTTTTTAGGAACCCAGTGAAATCAAAGTATTGAGAGATGGAATAACGTAGAGTTGGTTTCAGTGCTTTCATGTGATCTTGACAATAAGAATAATATAGAATATTACAACGGTTCCCAAACGTCGGCGATATTTGGGAAAGGACTACCAGGTAGACGTATTTATGCCTGGCTTTTTCCAGTCTTTAAAGTATTGCTGTGTGCTGCTCTGAAAAATTCTTGCAACGCAGATATGCAGCCGGATCGATCGATGAATCACTGCTGCTAAATTAGATCATGGGATTGGGATTAAGATACTTGATACCAGCATCAACAACTGCTTCATTAATTATTTGCTGTGCCTCTGCTGTTCTTTCCTGAAGTTGGACACAATTATATAAAATAACTTGTATCAATAAGGAGTATATATGGGTGTGTGTTTTTTATTATGAAATCACTTGGAATGCCCATTTTAAGGCAAAAAGGGGCCAGGTAAGAGGCTCTGGAATGAAAAGTTTGTGTCTGGCAAAGGAAGAACCTGTTAAATTTTAGTGTGGAATTGGTTTGGGTTGCATACCACAGGAAAGTGGAGGTCTTCACTGTCAGAATGTCCTTCTAGTGTCATAGAAATTTAGCCAACATTCAGCTGGACACTTTTGGTGTCTAGGGAAACTTTTGGATCTGTGCAACAATTTTTACTTTTAGTGAGTCTGAACAACATCTGGATTTACAGTATAAATTTGGAAAGATAAGTTGCAGTAAAACCTCAGACAATGTTGTGACATGTAGACGATCCACAGCAGAAAAAGTGTTTGTTAACATTGGGAGCATGTAAGAGCCCAGTTTTCAGACTTTAGGAACTGCCGTATTAATGTGTCCATTAACTCCCATTATCCTCCACTTATAAAACCTATAAATAGAAATTCTCCAGCCTGTGGTTTGTGTTGTAGTTTAAAATGCTGGTCTGCAGTCGGAGCCTGAGTACGGTTCTATTCTTCATACTCAGTGTTCAGTCCTACATCCACACTGTACTGAGACGACTTCAGAGTACAGCAGGACACTTCAGAAAGGAACAGAAACGATACGCAAAAACACCACCACACACACACTCACACACACACTGCTCTTATACACACACTGACGGGCACACACTCACACACTGCTCTCACACACATAGACACAGGTAGTGGGTGCAAACAGAGCCGGTGCTGCCTTCAGACGGCAGATAGAAGTAGAGGTTGGACTGGAGGCTGACCGGCGTGGACATGAACGTCATATCAGTTGTTCTCGAACAGAGACAGCAGGTCGTCGCTGCTGTTGTTAGGGAGGTCTGGGGGACCCAAGTAGGACAGCAGCTCGTCTGGATTGGTCAGCTCGGGAAGAAGCTTTAGGACAGACAGTAGTAGAAAAACAAAGAAAGTTTATAGTTTTTGTCAGATTTTGAATAAACATCAAATGTGCAGTTTTAGATATTGCAAGTCTGGGTCTGTGCTTAAATAAGCATACATGTTTCCAGAACTAGATTTAGTTTGTTCAAAAAGAAAAAAAAACAATTAGTAGAAAGAACTAAGTTGCACTAAAGAATATCACTCAGAGGAATAATTTCCTGCAGTATTGTCTGTCTGTCTGAGTACGTAAGTAAATGGAATAGGATGAAATTTTCAGGGAAGGTCAGAAATGTCACAATTGATTAAATTTTGGCAGTGATGCCTGGTCTGGAACCACGGATTTTTAAAAGATTTTTGTATCATTGCGAGATAGCGGCACGGCATCACTAACGATGACAACAAGTGAACACTACGTCTGCTGCCTGCTGACGATCACACGATTGTGACCCTACTACAAATCCATCACTGCAGACTTATCGGGACATATATCGGAAATGATACAAGGAACAATTGATTAAACAGTGGGGGTGTTTCCGAGTCGCATCAATTCCCGCTACATATTTGGTCAAGCAATTCGGTATCCGTACATAATGTACACATGCATAACACACGCATGTGCTCAGCGCAAGGTCATTTTGTTTGTGGGTACATCTATATTAAATGACCACATCCTATGTTACTGTGATTTCTGATCATCAATAACTAATAAACAAATGCTGCATTTCTAAAAAAAAAATTAAAAAAAAATCTGCATTTCTGACAATGCCATATGGAGGAATGAACATCCTTGGCGGAGTACAGTGCTCTCTCAGTGCTTTTCTAGTTTTGTGCTGTGAACTACTTTCATTGGGTATTTTCACATTGTTACTGCTACTACTACTGCCGATTTTGTAAGTAAAAGTGCCTTTTCCAAGCAATTTCATACTGGCTGGCTGTGACTCCGGTACAGAACAGGTTACACACGTGGACAAAATTGTTGGTACCCCTCGGTTAATGAAAGAAAAAACCACAATGGTCACAGAAATAATCTGAATCTGACAAAAGTAATAATAAACAAAAATTCTATGAAAATTCACCAGTGAAAATCAGACATTGCTTTTGAACCGTGGTTCAAAAGAATTATTTAAAAAAATAAACTTACGAAACAGGCCTGGACAAAAATGATGGTACCCCTAGAAATGACTGAAAATAATGTGACCATAGGGACATGTTTAATCAAGGTGTGTGTAAATGTCTGATAAATTGTATTATTATTCTCCTGCACAGTATTGTGTATGTATTAAGAAGACATTGTAGTCCTGCAGTGCCATCTTGTGGTCTGTTCCGCTTTTATTTTGTTAAGCGTGCGTTTCTTCTTCTTCTGTGGTTTTTGTGATGCCGAACTTCCTGTTTCTTTGTCTAAACAACGTTGTGCTCACGCATCATTGGAGAAACGGTAAAAGCTGTCTAAAAAAGTAGTTATACATCACATTTATCTGTTTGAATTGTATTAAGGAAAGGTTTACATTGCAATTTACCTCATTATCCTGTATTCGTAGCTCTGAACAGCGACGTGTGTGTGTATATCGAGCTGGAGAGCATGCTAGCTGATGGCTAACACTTAAATTAGCGCCCTTGGAACGGCGGAATGAGGTATGAAAATGTTAAATATGCATTATTATCAGATGAGTTGCGTTTATTTGTATTGGATCTGAACATGATTTATATGTGAATTGTTTGTGATACTACAGTGAGGCATTTTGTGTTCTGTTTAATTCTGTAGTTTTCACGGTGCTTATGGTACACGGTGCTGGTCGAGAGTGAGAATAAATCAACACCCGTTTGAAACTCTCAGCGTCTTGCTGAGTGAATCCAAGGGGTCGCTACAGTGTGTCCTCTAATTAGCATCACAGCTGTCTACAAACTTGTAATCAGTCAGTCGGCCTATTTATAGGGTTATAAGTAGTCACTGTGCTGTTTGGTGACATGGTGTGTACCACACGAAACATGGACCAGAGGAAGTGCAGGAGAGAGCTGTCTCAGGAGATTAAAAAGAAAATTATAGACAAGCATGTAAAGGTAAAGGCTATAAGACCAACACCAAGCAGCTTGATGTTCCTGTGACTATACTTGAACATATCATTCAGAAATTTAAGATCCATGGGACTGTAGCCAACCTCCCTGGACGTGGCCGCAGAAGGAAAATTGATGACAAATGGAAGAGATGGATAATACGAATGGAAACAAAAGAGCCCAGAACAACCTCTAAAGACATTAAAAACGTGAACTCCAAGGTCAAGGTACATCAGTGTCAGAACGCACCTCCGTCGCTGTTTGAGCCAAAGTGGACTTCATGGGAGACGACCAAGGAGGAGACCATTGTTGAAAACAAATCATAAAAAAGCCAGACTGGAAGTTGCCAAACTTCATGTTGACAAGCCACAAAGCTTCTGGGAGAACGTCCTATGGACAGACGAGACAAAACTGGAACTTTCTGGCAAGGCACATCAGCTCTATGTTCACAGATGCAAAAATGAAGCATATCAAGAAAAGAACACTGTCCCTACTGTGAAACATGGAGGAGGCTGTGTTATGCATCTGGCACAGGGTGTCTTGAATCCGTGCAGGGTACAATGAAATCTCATGACTATCAAGGTATTCTAGAGAGAAATGTGCTGCCCAGTGTCAGAAATCTTGGTCTCAGTCGTAGGTCATGGGTCTTGCAACAGGATAATGACCCAAAACACACAGCTAAAAACACCCAAGAATGGCTTCCGGTTTGACGAGCAATGGAGTAGGACGCCGCTTTCGTGGCTCCTGCAACATCACCCCCTAATGCTGAAATAAGCGCACCTTTTCAATTACTGCGGCACTACTTTGTGATCTGAAAGACTCAAGTTTAACTTTTGGCTGTCCAAAATGGGGAATAATTCAGAAACAGTGAAAACAAGCGACAGTTTTGCCCGCATAATCTCTGCGGCCTGAACAGCAAGCTGCCCCCTCACCCTGTAGTAATGATTCTCCCTCATCACCGTCATCAGACGCTGGTATGCTAACAGACATGACAACCCGCGATGAATTCAAGGCTGAATTAATATTATCGCTACGTCAAGAAATGTCGGCCAGCTTCAAAATAGAGCTACAAGCTGCCTTGGGTGAGAACTTAACTTTTATGAAGTCGGAACTTCACGCACTGAAAATGGAGCTAACAAGTAGCATTGCTAGCGCCCAGTCTGACATGAACGCTCTGAAACACACTGTGGACGAGATGGAAACCGCGCTGACTACTTGCTCTGATGATGTTACAACTCTCCAGGCTAAGGTAGAACAGCTATCCGCTGATATGATAAAAATAGAGAACAGATGTGAAGATTTTGAGGCCTGGTCCAGGCGCAGTAACATACGAATTGTAGGTGTGCCGGAGGACACAGCAGCCGCCTCTACTACTGAGGATGCTGCTTCGTTGCTTAAAGAAGCTTTCAAGCTTGAAAAAGAATCTCTTCTTGACTGCTGGCACCGCACATTGACACCAAAGCTGAAGCAAAACAAACCCCCTCGTCCTATAGTGGTCCGCTTGTACTACCACAAGGACTGTGTAGACATTCTGAAACGAGCCAGGACGCAGCAACGGATCAAGATTCAAGACATGACCATCTCTTTCTTTCCTGACTTCACTGTATAGATGGCACACGCCAGAGCAGCCTTCAAAGATGTCAGACGTCAGCTACGTGTGATGAACAGGCCAGGACTGCATTTTGGTCTCGTGTATCTTGCTTGTCTTAAGGTGTCCTACAACGATGTCCAGAGGGAGTTCAAGATACCCAGCAGATGTGGAAGCCTTTATTAAAACATTGGGCAAGTAGGATAACTGATTTAAAGGGTTTTACTGTCATTGTCTTTATTTCAACACAGATGTTGACTAATGGATGCTTTGTATATCACTTCATTTATAATTCTGTCATGTCCATTAACTGTTGCAATCTATAATAGTTCGGATCAGGACAGCCATTCTTTTGATTGTTGTTCATTATGTTTCCCACATCTCTACGATGGTTAAGTATTTAGTAGAGTTAAAATTTTTGATTGTGAATGGAGATAAATGCATATTGCTAGAAGTATAATTTTCAATTATTATGGTCATTTTTTTTTTATAGGGAACTGATAATTGAGATTGATAAATGATGTTAAAACAGGGCGTTAACATGTTAATATTTGAGGTTATAATCCTCCCTTGAGAGTGTTGTTATTCTTACAGGTATTATGTTTATGTATGTATGTATGTATGTATGTATGTATGTATGTATGTGTGTGTGTATATACACACACACACACACACACACACTAGTGGTGGGACGCGATTAAAAAAACTTACTGTAATTAATCAGTGCTCTCAGCTCTCGTAGAAGGCGGTCGCACTCTTCCTCGCTCCGTAGCTATCTCTGTTCCTCCCCCACACCCTCATGTCTTCTGCTTGCTGCATTTTCGTCTCATCTCGTCTGTCTGACTGACTTGGAGCGATCGCTTGGCACTGGACCTTCGAAACACCGATCATGGAATTGATTAACTGGTCTCTCAACGCAATTGACAAGATTGTCGCCACAAAGAGCACAGGCCTAGGGGAGCCTACCAGCCCGGATGGGAGTTTCGCCTCTGGTTACGTGATCGACGCCTGGGGGAAGTGGAAGGGGATCATGTGCCTGGCACCCCTATCCGTGGAGGATGTTTATATATTCGGATTTATGATGACAGGCCTGCTGATAATTGGCTTGTTCACTGGCCTGAGCTTCTGGAAAATCAGGAAGACCGCAGATAGAAACGACGTCCAAACACTGCTGGTCTATGCAAACGATCGGATCACGGCTGCCGATGCTCGGTATGACGAACTCAATCATAAGATGAACAATTTGCTTGGTGTGACTGTTGATGTGAGTTGCAGATTGGAAGCCATCAGGGTGAGAATCGCTACAGCTGAGGTCTAAAACTGTTGAGAGCAGTAGGGGAAAGGTGAAACTGCTCCTCTCCCGCCTAAACATGAAGGAAACTGATTACATTCTGGCGTCCCTGGAACAATAACAAACTCCTCTGGAAGTTTCATGGCCAAGAGATAGCTCTCCTAAACCCCCCCAAAGATTACTGCAAATCTAAGTGCAATCATAGCGATTTTATTCAACATTTAAAGACTTTCTGTAAACTCAAGCACTGTCTAGAAAAGTGGTCTATTATGGGATGGCTACACCGTTAGCCGTTAGCATGACTCGTAGCTAACGTTAGCTCTGGTGCTAACAGCAACATGTTTTACATTGAGGTGATACCGTCGGCTTGAAGTGACACAGTGATCAGAAAAGTCTTCGTTGTACAATTTGCTCACAACCAGGCTTTTATCCAAGCTGCCATCAGGAAGATTTTTAAAAGAAAACTTTCTGCACAGTCTCGTCATCCTTCACCGTTCACCAGTGCCTGACTTCACTCAGTGCTTCCTGTGCTTCTTCTTCATGGCTACAAACAGACTTTAGATTCATTACCGCCACCTACTGGGCTGGAGTATTCATCAGCGTTAACGGTGTGCCAGAAATGAGGGAACTGAGGAGGGTGCAACTAATAGCGTTATTTTTAACGCGTTATTTTCACTGTAATTAATTAATCGAAATTAACGTGTTAAGGTCCCAGGCCTAATATATATATATATATATATATATATATATATATATATATATATATATATATATATATATATATATATATATAAATATACATATATATATATATATATATATATATATATATATATATAAAAAAATAATTTTCATTTTTAGCATTTTTGAGTTGAACATGTATGGGAGGATTACCTTTACAAAACTATGGTTTCCACACACTTACACATTATTTCCACACATTTACATATTGTTTCTTTACTGAAAGTCCGACTTCATGGGCTTCACATACTCAGTCCACTTTGTCCAGATAGTGTAAAACTTATCCCTTTGAGTCCTGAGGGTAAAAGAAAGCTTTTCCATGGTATAGATTTCTTGAATTGTGCTAATCCAGTCTTCAATTGTCGGCAGGTCTGGTTTTAACCATTTCCTTGTTACAGCTTTGTGACTTGCTGCCAATAATATCCAGAGCACCCTTTGATCCTTCTTTCTCCAATCTATTACATTCACATTACCCACCCACATTTTTAAAGTTGCAGGGTATTTTACTGCCAAATATGTAATTAATATGCTCACATACATCTGATCTGTAGCTCAGTGAGTTAAGGGTTTACCTGTGGAGCTGCAGGTTGCTGGTTCAAGACCAGACCCTTCTTAAATTTAGGGGCAGTGGTGGCACAACAGCTAAGTCTCTGGACTACTAATCAGAAGGTCAGAGGTTCAAGCCCCTGATGCGGCCACTGTTGGGCCCTTGAGCAAGGCCCTTAACCCTTCCTGCTCCAGGGGCGCTGTACCGTGGCTGACCCGTCGCTCTGACTCTCCCAATTGGGGAGATATGCGGAAATCAGAATTTCCCCTTGTGGGATTAATAAGGGATAAAAAAAAAATAATAATACCGGTGTCCAATAAAGTTTTATCACTGAACAGTCCCAAAAAATGTGGAAATGGTTAGCCCCTGAGGACCCACAGGATCTCCAGTAGAGACCACCACAACCCTGATGTCTCTTTTGAATAGGTGTAGTAAAAAACCTGGTTAGATTCCTCCAACAAAGCTCTTGCCAAGTGTTACAACCCGTAGTGACCCATTGCACTCTACATAAGTTCGCCCAACTTTCATTTGAAATTTCCATATTCCCTTCTATTTCCCATCTTCTCTTAATGTAGACCGTATTGGCCTGTTTACCTTGTTGAATGGCTTTATATACTTTAGATATTATTTTCTTTTGAGGAAATGTTTTAATGTTAGAAAAGTTTGTAAGAACCCCAAGTTAGTTTCATCCCATGATGTTTTTATATTCTGATCAAAGTAATGTCTAACCTGTAAGTATCTATAGAAATCACCTTGGCCTAATCCATATTTGTGTTGTACAAATTCAAAACTCATAAACGTCCCCTTGTGGACAAAAGAGTAATAGCTAGTAAGTCCCTTTGAGACCCAACTTTTAAATATTTTGTCAAGGACATTTGGCTTGAAGTCAGAGTCGTACACACACCATCTGAGGATTCGAGACAGATTTTCCAAGCTACAAATATGCATAACTCTATTCCACGAATTTAAGAGAGATTCATACATAGGGTCATTGGTAAAGTTGGTATTAGTTTGCAGTTTTTTGTCAACTAATAATGCCATAATTGGTATGTCCTTTGTAACAGTCCCTTCAACATCTTTCCATCCTGCCGAATAGGTGGGCGAACACAAACAGATTAAAGGTCTAATTTGTGCAGCATAGTAATATTCCCGTAGGCAGGGAAGGCCTATCGTCCCTTTCTCTTTTATTAATTGCATTGTCTGATATTTTATCCTTGTTCTTTTATTTTGCCAAATATATTTTGCCAGTAGTCTGTCCCATTCATCAAAATGTTTTTGAACTATCTGAATTGGAAGACATTGAAAGAGGTGAAGGAAAGGAGGAGGATAGTCATTCTAATTGAATCAACCTGAGAATGTAGACCCAAAAAAGAGACATTATTCCATCTTTGTAAATCTGATCTTATTTTTGAAATTAGAGGTTCATAATTGGCCTGAAACATTTCAGATGGATCCTTTGTCAGTACAGTTCCCAAATATTTAATGCTATTGGCATCCCATTTCCATTTGTATGCACTTTTAATTTTTGTAGGTGGATTGTAATTAAGCTTTAATACCTGAGTTTTGGAAATATTGATCTTATAGCCTGAAAAAGAGCCATATTCATCCAACATTTTCATTAATTTGGGAAGCGACTGAGTGGGGTCCGCCAGAAATATTAGTATGTCATCAGCAAACATCAAGAACAAGTCTATTCTGGAGTGAACATTGTGTGCCCTAGAGTAATGAGTGTAGTCACGACTTGTCTGATTATTTTCCCTCCATATGTCTACAATTCCAACGTCTTTCATAAAATTGTTAATTTTTTTATAAATCTTTTTGCTATCAGGTTTACCGTTTGAACTGTCAACTTTTGGGTTTAATCGAATGCTAAAATCTCCCCCACATATCAAAATGCCCTGACTTTTTGTTGTAATGGTTTCAAATATCTGTTTGTAGAAGGACCAGTCGCTACCTGGTGGAATGTAAACATTCAACAAGTTCACTAAAGTTCCATCAATTTTACTTATCATAATGTACCTTCCTTCTTTATCTTTGAGTTCAGATATAAATTCAAAATTTACCACATTGCACAGCAAAAAATCGCCACTCCTCTACGTTTTCCGGTGCTATGCGAGGAGAAATATACTTTTGTGTACCCCATTCTGTTCAATTTAGCGTGCTCAGTGTCACTTAGGTGGGATTCTTGTATGAAAGCTATCTGGACTTTGTCCCTTTTCAGTTGTGTGAACATATTTTTTTTTTTTTTTTTTAAAGTTTTTTTTTGGCCTTTTTGTGGGCTTTATTAGATAGGCGCAGTGAGAGAGAGCGACAGGAAACAGGGGAGAAGAGTCAGGGGAAGACATGCAGCAAAGGGCCACGAGCGGGAATCGAACCCGGGCCAGCTGCGTCAGGGACCAGCCCCTGTACATGGGTCACCCACTCAACGCGTTGAGCTATACGGGCACCCGTTGTATGAACATTTTTGACCTCTTAATTGGATTGATTATGCCATTTATGTTAAGTGACATGAACTTTAAAGGTCTATTAGACATGTAAATGTAATAATGGTAAAGAACACAAATAGGGTTGTCACGATTTCAATTTTTTGAGCCACGATTATTGTGGAAGGAAATATTGCGATTTTACGATTATTCACGATTATCGACATTATGAAAGAAAAAAACCCAGTGTTTGTATTTAAATAAACTCTTTAATAATACTTAAACTTTTAAACATTTACTGCTCTTATAAAATAAAATAAATTGTTCCAACATGTCTTTGTAGTAAATAAAAGTGCAAACTGCATTACAAAACAGTCATTAACTTGAGGAACTTAAAGGCTTCTTTAGCTGCCATCATTAAAACAAAATAAAATTATAAGATTGGCATTAAAAACTGTGCTGTTTTCTCTATAATATTAATAATAATTAGGGATGTGCCGATCAGGTTTTTTGCTGCTGATCACCGATACCGATCATCCTTGGATGCCGATTACCGATACTGATCACATGGATTGGATTTAAATGCTCTATTTATATATGAGTGCTGCTGCTTACATGATGTAGGAAAAAAATGAGCAAATACTGCCTTAATTTAGAAAAAATATGCTTACAAAAACTGGCAGGCACATTACAGCAACTATTCAGTCTGGGAATCTTGTAAATGATGTATAATTACTACTTATTTATGTTCAATATGTATTTATTGGTTCTAGTGAAGTGCCTCTGAGACTTTTATGTATTATGGAATGTTGTAATTTAATGTATGGTTGATAACGTAGTGTTTACTTTGTAAATCAAACAAAACAAAAAGACATAAAAAGAATACATTTAAAGATTCTAAAAACACTTCATTTTAAGCTTTAAATATCCTCCACAATTTTAGACAATATAACTACAGAAAAAGGGATAAATGGGAGTCTTATTTATTTTTACTAAAACGTTTATATAAACAATTCACCACTAATTTTACAACAATTAATCAAAACACCCGGATCATTTCCCAGGGAAAACTCTAGAGTCTGACAGGAGGTCCAGGCAGACAGACAGACAGCCTCCCTGTCCTGGAGGTTACTGTCTCCTCCACTACCACTGTCAGCGGGGCTTCCCGGACCACACTCCCTGCTGAGGGGACCGGGCCGACAGCATCTTCGGAGGAGGGCACGGGCTTCCGGAGCCAAAACAACCGGCCGCGGCCTGCCGGCTTCCCCTCGCCTGCGGACGCAGGAAAGCAGCTCGGCTGTGACGGGCGGGGAACGGGAGCGCAGGAGGTAACCGGAGCTCCCGACCCGCCGGTTGTTTTGGCTCCGGGAGGAAACTCGGGGCACGGGGGGTCCTCGGGGCGGCCCGGCCGCCGGACCGCTGACTTCGGAACCGACAGTTAACGCGCGTGCGGCGGACAGTCCCATCTTGGCAACCTCATTGCGCACAGCGGCCACAATATTAGGGACACTTCGAGTAAAGAATCTGTCATAACTGATCATATAATTCTCTCTCTCTCTCTCTCTGTGTATGTGTGTGTGTGTGTGTGTGTGTGTGTGTGTCTGTGTGTGCGCGCGCGCAGTGATGCCGATTAGACAGGAGCGCGCGCACAGGCCAAGGAGCTACTCTCTCTCCACTCTCCACTCAGCGCAGCTCACGCTTCTTGCATTGCACCTCTCGCGAGGCTTTTCTACGGATAATCGTGGTTGTGAAAAATGTGACGAATATCTATTTATAATCGTGGTTATTGTAAAACCGGTTAACCTTGACAACCCTAAACACAAACAATAACACTGGTAATCCTGCCTTTTCTGCGCAGAAGAGCAGAGTGTAAGAACAGACAAGAACAAAAACACACATTCAGTAAAAATACAGAACAAAATCAAATAGTCTAAAATAACTGTGACTTCCTACACAGGGGTCTAGGCATTCGACCCTGACAAGCCCAAGAGGGCGCTCTAAGACAAAACCCTTTCAATTTGGCTCAGAGAAGGGGGGTCCTTGTTGGTCCACAGTATCCTGAAAGCTCTATCAACTGAACCCAGTTATTATCAAGTCCGTCTACTCACCCCACTGTCCCACTGTCAATGAAACCGCGCATTTCTTGGAGGATTCCTATTTAGTGCCTCAATCCAGTTTAGTCCGCTGTTGCACCTGGAGTGGCTCTCTGGAATGTACGAAGCTTATCCTCGTAGCTGGTGTCCCGTGCGGAGTCGCGTGGTGTTGCTTTAGTCCCGCGCCAATTCACTCGAGTCCATGACAGTTGTTTTATCCGTTCCATTAATGATGTCGGTGTCGGTGCTGGCTTTGTTGTAATCACGTAGCCTCTTTTCACAAGGTCATCGGTTGCCTCCGCTGCTGATTCGTATATTTTAGTGCCATCATCATGCATCACACGTAGCATGGCAGGGAATAACATTTGGAACTTTACTTGGTTTTCTTTCAGAATCTTCCGAATCTCGGCATATTCCTTTCGTTTGGCAATGATGGATGGCAGATAATCATGGTCGAGATTAACGTGGTTGTCTATCCACTCGAATCCTTTTGATTCCCAAGCTTTGCGTAGTAGCATCTCTTTTACTCTAAAGCTCAAAAACTTGACCATGATGGAGCGAGGCGGTGCGCCAGCTGATGGTTTAGGGCCTAGTAAGCGATGCGCCCTTTGTATTTGCAAATCATCCACGTCCTCAGGTAGTTGGAGACCCTCATGAAGAAGTTTGTCAACATAAGACAACATATTAGCAGAGCCTTTTTCGGCCTCTTCGGGCACTCCGTAAATCCTCCGATTTTCACGTCTATTATGGCTCCTCCGAGGCTTGCATCCGGTCTTCAACATTTTCGATCCGACTTTTGGCCTCGTCTAATCTTTTAGTGAGACCTGATAAGTCACTTCTCAACTCTTCAAATTGCTGTCTGTTTTCCTGGCGAAACTGCCTTAATTCTTGCAAAATTTAAATGTCCGCCACTTTTGCTAAGCGAGTAGATGCTGGCAAACCTTAATTGTCGAAGATAAAACTATGTTTCAGTACGTCTCCAAAACAAAGGTGTTAGCGGTAGTGTGTTGCGCCGTCTTTACGATTCCTTTTATCCTGTATCCTCACTTAAAAATGGGGCTTTTGGCAATATTTCACAGGTTCTGTCAGGAGACTTCTACTGTGTGACCATCATGGCAAGTGGTCTGGGAGGAAGCACATATGTGTGTGTATATATACACACACACACACACATATACAGTGTTTCCTCTAGGATTTTTTGCAGCAGCGGGAGCCGTGGCATCGTAAACAAATGACACTTGACTGCAAATTTTTGTTGTACAACCTATTTATTGAATGGGCAGTTGAAAATGGCTTTTTAAAGGCTGAATGTTAAAATTAAAAAAATATATTTGAACAAGCTCATCTGAAAATGGAGTCAGCAGTTATTCATACATGGTATGTACGTGGTAGGTATTAGCTTAATGCTATCAAGTTGGCACTGGGCCCAGTTAACTGAAGCTATCAATATGTTACGTAACGTTAGCTGGCCATCAATATTTTGCGAATGTCTGTTTAACTTGTAAAATCTATTACGCGTTATCTTGAGCTAATATTTTTTCTCTGGTGTGTCGCTGACCTATTTTCCAAAACGACACTCCTCTGACTCTGACCTGCTGCCTGGGTGCTGGACGTGATGTCAATTTCAAGGCCACGCTCTCGCGAGTAATTAACGTCGTATTAACCCGACGTATCAAAGACTAGATACTGAGCAAGATAGTTATCTGCAGTTTATCTTAGTACTCGCGAGTACCCGACACAGTGCAAGACTGCTGTGAAGGTGGAGACATGCGGCGGTGGTGTATTTGCGACGATTGAAAAGAAAAAAAAAGAAATTTGATTCTATATTGAATATTGATTCTCTTAATACCCTAAGTAACGTCTGTCGAATATCATCCCATCGTTATCTCTGACCACGCTCCTCTTACATTGGACATGCAGATTTACCCAAAACCCCGTTACTCATCTTTGTGGAGGCTTAACAGTTTACTTTTATATGATGATAATTTTATTAAATTCATCTTGGCTGCAATAGATGATTTTATTGCAACCAATCAAAGGGAATCTGAGCCCATCTCTTGCTCCCTTTTGTGGGAATCCATGAAAGAATATTTACGCAGTCAAATTATTTCATTCTCTGCTTACTTAAAGAAATCTTGTCAATCTAAAATACAGGACCTCTCTAATAGTATGAAAGATGTGTATCAACAAAATGCTGCTTCTTCTTCTCCGAACCTACTGAACAGATGGGTTTCCTTGCAGACCGAATTTGATCTTATTACAACCACGGATGCAGAGTGTCTTCATTTACATTCCCATGTCACGTATTATGAACATGGCGACAAAGCGGGTCGACTCTTGGCTCATCAACTACGTCGCCAAGCAGCTTCACATATCATCCCCCAAATTAAAGATGCAGCAGGAGTACTACACACAGACCCAGCAGCTACTAATTTAGTGTTTTCTACATTTTATTCATCCTTATACAGGTCTGATGCACCATCTAATTCCACTGAGATGCATTCCTTTCCAAATGAACTTAGCTTTCCTACTACTGACCCTGAAGTTGCTAAAGATCTTGACACACCGTTAACTACAGAGGAAATTATTTTCGTCATTAATAACATGCAGAGTAATAAAGCTCCAGGTCCCGATGGATTCCCTGTAGAATTCTTTAAAAAATTTAAGATTAAATTAGCCCCATTACTACACTCTGTATACACTGAATCACTTGAATCACGTGGTAACCGTCAAGGTTGTCCGCTCTCCATGCTTGTGTTCGCAATTGCAATTGAACCTCTATCAATTTATCTTAGGTCTTCTCCTGTGTATACCGGGATAACGAGGTCGAAAATGGAATTTAAATTGTCACTTTATGCTGATGATCCATTATATGTTTCTGACCCAAAGAAGTCTATTCCTGTTATACAAGCTTTTTTAAAAAGATACAGCTCATGGGGCAGTGGTGGCGCAACGGTTAAGTCTCTGGACTACTGATCAGAAGGTCAGAGGTTCAAGCCCCGATGCAGCCACTGTTGGGCCCTTGAGCAAGGCCCTTAACCCTTCCTGCTCCAGGGGCGCTGTACCGCGGCTGACCCGTCGCTCTGACTCCCCCAGTTGGGGAGAGATGCGAAAATCTGAATTTCCCCTCGTAGGATTAATAAGGGATAATAAAAAAAAATAATAAATTCTCAGGTTATAAAGTGAATGCCTCCAAGAGTGAATGCTCCTGTTAATAAGTTAGCACTACAACTTAAACAATCTGACATTCCCTTTAAAATCAGCCCTACTGGTTTTAAATATCTGGGGATAAAGGTAACCAGAACATTAACTGCTCTCTTTTCTGCAAACTTTTCATCTTTAATGTCTAATCTTAAGGAGGACCTTCACAGATGGGAAAGTTTACCCTTATCACAAGATATTGGAAGAATTAATATGATTAAAATGAATATCCTTTCAAAGTTTTTATTTTTGTTTCAAAGTCTCCCCGTCTTTCTGACTAAAAATTTTTTTAATACCATTGACCAAATAATTTCTAGCTTTTTATGGTGTGACAAAATAGCCAGAATTAGTAAAGATACACTTCAAGGACTTCGGCTGATGGCGCGCTACTAGGCAGACGTGTGACCGGAGCTCCCGTGCAAACCTCATGAAATAGCAATCAGACCACGCTCAGAAATCGGTAAACTGACTAATACTGTGTCTCTTAGCTGCAAGAATCAACTGCCATGTCTTTAAAGACTAAATCTAAAACGCCAAAAGTTACTAAACCGGCTGAAGACACATCCAACCCGGGGGAGCTAACTAGCTCCGATGCTAGCTACGATGATGCTAACGTTAGCCCCGTAGCAATTCAAGATACTATTATCCGCTTTGTGAAAGAGGAGTTCTCAACAATGAGGCAAGATTTCAATGTGAAGTTTGACGGGCTAATGGGCGCCATTGGCGATGTAAAAAGTGACTTAAAGACATTATCTGGCCGAATGACAGAAGCTGAGGAAAGGATTAGCTCCAATGAAGATGAGGTGGCGTGTTTAACTACACAGGCTTCCGCCATGAAAACAACGATGGAAGAGCTCGCTCGGAAAGTGGATGATCTGGAAAATCGTTCACGCAGATCGAATCTACGCCTGGTGGGGTTGCCTGAATTCAAAGAGCAAGGAGATATGTGTGCTTTTTTGGAGAAATGGATCCTAAAAACGCTCGGCCAGGACAACTTCCCTCAGCCCCCTGTTATTGAAAGAGCGCACCGTGTGGGCGGACCGATTCGAGGACATGCACCTGGAAGCCGTGAGTCTACTGCCCGACCCAGAGCGGTGGTGATGAAGTTTTTAAATTTCGCAGACAAAGTCCGAGTGATTCAAGCAGCTAGAAAGAAGGGTAATATCTTCGTGGACAACAATAAAGTCATGTTTTTCCCTGACCTATCATCGGATTTACTCAAACGGAGAAAGGTTTTTGATCCCGTTCGAAAGGAACTGGCTTCCCACTCCATTCGTGGGCTGCGCTATGGAATAATCTATCCAGCAACTCTGCTTGTGACCGTCAGGGGAAGACGCCACACTTTCGACACGAAATCTGGTGCTGAGACTTTTCTGCAGGGGCTGAAGACGGAGATGAGCAGCGCAACAGACGCAGCGGTTGATTAAAGGTACCCAACGCGAACTGATAATGCTTACAAGTGACTTTACACGGCCTGTTTCGTATGGTCTAGAACTGTTTAAAATTAAGCAATCATTGTTTTTATTTTCACACAAAGAGTTTACAGTGAAATTGCTGAAAAGTAAGTAGGTTTTGTTTTCTGATTGCAATGTTTACATCTTTATTACATATTTCGCCGGGAGATTCTGGTCTTTTCGTTAGATAGCTTAGATTAGACGTTGTTCCCTGGATACGTGGACCAACTTCGCTCCACAGTTTGAACCTAATTAATTTAGGTTTCTTTTCGAAGTGTAAATAGGGAAGGGGCATGTGTACTTCAGTTGGGGAAGTATTTTTTTTTTGTTGATGTTGTTGTTGCTGTGGTTATCATCAGGCACTTTTTTTTTTTCTAGACTTCAGCAAATATTTGTCAATATCTTTTCTTTTTCTAGTATGCCATGACAGGTTTTCAGTTTTCATCTTGGAATGTGAGAGGATTAAATAAACTTGTCAAACTGAAACAAGTAATGAACAGGATTAAAGAATTGAAAGCCAAGATAGTGTTCTTGCAAGAAACACATTTAACGCCTGAAGACATTGTGAGGGTAAGGAAAAGGTGGCCTGGTCGGGTATTCTCTGCGTCATTCAGTTCACACTCACGTGGGGTGATAATTTTGATACACAATTCAGTACCATTCCGTTTAATTAAAACTGAGGAAGATAAACTGGGACGATTTCTTATTATTCAATGTGAAATTTGTTCAGTCAGGATAAATCTTGTTAATTTATATGGCCCCAACATTGACAGCCCCTCTTTTTATAGAAATTTGTTTTTATCTTTGGCAGACTTGACAGGCAGCTATATTATAGGCGGAGACTTTAATTGTACTCTCCAGCCAGAAATTGACCGGTCAACAGGGAAGGACACATCGCACATTCAGACCAGAAAGGAAATACTCCATTACATGGAAGAACTAAATTTAACTGATATTTGGAGGAAATTACACTCACACCAATCTATGTATTCCTGTTATTCAGCTACTAATCAAACATTCTCCAGAATTGATTATTTTCTTATCTCTGCTTCTTTGGTATCATCAGTCTCAAATAGTTGGTATGATAGTATTATTATTTCAGATCATGCCATAATATCTTTTTGCTTAAATATGCAGCAGTTCCCATCTTTCAACACCAGATGGCGCCTTCAATCTTTCTGGCTAAAAAATTCTGAATTGATGGAGTATATTGGTGTACAGATTGCGGATTACTTTGCAAATAATACAAATCAAACATCCGCGTCTGTTCGTTGGGAAGCGTTTAAAGCTTTTTAAAGAGGTCATATGATAAGTTATACAAGCTCTAAACATAAATCCTGGAAATTAGAAATGGAACAGTTGGAGTTGGAAATAAACAAGACCCAATCCAGACATTTCTGTAACCCCTCCCAACAGACATACAAAAAACTGAATGAACTTAGGGCCCAATATAATATTCTTTCAGTTAATAAAGCAACCAAAAGCCTCCTTAAATTAAAACAATCCTACTACGAACAAGGGGAAAAGGCTAGTAAACTTCTAGCCTGGCGAATTAAACAATCTGAAGCTGAAAGATCAATTAATACGATAGAAGTAAATGAAAGTTCAGAAACCAGTGACTTCAGTCAGATCAATGAAGCTTTCAAAGCATTTTATGAGAATCTGTATAGCTCTGACATCACCCCTTCTACTTTGCATGATCAGAAAGAATTTTTGGATTCATTAAATATTGTACCATTAGATAACAATTTACTTGCTGATTTAGATCTTGATATATCCGTAGAGGAACTAACATTGGCAATTAAAAGTATGAAAGGGGCAAAGACCCCAGGACCTGACGGCATTCCCATTGAGATCTATAAAACTTTTCAGCACATGCTAATACAACCATTACTTGAGATGTATAAAGAAGCCCTGGGCAATGGATCTCTTCCCCCTTCATTAAATATGGCAGTAATAACACTATTGTTAAAACCAGGCAAAACTCCTACCTCTTGTGGGTCTTATAGACCTATATCTCTACTCAATAATGATTTAAAGATTCTTTGCAAAGCATTAGCCCGACGTTTAGACAAATTGTTGCCACGACTGATACACCCTGATCAAAATGGCTTTATTCAAGGTAGATATGGTTTTCACAACATCCGCCGTGTGTTTAATACTATATTTGAGAGCTCTGACCGCACAGATACCGCTATCTTGTCTTTGGATGCAGAAAAAGCCTTTGACAAGGTAGAATGGCCATTTTTATTTGAGGTTTTGCAGAGATTTGGCATTAAAAATACATTTCTTAGATGGATTAAATTACTCTATTCGAGCCCTCAAGCTATGGTATTAACCAATGGACAATTGTCTACGCCCTTCAAGCTATTTAGAGGTACAAGACAGGGTTGTCCCCTGTCCCCTCTGTTATTCACAATAGCAATTGAGCCACTTGCAATGGCTATCCGAAACCATACTGATTTCAGAGGCATCACAATATGTGATAAAGAACATCGCATCGCATTGTATGCAGATGATGTGGTTCTGTTCTGTTCTAATTTAAAACAGACAATACCAGCACTAATAGATCTAATACAATACTTTGGTAGCTTTTCAGGCTATAAAATTAATCTCTCCAAATCAGCAATCCTATTTATGAACAAAAAAGAACAGAAAAATCCTCCAATACAAACCCC
This sequence comes from Amphiprion ocellaris, assembly GCF_022539595.1. Classification (NCBI taxonomy): domain Eukaryota; kingdom Metazoa; phylum Chordata; class Actinopteri; family Pomacentridae; genus Amphiprion; species Amphiprion ocellaris. The sequence continues at coordinate 20,839,587 of NC_072782.1, read as the reverse complement.
TTTTATGACTCCAACTAGTTTCACCTATCTTGGTGTTAAAATTACTTCCACAGTAAAGGATACTGTCCCAAATAATTACATTAATTTAACTGATAAAGTGACTCAGCTGTTAAACAGATGGAACAATTTACCAATCTCAATGATTGGTCGAATAAATATATTAAAAATGACAATTTTGCCAAAATATTTATATTTCTTTCAATCTATTCCTCTTGCTCCACCACCCTCACTTTTTAAATCACTTAAAAAGCTTTTTTCTGATTTTATTTGGAACAATAAGCGTCCCAGGATGAGGCTCTCTCTATTGCATTTACCATATGATAGGGGAGGTCTGAATATGCCAAATCTGGAGTGGTATTACTGGGCGGCTCAAATTAGAGCTGGGATGTTCTATTTTGAAAGAAATCACCCGCCGGCTTGGGTTTCGATAGAAACACATCAAATCAGTATTCCCCCAAACCTCTATATATATTCAGCTAACAAACGCAAACTGTCCAAAAATACAAAAAATCCATTCTTGAGAAACACACTGACAGTTTGGCACACATCGCTTGCCTATTTAAGAGAAGTTGCTGAACTTTCTCAGTTCTCTCCAATCTATGGTAATGATGAATTTGTTCCTGGTAGAACTGACTCAGGGTTTAAAATTTGGGCAGCCCAGGGAATAGCAAAAGTAGCAGATCTATATGATGATAGCGGGACCCTAATGACATTTGAAGACCTCAAATCTAAATATGGTATTCCCACCAAACATTTTTTTAAGTATTTGCAACTGAGAAGTTTCATTTTCTCAAGGCGGAAAAGTAGCTTGACATTCCCCTCCTTATCCTCTCTAGAAGATTGCACTTTGAAGCTCCTGCATTCTAAAGGACAGGTTTCAATTCTATATAAATTATTCGCAGATGCATCTAAAGAATCATCTTCACGATATCTTCAAGCATGGAGAACAGATTTACATGTAGATATAACAGATCAAGAATGGTCACAAGCTTGTCTGCTAGCTCAGACCCAATCAATAAATACAAATTCTAAATTATTGCAGTTCAAATGGTTAAACAGATTATACATAACACCTGTAAAATTACATCACTTCAACCCTATTATACCTGACTCTTGCTTGAAATGTAGGGACTTCAAGGGAACTTTATTTCATTGTATGTGGGAGTGCCGATATATTTTCTCATTTTGGGGTCAAATATTGAACAGTGTTGGTCAGATTATTGGCAAGCAAATTCCTTTAAATTCCAAAATGTGTTTATTGAATATTTACCCAAAGGATTGTAATTTTTCAAAGAATGTCAAATCCCTACTGAATATTTGTTTCCTAGAAGCAAAAAGATGTATAGCAACTTCATGGAAATCAGATACTCCTTGTACAGCATCACAATGGCTAAAAGGAATGATTTTTAATCTTGCTTTGGAAAAGATAAGCTATGCAACAACGAACAGACTGGACAAGTTTAAAGAAATATGGACTCTTTTCTACGATTTCCTTCAGAAGAACAATATTCCTATCGATGGCTGGAAGGATGACATAAGCTAACTTGATTATGTTTAATATGTATTGTTTTATACTACTTTTATTATTACTTATTTTATGTACTTTTGTTTTAATTTATTTATTCTATTTTTTTTCAGACTTCTGCAATTATTTGTCAATATCTTTTCTTTCTTTCTTTTTTTTCTTTTTTTAAATTAATCTATTTATTTATTTATTTTTATTTTTATTTAAACTTATGTATTCTTATTCTTTCTTTATTGCTGTTTTTGTGCCTCGTTTTTAGTTCTCTTGTTGTTGTTTGTTCTTCTTTTGTAAACAAAACAAAGAAAACCTGAATAAACACATGTTTAAAAAAAAAAAAAAAAGATACACTTCAAAGATGTAAATTCAGTGGTGGATTATCTCTACCTAACTTTCAATTGTATTATTGGGCTGCACATGTTCACAAGGTCTCTTATTGGTACACATCAGTGGATCCGCTTTGGTGCAAGTTAGAATCACAGTCATGTACTACATCTTCCCTGCAAGCTCTGCTTACCACCCCCATTCCTATCAACCCCGCCCAATTTACACAGAACCCAGTGGTCCGTTCCACTTTGAGAATTTGGTATCAGTTCAGAAATCATTTTAAATTTACCTCTCCGTCTATCCTAACTCCTGTACTGAGGAATCATTTATTTAAAACTTCACTCTCGGATTCAACCTTTTCTATCTGACATGACAAAGATCTGAAATTCTTTAAGAATTTCTATCAAAATAATGTTTTCTGTAGTTTTACTGAGTTGTCGTCTAGGTTTCGCCTCCCATCCTCCCACCTTTTCTAGTATTTTCAAATTAGGAACTGTATTAAATCATTATTTCCAATGTTTCCACAAATACCTACAACTCAAATGTGGGAAGAAGTCTTGCAATTTGATCCTTCTCGAAAATCACAAATTTCTATGATTTATGGACATCTAATATTTTCTGATGATACCCACACCATTAGGGTGAGGGGGGCTTGGGAGAATGACCTCGGCCTAGTATTTGAAGATAGTTGGTGGGACGCGGCCATCGATACTCTTTGCGCAAGCTCAGATGTGCACGTCTGACACTCATACAACTCAAAGTACAATTTAGAATTCACTCTTCTAAAGTCATACTGTCACAAATATACTCTGATGTTATAGATAGCTGTGGTAAGTGTCACTATTCACCCTGCAACTTAACCCACGCTTTTTTCTTGGCCCTCTTTGTTCAATTTCTGGAAAAATTACTTTGATTCGATGTCAAAAATACTTTCGATCTCTGTAAATATTTCCCCTCACACTGCTGTCTTTGGTGTCCCGGAAGACTATGCTCGATTCAGTCGCAGACAATTAGAGGTCTTAATTTTTACTTCCTAAATAGCAAGACGCCATCTTCTTTTACAATGGAAGTCCACTACGTCTCCCTCCAGCATTCAGTGGCTTAGAGAGGTAATGTCTTTTTTAAAATTGGAAAAAAATATGAGGTAATATGAATAGGTAATATGAATATTTTCCAAAAGAAATGGGACTCTTTTCTAGCCTACTTTGTCTTTAAACCCCTCTTAACCGAATACGGCCCCCCTTTCACCCACTCACTCACTCTTTGATTTCTTTCTTCACTTTTCTTCTGCCTACCTGTTTTCTTTGTCTGCTTTCTCCTCTATTTCTCATTGTTCCTATCAAGTTCTATATAATTGTTTACCTTTCTATTTTTAAGTTGTTGTTGCAAAAAAAAAATTAAAACCTTCAAAGGAAGTACAATTTGGTGCAGTAAGAAATTGTATAGACTTAGATTCTCATATTGTAGATAAGATGTTATATGACTTGTAGAGGTTTATTTATCTCTTTTTTCCCAAATGTACATGTATATACAATGTCAGTGTAACTTTCCCTGCAATTTCGATGCCAAAGTTCCTAATAAACATAATAATGAAAAAAAAAAACACCCAAGAATGGCTAAGAGGAAAACACTGGACTATTCTGAAGTGGCCTTCTATGAGCCCAGATCTAAATCCTATTGAACATCTGTGGAAGGAGCTGAAACATGCCATCTGGAGAAGGCACCCTTCAAACCTGAGACAACTGGAGCAGTCTGGTCATGAGGAGTGGACCAGAATACCTGCTGAGAGGTGCAGAAGTCTCACTGACAGTTACAGAAATAGTTTGATTGCAGTGATTGCCTCAATTTTGTGCAACAAAATATTAAGAATACCATCATTTTTGTCCAGACCTGTTTCATGAGTTTATTTATTAAAATAATTCTGTTAAACCACAGCTCAAAAGCAATTTCTGATTTTCACTGGTTGATTTTTATAGAATTTTTATTTATTATTACTTTTGTCAGGTTCAAATGATTTCTGTGACCATTGTGGGTTTTTCTGTCATTAACCGAGGGGGTACCAACAATTTTGTCCACGTGTGCACCTGTATAGCAGGGTTGACCATTTTCCCCTCCCAGTCCCTCTACATGCTGCAGTGTGTAAGTGTGTCCATGAATGGACAGATGAGAAACATTATAAAGTACTTTGTAGAATACGGTTAAAAAGCACCACATAAATGTAGACCATTTACCATTTAACATTAACATCATTTAGTCCGAGAGCTTGTGGTTCATTAGTTCTGGCAGAATGCATCTCACCCTAGTCCCACTCAGATACTTTCATGTTCCTTGCTGTTCTACAATTGTCTATTTAATATGGCAAAGGGTGGATATGACCTCTGTACAGACAAACCCTTTCGTACTTCAGCACTACAGATAGAAAAGATAAATATAAGACTCCTATAGTTCTGTCACTGATGATGAAACAAAGGTTTATGACAAGCTCACATATGTTTGTCTATAATATTTATTAGGGGTTGTCTGGAAAACACAGATATGCTGTTCAGAGATGGGATTTATCTTGCATGTCTGAGGAGAACCTAACCCTGTAGTCCTCAACTTGCCATTTTTAGTGAGCATATTGCTGCTGTCACAAGTGGAAGTTTAAAAACGGTGACATGTAGACAGAGGCAGGGGAGGTGAAAGTCGAACAGGACTATTGGGGACTGACACATTTTTGGAGTCGGCTTCAAGTAGACACTTTAGGAACAGCAATATATTAATATTGGAGGAAGTGTAGCCTCAGGTTGAGTTTACACCGATCAGCCACAACATTATGACCACTGACAGGTGAAGTGAATAACATCAATCATCTTTTTTTTTTTTTTTAAATTTATTATCCCTTATTAATCCCACGAGGGGAAATTCTGATTTTCGCATATCTCCCCAATGGGGGGAGTCAGAGCGACGGGTCAGCCGCGGTACAGCACCCCCTGGAGCAGGAAGGGTTAAGGGCCTTGCTCAAGGGCCCAACAGTGGCCGCATCGGGGCTTGAACCTCTGACCTTCTGATCAGTAGTCCAGAGACTTAACCGTTGCGCCACCACTGCCCCAAAAGGTTGCTCCTTCGAGCCGGATTCTTGCTATAATGCAATGTTCTGCTGGGAAACCTTGAGTCCTGACATTCACGTGGATGTTTGACATGTACCACCCACTTAAACATTGCAGGTCAAGCAACCCCTCAATCCTTTAATCCCCATGGCTACAGCAATCCTTGATGCCAGTTGCCACCCTCAGCAGGACAATGCACCCTGACACACCGCAAAAACTGCTCAGGGGAACACGATAGAGCAAAGGTGTTCACTCGGGTTCCACACTCCCCAGATCCAAATCTTATTGAGCATCTGTGGGATGTGCCAGGATAAGCCTGATCTAGGAAGGTCCCACCCTGCAACCCACAGGACCCACAGAATTCACTGCCACCATCCTGGTGCCACAGGACATCACCAGAGGTCCTGTGTCCATGCCCCACTGGGTCAGAGGACTTTTAGCAGCATAAAGGAGACCAACCAGTACTAGGCAGGTGGTCATAATGTTATGCCTGATCGGTGTATTCCACTAATTATTTTGTTTTGGAGGTTTTCTGCTGGAAGAGGATTCATTTTGTTATTACTCCTAAGCAGAAATAAAAATGAATGGATTGGTTTCTGTAAATTAGACACACAGTTTTTCTTTCTTTTAACGAGCTCGGCATTTTTTTTTTTTGTAAATAAGTGGGTTATCTAGCTTTCGAGTTTCTGGATCTGAAATTGTATTTTTCTATTATGGAAATATTCTCAAAGTTCTCAGTAGAAAAAAAAAAGTTCTCAGTATAAGCAACACAAATCTTTTGGATATTTTATGGCTGCAGGTAAAAATAAATTAATCAATTAGATAAATGTGAGTTCCAGGAAAAACTCCACCATTGCCCTTCCTTTCAACACAGCAAATTAGATTTGCTCAATGGAAAAGATGATTTTTACCCTTTTAATATTCAAAGAATGTCAAAAACAGAAAATATAACAATATACAAAATATATACAATATATACAATATACAAAAGGCTAGTTCTGTACCGTAACTGAACTCACATCTAGTGCGTGATCAGCTCCATCTCCTCCAGGAGCTCCAGCGCCACCCAGACCAAAGGAGCCATCACCCTGCAGTCGAGAATTCTGGGTATTGGCGCTCCGCTGTGGCAGCGGGCTGCTGGCATCACCAAGATTCTGGTTGCCATGGACACCTGAAGCGTGCTGCTGGAGGAGGTTATGGGAATGATCGATTCGCCCAGCGTGAGCCGTCTGGCAGCAAAGAAAGTGAGACACAGAAACAGGGAGAGAATATTTAGCAACAAAAAAGACAAAGTGCTGCAAGACTTCATTATTTCACCACAAATAACACTCTGCATGTGGAAAATCACTGTGGCTTTTTCTCTAGAGGCTAATGAGCAGAAGTGTGTGACAGTAGAGGAGGACAGATCTCTAAGAAGCAGCTGTGTGAGACAGGTGGGATGTGATTTAGTGGCTTAGGATTGCATGTGTGACCAAATATCTGCTCAGTCAGCACTGTCTACTTCAGCTCCAGTTAAAGACTCTTAACTGAACTTACAGGCCAGAAGGAAGAGACAGTCAGTGTTGTGTAATTCAGACTGAAGGCCGATGTGATTTCAGGCTGTTTCAGGTGAAAGTCAACTACTCAACAGCTAAGATGGTAGCTCTGTGAGGGTGCTAACATGGTATTTTCAGCCAAATGGTGACTACAAATTAGCTGCTTACTCTGTCAATCAGAAGACAATCAACCACAACTGAATAACATTTTTATTTATTTATTTATTTTTTTTAAATATACTTTAAGAAAAAAAAATAAATCTGGTTTTGGACTCTCAGAATTTTGAAGAGGTCAGGTTGAAACTTTTTTTTTTTTTTTTTTTTAAAGATCTTCTTGATTTTATTTGGAGTGACTCATTTAATAGTTAATGAAGAAAATAATCAATAGATTCATCTAGTAACATCAGCATATTAATAAAATGTTACTACTGAAGACCTAAATCTGTAAAACCAGCTAACAATACATAATTTCATTTTTAAAATGGTTCAAGTTACTACAGTCTTTATAAAACAAACTGGAGGAAACAATGCATTTGTTTGGCGACTACTTCCAGCGGCGGATTTATCCACATTTGGTGCTGTAGTGAGTATTTGTGGCAGCAGGATAAGAAAAACTACAGCTCGTGGTGAGTGTTTCCCACTCATTTAGACAGTTTGTTGCCTCAGTGTGACTTACATAACAGACACTTTTAAAGCTGGATCTGTATGTGAAACAGGCTCGCAGTGCAGTGCCTTCTGGCTTTGGTGTATTTATACCCTGCCTGTCATTGAGGTCTACTGAACCATTAAGGAAAATGTCCTGAATCATCAGTGTGGCCAGAGGCTGCATTATGTCAAGGAAAAAGCACGAATGTGTCTGTGTGTGATTGCTTGTATATTATGTAACAGAGATGGTGGTGGTAGAGGGTTTAAAGGTGTCTAACCTGGTCGGGCTGATAAGGGAGTGGAGGTGGTGGTCCGGATGAAGCGTACTCTCCGAGTGTCGGGGTTCCAGGAGTGTTGGGGAAGTCTGTGAATCCAGTTTGGTTGGAGAATCCCTGACTCCCTGTAATACACCGAAGCAAATAAAAGCAGGTCAGTGTTGACATTTGTTTTCTGTTACACAAGAGAGAAGACAGCTTCCAAAGACTCAGCGTCTTTGTTGTGCTGCTTGAAATATCATCTGGTTCACGTAGCATCTACGATGATCTGACTGAGTGAGCTACAAAGATAAATGTGTACATTATGTGCCCATACGGATCATGCAGTAGAGTGCCAGGGCCGCACAAATATCTGCAAAATCATAATCGTGATTTTTTAAAATATACTGCAGGCTGAGATCATGATTATTAATTCATTTTAGGGACAAATACTTTTGTATTGCACTTTCTGATTTAAATAAGTGCTGCTTTCACTTCAGTATTAAGCTACATTCCTGCTAAAGTACAAATCTGAATCAAAATAAGTCTTGACCCACTAAACTTCAAAACCTACCAGCAGGTTTGAAAGGCATGTAATCTCATAAAAAATAACAATTACAGTCAAAAATCATCAGATTTTCAGCCTTTTAATGATCTGAATATGTGGTGTGTCCCATCGGTGAAAAAAATAAATCTAAGCTTAAATTAAATTTAAAATCACTTTATTCTAACCCTAAAAATCATCTTGCAACAGATACACAAACCAAAAATTCTGAGCTCCTTAGCAAAACTGATTTGCCATAACTTAGCTGTGACCAACAGCGTGACCAGCAATTTCTGGCATTATGACTTCGTCATACTGCAGAGAAGACATGTTAGTTCCCTCTACTCTTAGCCTAGGTGCTGATTCAGTACAAGTGCAGGACTTTGTATTGCAGTGAAAAATGAGCTCACAGTAATGAAAAAGTGACAGGAGCAAACAATACCAAGAAACTGCTTAAAATTTTAAAATAAGTTTTAAAATAAGGCTGAATATAAATTAAATAGCACCCAAAATCGGTCACTTGCTGAACATCTGCTTACTGATGCTACAACATCCCAGTATTTGCCAGTTAGTTAGCTGTGTACAGAGAAGCCTCCAGACTCCACTTAGTTACTGCAGCTCTGACAGATGTGTGACAAAAAAATTGTTAGACAAGAGCAAATAAGGCGTTTCATTGTCAGATTTACCCAAGTTGACACAGAATGATTTTATCTACATTAGCTGTTTTCTGAGTGAAGCAGTTTAAACATCAAAATCTCTGTTGATCATGTTTATTTAATTGTAGGAAGCCAAAATCCTGATTACAATGTGATTAACTGTGCAGCCATTTACAGTAATAGTCGACAGCCTGGACTACAAGTCTCGTAGATTTTAACGGTGCAGTTTTTTTGAACAGAGGAACTGCTAATAATACACTGCCTGTCCAACAAAAAAGTCGCTGCTTGGATTTAAAGAAAGCAAATAGGTAAGAGCGCTCCATTGGATAATTACTGCAGTGATGAATATGTTTCAGCTGGCAACAACTTATTTAATCCTAGCTGATGCAGTGAAGAGTTTCTCTTTTCTTAATCAACCAGGATGTTAATCTGTTTCAGAAGGGTCAAATTATTGGACTGCATCAAGCAAAGAAAACAACTAAGGAGATTTCTGAAACTACTAAAATCAGGTTAAGAACCATCCAACACATTATTAAAATCTGGAAGGATAGTGGTGAACCATCATCTTCGAAGAAGAAATGTGGACGGTCATGGGGTCCAGATTCACCCTGTTCCAGAGTGATGGGTGCATCAGGGTAAGAAGAGAGGGGGATGAAGTGATGCACTCATCATGGCTAGCGCCTACCGCACAAGCCTGTGGGGGTTAGGGTTATAATCTGGGGTTGGTCGGGTTCACCAACGTTATGTTCCCAAAGAGCTGACTACCTGAATATACTGAATGACCAGGTCTTTCCATCAATGGAGTTTTTCTTCCCTGATGGCATGGGCATGTTCCAAGATGACGATGCCAGGATTCATGTGGCTCATATTGTGAATGAGTTGTTCAGGGAGCATCACACATCATTTTCACACATGCATTGGCCTCCACAGAGTTGCTGTGACATTGCAGAAGCTTATCAAAATCATGCCACAGCAAATGTGTGTCGTGCCCAAAGCTAAAAGCGGTCCAATAAAATATTACAGTGTGCGACGTTTTTTTTTTTTGGACGGGCAGTGTAAAACACCAGTAGCTTCATTGCATTATATCATTCACAGACTCCTCTGTCCTACCTGGCCGGCTGTAATCGGGTGTGTTCCTGCCTCCTGTGGTCAGACTCTGGTAGGGGGATGATGCCGGGCCCAGAGCAGCAATCATCTCCATCACGTTCGGCAGGACCATGTGACTCGGACTGACTGTACGGCAGCGTTTGAGGACTGGACCATCGGGCTCCTCCTTTATGTGGAGGTCAGGTTTAATGGGCACCGGTCTCCAACCACACACCGGGTCTATGGTGATCTCCTCATAGTCAGAGCTGAAAATGAAAAGAAGGGAGACAAGACAGGCTTAAATGAAATAAAAAGTTAGTGGACAGGCGTGGTGACCCGAGTCTTTCATTTGTTTCCCAACTAAGTAATAATTCCTACATGTCATTCTGAAGCTCTCTTCTCCCAAGTTCCCCACCTGTTTCCACTGCTAATGTCAAATAGCACCCAAAAATAAAAATTAAAAAATTAAAAAAATATTGGGCATTAAATGAAGAAAGACATTTGCACAGGTTATGGAGGTTTTATTTATGTCAGGTCTTGGAACAGACCCCGTATCTTTTTTTTGCCCATTATATTATACAAATTCTAACTTCCATGTTCATCTCTTGTCTTGATAAAATCTTAGTTTTGTTGATGTAGCGTAACATCAATCAGTGGTACAGCAAAGAGGAGATGACTGAAAACATTATTTCTGTTGGTTAGGGGTGACCAAAGCTTGAATTAGTACTGTGGAAACAGACATTGCACTGAATTTACACTCCCTTCTTCTCTCAGCCTTTCTCATGCTGGCTACACCGTTGACTATTACATGACAACGTTTAGTCAACACTTACTTCTGGATGTAGACGAGGATCCCAAGCATGTACTGGTCGACTTCTAGCCCCTCTAACAAAGCCGTTTTACTGTGAATGAGAGGAGCAAACAGCCAGTGAGCCTTTATGCTATTAACAATAGATCAGATTCCAAAATGTGCAGTGAATCCTTGTTACACTACGTACTTGCACACAGGACATCTCCAGGTCCCTCGCTCACAGTTGAGTTGCAAATATGATTCCAAGTCAAAACACTACAAGATAAAAAAAAACGGTGTGAGAAAGCAGATTTGAGTTCATCCTGGCGTGCAGGTGTGTGATTGTTCGTACCTGTATGTGCCTGCAGTCGTGGCCTCTGGCTGGTAGCTGGATTCGCCTGAATGTGATCGGGCATTTGAGGGAAACTTTGATTGCTGTCTGCTCCACGCCGTCCTCTCCATTCAGACCGGGGGTCCCGGGGATGGTGCCGCTGCTGAAGTTTCTCTTTACTGAACAAAAAGGAAAGATAACTACCTCAGCACTCTCAGAACAGCTTGGCCGCCTTCTGCTCCAGAGTCAGCTCAAAGCCAGAGATGTGGCATCTTTTCTTGAATATTTTTTGAGAAACACTAAGTATGTGTTTTTGGCTCATTTAGATTTGCTAACAGCTGCTTTCTACTATAACTGTAGTTTACTCTATATAATTACCAATGTAACTGTAGTTGTATCCTGTGTGTGTACTCTCATATGTAGGGATTTCAAGTGGGATGCAGGGCATACCCTACCAGTCAAAAGTTTTGACACACCTTCTCATTTTCATGGCTATTTACATTTTATATTCTCACTGAAGGTATCATGTATGAATTGCATAGTAAACAAAAAAGTGTGAAATAAGTCAAAACATGTTTTATATTTTAGATTCTTTAAAATAGCCACCCTGTGGTTTGATTACTGCTTTGCACACTCTTGGCATTCTCTCCATTAGCTTCATGAGGTAGTCACCTGAAATGGTTTTCCATCAGTCTTGAAGGAGTTTCCAGAAATGCTGAGAACTTGTTGGCTGCTTTTCCTTCACTCTGTGGCCCATCTCATCCCAAATCATCTGGATTGGGTTTAGGTCAGGTGACTGTGTAGGTCAGGTGACTGTGGAGGCCAGGTCATCTGATGCAGCACTCCATCACTCTCCTTCTTGGTCAAATAGCCCTTACACAGCCTGGAGGTGTGTTTGGGGTTATTGTCCTGTTGAAAAATAAATGATGGTCCAACTAAACGTAGACCGGATTGGATGGCATGTCGCTGCAGGATGCTGTGGCAGCCATGCTGGTTCAGTTTGCCTTCAATTTTGAAAAAATCCCCAACAGTGTCACCAGCAAAGCATCCCCACACCATCACACCTCTTCCTCCATGCTTCACGGTGGGAACCACCATCCGTTCATCTTTTCTGACCATCCGTTCTCCTTTTCTGCATCGCACAACGCAAAAATCCAAGATCTCAAATTTGGACTCGTCCGACCAAAGAACAGATTTCCACTGGTCTAATGTCCATTCCTTGTGTTTCTTGGCCCAAACAAATCTCTTCTGCTTGTTGCTTTTCCTTAGTAGTGGTTTCTTAGCAGCTATTTGACCATAAAGGTCTGATTGGTACAGTCTCCTCTGAGCAGTTGATGTAGAGATGTGTCTGCTACTAGAACTCTGTGCGGCATTTATTTGGGCTCTAATCTGAGGTGCTGTTAATTTGCCATTTCTTAGGCCCGTGATTTAGATGAACTTATTCTCAGCAGCACAGGTGACTCCTGATCTTCCTTTCCTGGGGCGGTCTTCGTGAGCCAGTTTCGTTGTACTGCTTGATGGTTTTTGCAACTGCACTTCGGGATACATTCAAAGTTTTTCCCATTTTCCGGACAGACTGACCTTCAGTTCTTAAAGTAATGATGGACTGTCACTTCTCTTTACTTAGCTGATTGGTTCTTGGCATAATATGGATTCGAACAATTGTCAAATAGGGCTGTCAACTGTGTATCAACCTGACTTCTGCACAACACTACTGATGGTCTCAACCATGGGGTTGGGTGAGAAGGCAAGAAATTCCAAAAATTAACCATGACAAGGCACATCTGTGAAGTGAAAACCATTTCAGGTAACTACCTCATAAAGCTCATGGAGAGAAAGCAGTAAAAGCTGTAATCAAAACAAAGGGTGGCTATTTGAAGAATCTAAAATATAAAACAGGTTTTGACTTATTTCACACTTTTTTGTTTACTAAATAATTCCATATGTGTTCATTCATAATTTTGATACCTTCAGTGAGAATCTACAATGTAAATAGTTAGGAAAATAAAGAAAAAACATGAAATGAGAAGGCGTGTCCAAATTTTTGACTGGTAGTGTATGTCTTTAGGGATAGATTCTGAAAAATAACATTACTAATAGACAGCTTTTTTTCTTCAGTACCGAGTATACTTTTTACTTTGAAAATATGAATAATGAGTTCTGCAAATCATTATATGTGATTAATTAAAATCCAATAGTTGATAGTTTAGTAAATGATGTGAATAAGTGCCACATGGACATTTGAAGAGGCCCCTTCCAGAAACAATAGAAGACAATAAAGTAAATCCTGCACGTATGCGTGTTGACTCAGCAGAGATAATATTAATCTATAAAAGTTGATCTACAGGAGAAAAATGTTTAAAAGAAATGTAGAGAAGAGCATGATGTTCTAGTCAATCTGGAATTGCCACCTGATACTTGAATTTTTCTTCTGGCATAAATAAAGAAATTTCCATCATAAACTGATGCAGCAAAGGCACAAATTACTAATAAAAATTCAAAAGACTGTATTGAGCCTGAGAGAAATCTGATGTGAAACCCAACGCTGTAAACTGTACAATATCGTATACATTCAAATGAGACATATTCATCCACACTAAGCTGCTGTTATTCTCCACTCTAAAAGAAGGTTTTACAAAACATTGATGTGAATTTCAAAAGGCATACCACAATACGTTAAAAACACTAAGTTTTAGTCATCCCTCAGAGTATTTCATTTTCAAAAACAACTCACAGTGATAGTTACAGAACAAAAGTTGCATTTGATGAATTAAATGATTAAAAGTGAATTTGGACAATGAGAATTAGACAACGGGAACTGAAATATGAACAAACCACTTCTGACACTGAAGACTATTGTGCCGTTACAAAGAGTTTTGAAGATGAGAAATATTTCTGTCAGGGAGGAGATCAGATGACAACTTTGGATGTGATTCCCTCATTCTGCAAACACTCACTTTATAACTTCAACAGTAGAGTGTTTGACGCTATGCTTAAAAGACCACTGACACTGTGAGTACACCTTTTAGCTCATCATCCTCAGTGTTCAAATCTATCAAATGACAGGAAAAATTTTGATTTTTCTATGATTGTTAAAGATACTCAGTCAGTGACGGTGATCTGTATTGATGTTTGTTGGTGCTAAAAAAAAGCACATTAGCAGTTTAGTGTCTGGTTATTACATAGTATTAATGACTCTTTACTGATTTTGTAGTTTATATTCATTTGATAACAAACCAGAAATATTTAAATAAAGTTTGATGAGCTGTGCCTGTCCTGCTCATTACCAGATGTAGGATGTGATTAATTTAGCTTTGAACTGAAAAGGGTTATTTCCTTCCGTTTCTCTTCTCTCTGCTTTGAGCACATTTACTTGGATAAGTACATTTTCCTGATTAAACAATATTCTTTTACTGAAACAATATTTTCAGTATTTTTAATTTCAGCATGTTCCAAAGGCTTTCACTTAAAAAGTCTGAAGAGCTACTCCACCACTACACTACTATGCGTGAAGATAAAGTCAGTAACAAATCAAATGCATCATTAAATGGTGGTCTGAAGACTCAATACAGACATTTATACATACAGTGTGATCAAAATGTTCAGAATCTATTTGCGGTCCACATTCATAGAGCAACATGTGCGACATGTGTGAGTAGTAACTGTCACTGATAAGAAAACCACACAACATAAAGGAGAAAATCTTTGCATTCGAAGAGCTGTAACTAGAAAAAAAATTGGCATTTGGACTCCGTAAACTATTTAATAAATTATCAACACAGCTAATTGATTGCTCCAGGAGAAAAGTAGTATGTGTTTGTCATCAGACCTCTGCAGCTAATCCAGAACACTCCAGCTCAACTTGCATCCAACAGCTCAGCAGGCTACCTACACCACTCCTCTAGTCCATTCAGTACAGTGGCTCCCTAGCTGCTGCTCACATCCAAGGCAAAACTCAAAAGAATTGAAAACAATGTAAAGTTAAATAAAAAGTGGAGAAAAAGGACATTTTAGTCACTGTTCTTAGAGTTGGTGATACAGACATACCAGCGTCTCCTGCAGCCACAGTGGCTGTTACTGAAAGACAGGTAAGCTCTTGATAAGGACCCTCAATGCATCACATTAGTGCTGAAAACTAGACAATAGAAGATGGGAGTTGTACTGTCACACTTAAATGATGAAAAATTTGGCTTACAGCTCATCCAAAACTCATCTGTTACGATTTCAGCTGGTATAAAGAAACATGATCTGGCATCTTGCTAACTTTAAAATCCCACAGAGGTGTTGCCTTAAGTTTTAATTCAGACGTTTTATTCTGTTATGTGCATTCATGCTTACCAAGATCCTTAGACCAGAATTTCCCTCTGGGGATTAATAAAGTCAGTCTAAGTCAAAGTCTAAGACGCCTTGTTTCTAGTGATTCAAAGATCTAAACTTTGGCACAAAGGAACAAAACATTTGCAGTTAAGGCTCCTAGACTCGAACACTTTGAAGCACTTTGTGTGTTTAAAAAGTGCGACACAAATGAAGGGTTATGACTGAATGTGCTGCACAACAGCAGGCCATATTTTGTTCGGAGTGCTGAAGTGAACTCACTCTTGGTGATGCAGTGCTCTGCTGGCAGCAGCCTCTTCTTCATGAGTCCCTGCAGGACAGACCTGACAGACGGTCGGTGAACCAGCTGCAACACAAACAGGTGGGACTGGGGAGAAACAGACAGGAGGGGAGACATGTTTCAATGAGATTTTGTGTACTATAACACATGCTGTTGATAAATGTGTTTTACTGCAGTGACTAAGTCAGAAAAGTCTCATTCGAGGTGGCTTACACAGCAGCATGCCGTCACGGTGATCTGCACAGTGTTGCGTCCTGGTTGACACACTTGCTTTAGGTACAAGGGCTTGTGGGAGGTTTTGTTGTCACCTCTTTCAATGGACAAAGGAGTTGCATTTACACTGACCTGATACAGAGAAACAACAACACAAGGGCAGAATGAACAGATGAGTAAAACAAATTTTTTGCCCTTTACTTTATATGATATAAATCATGCCTTATGTTGATGCTGTGCTTTTTGACTACTGTAATACAATATTCGCTGTGATACACAATACTGTATACTGTTACAGCCGCAGTTCATTCTTCTGGTTGTGTTCCTGGATTAGAAGTATGGTATATTATCTCATTTTTCACATGTAGCAGTGTCTAATTCCACATGGGACTGGAATAAATATTTGGTACAATACAGATCAACATCAAGTTAATTTTACTTTTAGCCTAACTACTGGACATTTCCTGCATGCTGGATACTTACGAAGTGTTAGAAAGTAATTAGTACATTTTAAGTACAGATCTGAGGTACTTGGACTTTACTAGATTAGCTAAATTCATGCTACTACATGTCAGAAGGAGATTTTGAACTGGGATTGACATCACAATAACATTTTCCATTTAAGACTTATTAAGAGATGTATCGTTACAGATTAAACTACCTAAAATGGTTCAAGTTAAAATGAATGCAACGGTTAGTTGATGTATTGAACAACAAAAAAATCACTATTTTGCTAAATAACTGACCATTAAAGTACTTTTTTGTACTGCAGACTGGCTCAAGATTTGCAATGGGAGTTTTTCAAAAAGTAGTTCAGCTTCTACACATGAACATTTTTTCTCAATTGTCATAATTGCCACCTATTCAGCCTCAAACTGTTCCAGCACTTTAAACCTTTGCATTATGACACAATGGTACTTTTATCATCAGTTCGGATCGCGCAACACATCCAGAAATTCTGGGTAGAGATTCACTCAGTTTATGTCTTCGTCCTCTTGCGTATTTCAGACAATCTTTTTGACATTACATCTCTATTAAAAATTATTTTATCTCTGAATAACAAAAATTATTTTGCTGCAGAAGCCAGTCGGTATGTGGATACCACAGGTATATCAGACCCAAATCAGACAAATACAAGAAACCAAAAGCTGCTTAAACTTTAACACATCAATAATAATAATATGGTCCATTCTGACAATAATACTTTTATTGAACAGAAATTTTCCATGTAGGACTGTTATCTTGCTTTATACTTCCGACACCACGATAGTGCTGTGAAAGCTCTTAGATGACAAGCCTTTTTGAGTCCTCATAATTTCTTAAGTACAAGAGATAGCCACATGAAATTTTCAGGGACGAAAAACACATTAGAGCTTGTTTAAAACTGCAACCAAATCAATTTTGCCTGTGTTTCACATGGCTATCACCTGTAAGTTTTTCTGACGTTATGAGAGCTCAAAAATTATGGAAATAGCAACACTAATTTAAAAGTGCAAAATCTGGACCAAAGTACCTTCAAGGGCCTAATTCATAAAATGATGATAACATTTTTTATGCAAGTTATTGTACACGAAAAAAAATCTAATTCTAAAGTGTCAGGTGGGAAGTTTTGTTCAGTTTTGGTTGATTATATATGGAATGACCCAAATATCAAAAAACCTTTAATAAGCAAACCATAAAATCCGGGAGGCTGCTTACCTGCACAGAGGCAGGCCAGTTAGTGTTCATCTGTCTGTCCTCGTGGTGGTAACACTTAAACTGCAGCTCCAGATCCGGTCTGCAGGAGGAGACACAGCACAGCAATCAGAGACAGACTGGGTGGGGTTATCAAACATTCTTGTTGGTTTGAGTGGAAGAATAACAGATGTGCTGCTCCGATTTCACATTAAATTCATGTTAGATGTATAAAAGTCACAACTGAAGTCTGGCCTCTGTGTTTATTCTGCTCACCTTAACTGTCTACTCCCCCTTTGTATTACAAAAATTAAAGTGTTTTGATATTTCTCTTTATTAGTTTCGATAATTTTCAGTTTTCATAATTACTCTAAAAGCAGGGCTGAAGTCAAGAGGTCGCTGAAGCTACAACTAGGCATATAGATATATATTGTCTGTGGTCCAACGACTAAAACACCGACTGATGGCAACCTTAAGGTAGTTTTATTGCTTAGAGGTCGAGTTTGTTGACTCACTGGTGAGCTGTCTTGCCATTATATCGGTTTCCAACCAATTCGCACCGCTGTAGCTGATGAAAAAACATCATTCCCAGTGTTTAGGTCCAGCAGGTCACCAGGCTTGCACTAAACTAGTGGAAGCTCTGGTTATATTTTTGCAGTGTTCCTCCAGTTTTCCTTGACTGAGATCGGCAGTGATCTTGGGTCTCTGGCAGTGTATGTTCCCAGACTGTGAGGAGGTGGTTCATGGTTTTATATATCAAGTCAGATAGTGACACATATTAGATAGTGACACACTTCACTCCTGTAAGCAGTAATGCCTTCATGTCAGAGCAGTCTGAGTCAGTTTGAAAAAAACCTATGTAATGTCACCACAAACTAATCGACAGTTAAATTCATTACCAGCAAAGACTATGTTGAGTGTTTTCTTGGACACTTGGTTTTTCTTAATACCAACAACCCTGGTCTGAATGCACCAGTTTGTCTGATGGGTCGTGTCCTCAGGGGTGCTTTGAGACACCAGAGAACGCGCCATTTCCCAACATTAGGTGCTTGGTGGTCGTACAACTAAGCAGTGTCACCATAGATGATTGACAGGTGTTCGTGACCAGGAGTCAAACACAGGTTCCACCATCCTACAGCCATGCAAACACTGGCTGCCGGAACAACATGTTGGCGTGTCTGGAAACTTCTGAGGTGGGAAATAAGTTGTGCAAGTGTTGAATCTGTTTTCACTGTAGATTATAATGGTTAGTTTTAAAGTTTTTCTAAAGTTTCCAGAAGCGTCGAATCACATTCCTTGTTCCTCATTTGCATAGAGTTTTGGTCAAGGTTACTTTATGCAAATGATGAGCAGACACTGTGACACTTTGTTTCTCGAAATGCAACGCAACACTTCTAGAATGCACTGCACATCTACTTCCATAGATAATGAGTGAGAAGTATTGAACTGATGAATCCTGTGGACATGAACCACACATGCTACTGCTGATGATATGGATCCCTTTTATGGCCACAGTTTACCATTTTCTAATGGATACTTTCAGCAGGGTAATGCTTCATGACACAAACTGGTTTTATGAATATGACCGTGAATTCAGTGAACCTCCTTCTCAATCAGCAGATCTGAATATAGCAGATCTCATTTGGGAGATCAGCAGCATGAATAAAATGTTGTGATGAATCATGTCAACATGGAGCACAATCTCAGAGGGAGGTTTTCAACATCTCACCAAAAATAGTATTTTCTGTCATTCATAAACCAAAGGCAAACACAAAACAAAAAATAACAGCAGCTCTAGATGTGTGCAATAGTAAAAAGACAAATCTGACTGCCGCACAAGTCAACAAACTTTTCTAGTAAAGACTTCGAGGTTTAACTGTGGGTCTGCCAGCTAGAGCAGTTAAATTATGCTAAGCGAACTTAACTCTACCTCATCATGAGTGTTTTGTAGACGGAGTCTCGGAGCTGGAAGGCGTGATTACTGACAGCCAGGTTGTGCTCCAGCCTGAACGGCTCCAACACGACCCCATCTCTCACCGGGAAGGTGAGACGCAGGTCATCACTGGGGTTTCCTGGAGAAGAAAACAAAAGAGTTGGAGTCACTGATGCAACAGTGAACTAAAGCTCATACTGGTGACTCTATAGACAGAATCTAGAGCAGAAAGCATGAGCTGCTGTACCTAATTCAAAGCTCTTAATGGTACCATGTGGTCAAAATCTCATCTTTCAGATCCTACCTAAGAGGTCGCATCCTCTTTATGCAGTCATTAGCAGAAAAAAATACTGTAGTTCACCTTGTTTCAGCTTTTCTAGATCTGAGAGGAGCAGAAAAACTGACATTAAACTCAACATTTTATTGTGTTATTGTAATGTATTTTTTATCTTTTTAAATTTTTTTTCTGAATTCTGTCTTACTTACTGCTTGCAGTTTATTTATTGTTGAACTCAGTGAACTCGAAAACCCATGTTTGAAGGGTATGTTATCTTTTTTTTTTTTTTTTTAAGTGTTGCATATGGTTGTCTTCAGGAAAAATAACTAAATCTAAGCATAAAATTGTGATATTTCATCAAAATCAGCAAATTTAAAAATGATCACAAAAGTTCAGATTTCATTTGTTCTTTTTTAATGATTTATGGAACTACATCTGTGTCATACTGCACAGAACATATTTCTGAGTTTTCTCTACTTCTAGCCATGATGTGCTGGTTCCATTCTTTATATTGCACTAAAACGAGGCCCACGGTGAAGGGAGATATGACAGGAAACTCTGCTTTGAGTTTGGAGGGTTAACTGATTACCTTATATTGTTGATCTGTTCAATTAATCCTTCTGAAGTAAGATTTATTTTTCTTTCTAATACATCATTATTTAAATTTGTATTAATTTTATTCACGTTATTCAAGTTATTATGTTCTATTTTTGTATTTTATTGTGCTCAAGTCTCAAAATCCATATGTGAAATCTTGTGTGCTTGTCAACCTGACTTGTGGGTTCTCTCTCACCTGTTGAGGGCTGCTGGGCGTTGATGTTGGGTTTGGTGTCTGGTGGGAGGTAGGGGGGTTTGGTGTCCTGGCCTGGGGAAAGGTAGGGAGGTATGGAGGTCCCAGGTGTCATCGGAGGGGTGGGATTCCCTCCCATTGGCGAGCTGGGATACCCGGGCATCACTCCCCCCCGACCTGGCTGAGAGGCGAGGATGAGGACGAAGGTTTAGAACCTTAAAATCTTCAAAGTGCGTGACAAGAAAAGCCCATCATGTTTCTGTGTGTTATTACCAAATTGGAAGCACAAATGGCTTACCCCGTTCACTGCAGCCTGTGTGAAAGCATTGTATCCTCCTGTTCCTCCAGATGGCAGGCTGCCCTGACCATTGAAAGGCTCCACCTGGAGACCAAACACAAGAAACATGATACTCAGATAATAATCCATCAATGTGCACACAAAGACGTTCAGCACTGGTGCAGACAAAATATCTGTGCAGCTTTCACGTTTGTCTCTGGTTTTATAAGACATCAAAAAGTATCATCTTTAAACAGCGAAAAATCCTATTATTGATTATTCTCAAACAACCAGTTTATAATTTGGTTTATTATTTACAATTGACAATTTTATCCAAAGCGACGTACATCTGAGTAGGTACAACACAAGTAAGGATCTCGTCAGGAGAAAACAACCTGGATAAGTGTCATGAAACAAGTTCAAGCGTGATAACAGGACCTTGGTGCTTACAGGCAGTGCAGATGTAATAGAATTTTTTTTTTCAGTCTGTCAAGTGCAATGGTGTTCATACATGTCAAAAAATAGTGTGAAATGAAAAAAATGCCCAAAATCAATCACTTCTTTTGTCCAAGCAACACCCTAAAACCGACAGATTTGCCATTTACAATGACATGTTACAAGACTTAGAGTATTATTATTATACTATTACATTTTCACCTTTTTCTGTAAATCAAAATTTGTATTAATTACACATTTTCCTGCAACTAAAAGTGCATTTTCTTTTTAAAATTATTCTAGGGGTTTGATTCACTCGGCTGAGCTGCCTCAAATAATTGTTTTCATTATTGAACAATCTGCTGATTATTCTCTTGATGTGAAACCCAAAACCCATCGCTGGAATTAGCATGTAAAAATTTAATCAAATTACAACATTTATCAGAGTCAGAAAATGTAAAATCAGGAAGTATTGTGAGATTTTCAACTTTCCTACAGTCCCTGAAGTACTCAACTGTGATGAGTGATGATTGATCAGGAATTTCACATTAGAATTGGGATCTTTGATTAATATCATCTTATTGTACATGTCTCATTTAAACATCTTTTTAAATGAGACATGTACATGTTTTTGTTTTTTAAACAATTTATCGCATTCATAACTGTGTGGTACCGCATTTTTTTTTTTTTTTTTTAGTTCTTTGGGTTCAGAGAGTTAATTCTCTGTAATTAACTGTACTTGTTCTGTCTTATCAGCTCACATTTTAAACTATACTAAGCTGTATGAAATGTGCAATAAAATAAAATAAAACCGTTTACATGACTTTCCCAGGACTCAGCTTAAAATAAAGAACACAATTTGCAGTGAAAGTTAGCCACTGAACTTTGGAAGAGGTTATATTCAAAATTAATGAAACTGGGAGGTATTTTTTTAATTTATGGATGATTTGTGTAGTCCATAAAGATTTTGAAAATGCCAGTGTCTTAAATGTCTTCTTATTATTTCTGTTTTGTGAGTTGTATATTTACTTATATTCTCTACAGTAACTTCTATTTTTAAAAGTCTTATATAAATAAATCTTAGCTTAATCATGGTTGTAGGAGCTGGTCAGGCTCTAGTTTGTGATCACCTTATAATACTGTGGAGGATTGGGCTGTCCGGCTCCAGGAGGAAACTGTGCTGGATTGTGTGATCCAGAAGAGTACTGCCCCATATGAGGCATCCGGCTGGAAGGGTAAGACGGCGAGGGGGCACATCTTTGCTGTGGACCAGTGGGGTACTGCAAAGGCTGATTGGGGTACCCTGACATCCCGCCAGAGCCATACTGCTGCCCCGGAAAACCCTGGAAAAGATTTGTATTGGTTTAAATAAAGTCATATCTGATCCTTTCTTTACTGGCCTCTACAAACCTATTTCACTGAAACATTCAGTAAAGTATAAGACGCCTCATATGTTTTTGATTTTCATTGTGAAGACAATCATGGAAGTGACTTGTAATGTTACGCACATAATGACAATCTACAGACCCTTCTGCACACCAGTTCTTGTGGTCCACATCACAATTTTGACTTGTCCAAATAGCAAAAAACTGGAACCTTGTCTTGCTATACTTGCCACACATTTTGCTTATGTTAGAGGCCTCCTAAATTGGTGAAATATTGAACAAAGACTTTATTTTTAGTAGGAAACATGGATATATCCACCTATAAACACTGACAGGAACTTTCTTGGGCCCCAATACCACCCACGTATGAGAATGTTGTACGTTTTTTTATTTTCAAGGGACAATAATTGTAAATTTGTTCCTTGTTGAAGCCATTCAATCATTTGAATCTGCTAGAAACTGTTCTGTGTGTATCCTCACCAAATTTAATGATTGTGGGTTTTATATTCATGGAGACACTGAACTCTTAAAAAGACTTCCCAGGTTTTTTTTTTTTTTAAAGTCATGTTCTTGGCCTTTTTGCCTTTATTGTATAGGACACTGGAGAGAGATAGAGGAAACGTGGGTGGAAGAGTAGGGGAATGACATGTCGTAAATGGCCATGGGCTTTTCAAATTCATGACCTCTGCGTCGAGACTATAGCCCTTGTTTTTGGGTTGCCCGCTCAGCCAGCTGAGCTATATGGTCGCAAGGTAAAACATTTTTTAAGGTGAAATAAATAAATATAAGATAGTTATGGAAACATATGGAATTCTCAAAATTCAGTCAACATATATTAACAACAAATTAGTAAATTCTGAACAAAATGACTTCTGACCCAGTGAAAAATACAGGATGTGAATCTGTTACAAAACCATTTACTGTAAGAAGCTGCAATCAGAGAATTTAGACTTTTTCTTCATAAAAAATTACTTTGACCCATTAATCAATTGTCAAAATAGTTGAAGACTAATTTAATAGTTGACAAGTAATTGATTAATTGTTGCAACTCTATTTGTATGGGTCAAAAATATATATAATATTTTATGCCTTTTAGTAA
The DNA here is from genome assembly GCF_022539595.1 of Amphiprion ocellaris. Lineage (NCBI taxonomy): Eukaryota > Metazoa > Chordata > Actinopteri > Pomacentridae > Amphiprion > Amphiprion ocellaris. Next base: position 20,816,110 of record NC_072782.1, on the reverse strand, counting down.
AGAAAATATCTAATAGTGTTAGGTTGGTATTTTTGTGTAAGTGTATTTGCATTTTTGTAATCAAAGTTTTAATTTATTTAATTTTCAATTCAGAAACAACTGCAACAACACATGCAACAGCCATTTACCAGCTAATGCTAACATTTTGCTACAACAACAAAAATACAGCAGTAACAAAAACAAAGCAAATAAACAACAATGACAACAACGGGGGGGGGGGGCATTTAAAGCGAATGATGATTGAAGATGATAATAATAATTACGGGGCACTAGTAGGAAGTGAGACTAAACCTAGTAGAATTTACCCCTACCATCATTTAATCTTGCAATGAGCTCTTCAAAAGAGGCTGTATCTGTCATTAACCTCAGTCAGTCTGTAGAACTAGGCCTTACTTGGCTCTTCCAGTGTAAGAATAATTCCTACTGCAGTGATGAACCCAGCTAGTGCCAGGGCAGACTCTGCTTTAGACACCCCTGGTGGTAGCAGGGATCTGTCTCCAATTAGACATAACAGAGGAGACTCTGGTAATGGTGTGGTTAACCACTCTCCAATAGTTTTGATGACTTGTAGCCAAAAAAGGAAGACCAGAGGACAATCCCACAAAAGATGAAGACAAGAACCTGTGGCATTCATACATTTCCAATATATATTGTCCCTCATTAATCCCATCTTATGAAGCTTAACTGTTGTATAGTAGTATCTGTGTATCACCTTATAGTGTGTAAATTTACTTATCGCATCCCTCACAGGCCACCCCGCCTTGGACACCACCTCGTCCTATGCCTTTTCCTCAATGTTTGAGTTCATGTCCCTCTCCCAGATTTGTCTTAAGTGATGACGATGACCATGCATACTATCTGCCATGCTCTTATAAAAAAACAGAGGCATTACAAACTAGTTAGGCATCTTCAAATAGCAGAGCAGCTTATTTGTCTCATCACTTAATGAGATCTTCAGACTTGTTACACAGCTCCTGAGCTGCAGATGTGTATTTACATTTTAAGCATGTGAGCAAACATGCACTGACCTCGGAATGGAAAGGCCGTTTGAGGCCCTGCTGTCCGCCTGGATAGCCTCCGTGCTGGGGCATTCTCTGCGTCTGCGCAGGGTGAGAGGGATACAAGCCTGCAGTAGAGGGAGGTGGCCCAGGCCTTGAAGGGACCATCCCACCAGGGTTCATCCCTGGAGGGCCACGGGGACCCGGATGAGACAGGAACTGGGTGCTGTAAGAGGTTGCTCCACCCATCTGTGAGGGAAAGGGAAGTACGACAGAAGGGATGAAAACAAAGCTCTGTGGTTTTCCAAAGTCTGGACAGTTTGCAGAGTGTAGTGCAGTACGTCAGAGAGGGAAATGCTGCAGAAAAACCAACCGGACTCTGATTTATTAGGCAACGTGGTCTTTTTTGGGAATAAAATAAAAAAACCTCTAACTTAAAAAACAAACAAAAAAATCTCTCAAAAAGCTCGATGGATAAGCTGATCTGACAGAGATAAGATATGCCCTTAAATTTATTCCATGACGACTTCTCTCACTTTGCTATTACTTTTTTAAACCCTATGAACTCAAGCTGTTTCTGGGCTTTTGTTTGCTCCTGTCGCAGTTTTGCTTACTGTTGGACTCATTTTGTACCGCAGTATAAAGTCATGCATTTCTATGGAAACAGCACAACAAATAGTGGTACAGGGAACTCAGAAATGTCCTCTATGCCTCATGACAAAGTTTTAATGCTATAAATCATTTAAAAAAAACTTAACCCCTTGACGCCTGAATTTATTTACAATTAAATTTTTTTTTTTAATTTTTGCGCGTTTTTGCTTTCCAGCTGATGCTAAAATAAGTGGAGATTGTTAATTTGTCTATTACACATAGAACAGATATATAATAATAACAGATACATATTAATTAGGTCCCACTCCTACCGGTCCTACAAGAAACCAGTGGTTGCAAAAGGTTCCGACACACATACTGAATATGCAAAAGCTGGCATTGGGGGAATGGATATGCTATCTCGGCTGCAGTCTAAATCAAAGTGTTATGTTGCGAATTTGCAACAACAGGCGTCAAGAGGTTAATTTGGATTTCTTTGGTTAGTTTCCAAAAACAATCTAGAGAAGCACTCAGAGCGCAGTACTCTGCCAACTCTGCTCAGTCGCATCATTTCCAACGGCTGAAATCCTTAAAAAATTTGTGGATCCAGACTATAAGCCACATCACTGCCAAAATCTAATCAATTGGACATTGTGTCATTTGTGACTTTCCCTGAAAATTTCATCCAAACCCAATAGTCCGTTTTTGAGTAATGTTGCTAACAGAGAGACAGGCAGACAAACCAACTGCAATCGTCACAAAACTCTGCCGAGTCTCTCATTGGCGGAGTAATAAACATGTAGTCTCATGCAAACACTGTATTTTTTTAAATGAGGCAAGTAGAATAAAGTGATTTTGATGAAAAATCCCAATTTATGTTTCAATATGATTGATTACCCAGTAGACCTACACATTGGATGTATGTAACTCATGGACCGTTAGAAGGTTGAAAATCCTACGCTTCTATTTTTATACTTTCTGGTTCTCATAAATAGAATAATTTAGGCCCTTTCAAACTCGCCGACAGGTTTGGAGGTTTAGATGGTTAACAAAATCACAGTCCTGTGCACGTTGTTGCCGGCTCGCCACCTCCTGGCTCGTAACCTGTCGAGATCTACAATACATCGGCAGAAAAACAAGTAATTTTATAGTTAATAAAAGTTGATAAATGCATTTTCTCCACCCTGGAATTAATTTGTATGGTGTTTTTTTAATCAATAAAATAAAATAAGTAAAGACATGGCAATGTCTGCAAACATGCATATTAAATTGCTTGATGTTGTATGGCCTGTATTTACTTTTCAATTCAGCTGGAAACTGTTTGCTGAGCTGCTACAGTGACTCATTATGCAGATAAGTAGTTCATAAAATAAATAGTCTGACAGGAGACAGCTATGTCAAATTATTTGCTGTCTCTGCTGTTAATAAGAAGCATGTGTCATGGATCTGTGCAAGCAGCAGAAAACCAGTGTTTGCTTTGCACCTCTCCCACAGTCCTGCAACCAAACATCACGACTGCAAAACAGGGCCAGGATGTATAAAAGTTTGAAAAAACACTCTTAAGAAATCTCCTAAACTTTGAGTTATGAGTTAGCAGACTCTTAGAAAGTAAGAAGCTTCAGAATCCTTGTACAAACAAATCAAAAGAAACTTGTAGCAAAAATGAAGTGAAAGTCCAGCAAGGATATTCATTTGTAGTATCTAATGCTTGTATACTTCAGTGCAATGAAATACCGTATTTTCCGCACTATAAGGCGCACTTAAAAGCCTTTAATTTTCTCAACAATCGACGGTGCGCCTTTTAACCCGGTGCGCCTTATGTGTGCACTGAGTTCCAAAATCTGCGCCCATATCACCGCTACTGTGAAAAACCAAGTGAAGCAAATGAATTCGGAGCTCGCCATCATTCCGGGAGGATTAACAAAAAAAACTCCAACCACTGGACATTGGTGTAAACAGGGCGTTCAAAGTGAAGTTGTGAGCGTCGTGGGAGTGATGGATGAGAGATGGCGAAAACACCTTTTCTAAGACTGGGAGGCAGCGCCGGGTGAGTTACGCCACCACATGTGAATGGATTGTGGATGCCTCGGCTAAGGTATCTGCTTTGACTGTCGTCCGAGCTTTCGCGAAAGCTGGCATCATTGCTGAACAGCCACCCGGCAACGAGACTGACTCCGACAATGACGAGAGGGAACCCGGCATGTTTGACGGCAAAATTGCCCAGCTGTTCAATTCAGATACAGAAGATGAGGACTTCAATGGATTTGTGACAAAAGATTGATCAAAAAATAATGTGAGTGTATTTTTAAATACGTAGTAGAATAAAGTTCAACCAAACTCACTGTTTTGCTTCCGTTACCTTGTTTTAGCATGTGCCTTATAATACGGTGTGCCTTATGTATGGCTTAAGTACAGAAATAGACCCCGTAATTGAGACTGCGTCTTACAATCCGGTGTGCCTTATGGTGCGGAAAATACGGTACTCTAAAACCTTTGCACAGCACTGTCTTCAATAGAAAATGTGTTTTAAAAATATGAGCCATTTGAGTGATACTCATCTGTCTATATAGGAGTGTTTTTGTCAAGAAGGATGCACAAGATGACTCTCCATTGTACTGTGCACACTCCACTTTGCCCCAGGCTCAATTTACAACCTTTTTATATTATTGTTTTGCATTTGTGCCTTTATTGATAGTTGCAGTGGAAATGCAGACAGGAAATATCATCTTAGAAGGGGGTATGACATGAAGCAAAGATGCAAGGGCTGGCCAAGGAATCGATGTTGTGGTTATATATGTGGATATATGTGGAAGCCTAACACTACTTTCAGCTTTTCACTGCCAGTACCTTTACTTTTGCCCTTCTGTCTTGGTCATTATAAGGGAAAGCCATACATGTTGCATCTGTTTCTTTTCTAGACTATCCAAATCTTCCATGATTTAATATGTAAATATCTCCAGATTGTTATATTAGCCTTATTATCAAAGAAAAAATACATTTTGTATCTCACCATTAAAAGCTGGCAGGGTCATTCCAGAATTAGAGGATATTTTACGTCCCACCCATCAAATTTCAAATAGCCCATGTACAAAATACTAAAACATGCAGTTGTGTAAATTTACTTGTCCTGAGACCAAATTTTTAAAAAACTAGGAGAAAGGAATGTTTGAAAATATTTTTTAAAATACCAAATAAGTCTGGATTTACCATACCATTTTTCTCTATTCTCATCCCGAATGATGACCAAATTGAATCTCAAATAAAACAGTTAAAATTAAATCTCCTTTTCTTAGCACTATTTTTTTCATTAATGTCTCTTGTCATTGGGGGAACATTTTTATTTAATCAACATAATATTTTAAGTACTAATTATTATGCATGGAATGTGTGTCCCACAACATCAACACAACCCTGTTAGCATAACCTTTTTAGCGAGTAGAAGAAGAAAACAGTGAATCACATGATACGCTGGAATTAACATCATCAGTTTTCCAAAATAATGTGTGGAGCAAAGCTATGTCCTCTCTTCTATTTTTCGTATTTTCTTAACATTGTCAGCCTTGATTGAATGTCTCACTCTGCCTCATATTATGAGGATAAGACAAATTCTTTTTATTTTTTTCCATCAGTAAGTTTGTCCTCTTGGTCAGCAGTAACAGCTAGCTAAATATCTAGCTTCTACTCCTGAGAAAAAGCTAACATCAGCATGGATTAGCAACCCTGCTACTGTGATTAGAGTAAGGTTAGCAAACAACAATGAAAACATGGAATATAAATTTAACCATTGATGTGTAGGCTGAGCCAATCAAGCCTTTGATAGTTCATTACCTATTACTGATGAATATGTAGCAGAAAACTGTAAAAGAGAAGGTGTATTTTTCAAAAATTTTGAAGCCCAAATGTCCTCCAACTCTGGAATGGCTCAGCAGTAGTGGTATCTTTTCAGTATTGTGCAAGGGATATTGTCTGAATATTGGACAATACCAAAAACATGATTGTGGAATATTGTGTGACTTAAAAATAAAGGAAAATATGAGCTTATACCTAACAGAAATCACAAAGCTTTGAATTCACTGAAGCGGTAACCAAGAAGGATAAGGGATGTGAGTGTGGATGTAAAGTGCATCCATCTACCTCCATGAGTCAGCGCTGAGGCTGTCAGGGTGCCCTTAAACTATATTAGTAAGTTAGAAGTGCAAAAGAGCATTTAAAGTTTAGTCCAATGTAAAATGTCTAAGTGGAAAGATTTTAGGGCAATATGGATGTCCTAAGATATATACTGTATGAGCATTATTAACAGTATGAACAGTATAAATGCAAGTGCATGCAAGTATGCAAAACATGAGTATCCAAGATATATGATCCATATAGTATATGGATATGGATATATACAGTATGATTAGATATTTACAGAATGAACAGTGTTGCATGAACACACCAAATATATAAACAGAACAAGCAATGTGTCTTAATGTTAAGCTAGTACTGTTTTCTCTTTCTCATTGTAGTTTGGAAATTAGATGGTCACAGAACATACCATGTACTTTACTATATGTTATTATACTATACTATTTGCACCCAACAGATATCAGATGGAGGTTACTTAAATGACGTAGGCCGTGTGTTTGATGTTATTGCCTGGGATTCACCACCGACAAAGAAAATTCACACATAGAAGTGGGACAGTAGTGTTGTTCAAGTGTCCTCCATCTGATGATGTCTGTTGGTGAAACACTGTATGTTGTGTCACCATCCCAGACCTATCTACTGTGAGGAGGGGAAGAAAATATAAATGTGAACTTAGAACCAGCAGAGACATTGAAATGGCTTTTGAAAACTTCCGCACTGCAAATAAATGAAAGACAAATGAAGTGAGGAATGATGACTCTTACGCATTGTTTTCTCTTGTTTTTTAGTACAGCATTGATCTCCTGTTTCACTTGTCTTGTTGTTACAGCAGTTGCCTTTATGTGATCAAATAAACATGAGATTGACTGTGATGCGTTCAGTGTTCATTTCAAGTTCATGTGTAGCAACATTAGATAAGGCAAAATAAGCTTCATGTTGGTGAGGAAGCATCTTGTAGCTTTACATATATAAAGACAACACACAGATGCCTGGGCTGCACAGTGGGTTGGTGGTTAGCACTGTTGCCTTGCAACTAAAAGATTCCCGGGTCGCATCTTGGCCTGCCCGGGATCTTTCTGCGTGGAGCTTACATGTTCTTCCTGTGCATGCATGGGTGTTCTCCGGGTACTCTGGCTTTCTGCCACAGTCCAAAAACATGCTGAGGTTATTGATGATTTTAAATTGTCCGTAGGTGTGAATGTTGTGGTGTAATATTATTTGGGTACGATGTGCTAAAAGTAAATGTTTATATAATTATGTCAAATGCTGTTAGACTGAAGACCAGAGTTAAAACATATGTATAAAATACATAATGATGACTATTCTAGTAATGACTGATGTTTTGATGGTATGGGGTGTGTGTCTGTGGAGGACACACACACATGCAAGCTGGAAGATCATAAAGTAAAACATGTATTTTTGGTGTAAAGACAAATCATATGCTTTTCAGAAAATGGTATAGATAACTCAAAACATAATTGTGTAAATTTAAAGCAATATAATTTTTAAAAGAAGGGTATGGAAACGTAATACATAAAGGTATAATATGCATGAAATCTGTCTCAAAATAATAAGGCAAAGTCTGAACATGTCTGGGCATGTTCTCTGTAAAACATGAGAGAACATGCAACCTAATGCTTGTTGATAACCTAATGCTGCTAAGAACTACTCCTGGATTTTTGTCGACAATACATCCTGCTGCCTCCAAATGCTGACTTCTCTTGGTGATTTTTTGAAGACGTTTAACATTTGAACATGGTCAAGTCTTAGACTCTGGCCCATGATTTGTGGTGAACCCTGTCTTCACCCTAAGTCAGCTGGAATAGACTCCAGCCCCTCCGCGACCCAAATGAGGATTAAGCAGTGTACAGATAATGGATGGATGGATAAAGATGCCTGTCTATGCCAGTTTTTTTTGCAGAAAAATATTTTGTCTGTGTCTTCACCAAATGTCATGACTGTAGGAGTTTTATTTCTGGAGATACTAAACCCTTAAAAAGACTTCTCAGGTAAGACATTTTTTGAGTTGGGAAAAAACTAAACAAAATGACAACAAAAAAAGCAGGCATGAAAACATCTGAAATTCTCAAAATTCAGGCAAAGTATATTAAAACATATATACTACCAGTCAAAAGTTTGGACACACCTTCTCATTCAATGGTTTTTATTTAATTATTTTCTATTTTGTAGATTAATACTAAAGACATCCAAACTATAAAAGAATACATATGGAATTATGTTGTAAATAAAAGTGTTAATCTTCATTATTAATCTACAATGTGGAAAATAATACAAATAAATAAAAAGCATTGAATGAGAAGGTGTGTCCAAACTTTTGACTGGTAGTGTACATAAACTCTGAACAAAATCTGGGATGGTGGAGCTACATAATTAAAATGGCTGAACCAGATGACTTTGTTTTTTTGCGAGTAAGAATAGAAAAATTCAGAGGTCTGAAACCAGATGAAATTTTCAAAATTGTAAATACTGACAGAATTTTGTGTTGGCTCCCACATAACAATCTAAACAAACCCTGAACAAAATCTGAGATGATGGAGGAACATATTTCCTCAATTCTCTCTGAAATGAGAGAGACTGACCAATACATGTAAAGTAAAGATCAGGATAAATGGTAGCATCAACAGCATGACCAGGATGAACTGTGAATATGAGATACAAGATGTGTACAGTAGATACACAGTATGAACTGTGAAAACGGCACAGTCAAATTTCATCAAGTTTAATGGAGAGTTTTCTTGTGGAGGCCTGGTTTTGTCCAGTCTCAAAGATAGTCACTTTACAATCATGTGTGGCAAAGAAAAGTAGGCAATCTGAATATCTGAAAAGGTGTTCAAAAAATGTTACAATTTTTTATAGGATGTTTAGAAATTGATGGACTGATTGTAGAAGCTCAAGTTAAAACAAATGGTTGCACTGGGCCTATGCAGCTTTCTCATTCCCTTTGTTTATGCTTGGTGTGTGTTTTCCCTCAGGATCGTTTACCTGGCCATAGCTCAGCTCCTGGTTCTGTTTTTCCTGTATTGCTGCAACAGTTGCCGTAGCAGTGGCGGTTGCTGTGGCAGCGGCAGCAGCAACAGCAGCGGCAGCAGCCTGAGTGAAGTCTGAGGGAGGCCGAACGCCCATGCCGGCACCTCCGCTATTACCAGAGTAACTGCAGGGAGAGGGGGAAGGTAGGGAGATGAGTGGGTAACGAACTTAGTGAACCAAGCGTACGAGTGTGTGAGGTTTCGTCACCAGTGTGAGTCAGAGAGGTGGGCGAGAACAGCCACGCTGACATATGCTGATGTAAAACCCCACAGAAGCAGCATGCATGGTGACAGCATGCAATAAACAGCACGGTGCTGTGTACAAATATACAAGACTGTTCAATTACCAGAGTCATTTGCTTTTATGTTTTCATTTTCTTTCATTATGAGTCAGACACAAGCATGCACGTGCCATGGAAATGTCACCAATTTCTGTAAATTGCTCCCCTGTTTGGTTCACAGAAAAAGGTCAAAGCGTGGAGCATTATTCCCACTGGGGTGTCAGCTTTAATGTGTGATTGAGACAGTGGTGAAGGAATAACTCAGATCTTTTACTTCAGTTAAAAAAATACATTACAAAAAATACTCCATCACAGGTAAAAGTCCTTCACTGAAGATGTGAATTTACCCTCTGAACTCCAAGCTGTTGTTTTTTGCTTGTGTCACATTTTCACTCACTGTGGGCTCAATTTTCACTGCAATATAAAGTCTTGCACCTCTATGGAAACAGCACAACCATTAATAGATGTAGACGCAGGGAATTCAAACATGTCTTCTGACAGTAACTCCTTAATAACACTTGTTTACAGTTTTACTGTAATCTATTTATTTGATGATTTTTTTACTTGCCTCTCCTACTGTTTGTATTGTCTTTCCAAATATTCCCTGTTCTTTGTCCATTTATTATCTTTTAGTGTTGTAGCAGTCAATTTGTCTGAAGCTGGCTGTCTTTATATATTTTTTGTCTTTAATTAAAAGTGTCTTAATATTTTGGTGTTTATTAGTCTCATAATTTATATTTTCCCTCCTGTGTCTATCACTTTTAAAAAGTTGCCATACAAACAAAGCTTGACAGATTCTGTATGATTGATTCTATAAAGTCAACTGAAGCCTGTTTGAGTGTGATGTGCCTGGATGTCATTAGCATTAGCATAAAGGATTTATCTAAATTCTTCCCTCAATCCAACAATAAAAACTGGGATTAAACAAATGGAGATTGGCCAGATGGAAGCACAAAGAGAATAAACTATCCCTCAGAAGAATAGTTTGTTGCTGAAAGAAGAGGAACCTCAGATAATTGAAGGGTAATTTACAATGATGCTGACAGGTAAAGAGCTTTCGAACTAAATTAATGCCAGGTTCTTGTTGTTATCCCTGAGGAATCTGCGAGAAAGTCACGTAACATGCTGTTAAAAATGTGTTTGGAGATAAAACTTGACAAGAAGGCAGAAGCTGTAAACTAGCTCCCTCTGATAATGCCTTGTTCATTATTCTGTCAACATCATAACATTAATCAGAAACGAGGGAGGGAATCAACGTTACAAGGGAATGCAGTTAAAGGTCCCCTCTAGTCATGCATTTAGACATTTAAAATTAGTCTGCTTTGGATAATAAGCTGTGTCTGATGTATTTACCAAGAAAATGTTCATTTACATGGTAAAAGTTCTTCAAAGCACACCAGCTCTGTCTCGCCTCACTGAAATATTAAGAATCTTTGAATATGTCAATATTGCTTGCATGTTTATGCCTTAAAATTATTAGAAAACATGCCTGTAATAGAAAAATGTCTCTTGTCTCTATTCAAATCATGGATAGAAGATAAGTCTGGTATCAAAATGTAGATAAAATGTGACTTGATTTGACCAACCACTGAGCTCACATGGTGATAGGACCCTTAAAAGTTCCCCAAAATGTCCTTTTTAAAGATTTCCCCAGTGAATTATCAGGAAACAGAAAACACATCCATCAATGGTTCCTTCTATTACTCTCTAACAAAGACATTAACTGGTGCATTTTTTTAATGAAACTATAATATTGACACTCAAAATTTGTGATAAATAAAATCATGCTAAACAAACAACAGTCTGAATTTTGGCTTTTGATTGTGACACCTCAAGTGGATGTAGGGTTGATTTGGTTGATTTAACAGAGCTCAAATGTGTTTTGTAGCCCTGAAAATTTCATGCGTCTATTTCCTATATTTATGACATTATGAGTGTCTAAAAAATGCTGGGAAAAGTAACGCAAATTGAAAAGGGCAAAATACAGTTATTGTGCATATAAAAACAACTGATTCAGAGTTGGAAACTTTTTTTATGGCTTGCCCTACAATTAATTATATTCATGATTATGTAGTTATTCATCATTCATCTCCTAAAGCCTGGATGTAATAACTTACACGACCGTTCAAAAGTTTGGGGTTAGTTAGGACACAACTATCAATTATCAGATCTGTGGTGTTGAGAATCACATTTTTGAGGGTTTAAAGCTGCTTGAAAACTCATGAAATTTTGCTTCTGAAGTGGTGAAAAGGTTTTGCTTAAGTCGCTTTTTTTAAGGGATGTCCAAATCTGATGTCAGAGATTGGGACTGGAAAGGACCAAGGCAATTTGTAACCAGTCGATATAGGCACAAACATAATCCTGGTCCTTTGTGTTTATGTCTGCTGTCACACAGGTGTTGTAAAGAATAAGCACAATTTACGGCAGGATGCAACGGATGTGAATTTAGAATTATTTTCTTAGTCAATAATCAGCAGCATTTACAATCAATAATGGATTGACAGGTAACACAAACTGATCACAGTGGATATTTGTCCTGCGTGGATACTGCTGTTTTTTTACAGTGTTAACATGATACAGGCTGCAAATATACACTACCATTCAAAAGTTTGGGGTCACCCAGACAATTTCATGTTTTTCATTGAAAACTCACACTTTTATTCATGTGCTAACATAATTGCACAAGGGTTTTCTAATCATCAATTAGCCTTTCAACACCATTAGCTAACACAATGCACCATTAGAACACAGGAGTGATGGTTGCTGGAAATGTTCCTCTGTACCCCTATGTAGATATTCCATTAAAAATCTGCCATTTCTAGCTAGAATAGTCATTTACCACATTAACAATTTCTAGATTGCATTTCTGATTCGCTTAATGCTATCTTCATTGAAAAAAAACTGCTTTTCTTTCTAAAATAAGGACATTTCTAAGTGACCCCAAACTTTTGAATGGTACTGTATATATAACATAATAATACATTTTTTGTACCTTTAAAACACACCAACTTATATTTATTTGTAGTTACACATAAACGCTCAAATTTCAGCATGAGAAAAGCAACGTACCTTCCACCGTAGGCGGAGGCTGGGTTGTAGGCAGCGCTGGGACGTCCGTACATGACTGGTTGGCTATAGCCTTTCGAGACTGCATCTCCATATGACTGCTGGCCCATGAACTGGGAGCCCATGCCGGCAGCCATACCAGGGCTGCCACCGGGCATCATGTGACTGCCAGAGCTCTCACCAGGGCCCATGGGTGCACAAAACACCTACACAGGAAACACAGAGAGGTTATCACTGAAAACTCTTATAGACCACGAAGTGGTACGCTAACACAGAAAGTTTAACTGGGTTGATTTTATACTCCTAAAAAGTTCAAGTCAGATGAAACATGCATTGCTTTTTGTTTGAAATTTAACAGAATTTATCCAAGTTTTGAGAATTACACTCAAACTGCAGCTCACTCCTCCTCACTGTGAAGTAAAGTGTAGGTGTGACCTTTGAAAGCAGTTTGAGGTGCTTATTCAGAAATTCAGTCACAAGATAAATATAACAGCCAGTGGATTTAGCTCAATGTATTGGTCAGACTGCAACAAAAAGTGGAGTCATCCCATGAAAAAAAAAAAATCAATCAAATCTGAAAAAGGTTCCCCCTTGATCCCTTTAGAACCAAAGGATTTGTATGTATAATAACTTTGGTATATTTACTGAAGCCATGCTGAATGGAAACTTTGCATCATCTAACTTTGTAAATGTAAAGATAAAATGCTTTTCCCATAAATATTTTTCAGTTTTGGGCTGTCTGTCAGACAAAACAAGAGATTTTTGGATGTGTGTGTGGGAAATGATGAAAAATTTGTGACAGTTTTCTATAATTTTATGGAGCTACTGAAGATTATTATAATAGAGTGCTGTCGTGGTGGTTACACGGTGGAAGTGAGCCCAACCATTCAGGATAAGTTGAAAACTCATAATTAATTAAAATTTAGATAAAATCTATTACAACATAATGTTCATTGGGGCTGCAAATAATGATGATGAATTGTGTATTTTTCGTTTGCTTGTGCTTAAGGCTGCAACTTCATTTCGTAAAACGTTTTCTCGATTAACTGATTAGTTGTTTGGTCTCAGAAATATAAAAAAATGTTAAAAAAAAAAAATATTGATCAGTGTTTCCCAAAGCCCAAAATGACAAATTTCTTGTTTTGTCCACAACTTTAGACATTCAGTTTACTATCATGGGAGGGGGGAAAAAAAGACAAAAAAAGCTACAACCAGAGATTTTTTTTAAATTTAAAAATGACTAATTGATTATCAAAATAGATAGGGATTATTTCAATAGTTTTCCACAAATTGATAACTTGTTGTAGCTCTACTATCATTTGGTTATGCATTATAAAAATAAGTATTACAGCCAGTTTTAAACAAAACAAAAAAAACTTTACATTTGGATTACAAGTCCAAATTTCTAAACCTAATATAGATATATGTACAGTTACAAAAAAACAACACAGGATGAGAACAGCATCCAACAAGGAGTCATGTGTTACCTGGCTGTGTGTGGGATTGGTCACACCCCACACTGTGGTTACTACAGACAGAGATCCTGCGTGCTGATTGGTGCCTGGTTGCCAGGAGACTGGCTCATTTAGGAAGGGGCCGTCACTGCTGCAGGAGGACATGAAGTCGAGTTAGTGGGATGATCGAGTAGGTTCAGCAGAGGCAGGGAGAGCATTCATGTACATATCAATAACTGGTAAATGTCACAATATCACAGATGTTTTAAGATTTCCTGAGTGTTCAACACCGTATTAGAGCTAATGTTTCTGTAAGAGACAGAGAGACGTGTTGAGTAAAAGGTCATGAATACATCCTTTACTCTGGTGATCCAACGATTAACCTAAACGTGGTTTATTCATCTAACAGTTGAGGTTATCCTCTCCTCCCTTTGTGTAAACCACTTCCTCTGCACTGTTGGCATTATTTAAAAGCAGACTGAAGCCTCTGTCTCTATAACAAAGGTGTTTTTTTATATTTCACTGTCCATTTTTCATTATTTGTTTTGTCAAACGATCAGAAAATTAAGTTGATTTTATGTCAACACTGCTTTGTTCTTTTGTTTCTCGACAGCCACATTTTCCAGCCACTGCTTGTTATGTCAGAGAGCTAGCAACTCGCTGCTTTTCCTTCCATTGCTCACTGCAAAGAAACTGAGCAGTCAAAAGGCTCAAAGACTGTTTTGGCTTCAGTGAAACTATTGAAGGCGGTTCCAAAATGCTGGAAAAAAAACAAACATTTATTCTTTTAACAGTTTCAAGGATCTACAATCGTGAGAAACCTGTTCGATGGAATTCATTCATTTATTTTCATTTGTAAATCAGTAAATTTTTGAGGTAAAGCTAGTCAAACAAACTGGAAAGATGGACATTTTCTCAGAATTCCGAAGTTGTGGGATTCCATCAGCCCTTCATATCCCCACTATTTAGTTGGGCTGATAGAATTGTTGGTAATTGTATCACCTTATTATTATGAGTAATTGCAACTCAGATTTCTGTGTTTAGTCGATTTAAAACTAAATTCCAAGTTAAAGTAACACAATGAACTTGGCTTGGTAACTTAATTTTTCTTCACCATGAGTTCAGGATTTCAAGTCCCATCCTCTATCTTAACATGCCTGGACGACTTCAGACAGTTAAGACTGGTAATTAAAAACACCTTTGTTTGTAGTGGGAAAACGAATACCCCTAACAGTGAAGTTTGTAAGTTGAACTTCATTAGAGGTTGTCATAATTCAAAAAATTTATGCAAACATTTGCGTACATTTTATTTTGCTGAGCTCAAACATTCTTTGCAGTGCACCATGATCATTTTTTTTTGTATAAATAAAGGTTTAATGAATGAAAAAAATCTCTAAGCTATTTCCCTAGAAAGCCTGTTTAAGATCAAGGAATGACAAGTGTCGGCAGATAAGATGAAGCTGTCTGTGTAGCTGAAATTCCAGGAATCAAGAATTAGCATTCCTCCAGCTTTAGCAGACAGGACTACAGTTTGCCTGTTGGTGATTATATTTCCAAACAGGCTATACAAACGATTTTACTGGGAATAACTTGTTTACCTGTAGTGTTTATGGGCTTGCATTAAAATCACTACATACTTATTCTGTTGTGCCAGACGGCTGTATAAAAACACAGCACAGGGGAGCACAGAGAGCAAGAGGAGACAGAGTGGAGGTTGAAGGACTGACACTGATCAGGGTCACCAGCTGTGTCTCCAGCTGTTCAGTCACATTCAGAGGATCTGTGGCCACAACTTTCTGCTGTTTCCAACTTACTCAGTGATCACAGCTGTAGTCATTAACCTGCAGGTATGCTGATTTTGTCAGGCATTACTGCAATCACAATAAGGACATACGGACTAGGCCTTCAGAGTGACCACCAAATAGTTGAAAGTTGTTTATTTTAAATTATATACAGACCCTTTCCAAAAAAATTGAATACCATGGAAAGGTTTATTTATTTCCATAATTCCATTCAAAAAGTAAAAATTTCATAGATTATAGATTCAGGGCCCACAATTCAAACAATTTCAAGTATTTATTTGTTTATTTTTACATAATTTGGGCTTCCAGCTCATAAAACCCACGAAAACAAGAATTCAAAAAATTAGAATACTGTGAAGAAATCAGCCCAAATTTTGCAGGGCATGAATGTTTTAAACTGAGTGTCACACACTAATCATCTACTAAACTCAGAGCACCTGCACAGGTTTCCCCAGGTGTCATTAAATTGTTTCAGTTTGGTTCAATTGTCTCAGTTTGGTTCAATATGGGGAAGACTGCAGACTTGACAACTGGCCAGAAGACCATCACTGATACCCTCCATAGGATGGGTAAGCCACAAAAGTTCATAGCTAAAGAGGCTGGCTGTTCACAGAGTGCTGTGTCCAAGCATATCAATGGAAAGTCTAGCGGAAGGGCAAAATGTGGTAGGAGAAGATGCACCAGCAAAAGAGATGACCGTGGGCTTCAGCGGATTATCAGACAGAGAAGATTCAAGAATCTGGCAGAGATCGGGAGAGAGTGGAATGAGGCAGGAGTCACAGCTTCAAAAACCACCACATTCAGACGCATCTAGGAGATGGGCTACAACTATCAGGTTCCTCGTGTCAAGCCACTTCTGAGCCTGAGCCAACGTAGGAAGCATCTCAACTGGGCCAAGGAGAAGAAGGACTGGACTGCTGGCCAGTGTTCCAAGGTTCTCTTTTTCGATGAAAGTAAAGTGTGCCTTTCATTCGGGAATCAAGGTCCAAGGGTTTGGAGGAAGACGGGTGAGGAACAGAACCCAAGCTGCTTGAGGTCAAGTGTGAAATATCCAGTCAGTCATGATTTGGGGTGCAATGTCCGGTGCAGGTGTTGGTAAACTCTGCTTTCTTAAATCCAAGGTCACCCCAACAGTCTACCAGAATGTTTTGGTGGACTTCATGATTCCTTCTGCTGAGGATCTGTATGGAGATGCAGATTTCATCTTCCAGCAGGACCTGGCCCCTGCCCATACTGCCAGAAGCACCAAAACCTGGTTTGATGCCCATGCCATCACAGTGCTTGACTGGCTAGCCAACTCGCCAGACCTAAACCCCATTGAGAATCTATGGGGTAATATCAAGAGGAAAATGAGGGGCACTAGACCCAAAAACAAAGAAGAGCTGACAGCAAGCATCAAGGAAATCTGGGCTTCCATAACTCCCAGGTAATGCCATGGCACATCAAGGCAGTGATTAAGGCAAAGGGATTCCCAACCAAGTATTGAAGATTGACATATCGTTTTGAAAAGTACCATATTTTGATTGATTTGATGTGATCCTAATTTCTTTCTTTGTTTTCTGCAAAAACTGAGAAGGAAATGGTGATTTCTTCACAGTATTCTAATTTTTTGAATTCCTGTTTTCATGGGTTTTATGAGCTGGAAGCCCAAATTATGTAAAAATAAGCAAATAAATACTTGAAATCATTTAAATTGGGGCTCTGAATCTATAATCTATGAAAGATTAATTTTTTTGAATGGAATTATGGAAAGAAATAAACTTTTCCATGGTATTCTAATTTTTTGCAAAGGGTCTGTATGCCTGAAAATATACATTAACACGAATCTAAGATATCATTACATTTGAATGTGTGTACATATGTGAACTATGTAACTGACCATTATTATGTGCTCATTTTTTACTGCAATATAAAGTCCCGCACCTCTATGGAAACAGTGCAACCACGGCTAAGGGTTAAAAAAATGTTTTTAATGAAATCCAATGATTCCGTTTTTAAACAGCTAATTTTGATAAATTGTGTAAATTTAGTAATTTTATAAAACATAAAATGCTTTTCAAACCTGCTAGTGCCTTTTGGGGTTCAGAAAGTCCAAGAGAAAACAGAATACTTGTGAGAACCTTAAATTTTGTAGTTACCTCCATTTTGTGAAGCATAAGGTGTAATATTTTTACTTTTTGATTTTCGTGCAGTGCAAAAAATAATACCAAAGCACAGTTAGATAAAGTCAGATTTTTATAATCCAAAGGATTACATTACTAATTACACACATACATACTACATTTTCCCCGGTGAATGATCAGAGAACAGAAACACATCCAGGGTACCAATGATTGTTTCCATGACTATGTCATAGATATTAAACTGCTGCAGTTTTGCAATTGAAACGACAATATATCCCATGATTCTGGCATAGAAAAAAGAAAATCACACTGAACAAAAAACAGCTTTTAGTGGATGTAAATTTTATGTGGTCACATATTTTCAAATGTGATTTTCAGCCCTGAAAATTCTGAAAATCATATGTCTATCTGCTGTACTTATGAAATTATGAGGGTTCAGAAATACTTAAAAAAGTAAATTTCGACCCACCCTTTTGTATTTCAAGGGGCTGTAATATTCAGTTTGAAACAAAAATTCAAATGAAATTTTCAGGGAAGGCTAGAAATGACACAAGGACCAACTGCCTGCTGACAATCACATGATTGTGATCCTACCACAAATTGACTGCTGCGGACTAATTGGGACTTATCTGTCGGAAATGATACAAGGAACAATTGATTAAATTGTGGGGGTGTTTCCAAGTCTCATCAATTCCCGCCGCCGGCTACATATATAGGTCACATGATTTGGTATCTGTACATAACGGACACATGCATAACACACGCCTGTGCTCACCGCAAGGTCAATTTATTTGTGGGTACATCTATATTAAATGGCCACATTCTATGTTGCCGTGATTTCTGTAACGACTTTTTTCAAGATTTCAGCCATCGGAAATGATACAACCACTGAGCAGCCTTGACGGAGTACTACGCTCTCTGAGTGCTTTTCTTGTTGCAAAAGTAATCATTGAATTCTGAGGGGGTCAGATGGGAGGCACAGATAAAATTTTCATGAAATTAAGTTCTTAAGATGTGTGAGATCCAAAATTCAAAGCATGTCAATATACTGTAATGTCTCATCAAATATTTGGCATTTTCGCTTAAAAACGACAGAAGGAATTATTCAATTTGAACAACTGCGGTGTAATATATGCTGGGCAGAGCAGGTGAGGTGGCTCACATGAAGAAACTGAGGTTAATGTCACCACAGTGTGTCTGTCTGTGTGTGTATACCTTTGTGGAGTGGGAGGCAGGGAGGGTTTCATGGAGTTAAGGGGGTTCATCGGATGAACGGCGGATCATTAGAGAGCCCCCACTGTCCTTAAGTGGCAGCCCTAAGAGACAGAAAGACACACACACACACACACACACACACACACACACACACACACACACACACACACACACACACACACACACACACACACACATATAAAAAGGCACATAGGCTACTCACAGCTCATTTGCTGCACAGCAACAATTTATCATCACTACAGCCCACATTGTGTGCACAAAGACAGAGTGCCCTCCCACTCTGAGCCACTCACTTTAATCTGTGTGCATGTGTGTGGACTGTGCACATCAAAACGTTAGCCTATCGCTGACTGTGTAGCTCTGATACCTCTCAGAGGAGGGGGAGGGTGCTGCGAGCTAAATATAGTTTGCTGATTTCAAAAGGAATTTAAGAGAACAGAGATGTGAAGAGGCACACTCTCCTCTCAGCACACCGACATACAATCACTCCACAACACGCACACACACATACTTGTTTGCTGCCAAGACGAATCATCTTTACATTTTTTGTATTACTGTGATCTTTGTGTCCTCCTGTATTTTTAGCGAACAAAAATTTATTGCAGACATAAAAAAATGATCAGATCTGCAATTAGTACTTGAGTAATCATTCTGATACTTGAATGAGCACCTTTAAAAGCCAAAATGTCAAATATTGGTTGTTTGTAATTTCTAAAATGTGAGGATTTTACAATAAACTGAATATTTTTGGGCTGCTCAAGGCATCTGCCAAAACAAGGGATCTGAAGACATCACAGGCAATTTTTTGGCACCCCCAAAGAGGATTTAACCAGAAGAAAGGAAATCATCAGCTCATCCGAAAAAAAGAAAATTTTTTTAAGTAAACATATTTTAAACCTGTTTTATTTATTGGAGTCTCATATTTAAGCATTATAGATATTTTTGATAATATTTGTTCTCCTGCGCATTCTAAGGCAGGAGAACCCATCAGTGGCATATGTACAAAAAACTTTTCAAGGTGATATCTTTAATTACTCTAAGGAGTTTTTGCTAATCAACTGTAATTTTATGAGCATAAATTAAAATAAATTACAAAAATAATTGTTAATTGCATCCCCACACTGAAAACCTAAATCAACAAATCAAATAATCAAAAATATGTAATTACTTAGAAAAAAACAAAACACACACACACACACACACACACACATATATATTTTTTTCCCTGTTCTGTTCAAGTTCTGTTGGCTGTAGATTCCATATGTAATGAATGTTAATGCTGCAATGATTAATCAATGGATTGATTAATTTACTTAACTAATCAGTCAAAAACTATTTTGATAACTGATTGGTTTATGTCATTTTTTTTTTTTAAAGAAAAATCATTGAAATTCTCTGACTGCAGCTTCTTAAATGTGAATATTTTCTGGCTTCTCTTCTCCTCTATGTTAGTAAATTGAATATCTATAATCTCATTTAGAAGATGCTTTTATCCAAAACGATGCACATCTGAGGGTAGATACAATAACATATCTCTGGGTTGTGACAAGATATTTGTCATCTTGGGCTTTGGGAAACACTGGAGAGCTTCTCTCTTATCAGCTTCGTCTTTACATGAAACGGAATTCAGCCCTCGCAAAATAATGCAGCCAGCAGCTGCAGGAGCAAAGGGTCAGTCGAGGGTTGATTGAGCGCCTCTGGTGTTTTGGCTGTCAGTGTGATTGCGGTAGCTGAGAGGTAAGAAGGAAAGGATAAGAAAAGAACAGACAGGCAAGGAGTGGGATGAAGAGGAAAGAAGAAGAAGAGATGTCAAGAAGCGGAGGTCAAAAGAGTGAAGAGACTGTGAGAGAGAGAACAGAGAGTCTCAATCATTCCTCCACAGGTACACTCTGTGCTGCCTGTGTTCAATTTCAGCATGTGATGAAGTCAGACATCTTACACCCCCCTTTTGTGTGGTTTTGCTGCTCAGCTGTGATGGAAGTTACAAACTACTGTCTGGAGGCTGACGATACCTTTTGATAGGAGGGAATTCAGGTATCGTGGCCACGTGATGTGAGCAACAACACCCCTCCTCTCTCTTTTCATACAAGACGTGGGGTGTCTGACCCAAATCTGTTAAGTGCAAAAAGGAACCCAGAGAGAAGAAACGGGGGAGGGGATGTTCAAGGCTCTGATGTTGGGAAATTAGCATGTCAGTTGGCAACCGTCAGATAAAGAAAATCATCAGTGGGAGGTGGGAGGCAAGCGGCACTGGAGCAGGGATGAGAAATGTGATGGAGATAAAGAAAACGTCTGGTAATAAAGGAGGGAAAGTGGCAGATAAACATGAAAGTGTTATTATATGAACCAAATGTATCTGTTTTCCATGTGTTGTGGCCCTACAATGTGTTATGACCCTTTTTTGGAGGTCTGTAATTAAGACAATCTTTGTGTGTCTACATTTTGATGGTGCAATGTCACCTTGTCTTTGTCTGCATGTCAGAGCTGCAGGGTTTGTTGGATCAACAGAAACCCGGTTTGATTATCAAAATATCAGTTATAAGCAAAACTGTGAAAAATTGTCAGATTTGATGATTTAATCCTTTTCTTCTGAATATCTTTACATTTTGAAACCATGGCAAGAATGAGACAAAAGTCTTGTATGACAGTGAAAATACCATAAATTTAAGGTTAATTAGCTTACTTTAATTCAATAAAAAGCATTGTTTCTTTAATGTATTTTGCAAAAATTGAAAAAAACTATATAGGATAAAAATAGCAACTCTACATATTATAGATATTTTACCACTTGGGTCATTCCATATGAAATCAACAGATTTTAAGAAAATTTCCCACCTGACTCTCTCAGATTTTTCTAAATTTTTACATACTTATAGAACATTATATATGATGGAAAAACTCAAAATTTCAAGGCATAGTTGTAAAGAGTTCCAAAGTTATGACCATTTGAAGTAGGTAGGGGGTACCCTAAAATTGCAACCAAAATTAAGACTTGAAATTTTCAGCTATTTTCAGGCTTCTATAACTTCTGAACAAAAAGAGCTAGAGGTCTGAAATTTTCAGGATCATTTCTTAGTAATCCAAAGTCCTAAGAAATGTGAAAATATTTACTTAAAATTTAGAATTGCATGTTACAGAGAATAACAAATTTGAGATTTTAATCCATTGCGAAATTCTAAAATGCTACTTTTAGAAGTAGCATTTTAGAAATTTTATGTACTGTATCTTGGCTACCTAGGGAATGGATCTCTGTAAAATAAAGGTCCTATGTTATGTTATGTATGATATATGAACAGCTAAAAATCAAAAATATCTGTCCGACCTTCGGATTCAAAGGTCAATATCAGCATGTGGGATAGGTAGTATCACAAAATAAAAGACACCGTGTGAAAGTACAGGAATTGCCCTAAATTTTGACACCAAGCACAACTTGCTTCTATAAATCCTTCTATGTTAAATGTTCCAATTAAATATGCAAGTTTTCACCCCATATTTTAGTAGTTATGTAACAGAAAATTTAGTGATTTTCAAGTGTTCAAATGTATTTATTGCAGAGGAAGGACAAACCAGTGTTGGGTGCCAACAGACCATATCCTTACTCAAATTGCGGACTTGATGACACCAACGGGTCATCAGTATAAACTTAGCCAGGATGCAGAAAAGAAGGTTTCTGAACTGTTCAAAAAATTCTGAAAAGACATAACTGAACCAACTTTGCAAAATATTCTTGAAAATTTGTAAGTACTTAATATCTTCTTTACTCGGCAATATATACATTTGAACACTTGAAAATCACCAAATTTTCTGTTATATATGGCTAAAATATGGGGTGAAAACATGCATATTTAATTGGAACATTTAACATAGAGGGATTTATAGAAGCAAGTTGTGCTTGGTGTCAAAATTTAGGGCAATTCCTGTACTTTCACACAGTGTCTTTTACTTTGTGATACTACCTATCCCACATGCTGATATTGACCTTTGAATCCAAAGGTCGGACAGATATTTTTGATTTTTAGTTGTTTATATATCATACATAACATAGGACCTGTATTTTACAGAGATCCATTCCCTAGGTAGCCAAGATACAGCACATAAAATTTCTAATGAATAGGATGATTAGTTTTTGTGTAACAGGTGGCCAAAAGTAGCATTTTACAAGTTCACGATGGATAAAATCTCAACTTTGTCATTCTCTGTAACATGCAATTATAAATTTTAAGTAAATATTTTCACATTTCTTAGGACTATGGATTCCTATGAAATGATCCTGAAAATTTCAGACCTTTAGCTCTTTTTGTTCAGAAGTTATAGAAGCCTGAAAATAGCCGAAAATTTCAAGTCTTAATTTTGGTCACAATTTTAGGGTACCCCGTACCTACTTTAAATGGTCATAACTTTGGAACTCTTTACAATGATGCCTTGAAATTTTAGATTTTTCCATCATATATAATGTTCTATAAGTGTGTAAAAATTTAGAAAAATCTGAGAGGGTCAGGCGGGGACCACTTGATGAAATGATATGTAATGACCCACTTAGATTTTTAATTGTTAATTCTTCTCTCTTCTCTGTACTTTGAGAACACAGCCTGCAGTTCAGCCAAATAATCATAGAATTTTTGTCAAATGACAGCTAAATCACTAATGGCTTCACAATTGCACAGACAACTGCAGAATATCTTTTTATCGTGGTAATGCCACACAACTTTATTTTTGGCAAACTTTTAAATGAGACTTGTAGAATAATGTGATTTTGATTTGGCATACCACAATTTTAAGCTTAGATTTGTTGATGTTTCTGACAGAACACATCGGGTTCAAAGAGCATCAGAAAGTCAAAAATCCAATGAGTCGTTCTATTTTCAGTTTCTGGCTGTGATAAATGCTGTCATTTTAGCAAATTCTTTAAAAATATCATGCTTTTCAGACCCATGCGTACGTTTGGTGTTCAGTCATAAAGACAAAAAGATATTTGTGACAATTCAAAATTTTGTCGCTGTGTCAATTTTCTGGAACAGAATTTGCAGTATTTTCAGCATCTGATTCTGAAATAATCGAAAGTATCCAAATTACCTTTTATTATTCCAATGGATTACATTGGTAATTACAAAATTTGTAATTTGTATTAATGAAATTTGTCATCATTGCTGAAATAACTGAAATGACAAACTGCCTCTTGGCCAGTCGTCACTGTAAATGGGAACTGGTTCTCAACTGACCTACCTGGTTAAATAAAGGTTAAATAAATTAAATAAACATAAGACAGTAAGACATTGTGTTAGAGATTATTACTCTGCCAAGGAACGTGGCGGAGTTATGTGATGATCGGCGTTGGTTTGTCTGCCTGTTAGCAACAATACTCAAAAACAGATTAACAGATTTACATGAGATTTTCAGGGAAGGTCAGAAATGACACAAAGTCCACGTGATTAGATTTTGGCAGTGATGCGGCTTATAGTCTGGATCCATGATTTCTGTGTTGTTGATAATGGCACAGAGTCACTAACTATCACAGCAAGTGAACACTGTCAGCTGCCTGGTGACGATCACATGATTGCGATCCTACAACAAATCGACCGCTACGGACTTATCGGGACTTATCTGTCGGAAATCACACAAGGAATGAGCAGCCTTGGTGGAGTACTGCACTCTGAGTGTTTTTCTAGTTAATTATTAACTATGAAATGGCATGAATAATTGTGGTGGAGATGGCAATATTAGTCAAAATGTTTTTTGGGGTTTTTTTTGGCCTTTTGTTGGCTTTATTAGATAGGTTAGTAGAGCTTTAGACAGGAAAGTAGGGAGAAGAACGGGGGGAAGAACTGCAGCAAAGGGCCGTGAGCTGGAATCGAACCCAGGCCACTGCGTTGGGGACTGCAACTCCTGTTCATGGGTCATCCGTGCAATCAGTTGAGCTATCTGGCCGCGCAGTAAAAATGTTTTTAAAAATAACAATAACTACAGCATTGAAATATCTAAAATTCATTATTTATCCCTTTATTACCATGTCTTCCTGTCTTCAAGAGAAGGAGAAACCTGTTGGTCAAACAGGTTGTCGGCAGCTGATTATATCTGGAGCCATAAAGCTACAATCCAGTTCAATTAAACTGATTATCAATTTAACTCAAGAGTAACAGCTATTAATGTTCAAATATGTTTGAAATGCTTGAGGGAAAGACGGGTTTGCAGCTTGTTAGCAGAGATGATTAAATATTCCCTCTGCTATTTAATCAATTAAAACACACACACGTGCGCGCACACACACAC
This sequence comes from Amphiprion ocellaris, assembly GCF_022539595.1. Classification (NCBI taxonomy): domain Eukaryota; kingdom Metazoa; phylum Chordata; class Actinopteri; family Pomacentridae; genus Amphiprion; species Amphiprion ocellaris. The sequence continues at coordinate 20,791,117 of NC_072782.1, read as the reverse complement.
ACACACACACACACACACACACACACACACACAATTAACTAGTGAGCAACCAGACAGTCACACAAACGAAGACTCCTAAACTGGTTCTTTTGTTTTGACACGCACTTATCAATACTCAAGATCTTGATTGTTATACTGATTAACCAATACAAAAGAAAATTAACCTGTAACTGTTTTAGAGATTAAACAATAAGTCTGTTAATTTTTGATTTTGATAACTGATAAATGGTATTGGTTAGTTTTTACACAAAACTAATTGCGGGAAAAAAATAATTGCTTTCTGATTTCAGATCCTCAACCAGGATTTTCTGCTTTTTGCTGCCGTATAATCACAGTAAACTCAGTATCTTCAGGTTTAAAATATTTCAAGACGTCACCTTGAGGCTTACCTGAAAAATCCCAGAAAATAAGAGCACTCCAATATCCACACTACCATACAATATAGTATTCCAGAAAATGAGTCAGTGTGTCCCAGTACATAACGGCTTTATGTGTACAGCACCTTTCAAAAACAAAAAGTTTGCTCAATGTGACCTTTTGCTGTTTTTGTCCATCCCTACTTGCAGCGGACAGACGGATGGAGGAACGAGCAGAATATTCGGTTTGGTCCGTACCGTCCAACGCAGTAGGCAAACGGAGGATGGTCCCCCCCACCCAAGCCGATGGAACCGTTCTCCGTTTGCCCACTGCGTCGAACCTGAATATTCGGATATTCGTCTTTAATCGGGGCCAAATATCCGGAGCCCAGAAACTGCTATTCGGGCCAGCCCTACTGTCAATATAAAGTCCCAAACTGATTCCTTTGTCCAAGATCAGCCACACTTTAAGTACATTAAAGTTATTAAAATTAATCCAATGTATATGATAGACAAATTAAGAGTTCTACAGCGCATTGCTGTATTCTCTACATGAATGTCAGAGATTAGTTATAGTACCTGGTTGTTCTACCGCGGCGAGCCTCTTACTGTTTACCAGTGTAGCAACCTGAAGAGGTAGTAGGTAGAGGTAGAAAGCATTGTGGGGGTTCAGCTAGTAACAGACACCACGATGACAAAGACTTTTGTGGCAGTTAATGGCACCTGAGCATCAGAGCTTAATGTACTGATTGATAATTATTGAGCAAGAAAATTGCTTAAATTCACATCCCTAGCATCCTGTAACAAATTGCGCTCTCCCTTTAGGACCCATGTGTGACAGAAATTAACAAAGAATCGGGGTTAGGTTTGTGCTGTTACCAATCAGGTAAAAAATGCTTGGTTGGCTCCAATCTTTCGGAAATTAAAAGACTTGTGGCTGATGTGTAAAAAGGCTGCAACCAATGAAAGATTTTATTGAATAAGATGGCAATTATTGTTTAGTATCTGCACGGTCAGAAAACAATGAAAAACAGCTGTTCTCTATGATACCCAACGGTAGGTGTGGCAAGCATTTCAAAGTCAGTCACTGTTACAGGTAGTGCTGCTGTATTAAAAAAAAAAAAAAAAAAAAAAAAAAGAAATTATTTAAATGTTTCAGCGGTAATATCCTCTTACAATAATATCTGGGAATCAAATGAATAGATAAAAAACCTTGATGAAGGCCATTTCCTGATAAAAACATACTGTACAATACAAAGCCCTCACTGGCTGACCTGCACTGACCTTGCCATTAATGAAGCACAAATTAAGAGCCTCAATGGGATCTGAGAGATTAGCAATTAATAGCCTCTTAAATACAGAAAAGCATCAGCCGCCATGAGAGGCAAAAGGCAGCTCTCAACCCTGAAGGGACAAGATATTACTTCTCTGAGGGATTAAAGAGTGTCTCAGATAGATAAATCAAAGCCTGGAGCACCTATTGTATGTTCAAAACACAAACTGTATGTGTTACAATATTACTCAGGGTTAATTTTTTGCTTGAAAATTAACAGAAGTCATTATGTCATCATTAAAATCAATTTACTGTGTGCATGTGTGTGGCAGAGCTGCAATAATTAGTCAAAGAATCAACTTTAGTTTTATTTTTAAAAAACAAAACTCCAGTACCAGCTTTAGTCTTCTGTCATGTCATAAGTGACAGTTAATTAAAAATCTGCTGGACAACCGCTATAGGAGTGCCAGACTTCCACAATGTTTTAACTTTATATACAAACTAATTAACTGAGCAAAAGTCCCTTACTTCATTGTGCCATTTTCAGTCATTTTCACAACCTTCTCATCATCCCAGTCTCCACCAGCGACCTCTATATGTTTTTCATGAATAATCCTAGATGTCAATTTATGTTTGTTTTTTTACAAAAGTAATAATAATAATAATTTTCTAAAAAAAAAAATAGCCCTCATTCCAATCATGCATTAAACTTTTTTAAAATAGCATAAAATAGCTGATTGCTTCTCGAATCATCAAAGTAACTAACAACATAAGGCAACAAGTAGCTGCGTAGAAACAGAAACATTTTTCATTGTTTTATTGCAAACTGCTGTAGTTAGAAAAGTTATTATTGGGCTCTACAGGCAGATTTTTTGTCAGCAACATAAGCAGCAGATCTGCTTGATTGCTATTTATTTGGGGTATTGTGTTATGGGAGGTTGACTGATGAATAACATTTCTCCTCACCAGCACATCTTCATCTGGATTATTTAAAGGGTTGGTCACCCATATTACTATTAAATAAAATGTAAGAAAACAAGTATACTGTGGCACACCTTTGTATATGATTTTAGCTTAAATCTCCATTCATTGAACTAATCCAAAAGCACTAGTATAGCTATCCTGCACCCACAACGTGGAACATGGGCAAAGCATGGAAATAAAGTGGGATGACCTTACTTTGCAGAGAGAGCAGTGTATTACAATTCACTCTGAAATAATGCAAAGGAACTCTTGGCCCATCTATTACATGATGTGGCTATAACTTTGCAACCAGTCACACTGTCCACATGCAATAGGACAACATGCATCCTAAACAGCATTCAGCTAAATGACTACTTTCAATAACATACAGAAGTATGGGCAACATTCTACACAAACAGTCATAACAAGAAAAGCACTCAGAGAGCGCAGAACTCTGTCAAGGCTGCTCAGTCGTATCATTTAGGTCGGCTGAAATCTTGAAAAAATTTGTGGCAGAAATCACGGCACCATAGAACATGGCCATTTAAAATAGATGTACCCACAAACAAAAGGGCCTTGCGGTGAGCACAGGTGTGTGTTATGCATGGATACTGATTCACGCAAGCTAAATATGTAGCGGGTGGCGGGAATTGATGGGACTTGGAAACACCCCCACAATTTAATCATTTGTTCCTTGTATCATTTCTGATGGAAAAGTCCTGATAAGCCCGCAACGGTGGATTTGTAGTAGGATCGCAATCATGTGATCATCAGCAGGCAACTGACGTAGCTTGTTGTCATAGTTAGAGTAACCCTGTGACACTATCTGGCAATGATACAGAAATCTTTAACAAATCTGTGGATCCAGACTGTAAGCCACATCACTGCCAAAAACTAATCACTTGGTCCTTGTGTCATTTCTGAATCTTCCCTGAAAATTTCATCCAAATCCGTTTGTCCGTTTTTGAGTAATGTTGCTAACAGACGAACAGACAAACAAGCAAAAGTATGCAGACCGTAACATAACTCCACCATTCCTTGGCGGAGTAAATATGGCACAAAATTGGGGGTGTCCAGATCTGTTCTCAAAGATCAGGGACTTACTGATGCATTTTTCAACTGATATGAGCAAAAACACGATCCTTAGTTTAATGTCCTCTGTCTAACACATGTCCTAATGCGAGAGCACAGTTGGTGGCAGGATGATATTGGTGCAAATTTTAGATGATTTTCTTACCCATAATCAATCAATAACCGATGAATTATTAACACAAACTGAACCCAGGGAACATTTTTCCTTTGCTGATATTGCTGATATTGTCTGCAGACACATGATTTGGGAAAAGTCAACAGTGCCTTACTGGAGGTTTAAACAAAGGTTTGTCACGACCAGTGCAACATTAAGAAATGGCTTCGATGCAGAAATGCATTTTTTTCTTTATACATTAGATAGTGATTCAGTTGTGAAGGATTTAATTTACTGTACTTTAAATACTTTAATGTACTTCACATGTGTATTACACAGGAAAATGGAATCAGATTAGGACTCTGTCTCAGCAGATACTTAATATTAATTTACTTGAATTGGACCGGGGATGAAAAACTTGATCAGGACATCCAAATCCCAAATTTTTATGTGGATTAATTACTAAGCCTAAATTTTCTCAAAAATATATACTACCGTTCAAAAGTTTGGGGTCACCAGACAATTTCACATTTTCCATGAAAACTCACATTTTTATTCATGTGCTAACATAATTGCACAAGGGTTTTTTTAAAATCATCAATTAGCCCTTCAACACCATTAGCTAACATAATGTAGCATCAGAACACAGGAGTGATGCTTGCTGGAAATCTTTCTCTGTACCCCTTTGTAGATATTCCATTAAAAATCAGCCATTTCCGGCTAGAATAGTCATTAACCACATTAAGAATGTCTAAGACTGTATTTCTGATTAATTTAATGTTATCTTCATTGAAGAAAACTGATTTTCTTTCAAAAATAGTGACATTTCAAAGTGACCCCAAACTTTTGAAGGGTAGTGGATAGACTTCCAAAATATTGCCAGGGTCGTGTATAGATGAATCTGCAGGGATACTTTCACAAGTGGAAATGAGCATTAATGAATCAACAGAATCCTTCATAATTAATGTGAACAAGTTATTAATAAAATTTCAATCTACGCACAACACAAAATATATATTTAATCATATTAGTCCGTATGAATACACCTCTAGAGGCAACTGAAATGAAGAAAATACACAAAATAAGCAGATAACATAGCATGCAGGAAAGGTTAACAATCAAAAATAAATTTATCTCAGTCATAAACCTCCTGACCCTTCCAGTCTGATCAAGGCATAACACCAAAATGCCGCAAAAAAAGTGTATTTATTGCAAGTTAGATAGTGTCTTCTTAAAACTCCGAAATAACAACTTGAAATGGTGCAATTATCAGGTTAAAATCTTAAGACTGCCTGACTGGGCCAAGTCCCCAGACAGTGTATCAAGATGCCAACAAAGCCTCTGGTCTGCACATATATAAAAACGCATAAAAAAAAACCAATCAACAAATCCACCTAAATAGGACTGAAAACTTGTTTGATTACATTTATGAAAACACCTCACCTCAATGCATTCCCGCTTCATATTTAGAGCAAACTATTCCATAACTAATCAGATAAATTCTTGCTTTTTAAAAAATCCTTCAAACAAAAACAACTATTCATTGGGTATTTTCTAATAGTTTTTCACATGTGGAGATTTGCAAGGCTGAAGTAAAAGGGACTTCTGTATGTTTTCATGTCAACACTGATCCAAACTAACTCAACCTGGCTTCATGCCAAGACAACATGTTATTGTGCCCATGATACATTCAGGAAGTCATGGCCAAAGTGGGGTGGGGGTGCACACTGCAACAAGCCATGCATGTTAAACCAGCAGCTGAGAAGCATCATCGAGACAGGCTTGTTACTGTAAAACATGCTTTTCTTCCTGTGATAATTTACCTGCTCATATGGCGATGATGAGACAATGCAAAAGAATGCAAATCAACACTCCTCCCTACGTGTATGTATCTCCTGCTGCAACAACACTAACAAACAAAAACACGCTGCTGAGATGTGCAGCAGATCAGAACAAAGCATTTCAGCAGTCTATGTGATGTGCATTAGTCCTGCCTCACTGTATCAGTGTGAGTGTGTATGTGTGAATGTGTGTTTGTGTGCGTGTGTGGTGTGTTGCCCATCACTAAAAAATAAGAATAAGCATATGTTTTGTTTCACCTACCCGCCTCTGGCTGCTCGATTAACGCAGATAATGTTGAGGCTGCGGTTAAAAAGCGGTTTGCAATGCACAGTAATGATCAGAAATGGTGCCGTTTTGCTGAAATGGCAGCGGTGCTGGTGGTGTAGCAGCTTCGCAGTGTTAAGTTTGTGTCTTGTAAGTGGCAGCGGAGGACTGGAAAAGGAGATGAGTGTGTGGAGGCTCTTAAACGCCGCTGGCTCTGGCACCGTTAGCTAGCTAGCTAGAGGCTAAGTAGCTAGAGCGGCTAAGTTTGTGTAACGTTAGCTTAAGTACTTAGCTACACGGTTAACGACAGAGGCTGAGATAGCACAAATAAAAGATATTAATAAAATCAAGGGTGATGTTGATAATAATGACATGTGAGCTTACCTTGTATGTGCGCGCCAGCTGCCAGACGATGGAGACGCTTAATTGTTGTGTTAGCTCGGCTAAACAGTTTTAGCTTAGCCGTAGTGTCGCAGTCGGAGCTAACAAGGCAAGGCTGCTTGATGACCGTTTAATGGAGCGTGGCTGGGCTGGTGATAATAGCTTTTTCATACCACACACGCTCATTAATCAACTATTCTGGGTTTAAATTTACATCACTTTTATTTACTAAGAATATAAAAAAAACTTAAATAACTAACTAGCAATTAGAATATAAGCTGTTGCAGTGTGTGCTTTGGCAGCTCACTACACCTTCCTCATTGCTCTGTAATATATTCATGAGATCACAGGGCTAATGTCTCCCACAGAGAAAGGCATTTTCCTTTCCTGTCCCTCCTCCCCCTACAAAGTCTGCCTGCCTGACTGCAGACCAGAGCAGCAGATCATTTTAGAGCAAGAAGAAGAAGGAGGGTGAGGAAGAGGAGGGTGAGGGGGAGCTATCATGGAACATGACGTCACCTGCAAGTGATCACGTATGTATGATCCATGCATCATGCCAACATGGGTTTCCACTTACTGCAATCATGCACCTGCAACATGCATGCATGCATGAGTGTCACAGCATTTCCTCCTCCTCTGCAGCACACATGCCTGCACACACACTCATAAACAAACACACGGAGAGTGTGTGCGTGTGTGTGTGTGTGTGTGTGTGTGTGTGAAACCTGGCAGTGTTTTAGCAGCAGGGCCAGCCAGTGTTTTGGAGTTATTAGACGTGTCTGCAGTATCTTGCCGGAGGGCAGTGCAGTGTGGAGAATAAAAAGTCCAACCTCCCTCTATGCCTGTGTGTTTCAGACCTCTGTTGCCCTGGAAACAGGTTCCCGAGATTTCTTCATTTTTCTCTATCCATATCACCCCACATCCACCACCACCTCTACACTCCACACGCTGCAGCTGCTTCCTCCCCCACGACCTGCCGCATAGTACAATCACACACAATTCCAGCATGCTGCAGTCATTTCACAATGTCACAGCACAAAGTAACGCAGTCCTCCACCTCATAACTGTACAGAAAAACCTGGGAGGGTGCACACCGCTGACCCTGCTTTGACTCAACTGTCACTGCTGCAACAATCCGACCTCCAGCAGAAAGATGAGGAAACAAAGAGGGAGAATCAAAGCTGCCTGCACTCTCAGATTCAGATTTATGATTTTGGTGGTTGATTAATTATGCTCCTGGGAGTGTTATGTAGAGTTCAGGCAGATGGTTCACCAGATTGTGCACACCTATTTCATAACTGGAACATTCATGCCTTAAAGAGAGGATGTGCTGCCACTGCTCGCAGTCACACAGAGAGAAGCATTTACATGAGCTGCTCACTTTCAGGCCTTTTTAAGTCATCCTTGTGTTTCTGCAGTGTTATGTGTGCATTCCTTTGTAGTGACTTTTCTCTCTGGCAGCAGGCGGAACATTCCAGGGAAATGGCTGACCCAGAATAACACAGAGACGCAGGACGACTGAGGCAGTGAACGAGGGTCCTCCGCCCTCATTGAAACCACTGTTTCCTAACAGACACATGATGCGTGAGTGTCTGTGCAGAAAGCAACACACATGACTGTCATCACAGGAACACATGATGGCATTCGCCCTACAGCTACTCCACAATCATGTCCTGTAAGCATACAACATCCTAATTTGCACTCAGTGTCAAAAATGAGCTCCCTTCTGCCTCAAAGACTCTCACCAGACAAAGCTGTGTCTAAAAACACCAGGTTTATTTAACTACATATTTGTCAGAATTTGCACCACATCAGTTTTGCATCTTGTAGCTAATATATTTTCTTGGATTATTTTTCAATTTGTCAAGCAATTGCCACACAGAAAACCTTAAATAAAGTCACATTATTCCATCATAGAAGCACTTTGATTTCTGGTTTTGTTTTATCAGCTGTAACTGATATAAAAAAGCAAAAATATTGAGTTCACCATTGGTCCCCATTGGTTTGTCTGTCTGTTTGTCTGTTCGCAACATTACTCAAAAACGGACAAACGGATTTGGATGAAATTTTCAGGAAGGTCAGTAATGATACAAGGGCCAAGTGATTAGATTTTGGCAGTGATGCAGCTTATAGTCTGGAGCCATGGATTTGTTAAAGATTTCTGTATCATCTAACTATGGCAACAAGTTAACACTATGTCAGCTGCTTGCTGATGATCACATAATTGCGATCCTACTACAGATCGACCGCTGCGGACCATGAATTTTTTTTAAAGATTTCATTGGTCAACAGCCTTGGTGGAGTAGTGTGGTCTCTGAGTGCGTTTCTCGTTTTACTGTTGTGCCTATAAGATAACATTAGGATTTTTTCAGAAAGAAAATCCTCAACTTATTTTATACTTTACAAATACATGTGATCTACATAGTGAGGGGGATGTTCGCCCTGCAAAACACCGAAAACCATGTCATCTCTCCACAACAATCAAAATTCATGGAAATGCCGATGGTCTGAGTGATGCCTCCTCAGTAAGAGGAATTCCTGGAAGAACAACCAGGTACTATAGCTGATCTACAATATTCCATTTATTAACTTTTATTTGGTCAAATTAATAACAACAAAAATATGTTTAAAATGGTGGAATATTGTAACCACCAAAAAACTTTATTTTGCTAATCTTGTCTTATTTATTTAACCTTAATTTACCCAGGAAGTCCCTGAAGAATAAAATCTCTTTTTCATGGAAAACTTGGCCAAGAAGGCACATCACTGTAAAGTTACAAATATTATTGCATCAAGCATGACACAAGTGACATAGAGTAAAGGAAAATATATGAGACCAACCAGGGGATTAAGATACACAAAACAAAATTCAGGAGTAGTAGTTGGCTATTTGGTTACTCATCTTTTGATCAGTGCTTTAAATTCTCTCAGTGAGATAAAATCATGAAGCTGTAGTATTTTTTTTCACATATTTCAGAGCAAATCCTGGGTACCTTGTATAGCAGCCACTTAGATGAGTGGACGTTATAACAACTGTTGGTAAATAACAGAGAATTACACAGAGAAGAAGCTTGTTAATCCAATCCTACTTTCTAAGTAAAATATACCAGAACTGCTGTTTCCTTAGACTTACTGAAGGCCAGAAAGCAGATTATGAAGTGCCCTTTGATGTGCAAAAGCTGTTCCACAGTGATATTTTTTATCTGTCATTTTACTAGATATTATCTCTAATTTCACGAAAGGAGAGCTGTCAAATGACAGTTAAAAGAATATATACTGCTTTTTAAATCTTTGGTGCATATGTAATTTTTCTTTCAAATGATAGTAAACATCTGTAAAATCCTACTTTTTGAAAAATAATGTAATTGTTTGATCAAGTGTTGCAAAAGAGCAAATTACCATTTATAAAAATACAGATTTTTGATGTGGACATTATTTACAGTTTTGACCAGTGTTGTATGGTTAATTAATGCGTTCATCAACACACTGCAAATCTGTAAAATAATAATAAATTGTTAGAGTTTTTTTTTTGTTTTGTTTTTTTTTTACAGTGTCTACTGGATCTCTCCATCCAACTCCATCTGTAAAGGTCATGGAAATGGTCTCAGGTTGGGTGACCTGCTCCAGCAGTATTTTGACCCCGTTCCACTGCTGCAGAGCTTTATTTTGTTGCTATTAACATGAACTTCTGTACTTCTACCTCTGATTTTCATCTTTTTACATGCTACTCCTACGACCATCTGTCGCCATGGACTCTGCTTTCATTTCTGCTCTGATCTCGGTGGAATCCATACAGCCGAGTAAGTAAAGCGTTCCTCTGGTCAGTGTCCATGTAGATGCATTGATCCCAACATCTGGAACAGCTGAACTACTACTGTGCTCCTCTAAGGGCCTGGATACGCTCCAGCCCTCAGTGGTGGAAAGTATATTTACTCAAATACTTGAGTATTTGGATTCAGTCATCACTTTATACCATTTCAGAAAGGCCTGTTGCTGTTTCACTTTTATTCAGCAGCCACACTTACGTGTCACATTGCATTCAAACATGTAATAGGCTTTTGGCCTTGTAACCTTTCATGTTGGAGGTCAAATGATCCAATATCCCCTCAAAATGAAAGAAAAGTCCAAAATATCTGTTCATCAGAATTTTTCTTCTACATTTTAAGTTATGATGATTGATGAAGAATCCAATTCTTCAGTCTAAGAAAAAAGTAACAATACACTGTGAAAACAAGCTAATTGTAAAAAAAAGAGTTAAAAAAAAGGTGTAAAATGACTAAAGTTACACAGTTTGAAAAATAGCATTATTTTACAGATATCTGCATTTACTGTCACGTTTTGTTTTTTTTTAAGTTACAGCATATTAGAATTTTTAAAGAAATATTTTGTCGGGTACCCTTGCTGCACAAAATATTTTTACTTTATTTATTTATTCATTTATTTTAACAGTGTCAGCAAACATTTAACTTTATAGGTAGTATCTGTAATTAGCAACTGTAGTTTAAATGCAGTGGTGTAAAATGTACAGTTCTTCCCTTTGAAAGTTCATAGCATGTATGTACACTACTGTTCAAAAATTTGGGCTCACCCAGGCAATTTCATGTTTTCCATGAAAACTCACCCTTTTATTCATGTGCTAACATAATTGCACAAAGGTTTTCTAATCATCAGTTAGCCTTTCAACACCATTAGCTAACACAAAGTGCCGTTAGAACACAGGAGTGATGGTTGCTGGAAATGTTCCTCTGTACCCTTGTGTAGATATTCCATTAAAAATCAGCTGTTTCAGCAAGAAGAGTCGTTTACCACATTAACGATGTCTAGACTGATTTTCTGATTCATTTAATGCTATCTTCATTGAAAAAAAAAAACAACTTTTCTTTAAAAAATAAGGACATTTCTAAGTGACCCAAAACTTTTGAATGGTAGTGTATATCAAGTTTAGGACCCTACAGTATTATATAACAACACTAATTAAATACTGAGTTTAAAACCCTATAAAATTGCATAAAACACAAATAAAATATTAAGTTTAAGATCCTTCAATACTATGTGAAATATAAATTCCCCTGACTGATTAAAATATTTAATTTAAGTTCCTACAAAGGTGTATTAAATACAAATTAAATAACATTTTTATGACCCTACAGTAAATTATATAAATTTCATTTACCTGACTAAATTAAATATATACACCATACAAAATCATATAAAAGACAAAATAAATATTATATTGCCCTTCAATATTATTCAAAATACAAATGAAATATTAAGTTTAAGACCTCACTAAATTATATTAATTACAAATGAAATATTATTTGCAAGACTCTACAATAATAGATAAAACACAAATGAAATATTAAGTTTAAGAACTACAATATTATATAGAACAGCAAGTGACCCCAATTATTATTATTATTATTATTATTATTATTAGTAGTAGTAGTAGTAGTAGTAGTAGTAGTAGTAGTAGTATTAAGTATCATTGAAACAAAGCAAGAACACATGATGGTCATTTTGTGAGGTGAACAAATCCGAGTTGGCTCACTGCTGCCATCTTGTGTTCAATAATCAAACTCGAGTTAAAGGAGTTTTAAGTTGGCTTATGTATATGTTTATTTTTTTCTTAGTCTAGTGGAAACAAAATTGCCCGGTATAAATATCTAGACTAATCATCTATGCTGTAATAAAGACTGAGGAATTTTTATTTTACTTTTTGGGGGGCGGGTTTTGTTTTTGTTCCTGTCTTCAGTTCACTTTCGTTTTCGCTTCAAAGTGAAAGTAAAGTTCACTTTGAGTGAGTGCGTGTGGTTGTTCTTCTACTTTTACATTGTTGAAACCTGCTTCCAACAACAACAAGGTTACATTTGAACATATCGGGTTCAGTGTTTGCTGAAAGGTGAGTGCACCGAACCTACTCATTTTGGAGATTTCCGTGTGTAATGGCATAATTTACAGCTGTCGAAGTAGAAGCTTGTATGTGGAATGTGGGCAGGTTCCCTTTCTGCTCTTCTAGAGGTTAGTCTACTGTGAAAACACATTCTGAAGTTCTGCATCCATGGAACTATCAGCTGTCCAAGTCTATCTAAATATATGTGTTTGAGTATTTGAAGTTTGAGCTCCACTGTGCAGAACTTATGTTGTGTAGTTTGACTTAATATCCATGTGCAGGAGGGAAAAGTCTCTGCCCACCTCAGTCTGACGTAAACATGATGTTGTGACATCACTGTTGGTTAGGAGCCAGTCATGAGTGAGCCATGAGCTTCCTCCCATGGACTCTCTGCCTGCTGAACCTGAAACAATGGACTCAACAGACAATCAAACCTGTAAATCCAGTTCACTACACTATATTTCCTACATCCTTGTAGGAAATGGATTACATTCATTATCTTATTTTTAAGTTTGTAGTATATGTTACGGGTCTCAAGCGTGAGTCCACAGTAACAAATGTGTATGCAACCTGTATCAGGTGGATAAAGCAGGAACAATGAAACGTCAGTGCACCGCGCTTCTTTCCAGATTGTTTCTCTGTGTGTTTTATTAAACACATCAAAATCATGAACAAAGCTCATAAACGCATTTCTGTTGTACACATTCCAGTTTTTCATATTTGAGTTCTCAGTTCACTAAAGTCCATCATTGCATTCTATTTTCTCACATCTTCAATAAAGCACAATTTCATTCTGATGTGCTACCAGTTCTGACACACACACATCCTCAGTGACCTTTTTTCTTGGTCCAATAAACACTTGTACTCATTAAAGTGCATTAATTTTCACAGTATACAACTGGTCACAATACTGCTGCTTATTTTCAGCATCATCCAAATTAGTACATTTTGTCCCTTTTTAACTTGCCAAGCTTGACACTCTACCTCTGTAATAATTACAGGCTACTGAAATGTATTTACTAGAAAATGTTTGTCAACGTATGTAGCAAAATATTTTTAACAGAACAACCATTTTCATGTTATTAACAATCAGTGTTCACTATAAACAGTATTAACTCAGTTGTACTAAGTAAATGTAAATCCTGTTAATCTCATTAGACAATGTAAATATTAAACATTCATAGTGTACGGGAGCTTTCAGAACACTTTAATACTGTTTTCTACATATCAGACCATTTTCGCGGCACTCGTGATGACGTCAGCAGGAGAAAACTCCGCCGAGACCGACTAAAGGCTGGAATATACTTTCCGCATGAACGAGCCGCGCGGAAATCAGCCGCACGGAAATCTGTGTGAGAGAACGTGTGCGCATTTATACTCCGTGCGCGTCTGCTCCAAAACTGCAGGGGGCAGTGTATCACAAACACACGTCTACCTAGTCTACTCTAGTAATAAACTAGAGAAGAAGAAGTCTGCTTCCAAACTGCAGGGGGCAGTGTAGCTCAGACACACGTCTACCTGGTCTACTCTGGTACTAAACTAGAGAAGAAGAAGTTTGCCATTGTTTACACCACTTACAACATGGCATTTTACCGAATAAAAGCATTTCAGCAGTTAGTTTTATTTCACACCATGAATAGTTCATACCACGGTGATCTCTGTGTGATGAATCGTATAAGTTCACGTATTTCTAGACTTCAGCTACGAGTAGGTCCTGGCCCTCCGCCATGTTTTTCCGTGCGGCTCTGTCCACGTTGGTTAGAAAAATGTGGAGGTGCGCGGAGCGGAAATTTTCCGCACGGAAAGGCCGCTGGAGGGGGCGTGGGTGCGAAAATGACATAATTTTTCCGCACGGAGCCGCACGGACCTCGCGGACGCGGCAAGCATAAAACAAGCTTAACTTTCTTTGTCTTTTATGTATGTAACTGTTTCAACATTTCAACACAGAACATTTCACAGACAATCACTCTAATAAAGCGCGGCCTTGGGAGGTAGAGAGTTATAGATTATTCACAGTTACCAACCTGTATCAGGTGGATAAAGCAGGAACAATGAAACGTCAGTGCACCGCGCTTCTTTCCAGATTGTTTCTGAAGAGAGCGCGGGATGCGTGTTCCCTCGCACCATTCCTAGGTGCAACCGGAACAAAACAAAGGTTCCACCCCACCGCTGCCTGCACAGGACTGCTATTTTTCAGCTTCAATAGCACAATGACAATTTATTTAGCCCTTATTATCGACACACATGTACATACCAGACAAAGTAATGAACACAGTAATTATTCTAACCTTTTATCACATAACTGTGGTCACACTATTTTATGGGTGCCACATGCTCCCTAACAACAAAAGTGGCTCCTGACACTTGAAATCTCTAATCCAAATAACTATCACCTTTCTTAACCCTGTTAACTTATACATCTATAAAACCAAACACCAACAAATATATGAAACAACCAACCTCGTAAGCCATGTTCTAACATACTAATTTAACGCCTCTTACTTTGCTGTAAACGGTTCAATAGCAATGTACAGGATGGGTGATCGGTAGGTATGTGGCAGGTATGATGCATGTGTGTGAGAATGGATATGGGTGAGAATGTGGATACTGGTACCTGTAAAATGTTGGCTGTGTCTCTATGGCATTAACCAGAATCCGTGGCTGGTAGGTTGGTTGGCCCAGTGAGGTGTAAGTCAACATCTGACCAGGCCGCCTTGCTCTGGTAGATCTCCTCACCATGAACTGGGTATCAGGCTGTGCTCCTTGAATGTGTGCATCTGTTGTGTCTGAGTCTCTGACCTGCAACAGCACTTGCTCCTCGCAGGGCTGTGGCTCCTCTGTAAGTGGCATCACCTCACTTCCCAGCTTCTTGTTCCACCTCACCTACACCTTCTCCTCCAAACTCTGACCCAGCTTGAATAGATTCTCCTGGGTACGCTCCAGTCATCTCAGGGTTACCCAGAGACTGGTCTTGCTTGTGAACACCTGTATCAACTTTTGACAGTTCTCTTGGTACTCACAGCCAATAACGAGGTGCTTCCTCGTCTTCCTCCGAATCACTTGTGCTACCGTATTGTGTCTGTTCAGCAGCTTTCACTGGCTGTGTTGACTTTACATTCCTCTTCTGTAACTTAACAGGTGAAGTCAAGATTGGTGGGTCTGGTGGTAAGCTGTTTACTTGGAGTAACAGGTTTCGATGAAGGGTGCGCAGTGGACGGCCTCCGTTCTCAGGACTGACCTTGTAAACCGGGTTATCACCAAGTTGCTCTCTGACAATGTAGATTGTCTTTTCCCAGTAGGGTTTTAATTTACAGGGCCCCCCTCTTTCAGAAAGGTTCCGGACAAGAACTCTGTCCCCTAGCTGTAGAGTGACACCTTTGTTTCGTTTGTCATAATAGTGTTTCCCTTTGGCACTTGATTGCTGGCTGTTAGTGCTGGCTATCTTGTATGCCTCTGTCATTCTCTCTTTCCATTTTTTTGCATATCCACTTTGAGTGTTGGCTTCATCCTCCTCCTACCAGCCCAAACAGTAGGTCAATAGGGAGGCGTGGTTCCCTGCCATAGAGCAAGTAATGTGGAGAGTAACCTGTTGACTCATGTTTTTTTATTTTAATTACATGCGTGAATGACATGAGGCAGGTGATCCTTCCAATTTTCTCTTTCTTTCTCTCCAAGTGTCCTTAGCATTTGCAACAGGGTCCGGTTGAACCTCTCCACCGGATTGCCTTGTGGATGATAAGGGGAGGTTCTGGAATGCTTCACACCAGATATCTGTCTGAGGGACTTGAACAGTTCATTCTCAAATTCCCGACCTTGATCATGATGGAGTTTAGTTGGATATCCGAACCGGGGAATGAAGTCGTTAAAGATGCGATCAGCCGCCGTCTTGCCTGCTTTGTTTCTGGTGGGGTACGCTTGTGCAAACCTGGTGAAGTGGTCGATTCCCACCAGGATGTACTCATACCCACCCCGACTAGTCTCAAGGTGGAGGAAGTCAATACATACCAACTCAAGGGGTGACTTTGATGTCAGACTCCCCATCGGTGCTCTATCATGTAATTTTGGCTTCTTCTGCTTTATGCAGTGGCACTTTCTGGTGATATATTCCTCAATCTCTCTCTTCATGAAAGGCCAATAAAAACGATCTCTGGCCAGACTTAGGACTCTTTCCACACCAACATGTCCCATGTTGTCGTGTAGGTGAGTAAGCACTGTCTGTCTATAGGTGGCTGGCACAATCAACTGCCTGCGACCAAAGGTCTTCCTGTAGAGTAAACCATTCGCCACATATAACCTTCTCCATTCTCATGCCAGTTTTCTTGTCGGCTTGTCAAATGTTCTGCGCTTCTCATCAGTTAGCTCTGTAGACTTTTCTCGTAGCTCCAATATTTTTCCGATGACGGGATCTTTCTGCTGCTCCTTTGCAAGCTCTTCATGGTTGACTACAGGACAGGGTTCAAAGTCTGTTTGTGGTTGCGATGTTATGTTGAGGGCAGCCACCCAAGCTACTTCATCTTGCTGGGCTGTCCTGGTTCCCTCCCAGGTGGCATGCACTGCCTCCTCTGGCAGTCTTTCTGTATACTGACTAGTGAGTTCATTAATATCGACAGGACATCGAGAGAGGGTGTCTGCATCAATGTTCTCTTTGCCAGATCGATACCTGATTTCAAAGTGGAAGTCTGCCAGCTGTCCAACCCAGCGATGGCCCATCGCGTTCAGCTTCGCTGTGCTCATCACCTAAGTCAGGGGATTGTTGTCTGTGTAGACAGTGAAATGGGGTGCATAGTACAAGTAATCATTAAATTTATCACATACTGCCCATTTCACGGCCAGAAACTCAAGCTTTCCACTGTGAAAATGGTAATTCTGTTCTGCTGGTGTTAACGTGCGTTATTATTTATTATATTGGCATAGCCAATAATTCTCATCTTACCATCCTGATTTTGGTAAAGGACCGCTCCGAGGCCCTGTTGGGAAGCATCAGTATGCAGTATAAAAGGTTGGTCCAATATGGTAAACCAGCTGTAGCCTCCAAGTGAATCGATCAGGTCTTGTATGCGAGGGAACGGGTGCCGATTAGGCATAGTCTTTTTGTTGAGGAGTCTGTAATCAATACACAAATGCAATGATCGATCCCTTTTCCTCACACATACAACAGGTGCCGCATATGGTGACCGTGATTTCACAATCCATCCTTTCACAAGCAACTCCTGGATGTACTCTTTAACTTCCTTGTACAGGGGTTTTGGAATTGACACATAAGCTTTTTGAACAGGGATGTCATCTTTGAGTTTAATTGACATTTGCAGAGATGGGATGCATCCGATGTCACTGCCATCCCGAGCGAATGCTGCTGACTCCTCAAAAAGCATTTTTTCCACTATCTGCTGTTGTTCTGCATTTAGATGGCTGAGGTCCACAGGTGGTTTCCAAAGGTCTGCAGGGGGGCTGCTCAAAGAGTTGACATTTTTAACTTCAGCTCTCTCTACACTAGCCTGTGGTGGTGCCTCCTGTTGGCCTATCTCAAGTACTTTAACTACATGTTGGATGGAACCAATTTGGGTTCTGCTCGGTGTAGTGATTACCTGCTTAGTGTGGTTGGAAATGGGTACACTGACACAGGGCCACCTACTCTTCCTAACCTCTAGCAGCCCCTCCCCAACACTGAGCTGTTCTAGGGGGGCGCTCTCTTCTGGTGGTTCATATAAAACTACAGTGTTGGACACATCAAAGGTAGGTGGTACTTTACATCGCACATGCATTGTTTTACCAGCTGGGATGCTGACACCTTCTCTCCCTACTCTGACTGTGGCTGTACTGTAGTTTGCTGTTTTCTGAACTTCAATACAGTTGACCATGACTTTGGCCTGCTGTTCTTCCACTCCAAGTGCTTTTCGGAGGAGGCCGACCACCATGCCGTGTGCATCAGCAGCAGACTCTTCGCTTTTAAACATCTCTTGAATGACATTAGCCCCAAGTAGGGGCTGGGGGAGAGGAAGCTGACTAACCAGGAAGGGGACTTGAATTGTGAGATTAGGGTTGTTATTGCCTGGGAGGTTGGCCTATCAGTGATGCTAAGCTGTGAGCCAGTATCAAGTAAAACAGTCACTGCAAAACCATTAATGAAGCAACTTAGCAGGCTTTTCCTACCAATTAGTGCTGCTGTGCATGGTGTGCTTTCAGGAGTTGTTTGTGTTTTGTCTGGATGAGGTTTGCTGATGTGTGGGCTTCTTTTCTTTCTCAGGCGTTTTTGCTTGTATGCTGCGGTTACTGGGTGGGACTGAAGTGGTGGTGTGGTCCCTGGCTGTCCCTCGGCAGAGACCAACTCCCGTTTCCCTGCTGTTTGGTTCCTTTTAAACAACCTACTGCTCGGTGTCCTGTGCCTCCACACCCAAAGCAATGATTGCAGTTTTCTAAGCCTTGCTGTACACAGTTATTGCAACCAAATGGTTTTCTCCTCTTTCCAGAAGGTTGGCTTGGAGGAAAAGGTGCTTGGTGAGATGGAAACTGGGGGCTATGCAACTGTGCATGTCGTGGTGTTTGAGATGATACTGCTGTGGAATGTGTTGCCTGTAAGGCTCCCATCTGTTGGTCCATCAAAGTGGCAACCATGTTGGTTAAGGTCTCCACTTGTGCACTGAGTTGTTGTATAGACTCGCTGTTTTTCTTATCTGCAGCTCGATCTCCTCCCTCAGCCTGAACACTATGTGTATGTGTAATTTTCTGTCTGGATGTCTGACCTAGCCTGCGCTGGTGTTCATTTTCATCACTAATTATTTTCATAACCTTGCTTAGAATTTCCTCATCGCTGACTTGACTGTCTGAAAGCAATGGTCTCAACTGCTGTCTAATGTCACTATGTTTTGGACCTAGCCCCTGATAGATCGTGTGAATGAAAACCTCCTGAATAGTCCTGGGGTCGTAACGGATATCTGTAGTGACCTGCTTTGACTGTAAGAGGATTTTCTGTTTGAGTCCCATCATGCGGTACAAAAACTGCTGGGGGGATTCTTGGTCATTTTGTCTTGCACACATCAATTCCTGAAACAGTTCAGTACTTGCCCTTTCACCGAAGTGGGATCTGAGAAATCCTTTAATCTCACTAATGGCGATTTCATCCTTGTTAATAAGCATGTCCTTGAAAACACCAGGTTTAATAACTCTCAACACCTCGAACTACCTCTGTCTCTGCGAAACCCTCCCTGACTCCCTCATCTATCTGTTTGCAGATACTACTATAGGTTATGTCAGAGTTTTGGTCCCCTATCTGTCCCCCATGTAACTTAAATTCCCTCCGCTGAAGGTAGGAAAGGTCCTTTAACGGAACCATTCTGTCCATCACTACCTGTGAGTGTGGTGTTGGCTCACCTGTACTTCCGGTTACAATAGGTTGTGTACTATTCACATCCTTCACGTGCTGCAATTTCTTGCCTACTTCATTATACATCATCCTTAGTTGGTCTATATTTTGTCCCGTGGTGTGTGTCTCCATGCTATAGTCAGTGTGCTGTGTAGCATGTACTGCGGTGGTGGGTGGTGTGTCAGGGTCATGCGTGTGTGTGAGTGTAGTGTCCCTTTCTGCCTGAGTGGGTGTAGTGGTTCAATTCAATTCAATTCAATTTTATTTATATAGCGCCAATTACAGTCAAATTGTCTCGAGACGCTTTACAGAACCCATATGCCTGACCCCCAGAGCAAGCCAAAAGGCGACAGTGGCAAGGAAAACACCCTTTTAACAGGGAAAAAAACCTCGAGCAGAACCCGGCTCTAATGTGGGGGGACCCATCTGCCTGCTGGCCGGGCGGGTTGAGAGGGACAGAAGAAGTAGAGAGGTAGAGATAGAGGGGTAGAGGTAGAGATAGAGGGATACAGATAGAGGGGTAGAGATAGAGAGGTGGGGGGGTGGGACACAAGGACCATAAAACACAGCCACACATCTGAAGCATCCAGCATCCAGCTCTGGGACCAGGGACACTCGGAGAAAGGACACAGAAAGAAACAGAGTGAATGTAATGCAATAATGGTATATATAGTAAATACATAGGTAGTTAGAGAAGGGCTCAGTGCATCCAGAGAGGTTCCCCAGCAGTCTAGGCCTATAGCAGCATAACTAGGGGCAAACTAAAGGGACGTCAAGAGGGGAAGTCAGTTGTGCAAATGAAAACACCAGCTCACCCCGTCAGGGTCACCCAGTCAGCCCTAACTATAAGCTTTGTCGAAAAGGAAGGTTTTAAGCCTGGTCTTAAAAATAGAGAGGGTGTCCGCCTCCCGAACCCAAACTGGGAGCTGGTTCCACAGGAGAGGTGCCTGATAACTGAAGGCTCTGCCTCCCATTCTACTTTTAGAGATTCTAGGAACAACAAGTAAGCCTGCAGTCTGAGAGCGAAGAGTTCTGCTAGGGTAATATGGTACTATCAGGTCTTTAAGATATGACGGAGATTGGTTGTTAAGAGCTTTATATGTCAGAAGAAGGATTTTGAATTCTATTCTAGATTTAACAGGGAGCCAATGAAGAGAAACCAATATAGGAGAAATATTGAGTGGTGTTGAGTGTTTCTTGTACCCATGCTACCCTCTTTGTGGCAGCACCTGTGGTACAATCCCCAATGATGGACAACAAATGATCATTTAGCATTAATAACTGACTCATACCCCCATCTTCTAATTGCAGTAAGGTGTCAGAACGCATGTACTCCAGAATGAAGTCCACGCAGATTTCTTCATCAGTAGGCTGTAAGTCTTCACTTTGATTGTCAGTTGCAATGTCTCTTGCAAGCTGATAAACTTCACTACCGGAGAGTTTAAACAGGTTCTTTTTGATACCCCAAACGAGTTCCTTCCGTGCTGTTGACATAGCATTCCCAGTGATGAGGCAGCAGTGCGGTTCCCTTGGTGGAATGAAGGTCCTCCTCTGGACCTCACTTTCCCTCATGGACACCCACCAGCTGTCGTCCTGGCTGTCGCTCAGTCTCTAGCCTTGGCCTCGTGGTTCTGGTTATCACTGGACCCACTTCCCTTCTTGGTTCAGATGGCAGTGGATCCCGGACGAGCCCCCAAGATTTGTTACGGGTCTCAAGCGTGAGTCCACAATAACAAATGTGTGTATGCAACCTGTATCAGGTGGATAAAGCAGGAACAATGAAACATCAGTGCACCGCGCTTCTTTCCAGATTGTTTCTGAAGAGAGCGCGGGACGCGTGTTCCCTCGCACCATTCCTAGGTGCAACCGGAACAAAACAAAGGTTCCGCCCCACCGCTGCCTGCACAGGACTGCTATTTTTCAGCTTCAATAGCACAATGACAATTTATTTAGCCCTTATTATTATCGACACACATGTACATACCAGACAAAGTAATGAACATAGTAGTTATTCTAACCTTTTATCACATAACTGGTCACACTATTTTATGGGTGCCACATATACATAAAATTTCAGAGCAGTGGATCAATACTTGACCAAGGTTGATGCTGAAATGCAGAAAAAGCCTTCAATAAATTGCTTCACACAAGTGTTGCTTGCGTGTCTCTGAGAATGGGTGCAGCTCAGACTAGTGCTATTTTGTAAGTGATATCGAAATGTTTCTAGGTCTGACCTTGTAAGACTTCCATTGCGACTTTAATTCAGAATTGAGCGGTGTGCACATTCAGACATGAAGCCGACATGTTCAGATGCAGTCATGTTAACAGGAAGAAGTGCAGGTCTGAAAGGGCCTTTAGTGAGTCATGAGCTCATGATTTGTGATTTTAAAATATTTGAAAATATCCTAATTTTTCAGTACATTTTTGAATCAGTATATCAGAGAGCAGGTGTAAAATTAGTCTATTATTGACGTATGATTCATGCATGAAGGTGAGTCATTGCTGATTATATCAATGAAGATTTCAGCATGCATGCTGTTCCTGCGGAAACATTATTGACTTCACTTTCTTTAAATATGTACTATTTGCACAGAACAGAAGTTGGACAGAAGATTCACTGCTTAGGAAAACCTAAATAAACTGGACTGTTAGTTATTTGGTCAATTCAGATAGAGATGGCCTACTGGGAGCCAGTGTAAAGACTTTAGAACTGGACTGATGTGTTCTGATCTCTTTGTTCTGGTCAACACTTTTAAATGCTCCTTTGGGGGAGTCCAGTCAGAAGGCCGTTACAATAGTCAATTCTACTGAAAATGAAAGCATGAATATGTTTCTCCTGGTCTTTTGTGGACTTGAATCCCTTAACTTTGGATATGTTCTTAAGCCGACAGAAGGCTATTTTTGTGAATGACTTGATATGATTACTGAGGATCAGATCTGAGTCTATCAGCACACCAAGATTTTGGACTTGGTCTTTGGTTTCTAGGGGTAGTGACTCAAGGTATTTACTAACAGCAGTCCTTTTCTCTTTGTTGCCAAAAACAATGATTTCAGTTTTGTCCTGGTTTAATTGAAGGAAATTTTGGTTCATCCCATTATTTACTTGCTCTAGGCAGCGACACAGTGATTTCATTGGACTGTAGCCATCAGGGGACAGTGCTAGATATATCTGTGTATCATCAGCATAACTATGATAGTTAACATTTGAGTTCTGGAGAATTTGACCCAAAGGCAGCATATATAGGCTGAAAAGAAGGGGTCCAGTGACTGACCGTTGAGGTACTCCATATGTCATTGCCGCTCAATTGGATTCATAACTTTCAATGGTCACAAAATATCTCTGCTCCCCCAAGTAAGACTTGAAGCAGTCCAGGACTGTTCCTTGGAATCCTGCCCAAGTTTCCAACCTGTTCAGCAGTAAACTGTGATCCACTGTGTCAAACGCAGCACTTAGATCCAATAGGCCACAACTGACACCTTGCCTGAGTCAGTGTTCAATCTTATGTCACTCTAATAAGAGCAGTTTCTGTAGTGTGATGAGGTTGGAAAGCTGATTGAAATTTGTCAAACAGTCCACTGGAGTTCAAGAAATTGCTGAGTTGATTAAAAACCAGTTTCTCTGTAATCTTGGCTATGAAAGGAAGATTCGAGACAGGTCTATAATTGGAATGGAAGCATCCACAGTTCTCTTTTTTAAGAGTGGCCTAATGGAAGTGATTTAGGAAATGTGCCTGACTCCAGTGAGCAACTGATTGTATACTGCAAATCAAATAGGACAGACTTTACAATAGTTTAGAAAAAGTCAGATGGCATTGGATCCAAACAACAAGTTGATGGTTTAATCTGCTGAACTGTTTCCTCTAAAGTCTTTAGGCCAATTGTATTGAATTCTGACATGACAGCTGAGTTATTCTTGGGCAGTTTTAGGGATTGCATCATTTTATTGTTTTTCTGCTTTGTGGAAGTATTTAACATTGTGGATTGTATTTTTTCATTAAAAAAGCATACAAATTCATCGCATTTATCTGTTGAGAGTAGTTGTGGAGCTATCTTATTTTCTAGGCCCTTGCAGTCATAGTGTTCCTCCATGGTGTTTTTGGCCTGCTCAAGGTTATCTTAATTTTAACCAAGACTAACACTGGTATTTTCATTTATGTACCTTTTCTTGTCAGGCATAGAGGTTAACTGAACATTTGGAATGGTCTGTAAGTCAAAGAATACACAGAAATGGTCAGAAAGAGCCAAGTCCTTCACATCAACAAAGGGAACCTTTAGAAAAAAACAGATCCAGAGTGCGGCCTTGAGAGTGTGTGGACCCTTTCCCGTGTTGCAAGAGGCCGAAAGTGTCAAGAAGAGCAGAGAGTTCTTTGGCATTGCCATCCAGGTTATTTTCAACATGAATGTTAAAATCCTCTGTCATGATAAAAAAAAAAGTTAGTCAGTGCAGATAACTGACAGCAGTTCTGCAAACTCATCAATGGAATTTTCCAGAATATCTTCGAGTTCCATAAATAATTAAAAACAGAACTTTTGGATCACCTTTTACTAAAAAAACAGAGATATTCTAAAAGGGCTAAAATCACCAAAAGTAATTTCGTTGCACTGAAATACAGATTTGAAGATGACAGCAACTCCCCCACCTTTCTTGTCGGTTCGACACTTACTCATAAACTCATGTTGGGGCAGATGTAGGAATTGTTGTGTTTTCACCCTCATTAAAAGGGAAGCCATTATAAAGGCTTATTATTTTCAGAAGTATTTTAACAAACAGGAGACTTATTGTGATTTGTGTTGAATTATTGTATATTATTATTTGTGTTTGTCAGCTCTTTAATGTTCACTTCCAGTGTATGGATGGGGAAATTCTGTAAGGCAAATTAAGCCTCCTATGTGTTAACATGAACTATATATAAGCAACTTAAGACTTTGCCTCCCTAAGTACACCAGTTCTTGTGGTCTCATGAAAGAGTCCACATTTTGACATGTCATAATAGCAAAACACTTGAACCTTGCTTTGCCATACTTGCCACACATCAAATTCTGTGGATGTAAGAGGCCTCCGAAGTTGGTGAAATATCAACCAAAGATTGTATTTTGGTAGCACATGTGAATGCATCCATATATACACACTTGCAGGAACTTTCTGGAGGCCCGATGCCACCCTCGTTTAAAGATTTTGCACTTTTTTCATTTTAAAGGGCTGATAATCTGCTGGAAACAGTTTTGTCCTCACCAAATATCATGACTGTGAGAGTTTTATTTCTGTTCATTGAACCCTCAAATTGATTCCCCAGGTAAGTGAGGGTGAAAATCCAAACATGTCTGAAATGTGAAATTCTCAACCTTCTGCCACTTTAGAGGACTTCTTTTTGAGTCCAAAATAACAAATAAATAATCTGAACAAAATCTGAGGCAATGAAGCAAAACTGCTTTCTGAACTGATATGGACTGACCCAGTTTAGATTTAGACTCTTGTTTATTATTAGTTCATTATTATGTGTTATGCTTCACTTAACGTTCTGTTCAATCTGTATGACAAATGTGGTACTGTGGCTCCTTCTATCATGGTGGTGGTATGTCGGATTGAAGCTGACAGAATGCTGTCACTTAAACAGACTGATGAAGTCAGTAGAATAGTTATATGTCTGAAAGGGCCTTAACACAGCATCACAGAGCTGCTGGCATGACTGTACTCTTGTTTTGTTTTTGTATTTTATTTTGTGCTAGCTCTCTTATAACCTGCGGTCATGTCTTGTTTCTAAACTTCCTCCAAAGATGGCCAAGCGGCAGAGCAAAAATGACAGCTCTCAGGTGAAAGCCATTCTCCAGGCTAATGACCAGCAAAGGAGTGACAATGACAAGCCTGAAAAAGAGCTCAACAGCAAAGAAAACTCAAGTCAGCCCAGCTGCTCATCCTCCTCCTCCGGGCAGTGCAGTGAAAAAGATTTAACAGACTTTACGTCTTCCTATTCCTCTGGACCCTGCAATACCAAAAACATACAATCAACCTCAGCCAGATCATTAAGCCCCGGCCATGTCAGATCTAGATCTCCAGAGGTGGCTGATCTGCCAATGAGGACACAGAAGGAGGAGGTCAAGTCTTCGTGTTGTCAGCTGGATGATCTGAAGCGACTTCCACATTGTTATGTCAGCCTGGGAAAGCTGCACTTCAGCAGGACACACACTGTCCTTATAGATGTAAGAGTTTGTCCTTTTTTGTTGTGATTGTTTGCACAGACACAAACTTGAAGGTTGGTGTCTTTTACTAAAAATGTGAGAATTGGTAATTGCTACATACACAGTGCGTTTAACAGTATATAACTCCCTTGTAAGCTTCCCCTTTTATTGCTTTTAAATATTAAGTCATGGTCAAATTCCCATTTTTGTTCAATGTATTGGTTGTCCCATTACATCTTTTTGTTCTGTAACTTTAACAGAATGAAGTTACTTTTTAAAATCGTTTTTATACATTTATGAACTCTTGTACTCCGTATGTGAGTATATGATAATCTATTAGTCAGGACCTTAACTTTTGGTACTTTTAGGTAAGGATAATGCTTCTGCTATTTTTGTATTTAGGTTTGAATGCAGGACTTGCTTACTTACTTGTATTGGAGTATTTTTACACTGTGCTATGGGCACTTTTACTTCAGTTCAGCACTTATTGAATCTGGCTGTATCGCTTGTCTTGCAGGTGTCTTTGTTCAACTGTGGAGCAAGACTCGTTCCTCAGGAGGGCAGGGACCTGTGGCACAGTAACTTTGTGAAGATGCCCTGTTCACAAGCAAGTATTACATTCAGATTAAAACAGCAACTCAAATAATGACCATGTTATCAGGAAAAAAAGTCTACAGAAGTGACCACAAACACACAAATATACCACAAAGAGACAGAAAACCAACACAAAGAGACAAAAAAACACAACCAGAAAATGTTGAACACCCTCAAGGAAACATAAAACCATCACAAAGAGATGCAACACAGTGATAAAGCTGCTTCAGGAGGTTACACCTCAAGGAAACTTGAGCTTTGTACAAAGAAGTTACCATGACACTGCCACTCTGACTGACTCACTTTGCTATTTTCATTATTAATTAATCTGCAAATTATCCTCAACTATTTATTTCTCCTAAAGAAAAGAGGGAAATCTTCACAAGTTTAAAAGCTGAAACCAGAAAATTTTCATATTGTTTCCAGGTTTGCGTGAAAATATGACAGATCTTCTATTGCATTCTACTGTTTATGTAATTTACAATCAGGAAAAAATACATCATGTTACAGGCAGTGAATCATGGTGGGCCCTCCCAGGTGTCGAGGTGGAAGCTGATCTCCAAGCAGCTGAGCACTCTGGCCAGGAAAACAACAGTCAGCGTCAATGATGTAGCAGTGCGTGGCAGCATTTGTACAGTAATGTTCAATAATCTGTCTTTGATAAACACGAAATGTTCAACTCTCCTCTGTTTCTACTCACCAGACGGCCATTGTCGAATACAACCCCAAGTATAAAGATCGGTGGTCGTTTGATGCTCTCGAAACCTTCGTCAAGGTCAGAGTCAGTCGACATCTATGATTTAGTTTTAACACCGAATGTCTACTTGGTAAGAAATGTTTGTATTTTATTTCCAGCGTGTCCCAAAAACAGAAAACTACTTCAACACACTGTTTCCAAAGATCGCTGCCTTGGCTTTGAGGCTGCCTGAGCAAATAAAGAAGGTAACATCAAGTGTACAAAAAGATATCTCATGTACTGTCATTCAGCTAAGAGGCTGCAGAGTAATGAACACATTAGCAATGTTGTGCTTCATTTCTGTCACACCATATTTGATCGAGTTCAAGAGTTTAAGAGCACCAGAGTGACTGCCTTCTTTTTAAATACCTGGTATTGACTCTCTGACTCACAGTTTGATTCAGTTGGAATTAAAAATGACTATGACCTGCTGATAACAACAAGGATACTTCTTCTGCTTGATTTGACTTTGGTCTTACAGAATCTGGGTGTTTTTTAAAAAGTAAAATAAATTAGGAAACAGCCAAAGACATAAGGGGTTAACTAGTGAAACTTGCTAAATTATCGAAAAATATACTTTCTTTATAAGTATCTTTTTGCATCTGTAGAAAAACTATTAAACTTTAAACCTAATAACAAAGACTTAATGTAATTCTGTGTAACTTTGTGTGTTGGTGTTGATGTTTTAGAACTTTTGAACATTTGTCCTTTAGTTTTGATTGACTGTTTTTCAAGATGTGCAACCAATCAGATCATGCTGTGAGTAGGATATAGCTTTAGACCACAAAGTGGCATACTCATATAGAGAAAGCTGCATCAGAGCTGAAATACTGCATTTTTAAATTTATTTATTCTATTATGAAAATATATGTTCATATAGAAGCTACTACATCTTAACATGAGGCAAAATGTAGAATATAAGGCTTTTAATTCAGCTCAGCTTGGGAATAACCATTATCAAAGATTTCAAACATTGAAATAAGACATTAATTCTTCAAATACTTTCACAATATTGTTTCTTCTCAAAAACAAATTAAAAATAATCATCCATCCATACATTATCTATACACTGTGTAATCCTCATCAGGGTTGCAGAGGGGCTGGAGTCTATCCCAGAAGCTTAGGGTGACGGCAGGGGACACCCTGGGCAGGTTACCTGTCTATCACAGGGCTAAACATACAAACAGTCACACTCAGATTCACACTTACAGACAATTTAGAGTTACCAATTAACCTCAGCATGTTTTTGGACTGTGAGAGGAAGCCGGAGTACCCGGAGAAAACCCACACATGCACAGGGAGAACATGCAAACTCCATGCAGAAAGATCCCAGGAAGGCTGGGACGCGAACCAGGGATCTTCTAGCTGCGAGGCGACAGTCCTAACCACCAAGTTACTGTGCAGCCCCAAAATAATCAGAATAAGTAAAAAATCATAAATAAGCATGTCTGGCATGAGGAAAGTTAAAAAGTAGATTAAAGATCAACATCAACACCAGGTACCTTGAACCAGCTTTACCAGCCAAGTGCATTTGGTGCTTGATAAGATTATCTCTCTTGAATGAGGAAAAGAAGGACATGATAGAAAATATTTGTCTGAACATGGTGATGAGGTGTTGGTGTGTTCTCAGGCCGTCCCACTGCTCCAGAGAGGACGCTCGGCAGCCATCACTCTGTCACAGGTTCAGATATCCTGCCTGCTCGCCAATGCTTTTTTCTGCACCTTTCCTCACCGCAACACCTCCAGACCCAACGCTGAGTACAACAACTACCCCAGCATCAACTTCACCAGGTCTGGAAACACTTTTACATAGATTTCATTTTGTGGACCTAGTGGGATTTTTAACTGCTGATTCTTGTCTTGCAGTCTGTTTGGAAATTGGTCAGAGCGGAAGAAAGAGAAGCTGAGGGCCATCATGCATTACTTTAATGTGGTTACTAATGAGAGTGAGTTCAAACCTCAACTCCTGACAATTTATAAGACATTTCAGTGAAGGTTAGTGACTGTTTCTTAATGCCTTTGCAGACACTAAACTGGAAGGACTGGTGACGTTTGAGAGATACTGCCTCAGAGACACAGACATGCCCAGCTGGAAGAGGTAAGAACTTCTGTTTTGTTTTACAAACGTCTAATAAATGCTCAGTAAGTTCTCATGTAGGCACCACAATCATAGTTGTCCTCTTTCATGTTGTCTTTTCAAAAAGCAGAAGCGGCAAAAATTGCATCATTTATTAAAGCAACAAACTGTACAGAGTGAATTATTGGATTTCCAAACAGTCCTTCAACCAATCATGTGCGATGTGCTGTTGCATCAGAAAACTTAACCAAACCTAAGATAGTTGTAATGTCTGCTGGTATGTCATGTTGCATGCACTAACCTGCATGCAACATGACATACAAATGAAAGAACAGCACTCAAAGAGTGCAGTACTACACCAAGGCTGTTCATTCCCCCATATGGCATTGTCAGAAATGCAGCATGGTTTTTTTTTTTTTTTTTTTAGAAATGCAGCATTTGTTTATTAGTTATTGATCATCAGAAATCACGGCAACATAGAATGTAGCCATTTAATATAGATGTACCTACAAACAAAATGACCTTGCGTTGAGCATAGGTGTATGTTGTGCATGTGTATGTTATGTACGGATACAGACTCATGTGACCTAAATATGTAGCAAGCAACAGAAATTGATGGAACCCGGAAACACCTCCACAATTTAATCATTTGTTCCTTGTATGATTTCCAACAGATAAGTCCCAATAATCGATTGCAGCGGTCAATTTGTGGTAGGATCGCAATCATGTGATCGTCAGCAGGCAGCTGACGTAGTGTTCACTTGTTGTCATAGTTACAGTGATGCCGTGCCGCTATCTCGCAATGATACAGAAATCTTTAACAAATCCGTAGGTCCAGACTATAAGCAGCATCACTGCCAAAATCTAATCACTTGGTCCTTGTATCATTTCCAATCTTTTCTGAAAATTTCATCAAAATCCATTATTCCGCTTTTGAATAATGTTGCGAACAGACAAACAGACAGACAAACCAATGCCGATTGTCACATAACTCCGCCACATTCCTTGGTGGAGTAGTATAGTTGAACTGATTCAAGATTTTACAATTTATCTTGCACAGAACAGGAATTTAAAATTTTACAGCAGTCCAATCCATAGATAATGAGATATTTTGTACATAAACCTCAAATGTGAACTTCATGATGATGATTGAATTCATTTGGATTCATCCTCTGGGAAACATGAATATCTAAAATTTTCACAGCAATCCATCCAATAACTGTTAAGATATTTCAGTGCTGCCGAGCTGCTCTTCGCTTCTTTGACTCTTTTTGTTTTGGCGGCAGGTCAACGGAGAAGCTGCATAAACTGTACGTTGCATCATGTGGCAGCATTGAGACTGAAGGAACCGGACTGCTTCAGGTAAGAGCCCACAGCAGTGATCCACAGCTCAGTCAGAGCAGCGCTGATGATCCGTGTGTTTCAGGTGGACTTTGCTTCCAGCTGGATCGGTGGAGGAGTCCTCAGCTCGGGTCTGGTGCAGGAAGAGATCTTGTTCCTCATAAATCCAGAGCTGATCGTGTCACGTCTCTTCACCGAGAAACTGGCGGACAGCGAGTGTCTGATCATTACAGGTAGAATCACATGATCAGGCCTTTAGTGGATTAGAAATCTGTATAGATTGCAATTAATTGCTTGATTGAT
Source organism: Amphiprion ocellaris (assembly GCF_022539595.1). Taxonomy (NCBI): domain Eukaryota; kingdom Metazoa; phylum Chordata; class Actinopteri; family Pomacentridae; genus Amphiprion; species Amphiprion ocellaris. The sequence continues at coordinate 20,760,374 of NC_072782.1, read as the reverse complement.
GAAAACGTAGCCATTATTCAGGCAAAAACTATCAAACAAGCTGATTAAAACTTCTCCCATGTGACAAATTTTTACTCCGCCAAGGAACATGATGGAGTTATGTGATGGTCACTGTTGATTTCTCTGTTTGTTTGTCTGTTTGCAGCATTAGTCAAAAACAGACTAATGAATCTGGATGAAATTTTCAGGGAAGGTCAGAAATGACACAAGGACCAAGTGATTCGATTTTGGCAGTGATGTGGCTTATAGTCGGGATCTATGGATTTGTTAAGATTTCTGTATCGTTTCGAGACAGCGACACCAAGTGAACAACAAGTGAACACTGTCAGCTGGCTGCTGACCATCACGTGATTGCAATCCAACCACAAATCAGCCGCTGCGGACTCACAAATTATTTAAAGATTTCATCCGTCGGAAGTTATACGACTTGAATGACTGAGCAGAATTGGCAGAGTACTGTGCTCTCTGAGTGCTTTTCTTGTTTTTTTTCAATGAAATATCTTTTTGAACAATGAAAATTTGTTATCGAACAAATTTGAATGTCATGGTTTGATTTGGATTCAAGGATTTGAATTGACTTTTTCCAATATTTTCCAGCACTGGGGACAACACCTTTTGATGAAAAAAAGAACAACCAATGAATCAAAATTAAAATGTTAATTTAAACTTGATTGATATTCTATATTTAGTTATGAGCCATAGGAATGTTGCTTGTTGAACAGGATTCCTTCATTTCCATGAACACACATTGTAATTTCAGATGAACTCTCCAGGGATGAGAATTTTCCGCAGATCCGCGGAATTCCGAGTTTTTTTCCGCCGAAAGTATAATTTTTGTGAATCATGTAAATCCGTTGAGAAAATTGTAGGGGGGTAGGGGTAGGGGTAGGCAAGCAGCTGGCCGGCCGACGCGTCGCGAGCCGAGGCTTGTGATGGCCGCCCGCCGTGATGGCCATCCCGCCGCCGACATCTTTCGGCAACGCGTGTTGCAAAATCAGATACAGCTGTGAGAATGGAAATCGGCATTGCTATCTGTAAACATCACTCGCTATTTATGTTAATGACAACATCCGCCTGTTTTCGGCAGCAATTTGGCGCCAGTTTCATCTGATTGTTTCCTTCCACATGTTAAATTTCGCGGATATGCAAGCACACGATATTGTTGAGTTTTGATCATTTCTGGTGCGTGGATACGTATAGATCTATGGTATATAAACTGTGCCATTCCTTTGAACAACAAAATATTGGGGTATTAATATGTTGTATTAGAATTAAAATGAACAGGGTATAAATATGTTGCATTTAAATGAACAGATTCCTTGAAAGGCATGAAACTCAAAAATTGAATGTACCATAAATGATAATGATCAAGTATCCCCTTGGTAGCCCACCAAATTGGGATATTGTTTTTTTAAAAAACAGGTGAAATTCATTGAAGAAATTAATGGATTTTGGGTGTTGATTGCCTTATATATTCACTGTTAAAAGTCACCAGAGAATGCCATTTCTAAGTGAATTTTACAAAAATTTTCCGTGCCTTCGGCAGACATTTTCAGAGTTTTTTGCCATTTGTCATTCTCATCCCTGACTCTCACACACACGTATTCCTGGAAATACAGACTTGAGCCCCAAGTGTGAGTTAATCTGGCCCTGAACTTTTTACTTGGAAAAAACTCACCTTTTGTAGGTGTTTAATGTGTTTTATTGTGTTTTTCTCAGGCTCCCAGCAGTTCAGCTGTTACTCTGGTTTTGGCGACAGCTTTGAGTGGGCAGGGCCTCATGAAGAATACCTCGAAAGGTCCGAGCGGCTGCTTCATGTACATTTAAAACATTTATTTTGGGCTTTTGGGATTTGATGTGATGTGATCTTTGCAGAGATGTGTGGGCTCGGCTGAAGAGGCAGATTCTCGCCATCGACGCTCTGCACTTCAAAAACAGCAGGGAGCAGTACAGTATGATGAAGATCACCAGGGAACTGAACAAGGTGACGTTTGTGCAAAGGTTTTTCATTATTTTTACTATTTTCTCATCACGCTATTAGTAGATTGCTTAAAGATTCACTTTTCCAGTTTATATTAAGTGTTCGATCTGAGATGATCATTTTACATGATTCTGTTGTGTCCCTGAAGGCATACTGTGGATTTAAGGGGCAACATGGGCAGGAAGAGCCCGACATCGCTACAGGCAAGTGGGGCTGTGGAGCTTTCAACGGAGACCCACAACTTAAAGGTGAAATGTTCTTACAGTAATGATGGATGACTGACTTTTGAGTCTGAAAGCCTTTTTACTTTGAGCTTTTTGCCTGTTGATACCAGTCATGAGGGGAACATGAATAAAGGTACCTAACGGCTGGTATTGTCTGTACATGTCCAGCTGTGATCCAGCTGATGGCAGCAGCAAAGACCAGGAAGGGTTTGGCCTTCTTCACCTTTGGGGATGAACATCTGGAACGAAGTCTGCAGCAGATACACCACCTACTGGTCACAGAGGAGGTTACAGTTGGTGAGCGATCCCAAACACACAGCAGCATTTGTTCAACTCCCTCTCGAGTTGCTGATTAAACCCCTCAAAACTCATCACTGTATATCATCCATCCATCCATTCATTATCTATACAGTGGCTAATCCTCGTCAGGATCGCAGGGGACTGGAGTATATCCCAGCTGACTTAGGGTCTCCAGTCTATCACAGGGCTACATATAGAGTCTATCACATTAACACCAACAGACAATTTAGAGTTACCAATTAACCTGAGCATGTTTTTGGATTGTGGGAGGAAGCCGGAGTAGCCGGAGAAAGCCCACGCATGCACAGGGAGAACATGCAAACTCTATGCAGAAAGATCCCGGGAAGGCCAGGACACAAACCGGGGATCTACTAGCTGCAAGGCGACAGTGCTAACCACCACGTCACTGTGCAGCCCACCATGTCTCATATTTAGAAAATATTATTTTGCTTTAAAATGTCTTGGATGTAACTCTGCACCGTTGTCCTACTTTTCTCCACCCACCTCTCACTGCAGCTTGAGCACACCAGCTCCCCTACGACTGCTCTATACTACACAGTAGACTACAGATATCCTGGTCACATTTTTTTGCCACTGATTCGATCCAAGTCATTTAATATTTAGTGTCTGCCAATTCACAAACTCTAAAAGATGGAAAAAAAATGCGTTCTCTACATGCATGTCAGAACATGTATTGTAGATCAGCTGTAGTAGCTGGTTGCTTGCTGTTTATTACTGTTAAACTGCAGGTTATTTTATTTGAAAAAAATTCAAAATATTTAACGTTCAGACAGAAATGAATTTTTAGTGGTAAATCACTGACAAGAGAAGAATTGTATCAGGTAAATGAAAAATAATTGATAAACTGACAGCAGTGATCTTGATTTTAAGTGGCCTGTACTATAGATTCCCTTAATAATCAGTGTCATTTTACAAGTATTTATGCTGAATATTGCATGAAGTTTACTCATGTCTGTGAAATTTAATGAGTTTTGTGTTCTAAACTGATGGATGATGATCAACTACTAAAACACACATGTTATAAAACTTCACCATCACAGCAGTTAAACACAATATTACCTCATTTCCACAGACTAAACCTGATAAAGAAACTGACTCATGTTTTATTATATCGTTTATAAATAATTTTGTTCTCATTTCAAGAAAACTTTGACAAATCTTGATGTTAATTTACTGCATAACTACTACACCAAGGAATTTGGTTTGTCTGTTTGTCTGTCTGTTAGCAACATTACTCAAAAACGGACTAACGGATTTGGACAAAATTTTCAGGGAAGGTCAGAAATGACAAAAGGACCAAGTGATTAGATTTTGGCAGTGATGATGCTTATAGTCTGGATCCACAGATTTGTTAAAGATTTCTGCCGTCGCAAATGATACGACTGAGCAGCCTTGGCGGTTCATTCCCCCATATGGCTTGTCATAAATGCAGCATTTTTTAAAGAAATGCAACATTTGTTTTTTAGTTATTGATGATCAGAAATCACGGCACTATAGAAGGCTATTTAATATAGATGTACATACAAACACAATGGTCTTGCATTATGTACGGAGACTGAATCGCGTTGTTCCTTATGTCATTTCCGACGGGTAAGTCCCGTTAAGTCTGCAGCGGTCACTTTGTAGTTGGATCGCAATCATGTGCTCGTCAGCAGGCAGCAGGTATAGTGGTCACTTGTAGTCATAGTTACAGTGATGCCGTGCCGCTATCTGGCAATGATACAAAAATCTTTAATAAATCCGTGGATCCAGACTATAAGCCGCATCACTCCCAAAATCTAATCACTTGGTTCTTTTGTCATTTTTTACCTTTCCTGAAAATTTCATCTAAATCCATTAGTCCTTTTTTGAGTAATGTTGCGAACAGACAGACAAACATACACCAATCGTCACATAACTCCGCCCCGTTCCTTAGCAGAGTAATTCAAACCAAACTACTCATGACTTTGTTGGAAATAATTCACAGCTAAACACCAGCTAATTTGTAGGAAGAGAAAGGGAAATTAGATAAAATACAGGAGTGTTACCTTCTACTTTTAAATATGATATTAATTTTTAATAATGCTTCCTTGCAGGGGAACTGTACAGACTTCTGGAGAACTACTGTTTTGATCTGCACAAACCTGGTGGTTTACATGTGGATCTGTTTGATTTCATCAGAAAAGCCATCCGAAGTTTGAGAAGTCAGCTGTGAGGCATCTGAACTTACAGTAAAATCTTGAAGGAATGTTTGTATTACAGAAAAGAAAAATCTGCTGAACCATTGTTTAAGTGATATTTTGCATTTTCTTCTTATTTTCTTTGCTAGTAGACAGAGCCGCTTTAAGATTCAGTAAACCAGTTTATACTTCTGTTGTTAAAGCAGTAAAGCTGCTTAAAATGATATTTAGATTCATGTCCAGAGAGCAGGAGCTTTATTCACAAGACAAAAAGGGGTGCTGGACTTTATGTTAGGGCTGAACAATGAATCAGTTTCAAAAATTAGAATCATCATCTGAAACAATGCAACTAGTAAATCACAATGGCTGTTATTTAAGATAAGAGAAGATGACTTTATTGATTCCTCACTGGACAAAGGATTTACACTACCGTTCAAAAGTTTGGAGTCACCCAGACAATTTCAAGTTTTCCATAAAATTCACACTTTTATTCATGTGCTGACATAATTGCACAAGGGTTTTTAATCATCAATTAGCCTTTCAACACCATTAGTTAACACAATTTAGCATTAGAACGCAGGAGTGATGGTTGCTGGAAATGTTCCTCTGTACCTCTATGTAGATATTCCATTAAAATCATATGTTTCCAGCTAGAATAGTCATTTACCACATTAACAATGTCTAGAGTGTATTTCTGATTCATTTAATGAATGAGATGAAACTGCTTTTGCTAGTGTAGTTTCTCAGACATCGAGGATGTGCAGATATTGAAGAAAACATTTGTTGACACTGACTTGCTTAATAATAATAATAATAAATAATAATAATAATAACTTTATTGCAAAGAACACAGCATCTGATCAGGCACCATGGTCTGCCCGATGGAGAATTCAGAGCCAATATGAACCTCCCAGAACAATGACCTGTGGCCACTTTTATGTGCTTTGGTCAAGTATGACGTCACAACATATGGTTCCTGTTAAAAGACCATGATAAAAACAAAAGGGGCCCCTTCAATCAACCCCTTAGACTTTGTGGCACCCAAAGACCCCCATCGATCAACTTCCTGGACATTGGGACCCCCATCTAAACACAGCATCGACTTCCTTCAACAGGAAAAATACATTCCATCCCATTCTACTAAGCAACACATACCTCAGGTCAGATACTACACTAGTTAATTTTCTGTCTGTTTTAAATTTTTAAAAAATATCGATACTGTCTTACAATGATTGACAGATGTCTCTGCTGCTTAACCCTTTTAGCACTATAATACTTATTTCCTCATTTCCACTCCCTCTCCCCACACGGCACTCAGTCATTACCATAATGCATGTAATAGCACCAGAAAGACCCGTTTCTCCGTTTCACAGCTTTCAGGGGCAGTTTGAATGACTAAAACTGCACGAAGTAGCGAGGAGTTACAGTAATTTGAAATACACATGCACCGCGGTGTCACCGGTGATCCCTGTGGTTTTAAAAGGGTTAATAATGTGTGTTTTCAGACATGGTATTGTGTCTATGAAAGACTAGAGTCTGTTTTCCTGAAATCTGGAGCTGAAATAAAATACCTCTAACAGCACCATTCAACAGGTCTTTATTTGTCGACAATAAAACATGCACACCATATGAAAATAAATACATTCTTCAAACATGAGGAGCCCCCACCATTGCGGGCATGTTTTTATCCTTTATTAAATCTAATTTCAAGTATTCTGTTGTGTTTGGCACAAGTGGATGTTTACGGCAATGGGAGAGAATGGTGAATGAACCACAGAGGAGACAAGAAATGGAAACAGTGAAAGAATGTATGAAAAAAATGGAGAAAAATGTTTAATGCCAGTGAATCTGAAACATGCACTGTTTCAGTGTAAAGTGACTGATAAACTCAGATAAAAATGTAGAAAAAATGTGTTTACTCCTCAACTGAGAGATTGGACACGAGGCAGACGAGAATGTTTTCAATCACTTCTACTTTCTTAAAAAAAGACGTGCTGTTTACTCATTTCAGTTTAACATCATTCAGCTACAATAAACAACAGCTGTGAGGACGCCAATGTGAAATGTCATTTAAATGCCAAATACTTCTAAATTGTCCTCAAAGTAGTTGCATTATTTCCAAGTTGAACATTAGAGCGTTTCATCAAATGAACAATCACAAGCAAATTCTTTGCAAAGACTACATTGAAAATACAGACCTCAGAGTAGAACGTAGCTCAAGTTAGAAAACCTGTGATCATTGAAACTAAACTGAGTATGACAGACAGCCTGATTGCATGAACATGGCTACAGAATAACCTGAGAACAGCAGAACTTTCTTTGTTGTGGACTTATGGGCTGTGTCTGTCGGCATGTCTGCATCATGGCTCCACATGGAAAAGAATGGAAAAATTGACTTTACAAAGATGGAAAAGGATACAGGAAGATTGATGACCTGCTAAAAATCAGCAGTTGTGGCAGTCGTCAGGAGGTACAGAATGTTCCATAGTACCCCTAATCAGAGCTGCAGTGGTCCTCCACCACAAATGTCATAGACAGTGCTCTACTTTCACATTCTAGCTGTGAAAAAAATCCTAGAAAATATAATCTTCCGCTGCAAAATGAAATTTTCTGATTAATATTGGAAGCACATTCTTTGGTCAGAAGAGACCAAGATACATTTGATTAGCTCAGATGTTTGTCCTGTACCAGACCAGGACTACAACAGTAAACACATGGTCCTCACCTTGAAGCATGGAGGTGGCAGTGTGATGATATGAGGCTGCATGAGTACAGATGGTGTTGGGGAGATGATATACACTACCGTTCAAAAGTTTGGGGTCACCCAGGCACTTTCATGTTTTCCATGAAAACTCACACTTTTATTCATGTACTGAGTGATGGTTGCAGGAAATGTTCCTCTGTACCTCTATGTACATATTCCATTAAAAATCTGCCGTTTCCAGCTAAAATAGTCATTTACCACATAAACAATGTCTAGACTGTGTTTCTGACTAATTTAATGTTATCTTCGTTGAAAAAAAACTGCTTTTCTTTCCAAAATAAGGACATTTCTAAATGACCCCAAACTTTTGAACAGTAGTGTAGATGCAACATGAATGTCGATGGATATATAAAATACTGGCCTGGACAAGTATGTTGCCTGACTGGAATCCAGTAAAACAGCTTGGGTTTGTTTTTAAGAGACAGGTAGAGCAACACAACCCCTCCAGCAAAGAGCAGCTGAAAAAATTAGAAATGACAGAACATCTCTCCGGAAATTTGGTAATCTGCCTGTAGAGGTGGATTGAGCATGTCAAAAAAAAAGATGGTTTCACAAAATATTGAAAAAATAAAGTTCTGAACTTACTTGTTGCATTGAGTTCCATCTGTGAGGTCTGCATTTTATTATAGTAAATCTAAACTTTCAGTTTTTCATTTTGCATCAAAACAAATATTCTACTGTTTAATATTAAGGTGATACAGCTTTGAGTCATTTCACAGTCATTGATATCGCTCATTTCTGTTGTACACTGCATCGCGGCTCAGTCTCAACCTTTTAAATGATCACCAGTATACTGGATTCTTTTATTTCTATTACACTGCATTTAATATAGCATATACTGTTAAACACACCATTAACATCAGGTTTAAAGGAATAGTTAAATATGATGGGAAATGTGTTCATTTGCTTTCTAGCTGATGCACACCACTGTCATGTCTAAATATGAGGCAGCTAGCCCTAGCTTAGCATAAAGGCTAGAAACAGGTGAATACAGTTAGCTAACAGGGACTCTATCCAACCTTTAAAGCGTCTATAATCCCGGCTGAGTAATAATCCTGCACTTCACCCCTTTTTAAAACCATAAATTGTATTTTTTCGTATTATTTTTCCATCTCTATGCCAACACAGTGATATGAGAGTGGTAGCTATCTAACTCCTGGCAGGAAAGCCAATAAGCCTATTGCCCTCAGTGTTTAACTATTCTTTGAAATACATGCATCATTATTTTCCCCTTGCAAACAATCTTCCACAGATGAATTTAATCAACAGGTGTTACATTTCTGTATATCTGTGAAATTCTTGATGTACAGAGCAGAGCAGGTTGAGATTAACTCATAAAATAAAACTCTTCAAAGTTAATTTCGTATAAATTCATACATTCATTGCAGGTTTATTTCTTCAGTCCACCACTGTGAACACTGAGGTCTTCATGGTAACAGTGTTAAAAGTCTTGTGCATTTTGACGTGAGATTATGCCTGTTCACAGGTCTGATATGTAAATATATTGAGGAAAATGAGTCAGGTGCCTGAAGCTCAGTGTGGGCGGAGACAAAAACGAGCTGTTAGAATTTCCCTGAGAAAGCCTCCAGATTGAATGCGGTGTCCAGTAAACGTTGCAGCTCCATGAGGTGAGTTTGCTTGTTTCCAGTCGCTGGAGCTGCTGCCGGCTCACGACCAGCGTACCTGCAAACACAGAAACACAAATGAGCTTATTCATGCTTACAGAGTGACTTATGAAGTCTAATTTGTGGTAGAGAAATAATGAAGGACAGGGAAAGAGGCTTTATAGTTGGTCAGAATAAAGTTGGCAGAGGAGTTTAGCTCATCAACCACGGTCAAAGATAAAGTTAAAATAATTGAAAATGTGAACACCCACAAGGTTTTTGACAAAAAAAAATCTTGAAAGCATTTTGCCAAATGGAGTCTTAGAGTGAATAATGTGCAGCACATTCAACAACCACCCCATGTTTGCTACACTCTTATTACAAAGTAAGGAACTATTGTAGCTGTGGTTTTCGTATCTTAAAGTGGTTTACACTACTTAAAATGTGAGACTTTAAACTTTCAAACATTTGGTTTCTCAAATTTGCCTGACTCTTAGATGCATAAATGGGTCAAAAATGACCCAGTGAGGTCGTTTTCTTGCATTGTCTTTGTAATGAAAAGTTTTTATCATTTTATATTAAAGCTATTCCTCAAAAAAAGTTTTCAATATCATTTCATTTAATTTTTTAAGTTACCTTTTATATTTTTAAAGAAATTCTAATATTTGTATTACTACCACAAGCTCTTTATCATCGATAACATCATACAAGAGGTGATGCAGTGCACAAACTTGGAGGGACAGAGAACAGCAACAGCTGGAGGAAAAGTGTGGAAAAATGTCAACAAAATGGATACTGACATTCTTCTATTTATGTTCTGTGTAATATTCTTCTTTTTTAGTTATCAAAATATTCATAATTAAAATAAAATAAACATATTTCAATTGTGAAATAATTATTGTGTGGACAAGGATAAAATAAATACGAGAATACAAATTATTGTTCTTGAATAAAATGACAAAAGGCAGAAAAACACATTGATTCTAATACCGGTCATTTTGACCCACTTATGGAAGAGTGTAGGGTTCAATCACTCGTACACTGAAGGGTTATAGAAGGGGGGGATTATGAGGGTCCATTCTAATCTATATTCAGGAGTGTGGTTCTCCAGTTTAAGAGTCGGATTTCTTGTTTTTGTCTATTGTAACTCTGTTTCAGAACTCTTGGTCTGCCCTCGCACTCAAAGAGTTCCTGCTCCTGAACTTATGTGCTCTGATGTACGTTTCCACTCAGATACAGTTGTGCTCATGAGATTACGTTCGCTGGCAGAATTTGTAAAATATGTACCATTTTTTTAATGAAAACATGAAAGATCACAGCAAGTACATTTATGTGACGATAAATAACTTTGCCTGACCACTAACCCTAAATGAAAGAAAGGTTTTTCCATGATCAAACATATTTTCTAACATTTCACTTTTGCCAGGGGATATAAACTTATGAGTACAATTGTATTCCGCTGCTCAGACTGCATGTGCTCCGGCTTAACACCTCCTTCTTGCTCTCAAGTTGCTTGTGAAACTTCGTTTCTCATGTCTCTGCTCCTGCTTACAGATTTTTGGTTTGACAGGTTATGAACATAGATTGTAAAAAAGTTGGAAGTACATTGTGACCTGGCTTTTGAAAAATGCTCTAATAATCAAGGTTATTATTAGCAGTACTGTGATCCAACTCAGGTCTACTCTGCACAGCTGGCTAGCTGCTGCATGAAGTGGGATTAAATGCTGATAAAGTGTAGGGAAGTGTCCGACAGCATCTTTCCAGCTGAAAAGAAATTTGCATTGAGTATAGAGCCGGCTCAAGTAAAACTTACCAGACAGGGCGTGTTCGGTTGATGGTGGTACGGATGCGGGGCTTGACGTAGTCATAGTAACCCTGATTCTTGTGCTCTTCCTGACACCAAACCAGGTCAGCATTTATATAGCGATCAGTCTCTGCTTTCAGCAGATCGAAGGGAAACGGTGATAGCTGAAAAACCAAAAAAATCAAAAGAACACTCTAAAATCCCACTGGTCACTGACCAAATGATCACAGAACAATATGAAACAGCTTCAGGGATACAGAAAATGTAGCCACTGCTGTCACTGTTCATCAAGAGAGGGTACAACTTTGATTGATTGATTATCATACACATCAGAAAGAAAAGACACACCTCAGATTAACAAACTATAACTGATTATTGAGAACATACACTATTGTTCAAAAGTTTGGGGACACCCAGACAATTTCATGTTTTCCATGAAAACTCACACTTTTATTCATGTGCTAACATAATTGCACAAGGGTTTTCTAATCATCAATTAGCCTTTCAACACCATTAGCTAACACAATGTAGCATTAGAACACAGAAGTGATGGTTGCTGGAAATGTTCCTCTGTACCCCTATGTAGATATTCCATTAAAAATCAGCCATTTCCAGTTAGAATAGTCATTTACCACATTAACAATGTCTAGATTGTATTTCTGATTCATGTAATTTTATCTTCATTGAAAAAAAAATGAGAAAACTTTTCTCTCAAAAAAAAAAGGACATTTCTAAGTGACCCTAAATTTTTGAATGGTAGTGTATGCAACTAAGGTAAATCATTACAATAAAAATACTTAATATATGTGCACTAAGTGCACAAAGGCTAAATGAACACTTTCACTCTTTGAGTGTGGAATGATTAAGGTCTTTAGGGAAGAATTACATGTGAGGAGAATTGGTTGTTTTTCAAAAATAACACTATTGTTGACAAATGGGACATAACACTATGACAGCACATGTTGCTAGGAAACAATGAGTTTCCATTCAGAAGAAACAGTAAGAATTTCCAGTACAATTGGACAATTGCTACTGTCATTCCCTGTTACCGTATTTACACATTTTAGCAAACTAGGTTAGCATGACCCTCTGTAAATCCTACATTTGACTGAAAATACAAACTCAACAAATGTGCTGTAAATAACTGATTGATTGATTGATTGATTGATTGATTGATTGATTGATTGATTGATTGATTGATTGATTGATTGATTTTGTGTGGGGCTTAATGGACTTGACAACTACAGACTTAGTAGGAACACATCTTAAAGTTCATGGGTGTAAATATTGGGAATGGGCCAGAGTCAATCCAAAGGGTCAATCTTTGTAGGTCTTGTGTTGGGGTATTGGGTAAATTTTTCCTCTCACATTACCTGCTCGATGCGAACAATGGCGATGGTGTCGTCCATGCCTCGGTTCTTGCGTTCTCTGGTCAGTTCATAGTAAATCTTGCCAGTGCAGAAAATGACTCTCTTTACTTTTTCTGGGCTGACAGCTGCCGGGCTGTCGTCTGGGATTACACGCCTGAAGTGGGTTCCTGCAGGTTGCAAGTTTTACATTAACAAACTGAATCTCCACTTTCTGCTTTCTATCCTTTATCTCCTTCTGTTTTTTTGCTCAGTACTCACCTGGCAGCATTTCCTCGAAGCTGGACTTGGCTTCTGGGTGGCGCAGCAGTGACTTTGGAGTAAATACTATCAGCTGCCAGTAGAGAAGTAACAACAGAGCACAGGACATGGTGACTGGCTTGAACTGTATTCTGTTGCATGTTCAGAATATGCAAGACTTACAGGCTTCCTGAAGGGCTGCAAGATCTGTCTACGGAGAACATGGAAGTAGTTTGCAGGAGTTGAGCAGTTAACAACGATCCAGTTACAGTCATAAAGCTGACGCATGGCAAAGTCTTCTGACAATTTCTGACAAAAAAGTGGGGTTTAAAAAGTCTGTAATTCTGCATACAAGTCACATTAGCAAACTTTTAAATAACTTCAGTAAATTATGTCAGTATTTGCTTATTTTAGAAAAAGCAGAGAATTCAGTTAAACTGAATATAAAAGAAAGTAAGTAACAGGCTTTGCCTGTGTACCTACACACCTACACATGTTCAAAATTTTGGGGTCACCCAGACAATTTCATGTTTTCCACGAAAATTCACACTTTAATTCATGTGCTAACATAATTACACATGGGTTTTCTAATCATCAATTAGCCTTTCAACACCATTAGCTAACACAATGTAGCATTAGAACACAGGAGTGATGGTTGCTGGAAATGTTCCTCTGTATCCCTATGTAGATAATCCATTAAAATCAACTGTTTCCAGCTAGAATAGTCATTTACCACATTAACAATGTCTTGATTGTATTTCTGATTCATTTAATGTTGTCTTCATTGAAAAAATGCTTTTCTTTCAAAAGAAGGACATACCCAAGTGTCCCCAAACTTTTGAACTGTAGTGTAAATTACAGGTACATATTTTTTGAATGTAATTGTTCACATCTTTGTACTCAAACTCACAGGGAAAACATCTGGGTCATCGTTGCACATTTGCAGGAACCTTTCAGGTCGGGCAGACGAGTGTTCAGGACCCTGAGTGAGGGAGGGGAGTAAAGTAATCAGAGGTGTATGGTTATAGCTTTTTTGTAGATAATTTGAAAATATACATATGCTACATTTCGACTGTCACAGTAGGGTATTGTGTATTAATTACAGCTGCACTCCACCAACTACTAAGACACTTAATGCCATCACTGATTTACTTGTTTTTCCTACGGTCAAGAGAAAAATCTTTTAACCATCATACAAATTCAGGTCTAAAAAATATGAACTTACATGCTACAAATATGTGAAATTTAAAGTTTATACATTCTATTGTTGTTTTTTAATTTATAAAAATATCTTTCAATGGCACCCTGGTAGCTTAACAGGTTGAGCTGGCAACCCATGAAAAATGGCTATAGTCCCCACGCAGTGGTCAAGGTTCAAGTCCGACCCATGGCAATTTGCTGCATGTCTTTCCCCTACTCTTCTCCCCACATTTCCTGTCTCTCTCTCCACTATCCTCTACAATAAAGGCAAAAAAAGATAACTTTAAAAATCTTTCAACCTTGTTACAAGTAAGTGTGCCATGTGTCACCATGCAGGATAGGTGGTTGGTGAAAACAAGTTCAGAGTTGCAGGCCCTTAATAGTTTGAATAAATCATGTAAACCAAACATGCTTGGATCATTCAGTGCTTGTTTGAGTATTTTAAATTCAGCCTTGATACTGTTCAGTTCTTGTTCTTTCAGTTTGTACTGTCAGCCGGTTTATGTCTTCAGACTGTAAACAACACAATGATGTGTAAGGTTGGTAAATTATATTACAGCATCATAAGCTAAAAGCTGAATGTGGCAGATCAAGTTCCTCTGGTCCTACCATTCCTTCCATGCCATGAGGAAGCAGCAGCACGATGCCGTTCTGTCTGACCCACTTGGCCTGTCCTGAACTGATGAACTGGTCGATGATGCACTGAGCTGTGTTGTGGAAGTCTCCAAACTGGGCCTCCCATAGGACCAGGGCATTGGGGCTGGCCATAGCAAAGCCTAATTCAAAGCCTACACAGAAGAGAACAGGTTTAAAACCAAACATGTTCAATGACGAGCACCCCTCTTAGGACAGTAATGTCCTAACAAATGTTCAGTATTCTCGAAGAGTTCAGTGTTTTTCCTCTACTCACCTAGTACTCCATACTCAGACAGAGAGCTGTTACAGACAGTGTATGGAGCCTGATCAGGGGAAATGTAGTTCATTGGGATGCAGACCCTCTTGTCGACATTCTGGTCATGAAGAACGTGATGCCGATGGCTGCAGTAAATCATAGAAAAGAAAATCATCAAGCTGAATTTTGGATTTTTGTTTAACATGAGATGCAGATCAATAAGAGGAGGACTCAGATGAAGACAAAAACACAACCACAGGTCAAGAGGGAGAAATGTCTCCCTTACGATATTTTTTATTTTTTTTTTGTGCCTGATCAAGATTGGGAACAGGAGCAGATGGGTTTAACCTTGCTACAGGGAGAAAGGCTAAGATTTACCACAACTAGAAGGATGGAATCAAAAGAAAGTTGAAAAGTAGATTAAAGCCTATTTTTATAGTACAAATGCAAAGCAGAGCAAGTCTGACATGGTTAAAGCTCTCTGTTGTTACTGAAAAGTATAATGCTTAAAACTACATTTTCAAACTGAAGCATTTTCTTTACTTTCTTTCAAAAATAAGGACATTTCTGAATGACCCCAAATTTTGTCAGAATTTCACTGGCTATATGACACCGATAGCCATCTGCACAAAAACCGAATCAGTTAAAACTTTAACTGATTCGGTTTTATGAGGAAGAGGTGTAGGTTTCAGTGTGGAATCACTATGAATGCAAAGTTAAAACCATGCAGCAGCAATCTGTGAGTAATTATTAATGTACTATGTTATACTAAAGGCAACATTTTATTGAACGTTGATTGTACCTGCTGTGACTGTATTTAGAAATAGTGTGCATCAATTGAATTAAAAGAATCTCAGCTTTCAAACAATATGCTGCATGAGTACCCACATAAATAGCTGTGTACATAGCAGTCAGATGGCCCTCTGTGAGGGGTTAAACAAATCGTTTGACACATTTCCAAACTAAAACCCAGTATTTGACATGCAGCATCCCCATTTAGCCATAAAAATGCTGAATATATAGTCAGCTGACTTTTCCTGTTAGAATTATGTGCTACCTAAACGTGCCCCTCTCCACATCCTGGCCACTGAGACGTATATGGATTCCCTCTTTGAGCAGAGAGCCAAACGCCATGTACTCCCCCAGAGCCCAGTCACACACTCGCTGGCTCACCATGTTCGCTCGTCCCTTTAGGATGCGACTCAGACCTACAACATGAACACAAAGGCAGAAAACAAACAGGCTTAAAAGATCCTGACAGCAACTTCAGAGAATATTCACTACAGACACAATATGAGAAGAGAAAAGAGCACCTCCATGTATGGTGAAATCTTCCACCGGGACTGAGGCAGCAATGTTTCCAATGTGGCTGAGATCATCTTTGTTGATGCCAGTTGAAGGGCAGCTCATACTTTTAGGCTGACCCTCCAGGGTGAAAAAACCTGAATATACAGAAAACACACACACAAAAGCATAAAAGTTCAATGTGTGGATCAAATATGCAGGCTAAGGATGCAAATTTTATACCGGTTTCTTAACTGAAAATTAGCATTGTCAACAATCAATAATCAGTTAACTGATTATACATAGTTAAGTCAATGGACATCATTCCATGTCCACAGGCTTCACAGAAAACTGTGTCATGGTGGCCCTTTACCAGCTAAACTCCCACAATGCTCTCTGCAGTATTAAACAGTAAGAGGCCTCATCTGGTGGCGTAAGCAGGTACAGCAGGGGATCTACAATACATGTCTCTCCTTGATCTTATACTTTCAGTAAAAACATTTATAATCTGTTAAAGTACGGACAGCAATTAATTAAATAGTCAACAATCATGAACATCCCAACTCCAGACTGCATACTGCGACTAAAACGATTTTTTTCAATAAATCATTTTCTAGGGCCGCACAGTAGCTTGGTGGTTAGCACTGTTGCCTTGCATCTAGAAGATTCCCAGTTTGCATCCTTGCCTTCCCGACATTTTTCTGCATGGAGTTTACATGTTCTCCTTGTGCATGCATGGGTTTTCTCCTGGTATTCTGACTTCCTCCCACAATCCAAAAATATGCTGAGGTTAATTGATAATTCTAATTGTCCATAGGTGTGAATGCGAGTGTGATTGTTTGTCTCTATGTGGATCCCTGTGATAGACTGGTGACCTGTCCAGGGTGTCCCCTGCCTTCACCCTAAGTCAGCTGGGATAGACTCCAGCCCCCCACGACCCAAATGAGAATTAAGTGGTGTATAGATAATGGATGGATGGAAATAATTTTCTTGAATAATAAGTTTTTGATATAACATCATATCCCACAGCCCAACAACAATCTATTTTGCTTTATTAAGCAGCAGTCTAAAACCCAACTGAATTTAGTTTACTATCAAATAAGACAAATAAGGCAAATGATTCTCACATCTGCTAAACTGAAACCAACAAATGCTTGGCTTAGCTGTATGTAATTGTTACAGCACTCATGACTTTAAGAGGAGATACAGTTTAGAGGAACTGATCACCATAAAACTTCCTCTATTAATAACTTACATTATGACAAATATCTTTTTTGTGTTACATGTTTTTGCAAATGTTATGTTTAAATATGAGCATCATCTCATTTAATGTGAACTGATTTAGATAACTATCCAACAGATCAAATAAAATAGTAGCCTAATTTTAGAGTTTTTAGAGTATTTTAGAACTTTCCACTAATCTGAAAAAAGTGTATCTTAATATCGGCGAGTGCATTAAAAATACTGTTTGCTGTCCTGTCACACCTTAAACCATTCATTTAATAAAAAAAAAAAAAAAAAAAAAAAAAAAAAACAGGACTCCTACCAGGCCATGGTGAGTCAAGCCAGTGTTTGATGTGCAGAATCTTTTCATCTTTGGAGCGATTGTATGCTTCCTCACAGATTTTGTCGTATCTGGTTATTTCCTCCTGAAAGAGACAAATGTACGTTAAGTATCTGAACAGGAACAAGTCTATTATAAAGTTATATTATAAACCATCAGTTCTCCAGTTTGCATCTCACAGCTGGCTGCTGTGCTGCAGCAACAGTAGAGACTAGAGGCTTTTCGGTACACAGCCACCTG
The DNA here is from genome assembly GCF_022539595.1 of Amphiprion ocellaris. Classification (NCBI taxonomy): domain Eukaryota; kingdom Metazoa; phylum Chordata; class Actinopteri; family Pomacentridae; genus Amphiprion; species Amphiprion ocellaris. The sequence goes on along the minus strand of NC_072782.1, from coordinate 20,742,730 downwards.
CCAGCTGATGGTTTAGGGCCTAGTAAGCGATGCGCCCTTTGTATTTGCAAATCATCCACGTCCTCAGGTAGTTGGAGACCCTCATGAAGAAGTTTGTCAACATAAGACAACATAATAGCAGAGCCTTTTTCGGCCTCTTCGGGCACTCCGTAAATCCTCAGATTTTCACGTCTATTATATGTGAGGTGTTTAGGGAACATCTGTAAAGTGTAGCTTCAGAAAAGAACCTGGGTTACACTCCCTCTTTTTATTCTGCATGATGTGGGGTGCATGCACATCAGTCTGCCACCCACCATTATCAACAAAATCTAAAAGAAACGTGGTCATATTTTTGGTCCCAGCCCTACTCATAGTTATTACTCCGCCAAGGAACGCAGTGGAGCTACGTGACGATCGCCATTGGTTTGTCTGTCTGTCTGTTCACAACATTACTCAAAAATGGACTAATGGAATTGGATGAAATTTTCAGGGAAGGTCAGAAATGACACAAGGACCAATTGATTAGATTTTGGCAGTGATGCGGCTTATAGTCTGGATTCACAGATTTCTGAAAGATTTCTGTATCATTGTGAAATACCGACAAGCTGTCACTGTAACTATGACTACAAGTGAACACTATGTCAGTTGCCTGCTGACGATCACATGATTGCGGTCCTACTACAAATCCACCACTGCGGGTTTATCGGGACTTGTCCGTCGGAAATTATACAAGGAACAATTGATTAAATTGTGGGGGTGTTTCCGAGTCCCATCAATTCCCGCCGTCCGCTACATATTTAGGTCACGTGATTCGGTATCCGTACATAATGTACACATGCATAACACATGCCTGTGCTCAGCGCAAGGTCATTTTGTTTGTGAGTACATCTATATTAAATGGCCACATTCTATGTTGCTGTGATGTCTGATCATTAATAACTAATAAACAAATGCTGCATTTCAACAAAAAAAATGCCTCATTTCTGACAATGCCATATGGAGGAATGAACAGCCTTGGTGGAGTACTGTGCTCTCTGAGTGCTTTTCGAGTTCTAAATAGATTTGGAGAAATGTATAAACAATTTTTCTAATCTTGAAAGAGATAAATGTTTAATTTAGAAATGAATATAATAATAAAATGTTTAAATTTGAATTTTTAAAATAACACTGCTGTTTTTTATGTCAAAGGCTTTTTTCGTTGCAGTCAACCTTTAGGTTGTTGAGATGTCACACAGCAGAATCGTCTGCCAGCGACAGCTTTCCTCCAGCTGACAGCGAAACCTGTGATTTTCCCACTCATCCTGCACACTCAGTCAAGCCTTTTTCCTTCAGTGTAAAATGTTGACTTTGTGTAGAAAACTCCCGAGGTAAAAGTGCCACTGATGTTCTTTTGTGCCCTCAACATATAAAATGTATCTGTTTTGGACCTCAGTTTCTTTACACTGAATATGGTTCACAAACAGCCATCAACAAGTTGCTTTACCTCATATTCTTGTGCTGTCATGACTCCCTCAGTGATGAGTTTCTCAGCAAACTTCTGCAGCACTCCTTTCTGCTTCTTAATCTGTTTGTACATCAGCGGCTGTGTGAACATGGGCTCATCCATCTCATTGTGGCCATTACGTCTGTAACATACCTGAAAGTGGCGATGCAGAAGTTTAACAAGTATCTGTGATGACAGCGGTATGTCTGTGTTGATAAATATCTACCAGGTCCACGACAACGTCTTTGTGAAACGTGTTCCTCCACTCGGCTGCTATGTTGCACACATACATCACAGCCTCTGGGTCGTCTGCATTGACATGGAAGATGGGCGCGTTGACCACTCGAGCTACGTCTGTGGGGTATGGAGATGAACGAGCCATCCTAGGATCTGTAGTGAAACCAATCTGTGGGTGTCGCAGTAAAATATATTATTAATCACCACTGCAGCTCAGATGCAACTCAGCAGTATGCCCACAATGCTGTAGGTCATTTCCACTGCGTTCTATATGAATATAGTCTATCATTGTCATATCAGGGTGTGTGTTTAGTAAAGTACAACATTTTGGGGTGAAATTTACAGAATCACTTTCTGATTTAATGATTTAGCAAGCCCATGGACTGTAGCAAAACAGATTTCTTAATAAATTCAGTTGCGATAAATTCTTTAGACTAAACCATTTCCAAACTCACAATACCTGTCTGTTTTTATAGATTTCTTACATTATTTGTCTGAATGAATTCTCTGTGATTAAAAACTTGCTGAATATTTGTTGCACAAAAGAAAAATCACTTTCCAGTGTGCATTTTAAATTATTTTCACAACGCAATAAACAGTAAAGCGTGAATGGAAAACTGGAGAGCAAGACTTTGACATACAAACAAACAACTATTACATTTATGTCAAATGAATTCATACAGGACTTATCTGAATCAGAAAATGTGCTATCTTTTAAAATGACATGAATATCAGAGCCAGAAACTGTTACAAACTGGCATGTTTGTTGCATTATTATTTCAGTCAGTCCTTGAACTATTCATCTGTCGCATTCTGTTTACTGATCCCAGTATTTTTGTAAAAAAAAATCTAAGTTTTGACTTTTTCTTTTTGTAATTTTATGGGATTATAAAGTACATGTGCTGCCAAGAATTTGCATGTGCAAATGTGAACTGCTGCTCTGCAATTGCATTCTCTTGCCATGCATCAGGCAAACAAATTGTGCTCAAAACAAAAGTTTGTTGTGAGTGAAGTCTGTACAAGGAGATTCTCTGTCACTGACACCTTTATAATTCATAATTATAGAGCAGAGCCGTAATTAAAGTAGTTGATGCATGACTTTGGAGGAGCTTTGATTTTTATATGCTTTCCATTGATTGAGCTCAAACTAAGTCAGGTCATTGCATGAAAACTGATTTGGTTGCAGTTTTTAACGGAGTGTTTTTCAACCCTGAAAATGTCATGTCAAGGGTTTTGTTCCTGTACGTAACAAGTTATAAGGGAATGGCTTCTTTAAATATACTAAAGTTAATGTACAAAAAATCTGCTAATGTAAATGGGCCAGGTAGCAACTTTTTCAGATTGAGTTGATTTTATATGAATTGTCCCAGTTGGAAGTTGGAAGTTTTCCAGAAATCTTGTGCTGTGTCCAATAGCATTGGAACCACCATGTGTATCTGCTGCATAAAACTCTGCACACAAAAATGCAGAAGCTATAAAGTGGCCTTCAGGGTAGACTGAGAGCCTGTGTGAAAGAATTAATTTATCTGACATATTGACATAAGACATGAATATATATGAAAGCTGGCGAGTTACAAAATCATTGTTGGCTCTATTGCCGACACTATAAACCTGGTTACAGAGAAAGCTGGATTCCTGCATCTGAAAGTGACTATTTGTTGACTAGCTACAGCAGCTGTGCACACCTGGTTGTTGACCACCACATGTATGGTTCCATGGGTGGTGTAGGACGGCAGGTCTGACAGGTGGAATGTCTCATACACAATGCCCTGACCTGCAAACGCAGCGTCGCCGTGAATCAGAATCGACATCACCTGCAAATCACATTACAAACATGCTTTTCAAAAACAGCCACAGCTTCTTAATATACCTTCAACTACAACAAACTAAATGAGCGAACCCTCTTGCCCTCAGTATCTCCACAGTAGAACTGCTCGGCTTTAGTCTTTCCCTGCACTACAGGATCCACAGCTTCCAGGTGGGACGGGTTTGCCATGAGGGACAATGTGATGTACTTGTCGCTGACCCGGTTCATCCTCCTGTGGTACATCCCCAGGTGATATTTCACATCACCAGAACCCTTGAACACAAACATAAAGAGGTACAGCTTGCAGTTTAGGGTGTCAACAACTATAAAAACTGTGAAAATAATGGTAAATATGTGTAAAAGAATTCAGTTTTTAGGGGATTTAAATACAGTATAAGTGTGTAATTTTACAGCCACATACTGTAAAATAAGGAACCACTATTTGTAAAAATAGAGATTTTTGATTTGGACAGTTTTGGCCCTTTTTTTAAATTATAGTTTGTGTGTAAATAAACACTTTTTCTGTGATTTCACAAGATAATATCTGTAATTTAACAAAAAATCTTCTTCTTATTGGAAAATCAATGCACCAACTAATTGTTGCAGCTCTGGTGCAATGCAACATGAGGCAGCACTTTAAAGTAAATTAAAGAATTGTGATCTGATTTCTGTTATCTACAGATAACAGACAGAAGTAAGATAACAGTAAGATAACAGAAGTCCATCTACAGATAACACGAAGACTATTATTAATCTGCAGCTTTACAACAAACAGGTTTAATAATAATTTGCGTGGCTCTCTGAAGGTGGTGCTCAAACCTCATCTGCAGCCTCCAACTTGGAATCAAACTGGCAGAAGATTTGTTCCAGCTCCTTCCGGATCACATTGGCCAGCACATTCAACCTCCCTCTGAAGAGACACAAGAGAGAAAGAGACATCAGTGACGATTAACCTGCTTTACTTTTGTTTAACTATATAAAAAAAATATTTAATTTCTACAAATCACTGGGTTATTGGGCAATGCTGGATTAAATAGAAAAACAAATTTCTGATAAGAGATCGATAAGTAACTGAGGACAGGACGACACACGATAGCAGAATAGAAAGCATCCATGTAGAATAGAATAGAATAGAATAGAATAGAATAGAATAGAATAGAATAGAATAGAATAGAATATGCTTTATTGTCATTATACAGTGTATAACGAAATTGGAAAGCTTCTCCTTTTCAGTGCAGAAATCTTTAAAAAATAGTGCAAAACAGTCTATTTACAAATATACATTAAAAATAACAGTGTGAATATAAATAGCAAAGTGAATGAGGTAGTGGTGTATATTGCACATTTCACATTATATTGTTGGCTGTGTGCAGGACGTGAGACATGTGAGAGTTCAGGGTGGTGATGGTCATTAATGTGTGAGTTAGACAACAATAGTTTAAGCCTCTAAATTCTTGTCACATTTTTATTCAGTGTGGGTTAATTTTCCCTGCAATATAAAGCCCTGCATGTCTATGGAAACAACACAACCATGATTAGAAGGAGAGAGAACTCAATAATGTCTTTTGTGCAGAATAAATGCCATAAATAAAAAAGAGAAAAAGCTGAGTTACTCTGATTATTTGTTTAACAAAACCTGAAGCAACTGGGATCAACATGGACAACATTTCCACCTGTGCCCACAGGTGTTACTGGAGAAATGGTGGCCCCAGATACTAGTGTTAGGTATTTTACTATTTCCATTTTTACAACCTCTAAAATTATTTCCCCACTACTTTGCACATGAACTATGAAAGGATATTTCACCATTCTTTTGTATAGAAGCAGAAAGTTTGTTTCAGATAATTAAGTGTAGAATAAAGTGACTTTGATGAAATTATCCCAATTTTCAGCCTGGATTTGCTTTATTTGGGTTGTGGTGTGGTTGATTCATTAATTCTGACTCTGGGTTTAGAGTGTTAAGGTTAAAAAAAAAAAAAAAAAAGATGCAAGGCCTCTACCTGTGAGACATCCCCATGATAACACTCTCCACTCCACTCTGACTGGACTTGTCAATGATGGTCTTGAGGGCCGGGATGAGAGACTCGCAGCCTTCCAAACCAAAACGCTTCTCCGAGGACCACTTTCTCTGGAGAAACTCCTCAAACCTGGAGACAGTTGGGGCGTTGCTGCTTCACATTGTGGCTCAGAATCTATTCCCCCTTCCATCTACCCCTCAGAAAAAAACTCCTCCTTTAGATGCTCTGCATGCTTTTTCAGGGAATTACTAAGGTGTGTTGAGGAATGTGAAGAAACACAGACAGACCTGGTGGACCGAATCATTCTAGCCAGCAACGTCCTCCTCTCTTCCAGAGTGAACTGCATAATTCCTGGAGTCTCAAACTTCTGTCTGATCCACTGGCACTGCTCCAGGTCATTAATGAACATGAACTCCACCCCAATGTGCTGACAGTAGGCCATCTAGAGGACACAGGGAGAGTCAGTATGTGTCTCTTTGAATGGTCAGACTTTAAGGCAAAAACTACAGATTAAGGAGAACATTTCTGACTCAGATCTAGACTAGGTTGGGTTATTCCAACTCATATCACAAGGGGACCATCTGCTCAACAATGTCTGATGTACCTGAATCTTTTATTGCATGAAATATGGATATTTATGCAGAAATTTGTGCATTTTTTTTTAAGAATCTGCAGTGCTGGACATGTAAATTTAGATGACAGCTAGTCGGTCTCTAGTTGATGAGGTAGCTGTTTGGGGTGCATTATTTATATACTGACTCTAGGAGATGCTCTAATTCTGGTTAAGATTATTTTAGATCTTATTAGGCAGAGAAGAGAGAAACTGTGAGCTAGTAGATATGGATGTAAAACAATACAAGATTTAAAATGTTTAAAGGGATTATTTTAACAAGGGTTTTATTAGGAAAAAACTTCAACAATACATACAGTGTGTTTTGGAAACTAATAGAAAATTCAGACTTTTAGCATTGTTTTAGATGATGTCCTCTGCATAAAAGCTGCAAGACAAATAGTTATTTCAAATATACTATAAAAACTTATATTTTCAGTTTTTGACTTTTTTCAGCTTTTTGAACAGTTTACTAGTATTTGACATGTTCTATGTTTTGTTTACAGATAATATCTAATAAAATTACAGACAAAAGTATTAATGTACACATTTAGTGAAAAAAATCCTAATTTGTCTTTTTACAGTGTTTGACCGTAAAATAAAACTATTTTACTCTATTTAAATCATCAACAAGATTTATGTATATTGATAAATTAAAAATAACAAAAAAACAAGCTTAAAATCTGTAGCAATTTGTTTTTTCCAATCTTCAACCATAAAATTACACTATATTTTCCTGAATTAGCAAAAAAAAAAGTACAAAGTGTTTGTTTCAATGATTCCATCATAGAAAAGTGGGAGTTATATGAGTCATTGGAAACTCATGATTGCCATGATATGCAAGGTCTCTACAAGTGTATGTAAACATTTGTTCAGAACTGTACCTCAAGGCGGCGAATAATCTCTCTAAGAGGCAGAGCGCTCTCATTGCCGCCGATGAAGGTGGTGGTGGGAAGGCGGAACACCTTGTCCAAGTCACATTCAGCCAGCCCGTAAAAACCTGTTGTGAACACATTGACAGGAGAAAAGGTCAAAAATAACAAGCACAGGCATGCAAGATAGCAATGCAGAGATGGAGAAACAGGGAGAAACAGAGCAAAACAGAAAAACATAACTCCATGACATCAAACCATTACCAAGAAACAGAAAAGGAGAGAGAAAGAAAACTTCACTGAATTCAAGATTTCCTAGAATTTGTAATCCCTGCCTTGTTTTTATCTTCACTCTTTTAACTCCCCGTGCAGCTGTTCAATCTGGAAGATTACTCCAAAAAGCTGCAAGCAGACTCCCACAGGAGTAGAAACATTCTATCTCAACTCTTTGAGTCTCTTTTCATCATCATTTTTATGGCAAACTTTAATAAAGTTAGTTTTTTATTATCCATAACTCAGTCAACTATTTCCTAATAGATCAATCAATTATTTAGTACAGAAAATGCTAGTCATATTGACAGGTCAAACGAAGAATAAATGTAAATGGCTGTCTGTGGAGTCACTAAATCAGTTCTTAGCTGCAGTCAGTTGGATTGAATCTGGCCTAAATTTTAACATTCTCATTTAGAAGACCATGGTGAAGACGACAAAGTCAACCTGCAACCGTCTGAAGAATTTGTCAAGAACTAAAGGATGTATGGGTCATTCCAGATAAAATCAACCAAATATGTAAAATGCCTTCAACACATTTAATACAAACATACACATTTTTTACCTTTGTACTGTAAATACTTTTAGAGTTACAGGTCAAGTAGTACAATCTAAAGACAAAACCTTGTTTTTGTTTAGCACAGTTTTCTTCTTTAACCAACTTCAAGCACAAATATCATGGGATATTTCATAGTGTGCCCCAGTGAAAACTCTGTGACATAAAGTCATAGGAACAAGCATTGGTACCATGGACCTGTTTTCTGTTTTCTGATAATTCAGTTGACAAAACTTTTAAAAAAATGCATTTTGGGTAAACTTTTAAGGGTCCTATCACCATGTTGGATAGCTCAAAGCAAAGTACCAGCAGATGAAAGCTCTCATTTTTACCTACATTTTGATACCAGGCTCATTTTCTAGCCACATTTCCTTCTGTTAAAAAACAAACACTTGCAAATGCATTCAGAAGACTTAGATGAGTTTTATATTGTGCCCCTAATAGTTGATCAAATGTTAGCAATTTAAATCTTTGACCAGAGGCAGTCCTATTTTATATAATCTCTTTTACAGTGGGTACGGAAAGTATTCAGACCCCTTTAAATTTTTCACTCTTCGTTTCATTGCAGCCATTTGCTAAAAATCAAAAAAGTTCATTTTATTTCTCATTAATGTACACTCAGCACCCTATCTTGACAGAAAAAAACAGAAATGTAGAAATTTTTGTAAATTTATTAAAAAAGAAAAACTGAAATATCACACGGTCATAAGTATTCAGACCCTTTGCTCAGAATTGAGTAGAAGCACCCTTTTGAGCTAGTACAGCCATGAGTCTTCTTGGGAATGATGCAACAAGTTTTTCACACCTGGATTTGGGGATCCTCTGCCATTCTTCCTTGCAGATCCTCTCCAGTTCTGTAGGGTTGGATGGTGAACGTTGGTGGACAGCCATTTTCAGATCTCTCCAGAGATGCTCAATTGGGTTTAGGTCAGGGCTCTGGCTGGGCCAGTCAAGAATGGTCACAGAGTTGTTCCGAAGCCACTCCTTTGTTATTTTAGCTGTGTGCTTAGGGTCATTGTCTTGTTGGAAGGTGAACCTTCGGCCCAGTCTGAGGTCCAGAGCACTCTGGAAGAGGTTTTCGTCCAGGATATCTCTGTACTTGACCGCATTCATCTTTCCTTCAATTGCAACCAGTCGTCCTGTCTCTGCAGCTGAAAAACACCCCCATAGCATGATGCTGCCACCACCATGTTTCACTGTTGGGATGGTATTGGGCAGGTGATGAGCAGTGCCTGGTTTTCTCCACACATACCGCTTAGAATTAACGCCAAAAAGTTCAATCTTGGTCTCATCAGACCAGAGAATCTTATTTCTCATAGTCTGGGAGTCCTTCATGTGTTTTTGGCAAACTCTATGCGGGCTTTCATATGTCTTGCACTGAGGAGAGGCTTCCGTCGGGCCACTCTGCCATAAAGGCCCGACTGGTGGAGGGCTGCAGAGATAGTTGACTTTGTGGAACTTTCTCCCATCTCCCTGCTGCATCTCTGGAGCTCAGCCACGGTGATCTTTGGGTTCTTCTTTACCTCTCTCACCAAGGCTCTTCTTCCACGATTGCTCAGTTTGGCTGGACAGCCAGGTCTAGGAAGAGTTCTGGTCGTCCCAAACTTTTTCCATTTAAGGATTATGGAGGCCACTGTGCTCTTAGGAACCTTGAGTGCTGCAGAAATTCTTTTGTAACCTTGGCCAGATCTGTGCCTTGCCACAATTCTGTCTCTGAGCTCCTTGGGCAGTTCCTTCGACCTCATGATTCTCATTTGCTCTGACATGCACTGTGAGCTGTAAGGTCTTATATAGACAGGTGTGTGCCTTTCCTAATCAAGTCCAATCAGTTTAGTTAAACACAGCTGGACTCCAATGAAGTAGAACCATCTCAAGGAGGATCAGAAGAAATGGACCGCAGGTGAGTTAAATATGAGTGTCACAGTAAAGGGTCTGAATACTTATGACCGTGTGATATTTCAGTTTTTCTTTTTTAATAAATTTGCAAAAATTTCTACATTTCTGTTTTTTTCTGTCAAGATAGGGTGCTGAGTGTACATTAATGAGAAATAAAATGAACTTTTTTGATTTTAGCAAATGGCTGCAATGAAACAAAGAGTGAAAAATTTAAAGGGGTCTGAATACTTTCCGTACCCACTGTATATCTTATCATACATCCCATGCAAAGAGCTGAACTGCCTTGTTATTGAAATGTGGTACAATGATACATCTAATAATAACACACTTTGTCTTGCCTTTAAAGTTTTCTTGTTATCAGATCGTCCTTCAAAATGTCTAATAAAGGGATTTAAAATACCATGACAAACAACAATGAATCCTCACATTTGACAAACTCGAAGTATGAAATGTTTGGCATTTTTGCTTAATAATGACTGATTATTTTTGTTGGTTCATTTAACTGTATTTAGGTCTTTACATGTAAATGCACAGAAACTAGTGTTATTGTCCTACATTTGGGCACACGAGTAAATCAAGTAAATCATATTTTTATCTCATGGTTATGATGAGATAGTTGCTTCAAATATTAAAGGAATAATCCAACAATTTAAATTATTTTATATTTTTTTTTAGTATAGGATTTCTATAAAGCTGGGCGAGTTGCAGAGACGGAATTAAATAAGATCTGTAGTTCCTGTTTTAAAAAACAGATCCTACATTACCCATAATGGCCCAAATTTTTATCATATCTCACTCTGGGTAATGAGGAATGCTATAATTTGACACTTGTGGATGAAATCAGTCAAGCACCCCTTTAAGGAACATTTTAGTATCAAATGTATCTGTTTCCATCTTTTAATTTCCTGCGAGACCAAAGCTCTTTTTTCCACTGCAGAATCAACAGAATCACAACTGAACAGATTACATTCTCAAAATGGCTGAGCTCTCCTCATCAGCCCCTCGAGGCTCTGAGTTAACCTGCCAAACGAGATCAGGTCCTTCCTTTAACCTCCTTTTAACTTCTAGTAACCATTTTTGTTTTTACAGGTATGTAATTTCCTCATAACATCCTTTAAAGTGTCCTTAAAAGACTAAGTCATTTATTGTAATTATGCAACAAATACAGAGTTCTGATATTTAGATTATAGTTGATTTAGGAGTCAGGTGTCATGATAATGTGGAACACCTAAACATTAGGATCTGTGTTGGGCATGTTTTTGTGACCACTTGTAAATTTGTGATTTTCCCCTTGAGCTTAAACGTATGCAGAGAGCAAACATCACATTGGTAAGTCAGCAGCTGCAGACAATCTGAGCTTCATGTGGAGGATCATCATTGGTGAGCAGAGGTAGGTCTGCAGCTACTATCAAGAGAAGAAACAGCAGGTTCTCTGGTACAGCTGCAGCTTCCGAGACCAGAGAAAGAATGTCAGGTCAGGAGCCCGAGGAGCACGCTCACTGTTTTCTTCGATACCCATGTGATTAGCTTTGATTTGAATAGATTGCCAACTATTAAATTAATCATCTAATATTCCAAATATACCCAAATTCCCTGACTGCAGTATTGTTTTTAGATGCTATTATTTTCTGGTAGAGCTGCACAGTGACTTGGTGGTTAGCACTTTCGCCTTGCAGCTAGAAGATCCTGGTTCGCGTCCCGGCCTTCCCGGGATCTTTCTGCATGGAGTTTGCATGTTCTCCCTGTGCATGTGTGGGTTTTCTCCAGTTACTCCAGCTTCCTCCCACAGTCCAAAAACATGCTCAGTTTAATTGATAACTCTAAATTATCCATATGTGTGAATGTGAGTGTGATTGTTTGTCTCTATATGTAGTCCTGTGATAGACTGGTGACCTGTCCAGGGTGTCCCCTGCCTTCACCCTAAGTCAGCTGGGATAGACTCCAGTCCCCTGCGACCCTAATGAGGATTAAGTGGTGCATAGATAATGGATATTTTCTGGCTGTTTTCATACTCTATGACAGTAAACTGAATATCTTTGGGTTGTGGACAAAACCAGTTGTTTGTCATCTTATATCTTAAATTTTGGGAAACACTGATTGACATTATTAATCATTTTCTGACATTTTATAAACAATAGGCAAACCTAAAATTACACCTAGACCTAAGCAAAACTTTTACTGGTTAAAGGCTAGCATATGTGAGAATTTGGTCATTTTCCTACTCTTATATTCTTGAGTACCTCCAAAGGAGGTTAAAAGCAATTTTTAACCTCATTTAAGCAAATTTAAATGAGAAGGTATCAAAACATTAGGTTCATATTTTTAGTTCCAGACAATCAACACATTGTGAAATTAAAGTCAGTTTGCAGTTTTCGTGACTTTCTTTGGCTTTATGAGTCTATGTTAATGAACAAGGATGGCACTTTACAAATTCCAGGAATTCTTTAATTGACTATATGCCGTCCTATAATAACTCAACAGTAGCACAGGGAGCAGCAGCTTCTAGGTGAAAGCAAACAACAAACCACACACAGGGCAGGACTGCTGGGTCAATATTCTGAGGAGGAACACTCTGAGACATTATAGAGCAGCTTGTGTTTGCAGAGATAAGGCAATATGGAACAGAAGAGGGGTGGAGCGAGGCTTGTATCTGTCTGTTTGCACGTCTATGTCAGCAAATTAGTGCAGAGTGCTGCGCTGTGCTGAGGACAGAGGCTTTTCAATGCAATATGCCAGAGTCAGCTCTCTGTGTTACATAAGAGATCTTTAGACTTTCCCCCCCCTCTGTGAGCTGCCTCACACATAAAAACACACACAACTTGTTTTCTTTGATGGTGCAAAGTCATCAAGCAGTGTCTGTGTGTAATCTAATCATCAAAGGAAGATTTTAAAGAAGCAAGCACAGATAAGCCTGTTTGGTCGGCAACTGAGCAAAGGTTGGCAGGAACCAAGACACACACCTTGTTTCAAAGCAGTTCTACCCTGCAGATCGATTTGGTTCAGTAAAATGTGTCAGAACTGACATCTTCCAGAACAAAGAACAAACACTGAGGACACCAGCTACAACCCTGATGCTATAACTACTAGTTACCCCTCTGACCAACAAGCAGTTTCTTGCTGCAAAATTTTTCTTCCCTGTTGGCTCGTTTTTCACTGCGATATGAAGTCCTGCACTTCTATGGAAACAGCGCAACCATAGTTAGAAGTCGAGACAACTTAGAAATATCTTTTGTGCAGTGTGACCGAACGAGAGTGTCATAAATCATTTAAAAAAGAAAACAAAAGTTGAATTTTGGTAATTTATTTTTTTTAAAAACTGAAAAACTTAGTAATTATCATCTCTAGCTATATTTTTTTTAAGTTTTCACAGTTGTTACCAAAACTGGAAAAAAAATTTGAAGGTTCTACGAACAGCAGACACTGAACCACTTACATTTTACAAACTTTTTCACTCTACTCTGCCCTTCAACTGGGCATTTATGTTTTTGATCCAGTGTGTTTTGTTTCTTTTCATCTCCTCTCTGCTCTGTGTAAACACATTCTGAACCCACGCAGGCACAGGAAGAACATGCAAATTCTACAAAGAAAGACCCGTGGCTGGGAAGCAAAGCAAGGTTAGGGTTGTAAGGCAACAGTGCTAACCACCAAGCCATCATGCCGCCCTGTAGAGCCACCATTTTTTCCAGTTTATTAACACCTGTAGGTCAAAATAATAGGCATGATGGTTTTTCAAAGTTCTTTAACTTTCAGTTTTTCTTTTTTTATGATTTATGGCATTCTAGCTGTGTGATACTGTACAAAGGACATTTTTTTTTCTATCTACTCCATGGTTGTGTTGTTTCCATAGAGGTGCAGGACTTTATATTGCAGTGAAAACTGAGCCCACAACGGAGTTCAGAGGGTTAATAAGCTAACGGTAAACTATCCCAGCAGAACCACAGGAGCAAGTGAGAGATTTTAATGTTAATGCACCATTGACCACTGGATGTAAGGCGCAGGTTAGTTTCCACTAAGTGAGCAAACAGCAAGATTTGAGGTTTGAGGGTCTTGGTCCTACCTTCAGCAGTCAAACTGCAAAAATGTTCTTTATAATAAGAAAATTCTGGAAAACACAAACATACAACCATGCAGGATAAGTATCACACAGAGCTTCTCACGTGTTCTTGGCTGACTGGAGGCTGACACTGACCTTTTGTTTAACCTCTGTGAACCTCAGTGCCACCAGGACAAAGCAAAACTCAGTGATATTGAACAATGCCACTATTAGCTGTGGAAACATCCTACTACAGGTCATCTGTTTTTGAACTCAGAGGCCTAATCTTTTCAAAAGGCACAACGACAGTGTGCTGCAGCATGCACAACATGCCACTGCACGCACGCACGCACACACACACACACACACACACACACACACACACACACACACACACACACACACACACACACACACACACACACACACACACACGTCCTTACAGTATTGAGACAAAGTTCATATCAGGAGTTAAATTTAGTAAATGTTTCTAGATGAGACCAAAGGGGGCTTATTAACATACAAATCAACTGATTGCTGAAAAAGTAAAATGCTAACATCACTATGCTAACACACAGTAAATGGCGACTCTTTAATGGGCTGGGGTGACTTAGATATGTTGCATCTACTTAATATTGTAATTTAAACTCAGATTTTTGCTTTAGTTGATATAAAACCAAATTGAAGTTGAGGTAACTTCATTACATTGGCTCGATACCTTAATTTTTCTTTACCTTCAATTTAAATTTTCAAGTCCCCTCCTCTATCTTAACATGGACTGAATATTTTGGATTAAGACTGTTAATTAAAAATCACTCAACACCAACAACATCATAAAACATGTCTTATCCCTCAGAGACAAAAACTAAAAAACAGCAGGACAAGCATGTGCAAGCATGACTTATTATGACACAAACATGGATCAATAAATCAGTAAATTGATTAAAACGTATCTGACACAGATTTCTAATAAGTTTAAAAGAGTTTTGAGTTTCAGTCAAATCAACTTTAATGCTGCCAAGCTGTAAAAAGAAAAAAAGGTCATTTAGCTTATGTAAATCCCCCTATAGCTTAACAGGCTCAGACTTCTTTGCTTTGATTATTAAAAAAGCAAAACCCATTTATGACTCATTTACTCTCTCTAATGAGCAATGAAATCTGAAGTTATTATTGCTAGTAAATCATTAACTGCTACAACCTTTGGTGAAATTGAACCCTCTGCTTTTGTGCTTAACCCTTGATCCTGTTGCATGCACATTATTCGGTTTCCTTGTTCCACACCCTGATTAATCTTAAGTGAGGTTGAAGAGTTTATTAGAGTTTAGTCATAAGGAGAAGGAGAGCATCATTCTTTCGGTCACTACTCCAAGCTCGAGAGTATAGATGAGGGTTAGATCAGTTTATAATTTTAAAGCTTTGTGTTCCAGTTCAGCTCCCTCCTCACCACGACGATACGGTAAAACACCCGCATTACTGCTGATGCTGTACCAATCTGTCTATCCATCTCACAGTGCATTTTCCTGTCACATCTGAACAGGATCTCAAGATACTTATACACGGCTTAGAGCAGCAACTGTCCCCAGTGCAGACAATACAGCTCTCACTTCGGTTTGATAGCACATGATAGCAGGGAACCTGTCACTGACAACTAGGCTTCTTCATAAATAAGGATTACAATAGTTGAATATGTACAATAGAAATACAAGTGATGGCATTTTAGCTTCATGTAATGCTATGAGGCTCTCCCCGTGTTTACTGTCAGATTGATACTGACCCTGATAGTTGTTCAATCCCTCATATTAATAATGTTGCATTCTGCGTCAGGGAGCCCCTGCTTTGTGGATGCTGGTTCAATGTCATGGCTTACTGGGACATGTGATGGAATGATCTAACACAGATACACCTCTGCTGTACCCACTGTGAAAGGTCAAAATGGCTGTCATGAAAAAGGTTTTTATATATCATCTGAATTTAGTAGTAGAGGTAGTGATAAGAGTGTTTTAAAACTCAGAACACATTGCAGGTTAAAGATACTCTGCTGAGCTACTTTACTGAGCGAAAGTGATGATATCAGAAGGTGTCAAGCCACGAGGGTCCAGCTGAGCCACGTGGTGACCCTGGATCTACAGCATACTACAGGGAAAGGATGGGTAAACAAAAGAGGTTGGAGGCCAGTGGTGGAGGGGTGACCCCTCTAGATAAGGACATGGGTGTGTAACTTGAATGAAGATAATAAAAGAAGAGGTAAAACAGTAAACAAAAAAGAAAAGGATGCTCAGGTAAAGGTAGATGACAGTGTACAAACTAAACAAATAACAGGAAAGTGAAGGTTGGAAATAGAAATTAAAATGGAAAATAAATAAACATGCAGCAACGTTATTTTTCTCACCAACGTTCTGGAACCCGACAGTACATGGGGCATCATCAAAGTCCACACAGCTGATGTCCAGGGGGTCCAGCTTCGCTATGTGATGTCCCCGTACCTGCAACAGGGCAACACGGCTAAGCGCATGTGTACATGCTTTGTCAACATGTTTCAGCAGATCAGTGCCTGTGTGTCCTTTGTAAATGGCTGACTGCTTCCATCAGGATTTCCTAACATGTGTCTGGACCAGATGCAGTTACAAGTCAAAGGTTTTAAGGAAGCTGCCAAATTTAAGTCTCTTAATTTGTAATTTTGCAGCATTTCCTGTCTGTTTCCATTTTTCTGGTCTTTGCTGATTAGTTTTCATTCATTTCAATTAGTTGTGTTTATCAAAGGATACTTCTGGGATGTGCTATTATCTGTACCTTTACATCATGTGTTCTTTTCAGCATATCTGTCTATTGTGCTACTACTCTGTACTGTCTGTTATTGCATTTTATGTCTTGTTTTGACCTGTCAAGGGACTACAGATGCACATCAGCTTGAAGCTCTAATCTAGTACAGTGTATGAAATTGTGACATTTACGTGCACTGATCCCTTTTAAATCAATCAATAAATAAACATTAATTTCGAATGAAGATGACTGTTATATTTTACACAAAAACTGTTTTTGTATACGTGGTCTGACATGTATAACTGCCATCCCTCACTTTGATATAGAAGTCACAGTAAGGTTTCATTAAGACAGTCTCCTAATCCTGGCATGAATCTAATAGATTAGTTAGCGTGTGGTGATTTATTGCAAAATACATTAGATAGGAATTACATTTAGTGCATAAAACACCATTCTGTAACCTGAACATGGAAACTGAAAAATGAGCTGTTATTCAGGCCAAGGGGACAAAATCCTTTTTCTCCAGCAGCACACTGCACTGACAACCTGCTGTCAGTTCTTGCTGTTCTTCCTTATCATGCCACTGTAGGATATCTTGTACTGATAGCAGAGGCCTGAAGATAACAGTCATGTGTTTGTGCTGCAGACCCTCTGATATGCTTTGTAGTGTTTGTAATACCTGGTATGCTCGGATCAGTGTTTGTACTGCTAGATGATCCCCCACCAGCTTCTCCACATTGGGCTGAGCCCTCACCAGCGCTTGCACACTAGCTAGTCCCTGAGAGGTCCCATTGATGGGTGGAGGGCTCTGGTAGGCTGAGCCAGGTGGAGCTCCAGCATTGGCATTACAGAAAAATATATCCCAGGACTGCAAAGAGAAGAAGAGGAGACAACTTCCTCAGCACCTTTTAACAAACAGAATAATGCTTTCACTTCTGCAGCGTTCTTGCAGCTACTGGCAAAGCAGCACTGAGTCACAATGTTCACTCATGGCTTCTCAGCTGAACCAAGGAGTGCAGAGTATTAAAAATGCACATATGGCATGCACACACAAACACAGCATCTTCAGCTTCACTAAGCTATTGGCTGTATGAAAATGTACTTTGGGCAGAATGCTTTCAGTTTTCATGCAATTGCTTAAGAAGTAATGCCTAATATACAAGAGCTGTCTGTCTGATGGAGCTTAATTCACTCCAATATACAGATTATTGGATACACTTAGTATTATCTTTTAAATTTTATAATAATTGACACGCACAATCCACAGGTGCAAAGTAACTTGAGCGAGGAACAGGAGAGAAACACTAAAAAAGGAAGATTTGGTTGCAAAATGGAAACCCATCATCAGGTATAGCACAATTAATGGAATATTTGCCATGGTTTGGCTTCACACAAATGAACGTAATTAACTGCAAGAAGTCTATCAATAAGCACATGTTCAACAAGAGAGGAGTTTTGGGTAGAACTTTATTTTTCATTTACCTCTACAAGCTCTACATACTGTAAGTCTGACTGTCCACTTTTTTTTTTTTTTTTTCTTCTTTTTTCTTTTCTTCTCTTCTTTTTTTGTCTGCATTTGTTCTCATTGTTTAACTCCACAAAAGGGGAGTCAACAATATATGAGATTGATGCATATTTTAGTCTTGCAGCCAAATATTTTAATATTTAGTGCATGTGTGTGACCATCACCGGCCCTCCCTGAAAGCTAAGCAGATATTCTTTATTAGAATTCCCTATTATGAGCCAGGGAGGGCAGTGCTACACCTCAGTGATGTGTGGGGGAAACAAAGACTGGACAGGACGAACAGGACGAACAGGATGAACAGGGATAGAAAATAACAGGCGTTGCTATTGCAATTAAAGATTGTAAGGTGGTGTGTTATGCCCAACTACTAATTGCCCATCAATAAAAAAAAAAATAAAAAATAAAAATTTGAAAAAAGAAAAGAAAACCAAACCAACACAAAAGAAAAAGAGATTCAATAATAAATGAACAAATGGTACTGAGCACCATAATTGTGGGTGTCTTGATAGTATAGAATAGAATAGAATAGGCCAGAAAAGGATACTAGTGCGAGAGAGAATGAGTTTAGGGTAGAAACTGGAGAAATTCTCAGCACATTCTGGCGGGACCCATCAATCGCTGAAATGGGACTCGGCAGTAGCTGGCAAGACCTGATCAAACATGCAAGTGTGAAGAACCCCGAAGCCCAGAACAGCAGTCACGGCAAGGCAGGGCCAAGTCAACAGGGCATCCCTCCCCCCGGGCCGTAGGAGCCACAGGGCGGCACCCCCAGAGAGCCACCGGGGCCACCGTGAACGACGCGAACCCGGAGAACAAGAGGGAGCAGCTACTGACACCCCCTGCGCGCCCAGACCGACCCAGGTGGCCCGGGGCACGAGGACCCACCCGCCACCCAAACCCTAACCCCGCCCACCCCAGTCCCCACCAAACCCCCCACCCCACCACCCGACCCGCCCACCCCCACCCCCTCTCCCTCCCCCGAGGGGGCCAACGGCCCCACACAGCCAGGAAGCCAGACACAGGGGCCGAGCGGCCCACCGAAGGGATGGCAACCAGCCCATCACAAGGCAGGCCACCACCGGGAGCCGGCCAGAGGAAATCGGAGCCGGGACCCGATGTGAGTCCAGAGGGTAAAAATGGACAGTGTGGTGGGGCCCGGCGACGCCGACAGGGAGGCACCCCGCATACCCCCCGCACCAGGCCCCAGGTGAGCGCAGTACACCCAGGGCCCCCACTCCCCGCAATGCGCCCTGACAACCCACCAGGACAGAGCCACCACATGCCACCAGCCCGCAGTACAGCCACAGCGCCCACCAGGACGGCCAATCCAGCCCCCGCAGCCCACCAAGAGCCATCGCACCTGCCCGGACCCGTCGGGCACGCAGGAGAACCCCCCCCGACCACAGCCCCCAGGTCCCGGGGACCCCCCAGCGACAGCAACACGGATGATGGTCCACCCCCGCCACACCATAGCTATAAGGGGGCCGGGTCCCACCAGTGAGGCCATATTAGTGAGATCCCCCCATTACTCCCTGTTAATATGTCTCCCGATCCCAGACTGGAGACATTATCCCTGCACCGTGATAGTGTAACCCTGAGTGTCATGTGGTGCATTAAAAGTGGGGAGGCTGGGCGAGGCGTCCAGGGGGCAGGCCAGAGGACCACAGAGGATGGCTACTCTGCAGCCTACCCTGGCCCAAGTTCCCCGAGCCGTCCCAGACCTACCCCCAAGGTGTGAGTGTATGTGGTGCATTAAAAAGAAATTAGAGAGCAGGGGAGGCAAGCAAGAGGGTGATGGGGAAGAGACAAGGCCGTAGAGCCCTGCCATCCGCCCCACCACAGAGCCCATCATTCCTGCCCCCACCTGCTCTCAGGGCCCTAACTGTTGTGTCCCTATATGTGCCTAAGACTAACTATATACAGTGACGTGTGGAGTGTGTGAAGTGCACAGTAAGAGGCAGTCTGGTGTGGATCCGGCCCATGAGGAGAGAGCAGCGGGGGAGACAGGTAGTAAGACCACCGGTACTGATGCAGAGGGCCCCCAGAGCCCAGAGGCAAGAGGCCAAGGTGAGCCCACACGAACCCGACCGGCCCGGCCAGCACCGAAACCCCCAGAAGTCGCAGCGCTAGAGCAGCGCCCCGGTAGGCGCCACAGCCCCACCACGGGCCAGCCGCATGCAGCACCCCGCCCCGGAGGGAGGACCAGGCCGCACCACTAGGAAGCAAGGGCCATGAGCCCCCACGCCCACCCCGGAGCCGGCACGTCCAGGATGCAGGGCGCCCACTCCGCAGCACCACCGAGACCCCACCCACCCCACTACTCCCCAGGACAGCACCGGGCCCGGACAGAAGCCCCCAGCCAGCAGAAATTTATCTCCAGTGGCGGCACACAGGCAAGTACCAAGGCCTGTGCCCGGATGAGCCAGAGCCACCCCCCCAGAGAGACCACCCGGCCCCCATGCCAGACCCCCAGGCAGCGGAGGGCCCCCAGCCCCCCCAGGGGAGGGAGAGGGACGAGGACGAGCGGCCAGGCAGGAGAGGAGGGAGGAGGAGGGAAGCAGAGCAGGAAAGGACAGGGGAGCGACCGGAGGGCCGACCCACCCCAAACCCCAGGGCCAGCCAGGGCGCCCCAGAAGAGACCAGCCGCCGCCACCCCCAAGGCCCCAGGAGAGCGCACAAACCCAGCAGACCCAGGACTCAAAGGGAGAGACAGCGGGGACACCCACCCCCAGGCAGAGGGGCCCGAGCCACGCAGGCCCCGCAGAGCCAGAGAGCAACCCCAAGAGCAATAGGGAAGGGACACCACCAGTGTATGCACACAGCCTTGAAGTCCATGGTGCCATCCTACTTAAAAAGGTAGAGGGTTAATAAGCTGAAATAAAGCAGAGAGAAGTCAGACCATACACACAGACAGAATAATAATTACAATTTTATGAGGGAAATGGCATACGCCCACATACAAGCGGAGGCTATAGATTAATATTTATTGATTTAATAAATGGAGACCATTTTTCTTTGAAGGAGTCCAAATGGTTTTTTCTGATAGCAGATATTCTCTCTAGTGAAATGTGTTCTGTGAGGAGGTTCAGCCAATGGGTGATGTTGAGGGCTTTCTTATCTTTCCAGTTAACTAAAATTGTCTTTTTGGCAATGGCGATAGCTGCAAGTGTGGGTTGGATATGAATGTCTGGAAGGGCTGTTTGCGTTAGATCACCAATTAGGCAAACGTTCGGGGAATGTGGAATCCCGCAGTCCAAAATATTGGAGAGTTTCTGCGTGATTGTTACCCAGAATTGATAGACGGGTGTACAAAGCCACAGAGCGTGAAAGTAAGTGTCAGTCATGTTTTGGGTGCATTGCGTACATGTGTCTGAGCGTGAGAAGCCCATTTTATACAGTTTATATTGCGTTATATGCGTTCTGTGAAGCACCTTAAATTGGATCAATTGTAAGTTGGTGTTTTTAGTCATTTTAAATGTGTTTTCACAGATTTGGGTCCAAAAATCAGAGTCAAAAGATTTGGATACGTCTTTTTCCCATTTTTGAGTTGGTAGGTGTATAGAGTGTGTCTTTGAGAGTAAACCATAAATTTTTGAGAGATTCTTCTTATTTCTTGGAGAGAGTTTCACAATGTAGTCGACAAATTCAGGTGGCTGTAAATCCGTTGGCTGTAAAGTAGTCTGAAGCGATGGAATTCTACTTGTAATAGTCTTCTTTACCTGTAGGTACTGAAGAAAATTTCCATTTCTTATTTCAAATGTTTGGAATAAGTTTATATATGTCCTAAATGTGTTATCATCCAGAAGGTGATGGAGGTGAGTGACTCCTCTCTCTGCCCATGTGCTGAAATAAAGAGCTATTTTGTTGTTTGCAAAATCAGGGTTGTGCCAGATTGGGGAGCGTATACTGGGTTTTAATTGGGAGCCTGTGGTTTCCAGTGCTTTCCACCAAGCAGACAAGGTGGAAGCGATCATAGGGTTCTTGAAGCAGGAGTGATGTTTAAGGGCAGAAGTGATAAAGGGAAGGTCAGAGATTTTGATCTGGTTACAATCTAACTGTTCTAGTTCCAGCCAGGAGTTATATTCTTCATGAGGATGTATCCATTTGGTGAGATATTGTATTTGGTTGGATAAATAATAATACATGAAGTTGGGAGCCTCCAGTCCCCCTTCGGATTTATTCTTCTGGAGGGTAGTCAAACTGATTTTAGCCTTTTTATTCTTTGAGTAGAATTTACCAATAGCGGAGTCTAATGATTGGAACCACTTTGATGTGGGTTTAAATGGAATCATGGAGAAAAGATAGTTGATTTTAGGTAATATTTTCATTTTGACTGTAGCTATTCGTCCCAAAAGGGAGATGGGGAGGTTGTTCCAACGCCTCAGATCATCACAGACTTTGTCCAAAAGTGGAGTGAAGTTCAGGTGAACTAATTCTGAGAGTTTGGAGGAAATATTTATGCCCAGATATCTGATGTTGCCAGTAGGAAAAGAATAATGCGAGTTTTGGGCTGCGGGCTTCCACGAGTTTTCTGTTAAAGGTAATATAATTGATTTTGACCAGTTGACGGAGTAGTCTGAAAGACGCGAGAAGGTTGTGATGAGGTTAAATACTTCCTTTACTGAAGTTTTGGGTTCTTGTAGATAAAGTAAAATGTCATCTGCGTATAGGTTAATTTTATGTTCAGACTCCAGAGCACAGATACCTTTGATATCGGTGTTCTGACGTACAGCTGTTGCTAATGGTTCGATAAAGATCGCAAACAATAAGGGAGAGAGTGGGCATCCCTGTCTCGTTCCCCTTTGCAGACTGAAGCTTTGTGAAGTGATCCCATTAGTGGTGACTGTAGCCTTGGGTGAGTTGTACAGAGCTGATACCCACTGGATAAATGATTCTCCGAAGCCAAATTTGTGGAGCACAGCAAAGAGAAAGGACCAATTAACTTTGTCAAAGGCTTTTTCTGCGTCTAGTGACATAACAATAGCTTCTTTGTTGTGGCGTTGCGTCAAAGAGATTAGATTTAGAAGTCTTCTGATGTTGTTGGTGGAGTGTCGGCCATTTATAAATCCTGTTTGATCGCTGTGAATTATTGATGGGATGATTTTCTCCAGCCTAGAGGCGAGAGCTTTTGAGATAATTTTGATGTCGGTGTTGATTAGTGACAGAGGTCGATAGCTAGAGGGAAGCGTAGGATCTTTGTCTGGTTTCAATAATAATTTAATTGCAGCTGTATTCATGTGCGGACTGATATAACCATTATTTTTAATCTCTGTCACTGTCCTGAAGAAAAGGGGTGCTAACATTGACCAAAAATGTTTAAGAAATTCAGCAGGGAAACCATCAGGACCAGGTGCCTTGCCTGCTGGCATACTGTCTAATGCACATTGTAATTCTTTCATAGTCAGTGGAGCATCTAATATGTCTCTGTAATTTGACGTTAGTTCGGGCATGTTTAGATTGTTGAGAAAATTATGTATATCTTCTATGTTTGGGTTAACTGCTGCTGAGTATAAACTCTGGTAATAATTATAGAAGGTCTGGTTGATTTCCTGAGGTGACTGAGTATACTTTCCTGAGGGATCCTGAATTGCTGTTATGAAGGATTTTTCTTTATTGCGCTGGAGTTGGTTCGCCAGAAATTTTCCAGATTTATTATTGTGTTCAAAATCATTATATCTTAGTTGTTGTAATAAAAACTCTGTTTTCTTGGATAGGATATTATCGAGGTTTAGTTTTGCATTTTGTAGTTCGGACCATAATTGATCACTTGGGTTTATTGCATAATTCTCTGTAAGTTGTTTAATTTTTTCTTCAATTTCTTATCCACTTTTTTTCTGTCCACTTTTTAATGAGGACTAATAACTGAAAATTTTCACTGTTTGGAATTTTTATTGATGGTCATAAAGTAGGAACATGGCAACGGAAACAACAGAATCTGCTTGGGGCCTGAATGAGAGACGTCCAGTCTGTTTGACAACACATTATTTGGTGAATATCGTGAAGACTGCAGAGTTTACACCGCAGCCTGTTGTAAAGTTAAATCAATCAGGCATAGCCTTAGGACCACCTTCTATATTATTGTGTTGGTCCACCTTTTGCTGTCAAAACAGCCCTGACCCGTTGAGACATGGACTTCACTAGACCCCTGAAGGTGTACTGTGGTATCTGGCACCAAGATGTTAGCAGCAGATCCTTTAAGTCCTAGAAGTTTTGAGGTGGGGCCTCCATAGATCGAACTTGTTTGTCCAGCGCATCGCACAGATGCTGGGTTGGATTGAGATCTGGGGAATTTGGAGGCCAAGTCAACCCATCAAACTCATTGTGGTGTTCCTCAAACCCCTCCTGAACCATTTTTTCTTTGTGGCACGGCACATTATCCTGCTGAAAGAGGCCACAGTCATCAGGGAATACCGTTTCCATGTAAGGGTGTACATGGTCTGCAACAATGCTTAAGTAGATGGTACGTGTCAAAGTAACATCCATATGGATGGCAGAACCAAAGGTTTCCCAGAGGAACATTGCCCAAAGCATCACACTGCATCTGCTGGCTTGACTTCTTCCCACACTGCATCCTGGTGCCATGTGTTCCCCAGGTAAGAGACACACCCGGCCATCCAGGTGATGTAAAAGAAAATGTGATTCATCAGACCAGGACATCTTCTTCCATTGCTCCATGGTCCAATTCTAATGCTCACGTGTCCATTGTTGGTGCTTTCTGTGGTGCACAGAGTTCAGCATGGGCACCCTGACTGGTCTGTAGCTATGCAGCCTCATACACAACAAACTGTGATGCACTGTGTATTCTGACACTTTTCTATCAGAACCACCATTAACTTCTTCAGCAACTTGAGCAACAGTAACTCATCTACTGGATTGGATCACACAGACCAGCCTTCATTCCACACGTGCATCAGTGAGCCTTGGTCACCCATGACCCATCGCTGGTTCACCACTGTTGCTTCCTTGAACCACTTTTGATAAATACTGACCACTACAGACTGGGAACACCCCACAAGAGCTGCAGTTTTGGAGATACTCTGACCCAGTCATCTAGCCATCACAATTTGGTCCTTGTCAAACTCGCTCAGTTCCTTAAGTTTGCCCATTTTCCCTGCTTCTAACACATCAACTTTGAGGACAAAATGTTCGCTTGCTGCCTAATATATTCAACCCACTAACAGGTGCCAAGATGAAGAGATAATCAGTGTTATTCAGTCAGTGGTCATAATGTTATGCCTGATGTATTCACAAGCTGTATTTACTGATGTTTTTTTCTGTCACAGAAAAACTAAATATCGCAATGTCAGTATTTTCCAATCGTGTAGCCTGAGTGCACAAACCATGTGCTTATGTGAGAAGTTTGGCTTGATAATACCATTAGTGTTACAGGAATTAATTAAGGCTGGCCCGAATAGCAATTTCTGGGCTCCGGAAATGCAGCCCAAATTAATGACGAATATCTGAATATTTGGATACTGCTGTAATTCAGATATTCGGGTCCAGCCCTAGAATTAATCCTCCAAGTGCCTCAGATATCTTTAGAAAAATTCTTAGTTGTTGTTAACTGTTCAGAATTCAGTTCATTAAAATCATTTGGATTCATCATTTGAGGACCATGGGTGTGGATAAACTTGATAAATCAGTCAATAGTCTTTTATTACATATTTTAGTGAAGATCATAGTGATGGACTGCTGACTGACTGATGCCTCTCCAAAAAGCTCAACGTAGCTGACCTTCCATCTTATCTTCTAACCACAGAGCAGAGTAATTGGCTTATTGCTGTGAGAAGTTTTACAGATCCGTGTAGTCACAGCATAAAGGAAGCTTGTTCATGTCCTCCTCTGTAGTGGCAATCAGCTTACAGGAGCAGCGTGGCATAACATATTTACCACAGTGTTGTGAGGACATTAACACCTGGCTGCACAGTGTTGGGTTTTATTATCAACAAAAAATGACTGCAGGCTACAAAAAGTCTTGATAAAACATCAGAAATTATGTATCTATTATTAAACTGGGACTGGATTTGTACAAATGTGAAATCACTCTATAATCAGCATCATCCCAAAGTTTCAAGTTCTGCGCAGTGTTTGTTTCTGTTAATGGAACCTAAGCACACACTGTGAAAGTGTGTGTCCACAGCTTCCAAGTTAAGCCACTGATCAGCTTACTGACGTGATCTGACATTGTTCTTCTTGGCTTTAAGTCTCAAGCAAGCATAAGTTATGGCAACTGGACTAACCTCGTGTGAGTCGAAAACGTTTCACCTCTCATCCAAGAGGCTTCTTCAGTTCTGAAAGCCTGGTGGGGAGTACCAGATATTTATCCACCAGGAGGGTGGTGGCAAAAACAAGTGGACAAAGACCCGAAACCAATAGACTCGTTAGGAGTCGTTAGCCTTTGATGGGCGGTCGTTACCCCTCCCAGCCCTCTAGGAGGGTGGTTGGGGGTCACCTGACTGCAGGTGGGACAGATGGCTGCACCTCCTTGGGAGGGCTCTAAGAATGGCGTTGTAAGTGGGAGACAAGTGGTGTCTCAGGCCCCCTCCTCTGTTCAAAGATGGCCTTTCTAGTTTGACATGAATGGCTTCTTTTACCCCTCTCTCAAACCATCTGTCCTCTCTGGCTAGAATGCGCACCTTGTGGTCATCAAAGGAGTGCCCCTTCTCCTTGAGGTGGAGGTGGACTGCTGAGTCCTGGCCTGTGGTCGTGGCCCTCCTGTGTTGTGCCATGCGCTTGTGTAATGGCTGCTTAGTCTCTCCAATGTACAGGTCAGAGCATTCCTCATTGCACTGCACTGCGTACACCACATTGCTTTGTTTCTCCCTTGGAATTTTGTCCTTGGGATGGACCATCTTTGAACAGAGGAGGGGGCCTGAGACACCACTTACAACGCCATTCTTAGAGCCCTCCCAAGGAGGTGCAGCCTCCTTGGGAGGGTCCCACCTGCAGTCAGGTGACCCCCAACCACCCTCCTAGAGGGCTGGGAGGGGTAACGACCGCCCATCAAAGGCTAACGACTCCTAACGAGTCTATTGGTTTCGGGTCTTTGTCCACTTGTTTTTGCCACCACCCTCCTGGTGGATAAAT
Source organism: Amphiprion ocellaris (assembly GCF_022539595.1). Lineage (NCBI taxonomy): Eukaryota > Metazoa > Chordata > Actinopteri > Pomacentridae > Amphiprion > Amphiprion ocellaris. The sequence goes on along the minus strand of NC_072782.1, from coordinate 20,715,597 downwards.
ATCTGGTACTCCCCACCAGGCTTTCAGAACTGAAGAAGCCTCTTGGATGAGAGGTGAAACGTTTTCGACTCACACGAGGTTAGTCCAGTTGCCATAACTTATGCTTGCTTGAGACTTATCATGACCTGGATGACTGAGAACATCCACAGTTTTATTCTTGGCTTTAAGTTTAAAAAGCAAGAAAGGCTTAAATTAAAACTTTCTACCGTTTCAAATGATTTGTTTTGAAACAGCCGCAGAAGGCAAACATTTAGGCTGCACATGCGACTAAACATTTTCACTGGTTTCAACATTGCACCTGGCATGTAAGCAGGACTGTCTCTATTTTTGTGGATATCCAGTCATCCATTGTATATATGTGTGTGTGTGTGTGTGTGTGTGTGTGTGTGTGTGTGTGTGTGTGTGTGTGTGTGTGTGTGTGTGTCTGTGTGTGTTGTTGTTGTTGTAACAACAGCAGCTGTATGTAATATATCAGTAATTTGTTCAGTTCAAAAGGAAACACACTTTTTACAGTGCACCCAGCAGTAAGAACATACAGTACATGGAAACTCTATTTGTGCACATGTGTAGTGTGACCTTTTTATATATAACGTCTCAGCTATCAGCTTATTACTTCAGAGTAATTTCCAAGCTGCTTGTCTGCAGTGCTAAAGTACTTATTTTTTAACTGCAGTCTTGCTTGTCAGGTAAACTCAAACACGTGCTAAAAACAACAACTGTACTGAGAATTATGTATGTCAGAGACATGAACATATAAAAAGATTGCTCAGAGAGAAAGTTAGAAGTGATAATCCTTGTCTTACACACTTATCACATTTGGTTTTTTTCTCTTTTTGTCAATCACATAGTCAGAGAGAGTCTTTTTCCTAAAGGGCAGCATTAACTGTATTTAAGCATCCCATTTAGAACCGGGTTAAAGAAAGAGTTAAACAGTCATGGTGAAATGACTTACTCTCCAGTATTGTTTTAACTGAAAGATTGAAAGACACACAGTTGGAACAAGAGGCCAAGTATTGGAACTTAAAATGCATATGCTACCTTTTTGACAACTCTAATTTATAGGATTTTGTACTCATAATGTTTTTATAAGAAACGTTCAATATGAAAAACTGCCACATTCCACCTGCTGTGCTATCTCTCACTGATTTTTTGCTCTATTGCTTCCTGTGACTGTTTTACTCTTAAAACATGCACAGTCAGACAAAAAACATGCAAAGGAATGACACTTTCTGTTTGTGTAACCTTTACCCCACTACAGTTTGGACAGTTACCACTCATTGAGGTCCCTGACAAGGCAGGTCAAAACAAAAATCACTGCAATAGTTATGGGGCATTTAAGACTGAACAGAGGCGTGCTGCTGCAGGAGGATTAACACATCAGAGCACCATCCAAAGTTGTTTAAATCAATCCAACTGGACATTAAGAAAGTTCCTTGAAGACGTTTCACCTCTCATCCAAGAGGCTTCTTCAGTTCTGGTGGTGGTTGATGTTGCCTCAGCTTATAACCCCTGTGAGGTGTGGTCAGTGTTATTCACATTCCGACGACCATTGCCAAGACCCGTCTGGTTCCTCAATGATGGTCGTTGGCAGCCATGGAGTGACAAAGGGGGTCATTGAAATGCAAGTTTCACTGAGCCCTCGTATGCTAATGGTGGTCATTAGCATGAGCCACTTCACATGAGTCATTCTGCTGAGCAGTTCTTTTGGGGAGTTTTGAAAGGACCTGATTGTAAAATGGCGAAAGATGATGTCGCAGACCACCCCCCCGTTCAGAGATGTCTTCTCCACTTTGACATGGATGGCTTCTTTCACGCCTCTCTCAAACCATCTGTCCTACCTGTCCAAAATCTGAACATTGGTGTCCTAAAATGAGTGTCCCTCTCCTTGAGGTGAAGGAAGACCGCCGAATCCTGTCCTGAGGAATTGACTCTTCTGCGTTGAGCCATGGCTTGGCTGTTTGGTTTCCCCTATGTAGAGATCTGAGCATTCCTCGCTGCATTTAACTGTACACCAGGTTGCTCTTCTGGCTGTGTGGTGTGGGGTCTTTTGGGTGGACCAGTCTTTGGCCCCTTAGGGGCACTGAAAACTTGCGGATATCCTGACTGGACTTTTGTGAAGGCTCACACAAGATCCAGAAAGGAGAACAACCCAGTGAGAACTGAAGAGAAGGAGAACAGGCGAAACAACATAGTGATCCCGTATGTGTCTGGAGTGTCTGAAAAACTGAGGAGGATCTTCAACAAACACCAGATCCCTGTCTTTTTTAAGCCAAATAACACCCTCAGACAAAGACTTGAGGAACCAGACGGGTCTTGGCAATGGTCGTCGGAATATGAATAGCACTGACCACACCTCACAGAGGTTATAAGCTGAGGCAACATCAACCACCACCAGAACTGAAGAAACCTCTTGGATGAGAGGTGAAATGTCTTCAAGGAACTTTCTTAAAGTCCAGTTGGATTGATTTAAACAACTTTGGATAACCATGACCTGGATGAATGAGAAACTACACAGACAGCGCCATGCCATGTCTCCCTACTGTCAGTGGTGGGAGTGTGTGTCTGTGGGCGTGTGTGTGTCTGTGTATGTATGGGGATGTGTGTGTGTGGACGTGTGTGTGTGTGCTTCTGCAGTTGTGTGCATATATGTATATATGGAGGGAGGGAGGGATGGGTTTTCTTGTTTTTAATGTTTTTAATGTTGTAAAGCACTTTGCGTTGCATTTTTTAACTGTATGAAAAGTGCTCTATAAATAAAGTTTGATAAAGACAAATCAAAGCACATCTCTCAGAGTGAGGCTGCAGGTAATCATGTTAAGAGTCTTTGTGTAATCACTTCTTTTACCCTTTAAGACAGAGCCTTCTCCCATAGCAAAGTAGTACCAAGTTAATTTATTATTATCTGGAGTTCCTTCATAAAAATGAAGAGACCATTAATAAGAAAAATGCTGAACATTGGCCCCGATACTTGTTCGATCCCAAATATCAATTACTTGCATTCTACTTTGGCTAACCCCGACTTTTGTCGAGGCTAGTTCAATGTCATTGAATTTATGCTTTATTTGTCATTGCACACTTTCACATACAACGAAATTTCATTTGAGCTGCCCTGCCAATGACAGCTCAGGCTGCTGCGCAGTGCTGCGCGGTGCCTTTCTTGAGGAAAAAAGAAAAAGACATGTTGGGATAGGGTAGGGTAGGGATAGCAGAGGGTAAATGAAAAAAAAGGCTCGTTGTACCAAATGAAACCTCCAATGTTGGGAAATTCAATTTGAGAAGGAACCTTAAAAAAAAAAAAAAAACCCGCAAACAGGCAAAGCATGACATAAGACAAGGATAGTTGGGATAAGGATGTGGGGTGGTGGAGGGGGGAGCACTGCACAGTTAGTCGGTTCCTGTGCAGCAATTTCTGCGCATGGATTCCTGACCCCTGTGCATGGCGAGGGAAGCTTGTGGAGGCAGAGGGGAGGGGGTATGGGCATGTGTGTGCGAATGGTTAGCTCAGTCCTCAGTTCAATGAGTCCGATGTGTGTGTATGTGTGTAGCCCATCTTCTTCTGTCTCAGACCTCTGGTGTCTCAGTTCGCGAGGGTGGGAGCGCGATAACACAGCAGGTTGCTATGGAGACGTCCTTGGTTGGCCCGGTCCAAAAGTCAACAGGTGTCCTTGGGAAGGTGGGGGGGGGTTAGGAGAGCTATCTCTTGGCCATGAAACTTCCAGAGGAGTTTGTTATTGTTCCAGGGGCGCCAGAATGTAATCAGTGTCCTTCTTGTTTAGGCGGGGGAGAGGAGCAATTTCACCTTCCCCCTACTGCTCTCAAGAATTTTAGACCCCAGCTATAGCGATTCTCACCCTGATGGCTTCCACTTTGCGACTCACATCAACAGACACACCAAGTAAATTGTTCATCTTATGATTGAGTTCGTCATACCGAGCATCGAGCCGATCATTTGCGTAGACCAGCAGTGTTTGGACATCGTTTCTATCTGCGGTCTTCCTGATTTTCCCGAAGCTCAGGCCAGTGAACAAGCCAATTATCAGCAGGCCTGTCATTATAAATCCGAATATATGAACATCTTCCACATCCTCCACAGATAGGGGTGCCAGGCACATGATCCCCTTCCACTTCCCCCAGGCGTCCATCACGTAACCAGAGGCAAAACTCCCATCCCGGCAGGTAGGCTCCTCAAGGCCTGTGCTCTTTGTGGCGACAATCTTGTCAGTTGCGTTGAGAGACCAGTTAATGAATTCCATGATCGATATTTCGAAGGTCCAGTGCCAAGCGATCGCTCCAAGTCAGACAGACGAGATGAGACAAAAAGTGCAGCAAGCAGAAGACATGAGGGTGTGGGGAGAACAGAGATAGATACGGAGCGAGGAAAAATGAGACCGCCTCCTACGAGAGCTCAGAGCAGAAGCATGGCATGGCTTACCCATAAGCATCACTGTGCACATAAAGACAAACATGAGGGTAACACAACAGTGCAGCTTTAAACGTTCTCAACAAGAAAGAAATCTAATAAAATAAATAACAAAAGAGGAGACAAGTCTGCAGAAATAAATGAGTAATACTAATAAGACCTGAGTGTAGTGTTGAGTTTGGAGCCGATTAAATAAATGGCTCTGGAGAAACATTTAAAAAAAGAAACATTTAACTGTGACTACAGTAAGGTTGCAACAATTTAGCAACTCAGTAATGATGTCATTTATTACAAGAAGGTTGTGTTGTCAAAATTGCTGATTCCTCTGGAGAACAAGCAGCAGCTAAAAAAACTGACCCAATCTGTGTGAGAATTCTTTACACAAAAACTAATAATGTGGTGCTCTGAAAGGTCTACAAGTCACTTTGTCTTTAAGTAAATACAAACACAGAACACAGATGAGCGAGGTGTCAGCAATATGCTAGAATGTACATATAGCATGGTGAACTATATTTCTAGAGTTGATGTGAGGAGTACGGAGAAAAAACTGAATTTGTAGATGCTGTAAATATATAGTGAAATGTCTGTAGTATGCAGAGCTACTTTTTTTCCAGTATTGGTAAGACATGTGGGCCCTCTGGAAATTGTTGTATATATTGACTTCATTTTATTAAATTTTTGTACAATAAATAATCAGTCTTAATTTTCATTCTGTCTTTTTAATGTTTAACAAATTGTAATTGTTCTCTTCTTCTAGCCATGGTTGAGTTGTTTCCATAGGGGTGCAGGGCTTGTTATTGTAATGAAAAATGAGCCCACACTGAGTGAAAATGTGACAGGAACAGAAACATCCAAAAACTGCTTGGTCTTAATGTCTTACTGCAGGTTGATGTAGATTAGTTTCACTGTTTCAAGTCTTGAATACACTGTGACACCATTACTTGCATGTGCTTTTTGTTTTGCAGAAATCCATGCCCCTGAGGGCAAATTCAAATTTCATATGATGCACATATGCAGTCAACCACAAACATGTTTACTGTACCTTGTGCACATTCTTGGGATTCTCCAGCCATGCGTAGTACATCTCCTCTACATAGTTGGAGCTGGTGCCATTAAGGAAGGGCTCAGCAGCCACAGATGTGTTCAGGCGCCTCGTGGGCTTAAATGTCCTCGAGCCCCCTTTGACCGCCACCAGTCTGTCCTGCGATAGGCTCTGAGCTGTCTGTGAAGCCGTTAGAGGCCGAAGCCTTGTCACTGTAGTCCTTAAGTGATGCATGGCTGCAGGTCAGCCACAGCTACTCGAACCTCCCTCCCTACCTCAATGAAAAATGCAGCAGGTATGTCCCAGAACAAGGAGACCTTCCAGGCTCCTCAGCAGCTGCCGGTCTCGGGCCTCCTACCTGGATGAACCAATGAGGTGGGGAGCTAGGGGCTTCTCCACAAATCCTTCTCCTCGCCTGACTGCACACCAGGTCCTGTTTAATCTAAATGTACATCAAATACACAACTCGTGAGAAAATCTGAAGGGATGTTGCTATCGATGTTCCCTATTGTGTTGTACACTACCGTTCAAAAGTTTGGGGTCACCCAGACAATTTCATGTTTTCCATGAAAACTCACACTTTTATTCGTGTGCTAACATAATTGCACAAGAATTTTCTAATCATCAATTAGCCTTTCAACACCATTAGCTAACACAATGTAGCATCAGAACACAGAAGTGATGGTTGCTAGAAATGGGCCTCTGTACTCCTATGGAGATATTCCATTAAAAATCAGCCGTTTCCAGCTATTATAGTCATTTACCACATTAACAATGTCTAGATTGTATTTCTGCTTAACTTAATGTCATCTTCAATAAAAAAAAATTTCTTTCAAAAATAAGGACATTTTTAAGTGACCCAAACCTTTTGAATGGTAGTGTGTGTCTGTGACCCATAATACCAACCAGTCACAAATATTTATAATATTTTCACTTTTTCAAAAGTTTTTAGTTGCTCTTAATATTTGAGTATTTTATTTTTTATTTTATTTCAGAAACAAATTGTACTAATTGTAGTATTATATATTTTTTATTTTAAAAGTTTAAGAAGTCTTTTAGTCAGGCTGTTTTAAAACAGACTATAGAAATCAACTTGAAATTTGGCTTAAAGAATGGTTCAAACTGATCAATCAATTATCAAAAGAGTTGGCAATAAATGCAACAGTTGACAACTAATTAGTTAATTAAATGTTTCAGCTGTCATTAGATAAGATAAAGTCAATATTGGCCTTATGGGCCTTTTCCTGCTAAGACAAAAAAGGTTTTAACTAGCGGCAAAATTGTAAGATATAGAAAGAATAAAACGTGTTTACACTATTTTTAACCACTTTTGTTAATTAGGTTTGTTTCTCTCAAACACAATTACTGTTGTTACAATACATTTTACTGTATCTACTGGTCAGACATAACAGCAAAATAGAAAGCTTTATGTCAAATAGGGTAACACAGACTTATTGCCTTGACTGTACACAGTGATCATGCTTACTGGCCTGCATCAACACCCACCAAAATATCCTTTCAAATCTGCTTTTACTGTGTTGATGGAAAAGTTACATGGATGCTGTAGCACTACAACCTTATCTTAGTTCTCAGTATGTCCCACATCAGATAATAAAACTCAGTGCAGTCCAGTACAGTAGGTCCCGTACAGCCTAAATATAGCTACAGTACCACTGGGGAGCCCCCCTGTCGTAACCATAAAATCTGGATGCAGTACACCACAAACCAAACCCCCCAAATATAGATTTCTACCACTGAAGGATACACTTGTTAAAAGCTGAAAACGTAATAAATGATATGTGTATATGTTATTAATTATTCAATTCTTTGTTTAAAAAAAGTCAGAAAATATTTGCAAAAGAACCTCCCACAGTTTCTGTGTGCCCCTAGGATCTAATAGTCCAGTTCAACCAAAAGCGCACACACAACAAAAAAGAAACATTTAAATAAGTCATTACACAATTTTAAAATTCTAATTCTGAAGGACAAACCAAAATACAAGCGCAGTTATTATTAAAATTTATTTGATTAGTTGTCCACTATCAAATTAACCTGCAAGTCTTTTGATCATGGATTATTCAGTTTGAGTACTTTTTTAAGACACAAAAAGTCTAGATTCTAGGACTGCAGCTTCTTAAATGTGAAGATTTTTTATTGCCTTTTCTCCTCTATGACTCCAAACGGAATATCTTGGGATTGTGCGTGAATCAAGAACAAAACACGTTTTTTAGGAAACACTGATCGGCATTTTTCACCATCCTCTAACATTTAATCAATCAGTCTAACACCTTCTTGATTAATCAAGAGAACTGTGAAAATAATCGTTTGCTGCAGCCCTATTGGTAACTACCAGCTTAAGCTGTAACTATGAGTTGTATTTTAAAAGCTATTATCCGCTGAGTCACAAACGTAGCTGAGTAGAAAGTACGATATTTCCCTCTGACATGTGGTGGAGTGAAAGGACAAAGTAGCAGAAAATGGAAATAATAACAGCACAAGTATCTTTAAAACAAGCCATTTACCACCTTCGGCTTTGGGAAATGTAGATCAACATTTTTCACCATTTTCTGGTATTCTATAGACCAAACAGCTAATTAATTAATCTAAAAGTAGTCAACAATGGAAGTTAGTGGCAACCCTAAAGTAAACAAAGAAACCAAATGGATCGTGGAGGTTTCAAACCCATTTTTTACTTGTTTCCTTTTGATGGTGTGACTTGAACAAAGAACTGCCAAGTTTTACACAAACCCCACAGTCCAACAAAATAAAATCACTTAAGACATTTCCCGCTCTAATGCAAAAAAAGGCATAAAATGGTTTATCACTCTGTAACGTTTACTTACAGATGCAACAATGCCTCTTCTCTCTAATCTTCAGCTCATCAAACACATATGTGTTATATATCCTGAAGTGCAGTAAGTTTAGGAGATGAGCTATAAAAGTGAAGGAGTTTATGTATTGATTAAACACATTTTAAGAGGCTACTGCCACAAACAGAGGAGGCAAAAGAGGACAGACTCTCTCTCTTTGCGTGTGCGCGTGCGTGCACGTGTGCGAGTTTTGTCTCATGAGGGCTAATAAATGAGAAATCTATAGGAAAATAAATATTTGTAAGAAATACAGAAAGCCTAAGAGCCTTACTACATTATATCCCATTATACTGCGAATTATACAGTCAAAAAAGTAACAAATTTCCGGCAAAAACTGACGCAGAAAAAGAACAAATTGGTGCACAAAAATCAGCCAGAATGCAGAAAATATGTGATGGTTAAAATTTCCTGGAGTAGGAAGCTTACACCTTGGTAAATATCTGCGAAACAACAATATTTAATCTGGTTTAAATACAGTAAAAGTAGTTCAATGTAAGGATCAACCGTCGTAAAGGAACAAATGACCATTTATTAAAATACAATTTAACATGGTTTACAGTTTACTGCCTGTTTTTGAGGGTTACAATATGTAAATTGATCTTTTTTCTGTGATTTGCTAATTACTGTCTGTTATTTAACTAATTCTTTGGTTCCTACTGTTAAAACATTTACGTTAAACCGCTGTACCCTGTAACACGTAATCATTTACGTGTTGTTAACTCTCACTCAGCTCTCCACATAAACACACTCTACAAACTGAGAGCAGCAGCTCAGCTTCTTTCCCTTCTTTTCCCTCCAACCCGTTCCGTTACTGGTTGGACTTACCGAAGCTCTCCCGGTTCCCTCCGCAGCCTCTCGTGCATTAAATAAAAGTGGTCCTGAGGGCAAGCCGCACGCAGCTGAGCCTGTCGCGCGCTCAGCAGCACCGTTTCATCCCTCCGGTGCTGACCTGCGATACGTCGGTGGCTGACGTCAGCACTCACACACCACTGTTGCGTCAGAAAGTCCTGAAAGTTATGGATTTTGTTTTTTCTGTGAAACTTGTTGAACTCAAGTGCAAGTTAGATCTAAAATGAGTATACGTGTAATTATTTGAAACACTCAATTATACAGTGGGTACGGAAAGTATTCAGACCCCTTTAAATTTTTCACTCTTTGTTTCATTGCAGCCATTTGCTAAAATCAAAAAAGTTCATTTTATTTCTCATTAATGTACACTCAGCACCCTATCTTGACAGAAAAAAACAGAAATGTAGAAATTTTTGCAAATTTATTAAAAAAGAAAAACTGAAATATCACACGGTCATAAGTATTCAGACCCTTTACTGTGACACTCATATTTAACTCACCTGCGGTCCATTTCTTCTGATCCTCCTTGAGATGGTTCTACTTCATTGGAGTCCAGCTGTGTTTAACTAAACTGATTGGACTTGATTAGGAAAGGCACACACCTGTCTATATAAGACCTTACAGCTCACAGTGCATGTCAGAGCAAATGAGAATCATGAGGTCGAAGGAACTGCCCAAGGAGCTCAGAGACAGAATTGTGGCAAGGCACAGATCTGGCCAAGGTTACAAAAGAATTTCTGCAGCACTCAAGGTTCCTAAGAGCACAGTGGCCTCCATAATCCTTAAATGGAAAAAGTTTGGGACGACCAGAACTCTTCCTAGACCTGGCTGCCCAGCCAAACTGAGCAATCGTGGAAGAAGAGCCTTGGTGAGAGAGGTAAAGAAGAACCCAAAGATCACCGTGGCTGAGCTCCAGAGATGCAGCAGGGAGATGGGAGAAAGTTCCACAAAGTCAACTATCACTGCAGCCCTCCACCAGTCAGGCCTTTATGGCAGAGTGGCCCAACGGAAGCCTCTCCTCAGTGCAAGACATATGAAAGCCCGCATAGAGTTTGCCAAAAAACACATGAAGGACTCCCAGACTATGAGAAATAAGATTCTCTGGTCTGATGAGACCAAGATTGAACTTTTTGGCGTTAATTCTAAGCGGTATGTGTGGAGAAAACCAGGCACTGCCCATCACCTGCCCAATACCATCCCAACAGTGAAACATGGTGGTGGCAGCATCATGCTATGGGGGTGTTTTTCAGCTGCAGGGACAGGACGACTGGTTGCAATTGAAGGAAAGATGAATGCGGTCAAGTACAGAGATATCCTGGAAGAAAACCTCTTCCAGAGTGCTCTGGACCTCAGACTGGGCCGAAGGTTCACCTTCCAACAAGACAATGACCCTAAGCACACAGCTAAAATAACAAAGGAGTGGCTTCGGTACAACTCTGTGACCATTCTTGACTGGCCCAGCCCTGACCTAAACCCAATTGAGCATCTCTGGAGAGATCTGAAAATGGCTGTCCACCAACGTTCACCATCCAACCCTACAGAACTGGAGAGGATCTGCAAGGAAGAATGGCAGAGGATCCCCAAATCCAGGTGTGAAAAACTTGTTGCATCATTCCCAAGAAGACTCATGGCTGTACTAGCTCAAAAGGGTGCTTCTACTCAATACTGAGCAAAGGGTCTGAATACTTATGACCGTGTGATATTTCAGTTTTTCTTTTTTAATAAATTTGCAAAAATTTCTACATTTCTGTTCTTTTCTGTCAAGATAGGGTGCTGAGTGTACATTAATGAGAAATAAAATGAACTTTTTTGATTTTTAGCAAATGGCTGCAATGAAACGAAGAGTGAAAAATTTAAAGGGGTTTGAATACTTTCCATACCCACTGTATCCCTGAGGGTTTAAAGTCTCACAGGTCACGATAGAACAAGATGATAAAATCTTTGACCTCCCAGCTCATGAATTTGCCCCCAGACAGGCTCCGGTATCTCTGCATGCTGCTGGCAGCTACTGTCATGTTAATGTGGTTCTGGCAGTGGGATTCCACTGGAGATGCAAATTAAGTAATTGTGATACTGAAGACAGAGAGACACTTGGAGATTAACCCACTCTTCAGGTGGTGACTCACTTTCACAGAAACTCCTTTGTCTTGTAAAACCTGTGAGTTTGCATATCTGAGCAGCAGCCACAGAGGAGGAAACTAGCTGCAACACACTGTTGAAACACCTCAGCATCCAACAGTTAACAACTTTATTGACAGCATATGGAAGAAGTGACTAGACCCCTGTGGAATGTCACTTACACGTCAAACGATTCTTAACTGTATCACCTCACAGTAATCAGATTACTTCTGAGTCTAACAGTAGGGTATTTGTTCCGATGTCACATGAAAAGTAACAATTTACTGTTAAAAGTTCAGGCCACACTGGAGGAAGTTGATCCAAAAATTCTTTAGACTACTTATTTCAGCTTCTCTTTGCTAAAGGGGCTGTGTTGCTCTGCCTTTCTCTTTAAAATTATCCAAAGCAGACACCACTGTATCTCAACAGGTTGAGCAGCCGACCCACAAATTTCTTTCCTCCACTCTTCTCCCCACATTTCCTGTCTCTCTCTCCACTGTGGTCTACAATAAAGGCAAGAAGGGCAAAAAATAACTGTTCTATTGAATTCAAGTCAAGCGGCACTCTTGTCCAAGCCATAGTTCCACTTTTTCCTTCTTTAGAAACTCTTGTATAACTTTGTGCTTTGGATTATTATCATGCTGGAAGATTTTTCTTCTATCAAGCTTCTGCAGACTGGGAGTCATCTTGTCATCAGCTAAAAGCCTGTGGTCAAATTGACCCCAAAGAACACTGATGCATACAACATGTGTACAGAATGGGAAATACATATCACATTCATTTTAAGTTTACCCTGTTGTCCCCATTAAATTAGGAAAAGTCATTTAATATGAAGCAAAAGAAATTATGTCACTCATTTATTGAGTGATGTTAAACATTGAACGGGGTCAAATGGACCCCAAAGATAATAGGGTTAGCAACAGACATGCTGTACTCTATCTGAGCTCATCAAATTTATCTTAGTCTTATCTGACTAAAGAATGTGCTCTCAATATTCATCAGGGTTCTTTTCATGTTCTTTAGCAAAGTTTCAACTTGCAGTTTTGTTCTGAACAGCAAACACGAGCTTTTTCTTGTCCTTTACACTCACTGAACTGTCACAGAAACTCTGATTTCTATTCAGAATTCCTGTACCAAATCTGAAGCAGCTGCCCGTCTGTTCACAGCTTGAGTGTGAATGTAGTGGTCTATCTGTGGTGTTATTTTAAGAAGATGACACTGCAGCTCTGATTAGTGGTACTATGGCTACCACCTCCTGATAACTGCTGCGTTTCACAGATTTTTAGTGGCTCACTGATCTTCCTGTATACTCTTCCATCATTGTAAAGCCTCACAATCAGTTTTTTACTTTCAATTATTTTTCATGTGGAGTCATGATGCAGACATGCAAACAGTCCACAGGTCCAAAACAGAGAAAATTCTACTGTTCACAACACTTTTTCATCTGAGAACACCACTCTACTGTTCAACTTGGAAATAACACAAATACTATAAGGTGTCCCGGGGCTGCGACCTTATCGTGGTGGAGGGGTTTGCGTGTCCCAATGATCCCAGGAGCTATGTTGTCCGGGGCTTTATGCCCCTGGTAGGGTCACCCAAGACAAACAGGTCCTGGGTGAAGGACCAGACAAACAGCAGCCCAGAAGACCCCAATGAAGACTAAAAATCTTGGAACCACGAGTCCCTTGCCCGGATGCGGGTCACCGGGGTCCCCCCCTGGAGCCAGGCCCAGGGGTGGGGCTCGATGGAGAGCGTCTGGTGGCCGGGCTTCTTCCCACGGGGCCCGGCCGGGCACAGCCCGAAGAAGAGACGTGGGACCCCCCTCCAGCAGGCCCACCACCCGCAGGAGGGGCCATAGGGGTCCGGTGCCATGTGTGTTGGGCGGTGGCCAGGGGCGGGGAGCCTGGCGTACCGACCCCCGGCTACACAAGCTGGCTCTAGGGATGTGGAACGTCACCTCTCTGGCGGGGAAGGAGCCTGAGCTGGTGTGCGAGGCTGAGAAGTTCCGACTTGATATAGTCGGCCTCACCTCGACACACAGCAGGGGCTCTGGAACCAGCCCTCTCGAGAGGGGTTGGACTCTCTTCCACTCTGGAGTTGCCAATGGTGAGAGGCGCCGAGCAGGGGTGTCAATACTCATTGCGCCTCGGCTCGGTGACTGTGTGTTGAAGTTTACCCCGGTGGACGAGAGGGTGGCCTCCCTTCGCCTTCGGGTGGGGGGACGGTTCCTTACTGTTGTCTGTGCCTACGGGCCGAACAGCAGTTCGGAGTATCCGCCCTTTCTGGAATCCTTGGAGGGGGTGCTGGAGAGCGCCCCTTCTGGGGATTCCATAGTTCTGCTGGGGGACTTCAACGCTCACGTTGGCAATGACAGTGAGACCTGGAGAGGCGTGATTGGGAGGAACGCCCCCCCGATCTGAACCCGAGCGGTGTTCTGTTATTGGACTTCTGTGCTCGTCACAGATTGTCCATAACGAACACCATGTTCAGGCATAAGGGTGTCCATATGTGCACTTGGCACCAGGACACCCTAGGCCGCAGTTCGATGATCGACTTTGTTGTCGTATCGTCGGACTTGCGGCCGCATGTCCTGGACACTCGGGTGAAGAGAGGGGCGGAGCTGTCAACCGATCACCACCTGGTGGTGAGTTGTCTCCGATGGTGGGGGAGGATGCCAGTCAGACCTGGCAGACCCAAACGGATCGTGAGGGTGTGCTGGGAACGTCTGGCGGAGTCCCCTGTCAGAAGGAGTTTCAACTCCCACCTCCGGTCAAACTTCAACCATGTCCCGAGGGAGGTGGGGGACATTGAGTCCGAGTGGACCATGTTCCGTGCCTCCATTGCTGAGGCGGCCGATCGTTGCTGTGGCCGTAAGGTGGTCGGTGCCTGTCGCGGCGGCAATCCCCGAACCCGTTGGTGGACACCGGCGGTAAGGGATGCCGTCAAGCTGAAGAAGGAGTCCTACCGGGCCTTTTTGGCCTGTGGGACTCCGGAGGCAGCTGACAGGTATCGGCTGGCCAAGCGGGCTGCAGCTGCGGCTGTCGCCGAGGCAAAAACTCGGGTATGGGAGGAGTTTGGCGAGGCCATGGAAAACGACTTCCGGACGGCTTCGAAGAGATTCTGGTCCACCATCCGGCGTCTCAGGGGGGGAAAGCGGTGCACTGTCAACACTGTGTATAGTGGGGATGGTGCACTGCTGACCTCAACTCGGGACGTTGTGAATCGGTGGGGGGAGTACTTCGAAGACCTCCTCAATCCCACCGACACGACTTCTGATTCAGAAGCGGGGCCTGGGGTCTCGGGGGTGGATTCTCCCATCTCTGGGGTCGAAGTCGCCGAGGTAGTTAAAAAGCTCCTTGGTGGCAGGGCCCCGGGGGTGGATGAGATCCGCCCGGAGTTCCTCAAGGCCCTGGATGTTGTGGGGCTGTCCTGGTTGACACGCCTCTGCAACATCGCGTGGACATCGGGGGCAGTGCCTCTGGATTGGCAGACTGGGGTGGTGGTCCCTCTTTTCAAAAAGGGGGACCAGAGGGTGTGTTCCAACTATAGGGGGATCACACTCCTCAGCCTCCCCGGGAAGGTCTATTCAGGGGTACTGGAGAGGAGGGTCCGCCGGATAGTCAAACCTCGGATTCAGGAGGAGCAATGTGGTTTTCGTCCCGGCCGTGGAACTGTGGACCAGCTCTACACCCTCAACAGGGTCCTTGAGGGTGCATGGGAGTTTGCCCAACCAGTCCACATGTGTTTTGTGGATCTGGAGAAGGCTTTCGACCGTGTCCCTCGGGGAACCCTCTGGGGAGTGCTCCGGGAGTACGGGGTAACGGACCACCTAATACAGGCTGTCCGTTCCCTGTATGACCGGTGCCAGAGCTTGGTCCGCATCTCTGGCAATAAGTCGAACTCGTTTCCAGTGAGAGTTGGACTCCGCCAGGGCTGCCCTTTGTCACCGATTCTGTTCATAATTTTTATGGACAGAATATCTAGGCGCAGCCAGGGTGTTGAGGGGGTCCGGTTTGGTGACCTCAGGATTCCGTCACTGCTTTTCGCGGATGATGTGGTCCTGTTGGCTTCATCGTGCCAGGACCTCCAACTCTCACTGGATCGGTTCGCAGCCGAGTGTGAAGCGGTTGGGATGAGGATCAGCACCTCCAAATCCGAGTCCATGGTCCTCAGCCGGAAAAGGGTGGAGTGCACTCTCCGGGTCAGGGATGAGGTCCTGCCCCAAGTGGAGGAGTTTAAGTACCTCGGGGTCTTGTTCACGAGTGAGGGAAGGATGGAGCGAGAGATCGACCGGCGGATTGCTACGGCCTCCGCAGTAATGTGGGCGCTGTACAGGTCCGTCGTGGTAAAGAGGGAGCTGAGCCGAAAGGCGAAGCTCTCAATTTACCGGTCGATCTACGTTCCTACCCTCACCTATGGTCACGAGCTTTGGGTAGTGACCGAAAGAACAAGATCGCGGGTACAAGCGGCTGAAATGAGTTTCCTCCGCAGGGTGGCTGGGCTCTCCCTTAGAGATAGGGTGAGAAGCTCGGCCATCCGGGAGGATCTCAGAGTAGAGCCGCTGCTCCTCCGCGTAGAGAGGAGCCAGATGAGGTGGCTCGGGCATCTAATTAGGATGCCCCCCGGACGCCTCCCCGGTGAGGTGTTTAGGGCACGTCCCACTGGGAGGAGGCCCCGGGGAAGACCCAGGACACGCTGGAGAGACTATGTCTCCCAGCTGGCCTGGGAATGCCTTGGGGTCCCCCGGGAGGAGCTAGATGATGTGGCCGGGGAGAGGGAGGTCTGGGCTTCCCTCCTAAAGCTGCTGCCCCCGCGACCCGACCCGGACCAGCGGTAGAAGATGGATGGATGGATGGACTATAAGGTGTACAGCCTTGCATAATCTGACATTTAAAAGGTATTACACAGGGGTGTGCTCATTTCTGTTGCATATTGTATTAAGCACTTTCCCAAAAACTATTTACAAAGTGATTCCTAAAATAATAAATCTAAAACTATCACATAAATACAAAACCAAATATGAAATAAAACAGAAAAAAGGTAAAAACAAAAATGGTTCAAAACACAAGCACAACAAAAAGAGAGCAGCAAAAATATATTTAAAGGTATTCTGTGCAGTTTTATACTAAACATACAAGCAAAAGTTATGTTTTAACCATAATTTGTATGTATCCTTGAAGTTTAACATGCATTTCTTATTAGACATTTACAGATCTCTTGTGTCTTTATGCATTTCTGCCAACAACTGTTGATAAATAGAGAGCATGAAACATGTTGCACAATTTATATTTATTTATTTAGCTAGTGTAAAAGTATAGTGTCAGTTTCGTGACTCAGTATGAAAAACAGAAATCAAAATGATGAACAAGTCAACTAAATTAGTTTCAGTGTTAATCAGACAGCATGAATGCATGCATTCAAGCAACATCCTTTTGTTACAAGAGCAAGACAGAAGTGCCTTCAATGTTAAATCTCCTCTGTAATTATATTTTACAGATTTTTATTTATGTTTTGTGCATGAAAAAAGTACCTGTCAGATAAATGCTGTCATGCAGAAGTATTAAGTAATATAAGATACAAAGTTCAAGTACTTATTTTCCACTGCTTCTTCTAAGTCCACTAAACAACTGTACTGTTTCTATCACATCTAAACAGGGATATGTAAACTATTTCTAAACCTTTTCAGGGCAAATTAATGTTTTGTGGAGAGAAATTTGTCCAAATCAGATCAGATCACAATCCAGCACATTATTGCTGCCGAGTCCACACTCTGTTTAGGTAAAACATGATGTGTTGTATGTTTACACATTTATATGTTCTGGTTCAATGCCCAGTGTGCTGTATTCATGCACTGCTGTGAAACAGAGCAATAAATGTCAACCTTTGCACTGCTGACACTGATTACACAAATGTAATTAACTTCTCATCCAGGATAAAGATAACATCTCCAGGAAATTGTTTGAAGAGGTGTTCTGGACCTTCATTTTAAAAGTAAAAGTAATAAAATACTTCATAACAATACATGGGCTGTAGAGTGGTTAGCACTTCGCCTTGCAACGAGAAGATCCTTGGTTCACGTCCCGGTTACCCTGGATATTTCTGCATGGAGTTTGTATCTTCTCCCTGTGTATGTGTGGGTTTTCTCCAAGTACTCCAGCTTCCTCCCACAGTCCAAAAATATGCTGAGGTTAATTGATTATCCTAAATTGCCCGTAGGTGTGAATGTCAGTGCGATTGTTTGTCTCTATATGTAGCCCTGTGTGACAGACTGCCGACCTGTCCAGGGTGTCCCCCGCCTTCGCCCTAAGTCAGCTGGGATAGGCTCCAGCCTCCCCGCGACCCTAATGAGGATTAAGCGGTGTATAGATAATGGATGGATCACAATAAACATCCTGCAAAAAGATAATGAGTAAAATGTGTCCAGAGTGTAAATGTAGAAGCATTCATCCTCTGTGACTGACAAATGACAATATATGACCCAACTGGACTTTAAGAAAGTTCCTTGAAGACGTTTCACCTCTCATCCAAGAGGCTTCTTCAGTTCTGGTGGTGGTTGATGTTGCCTCAGCTTATAACCCCTGTGAGGTGTGGTCAGTGTTATTCACATTCCGACGACCATTGCCAAGGCCGGTCTGGCTCCTCAACGATGGTCGTTGGGAGCCAGGGAGTGACAAAGGGGGTCGTTGAAATGCGAGTTTCACCGAGTCCTCGTATGCTAATGGTGGTCGTTAGCATGAGTCACCTCACCTGAGTCATTCTGCTGAGTAGTTCTTTTGGGGAGTTTTGAAAGGACCTGATTGTAAAATGGTGAAAGATGATGTCGCAGACCACCCCCCCATTCAGAGATGTCTTCTCCACTTTGACATGGATGGCTTCTTTCACGCCTCCCTCAACCCATCTGTCCTACCTGTCCAAAATCTGAACATTGGTGTCCTGAAATGAGTGTCCCTCTTCCTTGAGGTGAAGGAAGACCACCGAATCCTGTCCTGAGGAACTGGCTCTTCTGTGTTGAGCCATACGCTTGTTAAGTGGCTGTTTGGTTTCCCCTATGTAGAGATCTGAGCATTCCTCACTGCTTTTAACTACATACACCAGGTTGCTCTTCTGACTGTGTGGTGTGGGGTCTTTTGGGTGGACCAGTCTTTGTCTGAGTGTGTTATTTGGCTTAAAAAAGACAGGGATCTGGTGTTTGTTGAAGATCCTCCTCAGTTTTTCAGACAGTCCAGACACATACGGGATCACTATGTTGTTTCGCCTGTTCTCCTTCTCTTCAGTTCTCACTGGGTTGTTCTCCTTTCTGGATCTTGTGTGAGCCTTCACAAAGGTCCAGTCAGGATATCCACAAGTTTTCAGTGCCCCTTTCAGGTGTTTGTGTTCTTTTTCCTGGCCTTGGGTACTGGTGGGTAACTTGTCGGCCCTGTGTTGCAGGGTCCTGATGACCCCTAGCTTGTGCTCCAGTGGGTGGTGAGAGTCAAAAAGCAGGTACTGGTCCGTGTGTGTTGGTCTCCTGTATACCCCAACACTCAGACTTCTGTCCTCGTCTATGTGGACCTCACAATCCAAAAAGGGCAAACTGTTGTCCTTTACATCCTCTCTGGTGAACTTGATGTTGCTGTCCACAGAGCTGATGTGTTCGGTGAAAGTTTGCACCTCCTGGATTCTGATCGTGACCCATGTGTCGTCCACATATCAGAACCAGTGGCTCGGTGTTGCTCCGTTAAACGAGGTCAGGGCCCTGTGTTCCACTTCTTCCATGTACAGATTGGCCACAATAGGAGATACTGGCGAGCCCATGGCACATCCATGTTTCTGCCTATAGAAGCTCCCTCTGTACTGGAAGTAGGTGGTGTTCAGGCAGAGGTCCAAAAGTTGGCAAATCTGGTCTGGGTTGAGGTTTGTTCTGTCACTGAGGGTGTTGTCTTGTAAAAGCAGCTGTCTCACTACCAGTGAGACAGCGACTGCATTTACCATACACATGTGCTGCACACATCTGTGTTTACCGAAAGGTAATTTTTTTATTAAAGATTTCTTCCGTCAGAAATGATACAACAACTGAGCAGCCTTGGCGGAGTACTACGCTCTGTGAGTGCTTTTCTTGTGTATTTTCATTTTATCTTATTTTTTATTTAATTTTGTACCGTGTAGATAGGGCCAAAGTAAAGCCCTACCTCTCTCACAATGACTTTCAGAGAGTCATACATGCCTTCATCACATCTAGGCTAGACTATTGCAACTCACTGTATGTTGGTCTTGATTAGACGTGTCGGTTCGTCGGGTCCAACTAGTACAAAATGCTGCTGTTGGCTTCTAAAATGGACAAAGAAACGTGAGCACATTATTCCAGTTTTAGCCTCACTCCACTGGCTTCCTATTTGCTTCAGAATTGTTTTTAAGATTTCATTGCTTCTTTTTAAGGTGTTGTGTATGAATGCTTCTGCTCAATGTCTTTGAATGGTTGACGCTGTTTGCCATACTTCATTGAGGTTTCTTACGAATTGCCAAGTGTCGACACACCACTGCGAGTTATACTCTTGGGTTGGATGGCCATTTTTATCCATTAGAAGGATCTGTCATTGGTATACTTTCATATGCAAGACAATACTTGCACTACTGCCCACCTACATTTGCTCCTTAACTGCACAGAAAGGGCTGATCTTTACTCTCTTCGTTCACAAGATCATTTGTTCCTTTCTGTTCCATATGCCCGTACTGAATTGAGAAAAAAGGCTTTTGTTTACTCTGCACCTTTTGCATGGAATATGTTGCAGAAAACCTGGAAACTGAGTTAATCTAATTGGGCACTTGAGCGAGTTCTTGAGGCTGACTCCACAACATGCACTTGTTTGTCATAATTTGCTTGAAAATCTAATCTTTTTATTTGTTTTTTGCTAGTGTCTTATTTGTGTTTAAACCGTGTAATTTTGTAACTGTGTTGCTGCTGCCTATCTAGGCCAGGACTCCCTTACAAAAGAAAGTTGTTAATCTCAATGGGATTTCTCCTGGTTAAATAAAGGTTAATAGAGAGTAATATAAACCACTTTTCATCAAATTTTGACAGGTCCCAATCAGAAGCTGACACGTCACAACAGGAAGTCCCGTCTTACCACGCCCCCACAACAGATGTCCGTACCGGAAATCCCGCCTTCCCCTACTCTAATCTGCCTGGTAACCCAAATCTGCCTGGCAACCCTAAGCAGAGCCAACCGGAAGTCCCTCCCTCCTTAACTGACAGACGTTTATCTAAGCAGACCCAGACATGTCCCCCTCCCTCTCCCCTCTCTGCATTCTTATAGACTCTTCCATTGTCCATCCTATGACAGAGCTTTTTAACAGTCTTTGAGAGAAACACGGGAAATCTGAACAAAAAAGTTCTGTCTAGCATTATCTCCAGCTTTTCTCTAGCTTTTCTCCTCTCTCCCCTTCCTGTATCCTCTGAACCAAAATGCTACTGTCCAGTATTTCTTCCCACACCTCTCACCAGGACCAGAGGTGTCCGTGTGAACACAAGAATCCTCTTCCTCCCTACCTCTCCCTCCCACCGGAAGTCCCTCCTTAGCTGACAGAGGTTTATCTAAACCGAACCAGCCAGAAGTCCAACTGACAGAGCCCATTTAACTTCAAATAAGAAAGCAAATAAGTAAGTTCACATCTTGCATCTGCCTAAACTACTTTAATGTTGCTTACATGGCAAAATGGTTCCGTACATTTTCATAACTAGCACAAATAATGCTAATACAGAATTTCCTGCACGAAAATACATTAGCTGCTAAACTGAGTTTTAATTATGATTTGAACAGATATACACTATTGACAACAGAATCTTATGTGCAACCATACCTTTCTCCTGATGGATGAATTTTTTTTCTGAAAAGAGCCTTTATCTTGCCCAGAAGCAATGACATGCAAAGCTTCCTTTTCAGGACAAACTCTTTTGGGTCTCATTTTCCTGTGAAATATTTCAGAATATTTTATGTGCAATACACTGCATAGGCTGAAAAAAAAGGCTCATCTAAACAAAACATATTTAAATTTATTAATACAGCAACTTACATTAAATTAATAAATTACATGATTCCATTGGTGCTTCTATGAAAAGATGTATAACTGAAAATTTTCTAATCATTTTACAAACTGACTGAATAGAAATCATGCCAGTGTGTACCATGCCAGCAATATACGGAAACTATCCCCATCGATATAGGGAAACTATCCCCATCGTTCAAAACATTCAGAAAGGTCAAAGTCAAAAAATTCATGACAGAAACGTGGATTTTTATATATATTTGTATTAAAAAATCATTATAAATTGTTAGCATTTACATAGAGGTTCTAAAAAATGAAATGAAAGTAATACAGCTTACCTTACACCTTTGTTTTCTTTTTTTTTGCTTGAAGGAAAAAATAAACTTGAAGGATTGCACAGTACCTCTTCAATATACTTACCTATATAACTATTATGTCTTTATATATTGATAGAAAGATTCATAAATAAAACAAATATTCAGGTAGATAAATCTCCAATGAAGGAAAAAATCGTGGAAATGCTAATCAGTGCAGCCAGACCAGACGTAGACACATGAAGAGTTACACTTTAGTTGATGTGACTTGGACTAGCAATACAAGGACTTGGCTGAAGAAGAATCTACATACACACACACACATGCTCAATTCATCTACCAAATTTACAAAGACTGAAGAACATGCAAACAGAGCTGTGATAGAAAGGAATCTTTTTAAAGAAGTTCTTGTCCAACAAGTATTGATCCATTTTGTTTTTGTAAAGAAATGTCCTGCTCTGCATTTCTGCAGCAAGTAGGAATAAAACTAAAACAAACAAAGAAACAAAAAAACACCCACACTTAATTTGTGAAGTAAAGAAAGATGGGACCACGTGAAGAGAATTTTTGTCATTGCTGTATCTTGTAAATGGATTTACCTAAAATAGGTGAAAAGTTTAACCTGAGGCTTACACTAAGTTATCACTCAGCAACTGACTCTGAAGTAAGGGCCAACACAACTCTATCATAAATAGATGTAAATATATTATGGCACATTATGTTTAATGGTTTTCTGCATATTAATACATTTGCTCCTCCTTCATTTTTAGAAGGGTGAATAGAGAAAATACTCTAAGTTATAAATTCAAGGGTGATTTGAATATAAAGTTTCTAAAGCTTATGTTTTCTTCCTTTAAAAGCCTACCGAGAGCAGTCAAATGCAATCGATCCAACACAAAATCTCATTTTAGAAAATGTAACCGCTATCAGTTGTGGGCTATAGGACAAAAAAAATAACAAGCTACTCTTTCACAAACTTATGTAAAAGGGATATAAAGTAAAATTGTGCCTATTGTGACAATTATTATTAGGCAAATTATAAAATACAATGAATTAACATTACACAGCTCCAACTCTAGCAGAGAGAATAAGTACTGCATTTGTACGTCTGCTTTAAATACGACTACAATCACTGAGGTGAATCTATTCCTAGTACACTCCTAACATTTCAGTGTAATTTTACCGTGCCATTCCTCTGTTCTCCGATTAGTCCCACATCTTCAGCATCATGTCAGACAGAAAAGAAGAATAAAAAAACAAACGAGCATGCAAGACATTTTTAACTTTAAAACTTTGTTTCCAAAATTCAGTGTAATTGTCTATACACTTTACAATAGCATACAGCCTGACACAACAAAAGATGTCTTAAACATTTTAATCACACAATCACACAGCCCATCGAGGAGACGAGCACACCCGGTGCTACACTGCACACTCAGTGTACAATTTATGTACAATTTACATTCACAGTCTGGACATGTGCACTCATGACATCATGTCCGAGTAAACACCACTGTGCCCTTTAACAATTTCACTTGAATAAAAACAAATTCTAATTTCTGGTGAGCTACTAACTTCTACTGAGAAAAGGCAAAAAAAAAAAAGATGGGCTAGCCACCACTGAACAGAACCTGTGCTGAGTTCACAGCAGGGATTGTTTGGGCAGAGCAGGATTCGGCAGGCAAGTTTACAGGGAGGACAACTTATTGGAGTCACACTACACAACACACACCGAACACTAACATAAAAAAATAAAGAAAGAAAAAATAGGGGAAGGTTGGGTTTCTTCATGTTTTTGTGTCTGCAGAGCTTTGAGGTCTGATTGTCTCTTTCCATCTAAACATTTTAAGGATGACAGCATAGGAGATGCTGTAGGGAGGAACTTCTGAGGAGAGGAGTCATGAGATAATCAGTCATAACATAACATGCACTTTTAAACAAGAACTGAAAAGAAAAGTTCAACAATGTATGTCAAATTGTCACAGAGATTCAAATTAACTCTTGAGGATTTGGGTGCTGACCAAAAACAGGCAACAGAGTTTTTTCGCTTTACCTCCTGTGATTAGGCCTGTAAATTTGCCAACACAACATCTACACTTTTACCTGCTGTGTCTCACCATCAAATAAATTAAGCTGAAACAACAGAGGAGGAAAACGTCAAGTTTGCCTTGAGAGTCCAGCCTGCAACTGGGCAGCAACACATTCATAGAGCTACCATCCCTGAAAACAAGTGCTAAAAACTATTTTGCAGCATACATTTTATTTATTTCCCTTTTTTAATAAAACAAGTACTAAAAACATTTTTTTTTTTTTTTTAAGAAAACGTACTAAAAACTTTTCAGTACAAAATATTTTTTAATTTTTTTGAAAAAGTACTAAAAACATTTTATTTATTTATTTGTTTTAAAATAAAACATTTTTTATTTTTAAATTTTTTTAGAAAACAAGTACTAACAACATTTTATAAAAACTAGTCTACACAAAAATATTTTATAATTTTTGAAAACAACAAGGAGCAAAACCTAATCAAACAAAATAAAAAAAAAATTCTACACAAAAACATTTTTTTCGAAAACAACATTTTGTAAAAAAAAAAAAAACATTTTTGTAGAAAGCATTTTATAAAAAAAACTAATCTACACAAAAACAATTTTTAAAAAGAACATTTCATAAGAACATTTTTTAGAAAACAACAAGCCGTAAAAGCTATTATGCACAAAACAGTTTTTATTTTATTTATTTTTTTTAGAAAATAAGTACTAAAAACTATTCAGTGCAAAACATTTTTTTTAATCTACTGATTTATTTTAGAAAACAAGTACTAACAATGTTTTTTTTAAATTTTTTAGAAAACAAGTACTAAAGTAGTACTTTTTTAAAAAAACAACAGAACAGAAAAAAAAACATTTCTTGATACAAAATTTACAATTCTTTTAAAATGTCTTTAAAGGTATCTGACAAATCAGGATCTCTGACAGATACAGTACAGCGTACAATCTCACCCTAAGATGGAGAAAAAGGATGGGTTCTAACCGTTTCCATTATTTTTCCAGTCTCTCAATGTCTGCTGCTCTAACCCTCAATGTGTTTAGTTTTCTACCTGGTTGAAACCCTGTTCTCAATCGCTTGACTCAAGACTTCTATGAGATGAGACACGGTTGTGTGTCTCTCCACTTCTGTCATAAGTTTTACCTCGTAATTCCCCATCACTTCAGGTATTTACGGTGTTGTGGGTGTTACGGGTTGCTTCCATATGTAGGCCACCATTGCAAGGTCTGCCAATTTGACAGTGTTGTGGTTTTTCATCAGAGTGCAGTACATATAGTTGATGGTATGCTGGACGTATGCCTCTGATCAAACAAAACAGTTCCAGCAGAAGTTCTGATGCGTTTCTCCTCCATGGGGAGAGTTAAGAGGTGCTGGATGGCAGGGATAAAGTTGGGAGTGTAGAGCTTGTTGCATTTGACGACTCTCGGTAGGCTTTTAAAGGAAGAAAACATAAGCTTTAGAAACTTTATATTCAAATCACCCCTGAATTTATAACTTAGAGTATTTTCTCCATTCACCCTTCTAAAAATGAAGGAGCAGCAAATGTATTAATATGCAGAAAACCATTAAACATAATGTGCCATAATATATTTACCTCTATTTATGATAGAGTTGTGTTGGCCAGAGTCAATCGCTGAGTGATGACTTAATGTAAGCCTCAGGTTAAACTTTTCACCTATTTTAGGTAAATCCATTTACAAGATACAGCAATGACAAAAATTCTCTTCACGTGGTCCCATCTTTCTTTACTTCACAAATTAAGTGTGGGTGTTTTTTTGTTTCTTTGTTTGTTTTAGTTTTATTCCTACTTGCTGCAGAAATGCAGAGCAGGACATTTCTTTACAAAAACAAAATGGATCAATACTTGTTGGACAAGAACTTCTTTAAAAAGATTCCTTTCTATCACAGCTCTGTTTGCATGTTCTTCAGTCTTTGTAAATTTGGTAGATGAATTGAGCATGTGTGTGTGTGTGTGTATGTAGATTCTTCTTCAGCCAAGTCCTTGTATTGCTAGTCCAAGTCACATCAACTAAAGTGTAACTCTTCATGTGTCTACGTCTGGTCTGGCTGCACTGATTAGCATTTCCACGATTTTTTCCTTCATTGGAGATTTATCTACCTGAATATTTGTTTTATTTATGAATCTTTCTATCAATATATAAAGACATAATAGTTATATAGGTAAGTATATTGAAGAGGTACTGTGCAATCCTTCAAGTTTATTTTTTCCTTCAAGCAAAAAAAAAAAGAAAACAAAGGTGTAAGGTAAGCTGTATTACTTTCATTTCATTTTTTAGAACCTCTATGTAAATGCTAACAATTTATAATGATTTTTTTAATATAAATATATATAAACATCCACATGTTTCTGTCATGAATTTTTTGACTTTGACCTTTCTGAATGTTTTGAACGATGGGGATAGTTTCCCTATATCGATGGGGATAGTTTCTGTATATCGCTGGCATGGTACACACTGGCATGATTTCTATTCAGTCAGTTTGTAAAATGATTAGAAAATTTTCAGTTATACATCTTTTCATAGAAGCACCAACGGAATCATGTAATTTATTAATTTAATGTAAGTTGCTGTATTAATAAACTTAAATATGTTTTGTTTAGATGAGCCTTTTTTTCAGCCTATGCAGTGTATTGCACATAAAATATTCTGAAATATTTCACAGGAAAATGAGACCCAGAAGAGTTTGTCCTGAAAAGGAAGCTTTGCACGTCATTGCTTCTGGGCAAGATAAAGGCTCTTTTCAGAAAAAAAAAAATTCATCCATCAGGAGAAAGGTATGGTTGCACATAAGATTCTGTTGTCAATAGTGTATATCTGTTCAAATCATAATTAAAACAGTTTAGCAGCTAATGTATTTTCGTGCAGGAAATTGTGTACTAGCACTATTTGTGCTAGTTATGAAAATGTACGGAACCATTATGCCATGTAAGCAGCATTAAAGTAGTTTAGGCAGATGCAAGATGTGAATTTACTTATTTGCTTTCTTATTTGAAGTTAAATGGGCTCTGTCAGTTGGACTCCTGGCTGGTTCGGTTTAGATAAACCTCTGTCAGCTAAGGAGGGACTTCCGGTGGGAGGGAGAGGTAGGGAGGAAGAGGATTCTTGCGTTCACACGGACACCTCTGGTCCTGGTGAGAGGTGTGGGAAGAAATACTGGACAGTAGCATTTTGGTTCAGAGGATGCAGGAAGGGGAGAGAGGAGAAAAGCTAGAGAAAAGCTGGAGATAATGCTAGACAGAACTTTTTTGTTCAGATTTCCCGTGTTTCTCTCAAAGACTGTTAAAAAGCTCTGTCATAGGATGGACAATGGAAGAGTCTATAAGAATGCAGAGAGGGGAGAGGGAGGGGGACATGTCTGGTTCTGCTTAGATAAACGTCTGTCAGTTAAGGAGGGAGGGACTTCCGGTTGGCTCTGCTTAGGGTTGCCAGGCAGATTTGGGTTACCAGGCAGATTAGAGTAGGGGAAGGCGGGACTTCCGGTACGGACATCTGTTGTGGGGGCGTGGTAAGACGGGACTTCCTGGTGTGACGTGTCAGCTTCTGATTGGCACCTGTCAAAATTTGACGAAAAGTGGTTTATATTACTCTCTGTTAATCAATAAATAAAATAAATGAGTTGGCACCTTTTTATTTATCTGAGCTTTTACATGTTCATGCTCTAGTTTTATCACTTAGGTCAGCCAATCAGCTGGTCCTTAAAGTTCCCATCCAGACTCAGAAACAGAGATGACTTTTCAGGCCTTTTCTGGTGGCTGTGTGATAGTCATGAATAAACACAGACAGCTATAACAACTTGAATGTGTGTAATAGTATGAATAGGCAAAGAGACAGTTATACTAACTGACTAGGATCTTGTACAAGAGGTTAAAATATTCCTCTCATATGGGTTAAAAAGACTTCAGAAACTGTTAAATATGTTGTTAAAACTGTTAAATATGTTGTTGAAAATGGTAAAAGCTTTAAGAACTGCTGAAGAATGTTAAAGAACTGTGGGTTGAGAAGTTGTCAGGATCTGTGATCCACTTGTTCGGACTTATGGTCATGATTGATTGCTCATGCCTGCGGAAGCCGGAAGGAGGAGTTCTCCACCGCTATGCTTCATTCGGACTGGAGCTACCGAGGAAGCTTGCATATTGTGAGCGTGCTCTTTTTCATTCTCTTCTTCAGGTATGACTTGTATGAAATATAGTTTTCATGTTGTTTATATGAATTGTGTTAATGTACTATGTTAATTGAGTGTGTGTTTTGGAGCATTATTTTGCAGGTTATAAAGACAAAATGTTTTAATGAGCTCTCTGTCTAGCTAGCTAAAAGCGCTTCGTAGTCGCGACCAGCACGTGCGCCTCAGATGGACGACAGTGGTATGTTGCCGTTTGGGACTGTGTTTATATGTTTTAGGATTTATGTATTGTTTATGAACTTGTTATTTGGATATTCATGTCAAGAGATTGTTGTTTGTATATATGTTTACTCCTTGTAATAATTTCGGATTGGAGCTGCCGAGGAAGCATTGCATATTGTGAGCGTGCTCTTCTTCATCCTCTTCTTCAGGTCGTAACAGCTGCACCCAGTTTATTTCCTCACAGATTATGTTTTGTATCTATTTTGAACCTGTAAAGCACTTTGGTCAACCTTGGTTGTTTTCAAATGCGCTATGTAAGGAAATAAAGTTGACTTAATGTTATGTAACCCCTGGGTACAGTTATACCTGCTGAGACAACACACATCAAGTAGTGCCACTACCTCAAAATTTCACTTTAGCCTTCTTTAGTCTCTGATGTGTTTCTACAGTTTCTGCTCACATTAGTTAAAGTCTGTCCTCTGGATAATAAGCAGCAACAAACAAATATGAGAGTAACACTGCGTTGAGATCAGACGCTGCATTGTCAGTTTATTGGTTCACACACTGATTACATCGGATCACATTTTAATATTGATAATCATCGTCAGTAGAAGTATAATAAATAAAAAATACAAACAAAACAAAAAAGCTTCGTTTTACATACAGCAGTCATGTCCTGATCGCTCACCTGAACTGAGGAAAAGAAATGATGGGGCTCTTTCACATCAGCTCAAACAGTCTTTTCATTTGCATCCTAAACATTACACACTGGCCAAATACTAATTAATGGAAGAAGGAGGGGTTTCCAAACAGGATGGTGACTGAGTGAGCACTAATCTGATTAAAGGACTGATACTATTAGTGTTTGGCCTGGACAGGAAGGAGGATTCACGCTTCTAACTTAATGTCCTATTTGAAGGTTTTAAAAAATACACAACCTACAAAGTGTGTGTAGTAATAATTCACTCCCTCGTATTTGTTAACGTAATTTGACTGTTTTACGAATGCTCTGGCCCAGTTTTAATCTGCAAAAGAACTCAGATGACTTGCTAACTTCCCACCTTCAGTCACAAAATCCCATCCTTACACACAAAATGCAAAACACTCAGAATAAATTTACATCCTTTTTCATTTTTCTTAGAATGTGTATTTCTTTTTAAAAAACCTTTTATTCAACATTTATTTTCCCACTTTTAACAGGTTTTATGTCTATATACTTTAATTCAGCTGGTTGTTGACATGCAAAACTAATCATAGTAACATGAGTTAAAAGTATTTATTTATTCAAGCATAAGTGCTTACTACTTTGCCAATATGGTCATACAATTCAAATGTACAGAAACTGCTTGTTATTTTTCCATCGTTACACTTTAAATTGATGTAGATATGTAAGGTTTGATTGGACAGATATGGCTTCTAAATATCTATGTCAATGGATACGAAACACAAAAAACAGGTCTACTTAGTTCCTTAGTACCTTCTCTGTTTTTACATACCGTTTCTCAGTGATTTTACTGCTACTGTTTTTAAATTAGATTTCTTTAAACCTTTGATGATTACTTTTTTCTGTTTAACTGACACCAAGTCCGTTTAATTGGTGAGTTTTCGCAATGTTGCAAGTTATTAGAATTTTCAGATGAATTGTTTACAATGCAGAAAGTATTGACAAGATGTCCATCACAAGTAGAGGCAGAGTTTTGTGTGACTGATACAAAGGAAATAGAGGAAAGGAGCAAACACTCACATTAAAGAGGCAGATAATTGCTTTAAAATTACTTAAAATAGAAATCAAACATCAAAATTTTGTTTATATGTTGTGTGCTGCGTTGGGGCTGTAGCATTTCAGTTTTGCACACTGTTGAAAAAACTGAGTTTCAGCAATCACAAAAAACTGTAAAAGCTGATTGAAACGAAGCAGCTTAAGGCCTGAGACGGCTGTATGTATTAGTTTTTTATTTTCTCAGACTCCAAGCGCAAGTCAGCTCTGATGTTTGTGTTTCAAACCCTGCAGTTGCAATTCTCAGCTGAGGAGAGGTTACACTACTCAGGGCAGCTGCAAACTTTAAAGACACTGAGGTCATGTCCTGAGTATTTTTCTGGAGGTGTTTACATTCTGTTTGCTGTAAGTGAATATAGTAATATATTCAGTTGTTAATTTCAGTATTTTTTATACCTAAATATACTAAATATCGTAATTTCCGGACTATTGAGCGCACCTGCATATAAGCACAAAATTTAAAATGAAATTTTTTTTATACATATATAAGCCGCACCTGACAATAAGCCACAGGTGTCCATGTTGAAATAAGAGAGATTTACACAGATTTTTTTTTTTTTACTTTTTATTAAATAAATGCTTTTTTTCAAACAGTGCCTGTAACATGGCAGTAACGTGGCTGATTAAAAGTCAGTGATTGCTATCTTCACCTTCCTCCTGCGCACTAAAACCACTGAAGTCATCTTCGGTGTCGGAATTGAACAGCCTCAGAAATTCTTCGTCACACACTTTCTCAGTCTCTCTTTCGTTGTCGCTCTCAACGTCACTTTTGTATCGAGGCAAATTTGCGCTTGAGCTCTTCATCACGCAGCAGTCCAGCCTTTCGAAACCCGTTGGTGATCGTGGATTTTTTGACACTACTCCACGCTGTCAGGATCCACTGGCAGACTTCAGCAAAAGTTGCTCTTCGCATGCGGCCAGTTTTGGTAAATGATTTCTCGCCGCTCGTCATCCAAGCCTCCCACTCAACTCGGAGTGCCACTTTAAATGCACGATTCACACTGATGTCCAGCGGCTGCAAAAACTTCGTTGTGCCCCCAGGAATCACAGCTGGGATTGAGTTTGTCCTCTTGATGGCTGCTTTCACAGAATCAGTTATATGGGCCCTCATGCTGTCCAAAACGAGCAATGCTTTTTTTCTGTGAAAAAATCCTCCCGGTCGCTTGCTGTAGCACTCTGTCAGCCATTCCGTCATGAGGCTTTCAATCATCCACCCTTTCTTGTTGACTTTCACGGCGATTTCTTTCGGGAGTTTTTCTTTTGGCATCGTCATCTGCTTAAAAATCACCATTGGTGGAAGCTTTTGTCCGGATGCCGTGCAGCTCAGAACACAAGTGAAGTGCGTTCTCTCATGGCCGGTTGTTTTCAGCGTGATGGACAATTCACCTTTCTTGTTAACAGTCCGAGTGAGAAGCACGTCGAACGTCAAAGGTACTTCATCCATATTTATGATGTCATCTGGTCCAATGGAATTCTCGGCTATCTTTGTTTGAATGAATTTGCGGAAGTTTGTAAGTTTTTCCTCGTAGTCGGGAGGGAGTTGCTGACACAAACTAGTCCGTGCCCCGATGGACAGGCCTTTTCGGCTCATAAATCGGAGACACCACAATGGTCCACCTTTAAAATCTTCAGTCTTCTTTTCGGTGGCGATTGTTTTGGCTTTCATTCTGATCTGCACGGTGGAAACGCCTCAGCCGTCTGCTCTCTGTGTGTTCACCCAGTCTTCAAGAACATTTTCAAGTTCAGGCCATCTGCTTTTATTATCTCTGAAAGCGTTTGTCGTCTTTTTGCATTGAGTCAGTTCTTCACGCTGCCGTCTCCAACGTCTCACCATCGATTCATTGATGACAAGCTTACGTGCAGCAGCTCTATTTCCTTCTCTGACAGCTAGCTTGATTGCTTTTAACTTAAAGGCCGTGTTGTATGCATTTCTTCGTGGATTCTCCATGATGAGGCTGTGTGCAAGAAGCGCAAAATAACTGATCTGAAGAATTTAGTGTGCATAAATTTGACTTTATTCGAACAGTTTCATTGGTCCACTGTGACGTGTTCGGTAATTTCATTGGTCTGACGTGACCAGGCGAAGAAACGTATTGGCGGCATGAAGCACGCCCGTAAAAATCCATACATTAGCCGCACCCTTCGATAAGCCGCGGGGTTCAGAGCGTGAGAAAAAAGTCGCGGCTTATAGTCCGGAAATTACGGTAAAAGATGTTTTGTTTTCTCACCAGACGTTTGCAGAGTCAGCGTTTAGCCAACAACATGCATCTCCAATTTTTCATATCACACATAGATGTTTCACGACATATAAAAAAAATCCTACTTGTAATAATAATGTGCGTCTAACATTGTTTTTTCTAAGGAAACGGTCAATTAACTTGTTAAATCCTTAAGCCCTCTTTTTGAAATTTCCACCTAAAAAATTTGTAACTTTGTATGTCATTTTTCTGACTAATCAGCAATTGGCAACAACAATTCAGATGTGACGAAATATATCATGACTGACTTAGTAACTCCTAGTTACTCCGCCAAGGAGGCGGAGTCTCACCGGAGTTATGATTGCTGTTGGTTTGTCTGTCCTGTCTGTTCGCAGCATTACTCAAAAACGGAGTAACGGAATTTGATGAAATTTTTAGGGAAAGTCAGAAATGACACAAGGACCAATTGATCAGATTTTGGCAGTGATGCAGCTTATAGTCTGGATCCACAAATTTTTTGAAAGATTTCATCTGTTGGAAATGATACAACAACTGAGCAGACTTGGTGAAGTATTGCAGTATGAGCGCTTTTCTAGTTCAGATTTACTTTCAGATAATTGTGACTTACTATGTCATAATCCTGACATATTAACTTATAGTTTTGGTCTTATTTCCAATAATTTTGACTGAATATCTCATGATTGTGACAAAGCCTGTCCTGACTTAGTAACTCTGAATTCAGATTTACTTTCCAATAATTAGATTTTGTGAGCAAGCAACTTGAGCTTGTATGATGTGATTGAAAAAAATTGATTCTAGAAAATTATTCCGACATTTTGTCGTAGCTCAAATAGATATGTTAAGTCATTGTTTTGACTTGGCATCTTTAAGTGTTCTTCTGTTGGTTGATATAACCTACCTTACTTCTCACTGGCTAATTGATAATTATTAGAATTCATTAAAAATAAAAAAATTGAAAAAAAAATTGAAAAAAGATTTGTAAATACTTGGTTTTACTGGGACAGATGCCTAAACAGACAATAAAACTAAGGTAAATAAATAAAATGACACTACTGTTGCTGCTAAGATGTTTTGAACAAGGGCTGTCACAATATCAGATATTCACTACATGATCATGAAAGCCAAAAGAATTCATGATAATGACATTATCATGATTACATACCTGTACTGAATGTTGTTCCTATGTTTCAGTCTAACCAGACAGCTACTGGTGCTGAATTAGTCGTCATCTCTGTATTATTGGCATGGCATCTAAATTTAATTTACTACATTATACCGGCATACCGAGACTTTCGTATGACTTATGACCTTAGTGTTTCTAAAATATTGGCTGCACATATCTGATATCAATACTTTGTTTAGCATTTATAACATATAAAGTATCTTTAAGTCTAAAAAGTTTCATATTGAGATGCAAAAAAAAAAAAAAAAATCTAAATCCCAACCCAGTGTTGTGACTTTTCTTTTAATGTCAGGAGTTTTTGAATCTAAAAAAATAAAAGTGATTAACTGATGTCTTGTTTGTTGACTTTGAAACAGTAAAGCACTGTTTTTAATCTGATCTGCAGCCTAAATTATTTAAAAAGGCATAGTCTGTTATGATTCTCACCAGCATCCGCATATACTACACTGTCATATCAACACAAAAATAGTTTATGCACTTACAAAGCCCAGAAAATAGAGGCAACAGGTTACAGCTCACCAGCAGTTCAGTCCAAACAAGAGAAAAACCAACAAAATGCACAATAACACCCAACTTACCATAGTATTAACTTGGAATATCATGCAATTAAATACCGTCTACAGCATAATTGTAGTTAAGTCACCACGACAAAACTGGAAATTTACATGAACAGCTGATACTATAATTTCAACCATTTCAGTAGTTAACTTGCAAGGTTCAGTACACAGAATCAATTAAGAACGACAGTAATATCTTAGCATGCTGCATGGTTTTCACTGTCTCACAGAGCGGCTCGGAGGGGTCCAGCATCACACGGAGGCGTCGGTTCAGGGGTCAACTACACTCCAGAGAAAGAGATAAAAACAACAAAAAATAAATAAAAGCTCCATTGAATAACAAAACAAAATGCATAATTAAATACACCCACTGGTCTCTCTCTGTGAGACATGCGGGGCTGTTTGTTCATTTCACACAGGCACCCTTAGTCGTGCAGAAAAACAGCCACGGTAGTAATACAGGTCATGCTCATCATAAAAAAGAAGAGGAAAAAAGGAGTAGAAGGAGTAATAAATATACTGTACAGTTTAAAGAGCACAACGATAGACTGCAGCCATAACAATACTAGAAGTAAGGAACAAAACTATGTTTAAGGAGAAGAAAAAGGGTGACTCTTCAACAGGGAGGTGCCACACTGAGGCTGTGCAGCACAGGATGGAGGACAGATGTGTCCTGACGTGCTGCAGCAGCCCCATATGAGACAAAGGCTAAAAGAGTTTTCTTGTTGTAGCTGATATTCCCTCTGGGGGTTTGGTGATGGGAGTCAGAGAGAGAAGAGCGAGGTGTGTGTTCAGAGCGAGGCAGGACGACACCATCCCAGAATCCTTTAGGTCACCCTCCATCCACCTGCACCTCTCTCTCTCAGCGCCGGATCTGTATCCTGGATCATCCACTTGTTCCTTTTCTGCTCCTCCAACAGCTGCAAAGAAAAAATAAAGGTTAACTGGAAACGATAAGTTCATTAGGAGTTACAGTCACTTCTTCACACCAATGAAGGGATGCTAAGGAAGTCCCAATTAAGTATTTTTTTGCCAATGAGTCAATTAATATTTAGCTTCTTCTGATATCAAGCACCAATCTGATACCATTTCCCTGGAGAATACACACTTAAAGTACAATAAAGTTAATAAAATCCGTCCCACGTACACTACTAGTCAAAAGTTTGTTGTCACTTAGAAATGTAGAAAAGCAGTTTTTTTTTCAATGAAGATAACATTAAATGAATCAGAAATTCAGTCTAGACATTGTTAATGTGGTACATGACTATTCTAGCTGGAAACGGCAGATTTGTAATGTAGGGGTACAGAGGAATATTTCCAGCAACCATCACTCCTGTGTTCTAATAGTAGATTGTATTAGCTAATGGTGTTGAAAGGTAATTGATGATTAGGAAACCCTTGTGCAATTATGTTAGCACATGAATAAAAGTGTGAGTTTTCTTGGGAAACATGAAATTGTCTGGGTGACCCCAAACTTTTGAATGGTAGTGTACATGCTTGACAATCGAACAGCTCTGCAAAACATTGAGAAAAAACTGCATTTCTGCATCCAACCTGTTCCTTCATATTTTGTAGGTTGTCATGTATCATGTTATAAAGGTCTGTCTGATATGTGTGTAGAGGGTAGAGTGCACTGTGGCTCCACAAGCTCCAATAGATGGTGAAAACCTGTGTTCTCTACATGCATGTCAGAAAATATGTTCTAGATTAGTGTAGCTGCTGGTTGTTCCACCAGTTCCTAAATCCCAGAGGTACATATGTAACCACTACTTTGATGACTCATACTGTCATTAGACACAAACAATTATTGTTTATTGTTTACAAAAAACTAAATTCTTGACAGTTTCAACATGTCAGTTCTCAACATTGTCGGTATGAAAGTCAACAAATAACAGAATGTGTTCAAAACTGAACAAAAAATAAAGAAACCATCACATCATCAAATTAATATTTAGTAGTTCTTCCATTAGCACACAGTCGAGCTCTAATCCTGCCTGGCATGTTCCCCATGAGCCTTTCACACTGTTCAGAGGTAATCTTGTCCCATTCTTCTTGAATTACTGCTTTTAATTCTTCTAAATTCTTTGGTTTACGCTTTGAAACAGACCCTTTGATAATCCACCCCAGATTTTCAATGGGGTTCATATCCGGGGTTTGAGCTGGCCACTCTATGACCTGGATACTGTGCTGTTACAGCCAGGTTCTACTGACCCTGGATGTGTTCAAGGGGCATTATCTTATTGAAACATTCAGTTTTGACCTGGACGGAACAGTGCATGTGCAGAAGGGAGCATGTATTTTTGGAGAATGGCACAATACTTGGCAGAGTTCAATGTGCCATCACAGACAGTGAGATGACCAACACCAGCAGCACTCATGCGTCCCCAAACCATGATACTGCCTCCACCATGCTTGACAGTAGATACTGTACATGCTGGAGATAATTCTTCGCCTGGCCTTTTGTGTACCCTCACATTGCTGGAAACTGGATACTATACTATACTATACTATACTATACTATACTATACTATACTATACTCGGCGGCGGCGGCGGCATCCTTCCGTCTTCAAGAGACGATGGAGTAGTTCCAATAAATATCGGTTTATCTGCACTTGTGTGAATGGCTGTAGAGACCCACTCGTGAGTGGCAGTCCCGGTGGCACTTGGCACAGACAAAGGATGTTGCTTCCTGATTTCTCTGGCGTTCCTTTCGCCTGGAACGTTTTGAGGCAATGGCTTCATTTCTCAGGAGTTCCCCCTCGCGAACCCCACACTTCACAATTGATCGCCACGATGCACGGTCCTCGGCTAGGCTTTCCCAGTTGGCGACAACGATGCTGCACTGCTTCAGGTCTCTCTTGCAGACGTCTTTGTAGCGTAGGCGAGGGCGGCCAGTTGGTCGTGCGCCCTCAGCCAGCTCACCATACAAGAGGTCCTTTGGGATGCATCCAGGGTCCATCCTTCGCACGTGGCCAAGCCAGCGTAGGCGTCTTTCTCGCAGGATGGCCACCAAGCTCAACATCCCAGTGCGCTGCAGCACCTCCACATCTGGTACTCTGTCCTGCCAGCGGATGTGAAGAAGGCGGCGCAGACATCTCAGGTGGAAGCTATTGAGTCTCTTCTCCTGCCTTGTGTAGAGGGTCCAAGCCTCACTGCCATAGAGGAGAGTGCTAAGTACACAGGCTTGGTACACGCACAGCTTTGTCTTCTTCGTGAGGCTGGAGTTGTTCCAGACCCTGAGGTGTAACTTGAACATGACTGCCGCGGCTTTGGCGATCCTGCTACTGACTTCTGCTTCCAGGGAAAGCGAGCTGGAAATCGTAGACCCAAGGTATGTGAAGTTGTCCACAGCCTCCAGCACATGCCCATTTATGGTGATCACGGGGGGCTGGTCCGTGCCCTGCGCCATAACTTTTGTCTTCTTTAGACTGATGGTCAGTCCGAACTCCTTGCAGGCGTGGGAGAGGCGATCTACAAGCTGCTGCAGGCCCTCCTCCGTGTGGGATACTAGGGCAGCGTCATCCGCAAAGAGAAGCTCACGGATGAGCACCAAGAACAGCTTGGTCTTGGCGCAGAGACGAGCGAGGTTGAACAGCTTGCCATCCGCCCTGGTGTGGATAAATACTCCTTCACTGCAGTCCTTGAAGGCATACTGGAGGAGCATCGAGAAGAAGATGCAGAAGAGCGTTGGCGCAAGGACACAGCCCTGTTTCACACCGCTGCTTACAGGGAAGGCCTCGGAGGTGGCACCTTCGAAGTAAACTGTGCTGTGCATGTTGTCATGGAAAGAGGTGACGACAGCGAGCAGGTGTGGGGGACAGCCAATCTTCTGGAGAAGCTTGAAGAGTCCGCTCCTGCTGACCAGGTCAAATGCCTTCGTAAGGTCGATGAAGGCGATGAAAAGTGGCATCTGCTGCTCCTGGCATTTCTCCTGGAGTTGGCGCAGTGAAAACACCATGTCCACCGTCGATCGGCCAGCGCGGAAGCCACACTGGGACTCTGGGTAGACGCGGGAGGCGAGGGTCTGCAAACGGTTTAGGGCCACCCGGGCGAAGACCTTCCCGACGATGCTAAGAAGGAATATCCCACGATAACTATTGCAGTCACTTCTATCGCCCTTGTTCTTATACAAAGTGACGATGTTCGCGTCGCGCATATCCTGATGGATATGTCCTTCCTCCCAACAACGGAAGAGCAGCTTGTGTAGGGGCTCAAGCAGCGCAGGCTTCCCACTCTTCAAGGTCTCGGCTGGAATGCCGTCGCTCCCCGGGGCCTTCCCACTGGCGAGGCAGTCGATGGCTTTGCTGAGCTCCTCCTTAGTGGGTGGGTCATCGAGCTCTTCCATCACTGGCAGGTCGGGAATGGCGGCCAGGGCGACGTCAGTGACGACGTTCTGCGTGGCGTACAGCTCGAGGTAGTGCTCCACCCAACGTTCGAGCTGCTTTCCCTGATCCGTGATCACATCGCCTGTCTTGGACTTAAGGGGGGCAGACTTTGTGGGGGCTGGGCTGTCGCTTTCTTGATGCCCTCGTACATGCCTCTCGTGTCTCCTGTGTCTGCAGCTTTCTGAATGCTGCCACAGAGATTTTGCCAGTAGGTATTGGCACAGCGGCGAGCAGTCTGCTGAGACAACTTCCTGGCAGCCCTTAGTGTGGCGAGCGTGCGGGGGCAAGGGGAAGCCTTGTAGGCAAGCAGAGCTTGCCTCTTCCCCTCAGTCACAGGCTCTATCTCCTCCCAGTGGGCCTCGAACCAATCAGCGTTCTTGCGCTCCTTCTTACTGTAGGCTGAGATGGCTGCGCTGTACACTGATTCACGGAGGCGAGCCCACCTTGAGTCAGAGGTTTCATCTCCAGATGTCTCACTGGTGAGGGTCTCATCGAGATCTTTCAGGAACTGCTGAGTCCTGATTGGGTTCCCGGTGCGGCAAGTGTTAATGCGCGGCCGAGCTTTCCTCTTCGCGTGGTGGATCCTGCGAGGGATGACGCGCACCTTGCTGGCGACAAGGGAATGGTCCATGTCACAGTCAGCACTGTGGTAGGTGCGGGTGAGGAGGACGCTAGCCAGGTCCCTGTGCCTGGTCAGGACCAGGTCGAGCTGGTGCCAAAGGCGGGAGCGTGGATGTCTCCAGGATACCTGGTGGATCTCCTTGCATGGGAAGAAAGTGTTGGTGACGCACAGGCCATGGAAGCAGCATAGCTCTAGCAAGCGCTGGCCATTGTCGTTCATCTTCCCACGACCATAGGCGCCGAGGCAGGAAGGCCAGGCCTCTCGGTCAGCCCCCACTCTGGCGTTGAAGTCGCCAAGAAGGTAGAGGACGTCGGTGTTGGGAATCATGGATATCGCTTCCTGGAGGCCATGGAGGCCATGAGAGTATTCTTCACAGCGAAGCCGACGCCATGCAGGCGGTTTTCCTCAAGGGGCTTGCCTTGCCAGAAGAAGGTGTAGTTTTCTTCCCTGAGGGTGCCGCTGTCAGCGAGCCGTGTCTCCTGCAAGCAGGCGATGTCCACGCGGAGCCTGGAAAGCTCTTTGTCGATTATGGCGGTCTTTCTTGTATCATCAATTTGTTGGATGTCAGTTGACAGGCCGGGACACATGGTTCTTACGTTCCAGCTTGCGAAACGAAGGCATGGAGTCTTCGATTTCTTTCTTCTGTTTTTGCCTGGTGCCGGTGTTTTTTGGCCCACTCTTCGAATCGGAACTCTACTCTCCACGCACCCAGTGGAGCAGGTAAGCCATGGCGGAACAACACCTAACTGGCTGGGGGCTGCCCAGCTTGAGGCGGGCGGTAGCTGTTCAGTGAGACTACAATGGTCTCTCCCACCGACGGAGATGGCCCCTGGCGCCCATTTCGTTCGCCAATCGGTTGGGCTTATAACCGGTAACTGCACATCTCCCGTGTTGTGTCGTCACATTTCTGTGGCGCTGGAGTGTCCTCTCCAGTGGAGGTATGTAGCCTGGGCAATGTATATGGGAGACGAGCTGTTGTCCAGGCAGCAAGCCCCCCCTCTCCACGCTGCCGGCGGATCCAAGGGATCAACGAGTGTCGATACAGCTTGGGCATCAGCAGCGTCGCAGGAGTTGCCGGAGTGACATTTAGTGTCAAACCGCCTTCGGGACTCCAGCTCCTGATTTTCTGTCGGGGTTTACTCCCCTAGCCTTTCCCTCGAGTGGGTAAGCCGCAAGGCAGCGGTGGTTTGAAATCAGAGTTCCTTCTCCTAGATGGGCAGCCTTCCAAGGTTTACGAGCCCCATCTGCCTGAAGCAACTGGTTTTAAGGCGCCAGTGATCCACCTAAATCGCCCTCTCTTGTCAGTGGAAACAGGTCCGCCGTGCTTAGAGACTAAGCCGCTCGTGAAGGCCAGGAGTAGGACTTTGTTGTCAGAGGCTATGAATTTGAGCATGCCTTGGGAGCATTTTGTAGGAAAAAGGGTGCTTACCCCTAGTTCCACCCCCGGCAGTGTGATAACCCATTTGGACCCTATACTATACTATACTATACTATACTATACTATACTATACTATACTATACTATACTATACTATACTATACTATACTATACTATACTATACCACTGTGCTATAATATCCTATGCTATGTTACGCTATGCTACACTGTGCTAAACTACGCTATGCTACACTGTACTACATTATACTATACTATACTATACTATACTATACTATACTATACTATACTATACTATAAGTTAGTGTACAAAAATTCTTTGCTGATTTTTGTTGGGTCATTTGGGAACTTCTCCAGATTTAGCTGACTTTATATGAAATGCCCCAGTACTGAGCTGCTGCACATGTATTCATGTTCAGCCTGAGGGTGAGCGTTGTGTTTGTTGTACCTCAACCCTGCATCGGGGCAGCAGGAGCTCCTGAGCAGTGGAAGTGGACGTTCTGCCACCGACTCTCCCTGCGGTGCCATACCCTAGTCTCTTCTGATTGACTGGAGCGGGGACTGCCCTGTCCATCCACAAACTGTGTCAGGCGGATGTAGGCGATGCAGGCAGCATCAT
This sequence comes from Amphiprion ocellaris, assembly GCF_022539595.1. Taxonomy (NCBI): domain Eukaryota; kingdom Metazoa; phylum Chordata; class Actinopteri; family Pomacentridae; genus Amphiprion; species Amphiprion ocellaris. The sequence goes on along the minus strand of NC_072782.1, from coordinate 20,674,793 downwards.
CTCCAATCATATGCACGTGAGGGTTGAGTATGGTGGTGTGGATGGGTTTGCTGTTCTTGGAGAGGACTGATAGGAAAGATGTGAAGATGTAAATATTCAACCTACACATAGTTAATGTAAATAATATAAACAGCAGTAAGAGTTTGAAGTGCAGTCTTACGATTGTCAAAGTAAAATCTGTGGAAGTCCATTCCCTCCACCAGGTTACCCAGACCCTCAGGCTCAAACGAGGTCAGACCAGGATCGCAGATCTTCCTGCAAATACAGGATACCTTTAAATATCATAGTTTCAAATACAAATCAGGTGTTAAAACTGGTATATGCACTTCTGTAGACCTCCTGAAAAAATAAATATAATGTGTATATAGTGTAACAATTACAACTAAAATCAAAATTCCAATTTAGTATAGTTTTGATTTGGTATGTCATAAATTTGTATAATTGTGATTTTTAATTTAAATTTTAACTTTCTGTTTTACTATCTCAACTTAATCTTGACTTTGTAAATCATGGGTTTGCATTTTCTGACACAAACTTATGACCTCTCGTACTGTTTTGGGTTCCCCTGTGTTTGTTTTTCATCTGTTTCTATTATTCCTGTCTGGAAATGGGCTTTCATGACTGTGGACACACTTCATCCAGCCCTCCCCTCTCTCTCTGCCAAGCATTATTCTTAATTATATGGTGAATAGAGAGGGGGGAGAGGATAAAACAATGACTGTAATCACTCTTTAATCTTTTAATACAACACATTTGCATGTCAGTCAGATTAATGGTTCCCTGTGGCTGATGGAGAGCTTTAAAACCCACATTAAATGCCAAAAATGCACTTCTCCTGTAGCTGTTTGAAGATTTTTATGGAACAAGAAAGAATGAGTGATGGACTCACGCATAAGCCTCGAAGTCTCCATTGTTGACGGCTTCAATAAGCTGCTCTGTGATCTTTATGATCTCCTGTTTCCGGGCTGCAGAGAGGAAACACAGTGCATCCTAGGTTACGATCATCGTGAAACCACAGCACAAGCATGGATGCAAAACTCAACTCAGTACATTTTGAAATATTCATTCAGAAACATTAGAGGTTGAACACAGCTCAGACTCACCCAAGAGCTTGTCACTCATTGTAAGTCTTTTCAGTCATCGCAGTGACATCTCTTCCATGCTACATAACTTCAGCTACTAAAGTCCTCCCCTACATAACCCCCTTTCTCCTAAATAAAATACTCTGTCCTGCTCTGTCTAGGTGTTGCGTGGCTCTCTATCTCCATCCATTATCCATCATTTTTGTTGTTTGCATGTGAGGGTGCTTGAGCTCATCATGCTATTCTTGTCCAGCCTTTCAGATGAGATTTACTGTGTCCTTCTAGCCTCGCTTCCTCCCAACACTGAGAGGAAGGCTTAGCTCGCTCTGCTTGTCCCTCTCACTCCCTCCCTCTCCCTCTCCCTCTCAGTCTCTCTCTCTCTCTCTGTTGTTGTTAATTTATATTTCACATGTCTATGTCATAAAATCAATCAGTGCCTCCCACCTGACCATATCAGAATCAGCAGATTTTTCATGAACAATAAATTTAGTATATTTAATGAAGCGCAAAGTTTTATTTCAATGGCCCAGAACTGATCAAATTTAGCATGGCTTGATTAAATGTACTAAAGTTATTGTAAATAAAAATTAATTCTGAGGGCGTCGGGTGGGAGGCTCTGATTTTTCATGAAATAACGCATCATGGATACGTCTCCCCACGTCTACCCTACCGTTCAAAAGTTTGGGGTCACCCAGACAATTTCATGTTTTCCATGAAAACTCACACTTTTATTCATGTGCTGACATAATTGCACAAGGGTTTTCTAATCATCAATTAGCCTTTCAACACCATTAACTAACACAATGTAGCATTAGAACACAGGAGTGATGGTTGCTGGAAATGTTCCTCTGTACCCATATGTAGATATTCCATTAAAAATCAGCCGTTTCCAGCTAGAATAGTCATTTAGCACATTAACAATGTCTAAACTGTATTTCTGATTCATTTAATGTTATCTCCATTGAAAAAAGCTGTTTTTCTCTCAAAAATAAGGACATTTCTAAGTGACCCCAGACTTTTGAACAGTAGTGCACCTGCTTTCTTCTCCCAAAGTTCCATATCACTTCAATTCAGTAAAACAGCAACAACAGAATGTAAAAACTTTTCATTCACACAGATACTTAAAGGGCCAGTTCACTTAAATAATTGTTGTGGTGTGCAGACAGTGCTAGAATTTAATTTGACCGGGGTTTGCAATATGTCAATAAGACTTTTACCTTCCCTTCATGGCTATTTGCCATTCACGGCAGATTGGACGGAACATCATGTGACATAATGCATGATAATGGACTAAAGGACAAAAGACTAAATCTAAATGTGCTGTCTAACAACTGATTTAACTGCAGCTGATAAACTATGACTCACACTGACAGCTCACCTGTCTGATGTGGAGTAAAGTTCACAATGTGAGCTGCTGCTAGAGCCTGAGCCACCCTGTCTTCATTTTGGGGTTCATTTAGAATGATAAGTAACTAATGAAGTTGTCTGTAAATGTGCACAGCTTTCCTCTTTAAAGATGCTCATATGGGTCCTGCTGCTGTCTGATGCTGTAGGTGTTTAATAAATTCAGAGAAAAACTACAAACAGCTGGAAGCAGCAAACTAAACTTCAGCTCCTGTTAATATTTGTCAAAACCTGGATTACACATATTATTGACGAGGCTCAATAATCAGTCCTGTTGTAGACTTTGGCTTATGAAAAGTTTGATTTTTATGGACATTTCAGTGTGTAATACATCTGGAATTGGAAAGCAAAGTGAACAAGAAAGGGGTTTTGTGATTTAGGCAGCAACTTTTTCACTTAGTCCTTTAATTCACTGCTTTTAAGTAAGTCACTTTTATTATAAAATCCTGGTCCTAAATGCCAATATTTTTATTAAACTTGCTCAAAATCACTTTAATTTTTTTATTATTTCATTGTATATTTTGTGTATTTTAATTTCCTTATTTTTTAACCATTTCAGTCAATCAGTTTTAAGTTTTCTATAAATATATTCTAAATAGAATTGTTATTCAATTTGTCTGCACCGTTTGAATTAATTGAAATGAACTGAATTATTTTATTTTGTTGTACTTTTTAAAAAGTTTGATTTATTTATTTTTTTTAACCTTTGCCTGTTAAGCGCTTTGAATGACCCTTGTGTATGACAAGCTGTGTTGTTTGCTTGTGATGATGTTTTTGAACAAATATTAGTGCCAAAATGGTAAAAAAAGAAACAAAAACAAAAAGCATCTTTACATGACTAGTATGTCGCTTGTGCATGTCTGGCTGTTAAACTGCATGCAGTTCAAACTTGTGTTGAGAGTGAAATCTTTTGTTTCGTTTTACATACAGTACCTACTCATTCCAGAGCTCTCATTATTTGTGTTATTTTTAACAAGACAGAACCAAACTAAAGACATCAAAACAACTAAATGACACATTTGCAAATGACAAATTTACAGGTTCACTTTTCAATTAATGACCTAATTTGGTAAATTCTTTAACTAGAAATGTTTTGAACCACATGAAATCTATGAAGGGCTGCACAGTGGTGTAGTGGTTAGCACTTTCGCGCTTGCAGCGAGAAGATCCCTGGTTCGCGTCCCGGCTTTCCCGGGATCTTTCTGCATGGAGTTTGCATGTTCTCCCTGTGCATGCGTGGGTTTTCTCCGGGTACTCCGGCTTCCTCCCACAGTCCAAAAATATGCTGAGGTTAATTGATCATTCTAAATTGCCCGTAGGTGTGAATGTGAGAGTGATTGTTTGTATGTAGCCCTGCGACGGACTGGCGACCTGTCTAGGGTGTCCCCCCCCCCCCCCCCCCCCCCCCCCCCCCGCGACCCTAGTGAGGATTAAATCTATGAATCACAGTCAAGGGCAACAAATGATTGTCACTCTACTAGCTGGGCTAATGAGCATTTAGCATAATTATTTTCTATGTCTACCCTTTTCTCTTCATTATGATTTTGGTTTTAGCTAAAACAGTGTCTTTTTTATGTGGTGTAAAAAAACCAAGCGTTTTGGCCAAGCAGCGGTTTGCACTGAACTACGCCTGACTAATTGACCTATCTATTTTATATTTTGTGTGATGTTTTATTGTTTTTACTGTGTATTTTATGTTTTTATAGTGTTTTCTTATGTATTTTAAAACAGTTTTTATTGTTTTTATTGTTTGTTTACTATGAACGCTTGTGTAACTGCCCTTCAGGGGACAAATAATGAAGTTGAAACTGCTTCGAGTTATGAAGGTTAACTTGGAGGCAGCATTTCACTGTTGTAGCTGCTTGAAATGGAGTTAGTTTAACAGTTTCTTACACCCTTGGGTACTTGCAATGAACCTGTTTTGCAGATATCTGTGTCCCTGAAGGCAAAAGGAAATTTTCAGCAAACTTGCTGTCAAACACACACACTGTCAGACTTACTTACACTTCTACTAAATGAGCCCACAGTGAAGAAAAATGTGACAGGAGCAAAAACAAAACAAAACAAAACAGAAATTGCCAGGGGTTCAGAAGGTTAAACATTTGCTCTATCAGCTGCATAAATTCTGTGATGCATGACACCAAGATCTGAGTTTTCAGAGCGAAAGAAGACTTGATTCAGTGTCATAGTGATCCTACCTTTCACATCTTCATCCTCAATAGTAGTGTTGCTGCTGTCAGAAGATTCCTGCAAAGTACAGAAACAAACTTGTTGATCACCAGCAAACCAAGAACACACACACTGAGACGTATGTATTCACCAGTGCATGCACACACTCTAATTTCTGCCATCAAATCTACAACACGGTTCCATCTTCACACCACGATTTTGCCAAAAATACAAAACACAACATGTAACTCTGCAGCACAATCCCATGTGTGGATTGAGCTGCCTCAGTGTGGACGGACGCACACAACTGTACAGTACACAACATTTAGCCACCACTGTTACACACAGTCTGAACAGTGGCCTTACTCAGGACCACTGAGCTCCATCTAGCCGAACACACAGGAGCATTATAGGACAACAAAACACCTCACAGGGCTACCAGCTGCAGCTGCATCTCACACTCTCCCCGACTCTCTCATGCATAAATACACATAAAAGTGCACAGAGATATCCAACAAAATACAAAAATCCTGCAGAAATACAGCTTAGCCCACACAGAAGGGGAGAGGAGTGACGACAAGGACGACAGATGAAATTAAAAAAATGAAGAGATGGAGGGAGGGGAGGAGGATGTACCTTGGTCCCATCTACTGGATTATGGATAACAGTAGTCTGAGGCTCCTGGAGGAAGAATGGAGAGAAAAGGGAAAGTGGGTGGGCGAGTGAATGAGGATAGACAGGGGAGTGTTTTGTGATGACAAAATGAGAGTTTGATGGGAAGATCAGCAAAGAGTGGGATGAGAGTGACACAAATAAATAGGGACAAAGATTAGAAGAGTTAATGGATGATTCCAAGAGTTTCAAAATGAAGCCATCCATATGAATGATTGTTAAACTCTCTCTCTTTCACATCAATTACTTTAGTGCATAAAAATGTAACCAACCACACATAATAGGGATGTCCTGAGCAAGGTTTTTTTTTTTTTTTTTACAGAGTACCAATTGGATTCCATTTTCCTCAATAATACACACTTGAGGCACATTAAACTTATTAAAAGCAATCTAATTAGGGATGTCCGATAATATCAGCCCACCGATATTATCGGCCCTTTATTGGCATAAAAATGCATTATTGGTCAATATCGTGAAGGTTTTTTTTTTGCCTGTCATGGAAACCGATAAAATAATACCTGGATTTCACCACCATTTACCCATGCGCAAATGATCACGTCATAAAACTGCATCCTGAAGCGTGTAAACAACCGTGCCGGATTTCCGGTGTGCTGCTCCGGCGTTTGGCTCAAAAAAAAAAAAAAAAAAAAAAAAGGAAGATAGGACTACGTAGTGGTGTGTGATACTGCAAGATTTGGTATCAATCCAATACCAAGTAAATACAGGGCCAGTATCGCCGATATCGATAACGATACCAATACTCCAGACTAACTTTTGCAGTAGTAGATTTTTAAGATAATTATTTTTTGCACAGTTACTTTTGAAATGTTAAATATGATCTTTTAATTCCCCCCAGGTTATTGTCTTTGATAATAAAGTGTGACAGACATTGTCAGTTCGTCGCACCCACCTGGTCCCACCTGGTTACAGGTGAAACACCTGCAGTCAGTTTCGTTTTGGAAAGCTGAGCATATTGTTCAGATTTAGCCTACGACAGGCCACCATGACAAAGACTTCTGTGGCAGTTAATGGCCTCCAACCAGAGCTAATAGATGACGTCAGCTAGGACAGCAGTGCTATATTTTACTGACATACAAGGATGCAAACAATTACATTCAAAAAATACGTACTTGTAATTTACACTACCGTTCAAAAGTTGGGGGTCACTCAGAAATGTCCTTATTTTTGAAAGAAAAACAGTTTCTTTTTAAAGAAGATAACATTAAATGAATCAGAAATACAGTCTAGACATTGCTAATGTGGTAAATGACTATTCTAGCTGGAAACGGCTGATTTTTAATGGAAAATCTATATAGGGATACAGAGGCCCATTTCCAGCAACCATCACTCCTGTGCTCTAATGCTACATTGTGTTAGCTAATGGTGTTGAAAGGCTAATTGATGATTAGGAAACCCTTGTGCAATTGTCTTGGTAAATGAACAAAAGTGTAAATTTTCATGGAAAACATGAAATTGTCTGAGTGACCCCAAACTTTTGAACAACAGTGTATGTCATATGACTTTGCAGCCCAAATCATCCATTGATTTTTGGAAAAAATAACAGCACAGTACAAATGTTTACTCTGCTCAGTTTGCATTATTAATTAATCAGTTATTGATTGGTAATGCTAGCGGTTATTGATGAGGGAAATGATTAAAGATTTGCATACCGATTGCTCTACTACAAATTGTGCGACACTGTGTGACAGTGGACGTAAACAAAGAACTTAGATTTGTGTTGATACCAATCATTAAAAAAATATTTTGATCAGCCTTGATCCTGATCACTGAGATCAAATCGGGACATCTCAAGTGTATGACATGTACTGTGTGTCACACAGACATTTTAAGTACAGAACATAGTTTTTGAAAGTTAAGTCTGGTGAAATTCTCAATGAAAACACCAAGACCAACAATGAATGAATCCCAAAGTGTTTTGTCAAAATCCTTATACGGCGTGTGGTCAGAAGGTTCCAGAGTGTCTAAAATCCAAAACCATATGTGATTTAAATTTGACTGCCATCCTTGTCAAAGTTGTTTCCTTGTGCAACAACAGGCAAGCATTCTACTTTCAGTAACCTTGCCTAGTAGTCAAACCTGCATAGCTCTCTATAGTGTTGTGTAAGAATGCCCTGCTATACCAAAGAAGAAAATAATGCTCTGGCTTGTTTGCATTTCTTTAAAGCAATCACAGTTATCTTGGGTGGAGCAAAGTCCTGGATGTAGTGATAGTGCTGCTGCAAAAAAATGGGAAGGGACTGTTTTAGTGGAGCATTTTTTATGCAGGCTAATTCACTAAATGGCTAATTTACCACCAAAAAATAAGCAGGGCTTAACGAAACTCTTTAGCAAAACTTGAAATCTAAATTGCTGCTTGAAGGTTGTTGTTTCCCAAAGTAAAGGGAAAACAGTAACAGACAGAGAGGGGAATGGGAGGAGAAGGCTGCATGAAATAGCAGGCCTTTTTAACTATCACAAGTTGTAAAGGTTGTAAAAAGATAAGTAGCATTTCATTTTGTAGTACTGGTAACAGATGTAGACACTGGGAACGATGATGAACATGTTGATTCCAGGCTTTTCCAAATTTTGTAAAATGAATAGTAAAGGAAAATAAACTTTAATTTAAAAAAAATGGTTTATGACATTATAAATGTGTAATACAACACAGAGGTTTCAGTTGAACTTCTAGTCATGGTTGTGCTGCTTGCATAGAGGTGAGGACTTTATGTTAATGTGAAAAATGAACCCACTGCAAGTGAAAATCGGACTGGAGCAAAAAAAAAACAAAAAAACACCCAGAAAGTGCTCAAAGTTCTAAAGGGTTAAGACAGGCTCAATATTGTGATTTATACTCATGGCAAGAAAGGGAATAAGTGCATTACCCAAATTGTGGAGCTGCTTCTTTAAAAGCTGCAAATCAAAACTGAACAAACATAGTACCAAAAAGATTCACTTGCCAAAACCAGACACACAACTCCCTCTCTCTATGTTTCGTGTACACACCAACACACTCTGCATTTCAGAAGTTTCATTGAGTGGTTTGGACAGACAGACGGACAAACACAGAGCTGCATACCAGCGCAGCAGAAGGGATGTTGCCTTTGGGACTGGTGACTATGCTGTTTCTCGTGCTGTTTGTCTGCGGCTTTGCAGGAAACACAAAACGCTCCATTAGTACAGGGCTGCCATCTGCTGGTGGTGAAGTGGGTGGGTACAGTGTAAAAGCTGTGTAATGCAGGTAAAAATAGCAGACCAAAGCAGAGACAGAAATAGTCTGTAGACTAAATGGAGTGCAGTTATCAAAGTATAGTCACACATTCTTGGAACAGTTTTAATGAGACAGAAAGGTTTTCTACAATTAATCATGTCAATTCAGTTCTATATGCAGTAAAAGCCACATCAGAGTTCACACACTCATTTTCATTAGCTTCCACTGGCTATGGATGCTGCTGAGCAGATGGCAAATTAAACCAACGCCAGCTGTGAACATTTGCAACATCTGTCAGACAAAGAAACACGCATCCATTTTAACTAACTACATTACAATCTCTTAATGTTTCCCTCCCGAGTAAAGAACAACATTCAGCTGCTTCATTTCAGCAGAGGCAGGCGAGGTCAGAGAGCTAGAGACACATGGCACTTATGAAAGGCTGAACAGGCCATTTACACACAAATACTACAGACAACATGCTAAATACATAGCCACCCCGACTCATACACATGGAGCTCCACAGTTTCAATAACAGCATGCAAAAACACAGATGTACAGACATGATGCACAGAGACGTCATGCTTGAAACCAATTAACTCTGTATTTTCTGCTAATTATTTCTCTCAGCATGGTTCCCTGTAATTGATCGCTTTGCTGATTATTCCACCTCAAATCATCAAGGCCTTCTGCTCAACCATCTGATCTGTAAACCATTTTGATCGTAGACTATAGATAACTACAATGGTATCTGACAAATCGCCCAATTTATGTGTGCACATGTAGGAGATTGTAGAGGGACAGGAGGCTTTACCTCTGATCATACAAAACAGCTCTAAAGTCAACCCATTGCTGTCACTTAAAGTACAGTTGTGATTAGAAAAGCAGCAGGCATTTCGTTCGATGAAAACAGCTGTTCTAGATCATAAAAAACAAGAAAAGCACTCAGAGAGTGTAGTACTCAGCCAAGGCTGCTCAGTCGTTGTATGATTTACAAAATCTTTAAAAAATCTGTGGTCTGCATCAGTCGATTTGTAGTAGGATCGCAATCATGTGACTGTCAGCAGACAGCTGACGTAGTGTTCACTTGTAGTCATAGTTACAGTGACGCCGTGCCGCTATCTCACAATGATGCAGAAATTTTTAACAAATCCGTGGATCCAGACTATAATCCATATCACTGTCAAAATCTAATCAGGTGGTCTTTGTGTCATTTCTGTCCTTCCCTGAAAATTTCATCCAAATCCGTTTTTCCGTTTTTGAGTAATGTTGCGAAGAGACGGACAGATAAACCAATGGCGAGCATGACATAACTCTGCGGTGTTCCTTGGCCGGGGTAATCAGGACTTATCTGTCAGAAGTCATACAAGGAACAACTGATTAAATTGTGGAGGTGTTTTGTTTTCTTGAGTCCCATCAATTAAGGGCGCCCGCTACACATTTAGGTCATGCGATTCCGTATCTGTACATAACACGCACAGGTATAACACACGTCTGTGTTCAACTCAAGGTCATTTTGTTTGTGATTACATCTATAGTAAATGGCCACATTCTATTGTGCTGTGATTTCTGCCACAAATTTCTTCAAGATTTCAGCCATCAAAAATGATACGACTGAGCAGCCTTTGCTGAGTACTGCGCTCTGAGTGCTTTCCTTGTATTCTGATGCTGCCAAAAGACTAGTTGATGACTAAATATTTGCCATTACTGTTTAACAAATGAGGAGGGTTCTAAATAGTTGATTTTTTCTTTTAATATTTAATGAAAGTGGGGTTTTGTGATTTTGGAGAAAGATCGTTTGTCTGGCCAGCCTACTTAGGTGGTCGGTATGTGATAGACTTTACTGTCCAGCTATGTGAAACCAAGAAAACCAACTAAATCACTCATCTAAGAGTACTGAACCAGAAAATCTTTTGCTTTTTTTCTTAAAAAGAAGGACAGTGACACTGCAGCTGTTTGTTGACTGAATGAATTGATCCTGCTGTTTGTGGTGTCTGCATTTTGGATCTGCTCTCATTAATCTTGGGTCTTCTTCTGTGCTCAGATCCTCTCTGATCAGACGCATTTGGGTTCAGGTAGGTGCATCTGAAATTATTACAGTTTTTGAACCTCACTGCAGCAACAGTATCAGACAAATACTGGTAAAAAAACAAAAAACAAAAAAAAAATTATACTGACCATGACTGCAATGACAATTATGAAAACCAACAGCTGGGAAAAGCTTCCAAAGTTGAAGATTTTTTTATTGGCATTGGCTGGTAATTTACTGTTACACACTTTTACATACTTAAAGTTGCTCATGTCACACAACACTAGACCTGTGTCACACACAGAATACCCACATTTCATCATCAAATGTAATCAAATACTATTCATCACTCTGATAGGAAAATAGTCTGAAAATCAAGATAAAAAAACAGAAGCAGAAGCTTCCAAAAGTTTCTACAGCCACTGATGTGACCATGTTTGTGGCGTTTCTCTAGAATTAGGGTCGCCAGTTAGTGTCACAGAAAATCAAAGGGTAAAAACCTGCCAGCCATTTAAAAGCATCAGATATTCCGCTTTGAAGATATTTGCTGTGGTGTTTATCCTCCCAGCGATCCGTCCAGAGGGATAAACAACTATTTAGCTGCAAAGTCACATTTAAAATTCATCATCTAACGCTGCTTTCTCTGTGGTGTCCTTATTTTCTGACTCCCACTCGAGGTGAAAAGAGTTTTGTATGAACAGACCTGATGAATGGCTCAGGAGACCCATCATCACTGTCTGATAACTGCTGAAGGAGCCAGCTGCACTGTGAATGTTCCTGATTCATTCATGGAGATTCCACTGCAAGAAAGGACTTTCAAGCTAGTCATAAAATCTGATTTCAGAGTGATTTAATCTTCTCACCAAAATGCACTCAGTCATTGGATTGCTGCAAGGTATCTGGCCTTATTTGTCTCAGTGAGGTTTTCAATCTGTTTGCAGTTTGACCTGAAAGAAACACGTCTGACTCATGGACCGATCACACAATATCCCTCAGTAATGAGATCGTTTTAAGAAGGACCAGTTTTATGACTAAGAAAGACTGAAAGAACACAATCGATATCTGGTTTTATATTTAATTTTTATGGTTTGAACATTTTTATTATAGCTGAATACATCTTGTGCACATTAAATGCCATTTAAAGGCATTTAAAAACGAATTTTCGGTCGTCGCCACAAAAAATAGTTACAATATAAACAAAAACACGCTTTACCCTTAAAATACAGCAATAAAATGTTTAATTATTGTTTTGTTTCCCCAAAATATATTCAGTTTAAGCTATTAGCGACTGTTCTGTAATGCTAGGAGGTTATTAAGCATTAAATATAAAATAAAAGAAACAAAATGAGGTACAAACTGCTACAGCAGACATGGGCTAAGATTTTACCCCTTTACCCCTTCTCAAATGTGAATCTTTGAGAAGCTTGTAAATGTGAATCCTCGGTTCATGTCCCCGCCTTACCAGGATCTTCCTGCGTGGAGTTTGCATGTTCTCTTTGTGCATGTGTGGGTTTTCTCCGGTTATGGGCTTCCTCCCACAGTCCAAAAACATGCTCACATTAACTGATGATTCTAAATTGTCCATAGGTGTGAAAGTGACTGTGCCTGTTTGTCTCTATGTGCAGTCCTGTGATAGAGTCAACTGTTTAAGGGGGTTAAAATGATCGATTTTCACATGTCACTTCATGTGCTCATGTGAATAAGTAAATGTAGAGGTGTAGTACTTGTTGTTTACGTATCTTTGATGAAACAGTTAAGTTGTGGCTTATTTCTGCTAAATGTGTTGCAACCTGACAGTGATAAATGAGCTGACATTGTAAATTGATCAATACACCTTAAACAACTCTGACTATTTGCTTGTGTTGCCTTTCTGCTTTACACACACTTTAGTGATGATTGGATCTATATATGAACAGAAATAAAACTAGATTATGCAAATATTGTATTTCTTCACTAAAAAAGTGGCAGACCGTGATGTTTCTGCACTAAAACTGGCTACGTTTCGGCACCCAAACAACCTAGCTGGTTTAGAAAAGCATCACGACTTGGTTTAAAATACACCATCTTGCTGCTTTTACCACATGCTACAAAACTCCATTTTGCACATTTCCATGGTAACAACTCCACCAGAGACTTAACATGCACTTTGTCACACGATTGCAAAAGGTCACCAACATTTTTTGAGTTACTCTCCATTTATGAGTTATCACAACGAATTATAACAGCCTCCTGAGTCTACTAGAAACCTCCTGGTGCACATGCATGGAAACATTTTGTGATGATAATGTCCATTTAATGGGCTGATAACATCCAAATCAGGTGGTCAAGCATGGGTCTCAGCTGTTGTGAGGTGTCAGTGGAAAACAAACAATTTTTTTCTTCTGGAAATATGTGAAAAGAGAACTAATAAAGAGAATTAAGCACTTATAGGATGAGGAGGAGCTCAGCTGGGAACGTCCAAGGAGGAAAGGGTCATTTCTTCATACAAACTAGTCTACAAAGAGCAGAATGCTGCACAAGACCAAAGAGGCTGAACAATAAGCAGAGCAATGTGCTGCTGCACCACACAGGCATTTATCTGAAATAAGAAAGGAGGGGAGAGATGATTTATATTCCTACGAAATAAATGATCCTCCTTGTAAAGAAATTCAAGTCATTTTCAGCAGTTTTACAAGGAAGAAAATGGGCACTGTGGAAATGACTAATGATGTTTAATTTTGCCTGAAACAGAGGAAAGTGGTTCGCCCTGTTGGCCCTGTGGTTCATTATTCACTAAGTCTCAATTGGAATCAACAACCATCATTTCAGATTTACATACTAAGGTCTGATCCCCTCAGTCCCAAACACGATGAACAGTTGATTAGGCTTCAAAGAGATGCAATTTAAAGCAGCAATAATGTCATTTTTGACCACTCATGCAGTGTGAAAAAAACAATCTATATATAAAGTGGTTACAATCTGGCAGCGAGGGTGCTGGGAAAAGTATGGTAAAGACAGTGGATACAAAAACTGTAAAAACTGTGGAAAAAAATGGCAAATATTTGCTAAATGACAGATTTTAAAACTGTTATTTTACAACAGTAAGGCGAAAAGAGAATGTTTTAGCTTCTCAGTGTTGTAAAATTAAACAAAAGAAGTGTAAGAGCTGGATACCTCTTACACTTCTTTTGTTTAATATACAAAATTGTCATTTTGTTAAGCGGTTTAATAAAAACTGGGAGTTGCTCTATTGTCTAAAATAAGTCCTCTTTTTTATTTATTACTTCACCAATAAATATGTGGATGTTCTCAGTCATCCAGGTCATGATAAGTCTCAAGCAAGCATAAGTTATGGCAACTGGACTAACCTCGTGTGAGTCGAAAACGTTTCACCTCTCATCCAAGACGCTTCTTCAGTTCTGAAAGCCTGGTGGGGAGTACCAGATATTTATCCACCAGGAGGGTGGTGGCAAAAACAAGTGGACAAAGACCCGAAACCAATAGACTCGTTAGGTGTTAATGTGAGTCGTTAGCCTTTGATGGGCGGTCGTTACCCCTCCCAGCCCTCTAGGAGGGTGGTTGGGGGTCACCTGACTGCAGGTGGGACAGATGGCTGCACCTCCTTGGGAGGGCTCTAAGAACGGCGTTGTAAGTGGGAGACAAGTGGTGTCTGAGGCCCCCTCCTCTGTTCAAAGATGGCCGTTCTAGTTTGACATGAATGGCTTCTTTTACCCCTCTCTCAAACCATCTGTCCTCTCTGGCTAGAACGCGCACCTTGTGGTCATCAAAGGAGTGCCCCTTCTCCTTGAGGTGGAGGTGGACTGCTGAGTCCTGGCCTGTGGTCGTGGCCCTCCTGTGTTGTGTCATGCGCTTGTGTAATGGCTGCTTAGTCTCGCCAATGTACAGGTCAGAGCATTCCTCATTGCACTGCACTGCGTACACCACATTGCTCTGTTTCTCCCTTGGAATTTTGTCCTTGGGATGGACCAGCTTTTGCCTCAGAGTGTTGCCGGGCTTGAAGTGTACTGGGATCTGGTGGGTGTTAAAGATCCTCCTGAGTTTCTCTGAAATTCCTGCCACATAGGGGATGACAATGTTGTTTCTCTTTTTGTGGTCCTCGTCTTTCTTATCCTCCCTGCGCTTTTTTGCTGTTTTGATAAAAGCCCAGATTGGATAGCCACAAGTTTGAAGAGCAGAGTGAATATGTTTGTGTTCCCTTCTTTTTCCATCCGCTTCTGATGAGATGTTCTGTGCTCTGTGCTTTAAGGTACGGATCACCCCCAACTTGTGTTCTAGTGGGTGGTGTGAATCAAACAGGAGGTACTGGTCTGTGTGAGTGGGTTTTCTGTAGACCCCAATGTTGAGTTCCCCATTGGTTTCAATGCGTACCACGCAATCTAGAAACGCCAGACAGTTGTCTTGGACATCCTCTCTTGTGAACTTGATGTTTTTATCCACAGAGTTGAGGCGTTCTGTGAAAGGTTCGACCTCACCCTTCCTGATAGTGACCCATGTGTCATCCACATATCTGAACCAGTGCCTCGGGGAGTGGCCACTGAATGTTCTCAGTGCCACAATCTCCATTTCTTCCATGTACAGGTTAGCTACAATGGGGGATACAGGGGATCCCATGGCACAGCCGTGTTTTTGCCTGTAGAAACCGTTGTTGTACTGGAAATAAGTGGTGCTGAGGCAAAGGTTAGGGAGGTCACACACCTGTTCGGGGGAGAGGTTGGTCCTCTCAGACAGAGAGTTGTCAAGCAGCAGTTTTCTCTTTACTGTCTGTATTGCATCTCCAGTGGGAATGCAAGTAAAAAGCGAAGTCACGTCATATGAAACCATAGTTTCCTCAGGGTCTAAGCTGATTTTTCTGACCTTGTTTGTAAAGTCCATTGAGTTCCTTATGTGGTGGGGGGTGTCCCCCACCAATGGGGAAAGGATGGTGGCAAGATACTTAGCAATGTTGTATGTCACAGAGTTGATGCTGCTTACAATTGGTCTCAGAGGGGCGCCCTCTTTGTGAATTTTTGGCAGCCCGTATATGCAAGGGATAGCATCGCCTGGATAGAGTTTGTAGTACAGGGCCCGGTCGATGATCTGACCTTTCTCCAGTTTTTGCAGGCAGTTAACCACTTTGAGTTTGTAGGTGTTGGTGGGGTCTCGTTTTAGGGTCTCATAAGTTGCTGAGTCACATAGGAGGCTGCTGACCTTTGAGTGATAGTCAGCTGTGTTAAGGATAACAGTACATCTCCCCTTATCTGCAGGTAGGATTGTGATGTTGGGATCCTTCTGCAGAGTTATCAGTGCCCGTTTCTCCTGTGTTTCTCCTGTGTTTGATTCACACCACCCACTAGAACACAAGTTGGGGGTGATCCGTACCTTAAAGCACAGAGCACAGAACATCCCATCAGAAGCGGATGGAAAAAGAAGGGAACACAAACATATTCACTCTGCTCTTCAAACTTGTGGCTATCCAATCTGGGCTTTTATCAAAACAGCAAAAAAGCGCAGGGAGGATAAGAAAGACGAGGACCACAAAAAGAGAAACAACATCGTCATCCCCTATGTGGCAGGAATTTCAGAGAAACTCAGGAGGATCTTTAACACCCACCAGATCCCAGTACACTTCAAGCCCAGCAACACTCTGAGGCAAAAGCTGGTCCATCCCAAGGACAAAATTCCAAGGGAGAAACAGAGCAATGTGGTGTACGCAGTGCAGTGCAATGAGGAATGCTCTGACCTGTACATTGGAGAGACTAAGCAGCCATTACACAAGCGCATGGCACAACACAGGAGGGCCACGACCACAGGCCAGGACTCAGCAGTCCACCTCCACCTCAAGGAGAAGGGGCACTCCTTTGATGACCACAAGGTGCGCGTTCTAGCCAGAGAGGACAGATGGTTTGAGAGAGGGGTAAAAGAAGCCATTCATGTCAAACTAGAACGGCCATCTTTGAACAGAGGAGGGGGCCTCAGACACCACTTGTCTCCCACTTACAACGCCGTTCTTAGAGCCCTCCCAAGGAGGTGCAGCCATCTGTCCCACCTGCAGTCAGGTGACCCCCAACCACCCTCCTAGAGGGCTGGGAGGGGTAACGACCGCCCATCAAAGGCTAACGACTCACATTAACACCTAACGAGTCTATTGGTTTCGGGTCTTTGTCCACTTGTTTTTGCCACCACCCTCCTGGTGGATAAATATCTGGTACTCCCCACCAGGCTTTCAGAACTGAAGAAGCCTCTTGGATGAGAGGTGAAACGTTTTCGACTCACACGAGGTTAGTCCAGTTGCCATAACTTATGCTTGCTTGAGAATTACTTCACCAAGGAACGCAACGGAGTTATGTGACAATCGGCGTACGTTTGTCCATCTGTTAGTCTGTCTGTCTGTCTGTCTGTTTTTAACATTACTCAAAAACGGACTAACGGATTTGGATGAGACTTTTAAGGAAGGTCAGAAATGAGACAAGGACCAGCTCATTAGATTTTGGCAGTGATGCAGCCTATAGTCTGGATTGCCATGGATTTGTTAAAAATTTCTGCATCATTGCGAAATGGCAGCACGGCATCAGTGTAACCATGTGACTACAAGTGAACACTACGTCAGCTACCTGCTTTACAATCACATGATTGCGATCCTACAACAAATCGCCCACTGAGGACTTATCGGGACGTATCTGTCGGAAATCACACAACAACTGAGCAGGCTTGGTGGAGTACTATGCTCTCTGAGTGCTTTTCTTGTGTATTTATTTTTATCATGTTGGAGTTTCAGGTTGCATAGTGGCTTGGTGGTTAGTATCATTGCCTTGCAGCTCAAAGGTCCCCGGCCTTCCCGGGATCTCTGCATGGAGTCTGCGTGTTCTCCCTGTGCATGCGTGGGTTTTCTCCAAGTACTTCAGCTTCCTCCCACAGTCCAAAACATGTTACTATATATTGAATGTAGGCTAATCAATTTTAATAAAGTTCATATTAAAACTATAAACCCATCCATCCCTGTTTATGAGGTGTATTCAGAAAAAACATGTGGTCCTATAAATTGCGGTTGTCCAAAAACATGCTTAGGTTAACTGATTCTAAATTGTCTGTAGGTGTGAATGTGAGTGTGATTGTTTGTCTCTATATGTAGCCCTGTGATAGACTGGTGACCTGTCCAGGGTGTCCCCTGCCTTCACCCTAAGTCAGCTGGGACAGACTCCAGCCCCCTATGACCCTTAATGAGAATTAAGCGGTGTATGGATGGATGGATGTTGGAGCTTCCACTTTCGAGTTTAATTATACAGTTTTGCACTTTAACTCAAATGAAACAGTCATTTCACTGTCAGTTTTACTGCGGAAAATTAGCTGATGTGACTAATTGTAGTTGTAGTAGTTAATAGATTAATCAACAGAAAAATAGTTGTTTGTGGCAGCCCTAGTCTTTGACCAGCACATAATGAAAATTTCACTGTGTGCACATACTCAGTTTTGTTCCTTAGTATGAGGAAATAAGGAAGCATAACATAATAACACTATGAGGTGTTAATTTGGGTGTAAATCTCAAGAAAACAGTCTACTTCCTGTCCTCCGTTGTAACTGTGACTTCCTACTAAGAACAATAAAGCACAACTATTACATAACAGCTCTGTTTGATTGCCCTCAGCTATTGCACCTATTTGGAAAGTAAATTTAAAAAATCCTGCATATTCCCAGGAAACTGCTGTAAACTGAGATGGGACAGAGAAGCGAGGGTGCTAATGCAGGAATACTGAACCAGCCTCGGGGGTCCATGTGACGTCATGGTGCAGCTAAGGAGAAGCTGCGGTTATGTAATGACAGATTAATCATCTGGTGGGAAATAATCTGAGATTAGCATCGGGCCACCCGAGGATAGAGGGGAGGGTTAGTGTGCAGAGGAGGAGAGGCTGAAGGAGGAGGAAGAGGCGATGCAGATTAAAGAAAAAGTGTCATAAAGAAAACAGGTGAGGAGAAGAGAAGCAGCTGTTACTGACTCACTGATAAAACCACTGCACACTACTTTACCTCGAAAAAGGCGCAGAGCTCTCAAAGTCCTAAAAATTGTTTATCACGTACGTATAATTTATCTCATGTAAACAAGGTCAGTATCGAGTGTGTATAAATAAGAAAAACATCTTGTGTGCATTTTCATTATCTTGCAAGAGCTATTTTGTCCACAAACAAGTCTTTAGATGATAAGATCCAACAGTATTTTATGTACTTCAGCAACATCTGTATTGACTGCACAGAAGACATCTTGCATTGATAAAGTTATTTATTGTGCTTGTTACCAATTGCTTTGTAAAAAGCACACCATAAGTTATGAACACAAAATATTATCATGCGCAAACAAGATCCATATGTTTAACTCACAAAATATTTCTTGAGTAAAATCCTGTCATTTTTCAGACAAATCAGCATCATATTTAATTAAGATCCAGATCTTATTGGCAAGACAGACATCTTGAGTGTATAAAGATCCATCATTTGTGCACGTTATTATACTGTTTAAACAAGATTGTGTGTACAAATGAATATGTGAATTAATATCTAATGTAGCTGGGAGACCATTTTGTTGTTTATTATCTCCAGAGGTATAACTCCCATAACTCCCACAGTCATGAAATTTGGTGAGGAGTGTTGGTGAAGGTGTTACTTGGACCCCAGAGGGTTCCTGTAAGCATATCTTTTATTGTTACAAAATCTTCTATCATATATGATGTTATCTTGCTTAAACAAAATGGGTGTCTTGTACAGAAAACTTATTAGTTTGGAATTAAGCTATATCAGGCCTCAGGTTATTATTAGTCACTAGTCAAAAATTCATCTTAGATTGTGCATATGAGATCCACGGGCTGCACAGTGGCTTGGTGGTTAGCACCATCGGCTAGCAGCTAAAAGATCCCTAGTTTGCATCCCGGCCTTCCCGGGATCTTTCTGCACAGAGTTTATATGTTCTCCCTGTACATGTGTGGGTTTTCTCCAGGTACTCCGGCTTCCTCCCACAGTCCAAAAACACGCTGAGGTTAATTGGTAACTCTAAATTGTCCGCAGGTGTGAATGTGAGTGTGATTGTTTGTCTCTATATGTAGCCCTGTGATAGACTGGTGATCTGTCCAGGGTGTCCCCTGATAGACTCCAGCCCCCCACGACCCTAATGAGGATTAAGCAGTGTATAGATAATGGATATGAGATCCATGTCATATCGCACAATGTAGTATCCTGTATGAACAAGAGTCTAACTTATATTAACTGCTCATTCAAAGGCTTAAAAGTTGACGCATGCAAACACAACATGCATGACACCACTTCTACACATACATACATTTGCAGCAGTGTGTACACAGGACACAAACACATGTAGAACCTGACAGACTACGACAAACTGCAACACTTGTGTGGCAGACGAGGAGCTAACAGAGGTGCACCGATGACGCTGGAGTCTGACATACTGCAGATTCAGCGTCTCTCTCTTCAGAGAATGAAACCGCGCACAGACCAATTCTTTAATGAGCTTCTTTTTGGCACCGGAAAATATTTGGGCTGAAAAATGTCTGTGGTAGAGTGATGCAAAGTGCTGGCTGAGCCAAACGGAGACGTCCCAGAGCAGAGCCGAAGTG
Organism: Amphiprion ocellaris; assembly: GCF_022539595.1. Classification (NCBI taxonomy): domain Eukaryota; kingdom Metazoa; phylum Chordata; class Actinopteri; family Pomacentridae; genus Amphiprion; species Amphiprion ocellaris. Next base: position 20,654,633 of record NC_072782.1, on the reverse strand, counting down.
AAACAGTCCTTCAGTTAGTGATGGGATTATTCAACCAAATTTCAAAGCTGGTCAAAGCCAAGAAATCAGTCAGAGAAACTGGGGACCAATTTGACTCGACGTAAAAGTTGGGCAGTGGTGACTCAGCAGATCTGGATATTAATCAGAGGGTAGAGAGTTCAAGCACCACGCTTAAGCTCAAGCCTTCTCTTATAATCATATGTTTTTATTTGTGCATCAGTATTGCATTAATAAGAAAAGTGCTATCAATTCAGATTTCTTTTTTCTAACATTCTACAATCACTTATCATCTATTCTATTGTTTATTGAGCAGTACAATTGATCGTCAAACAAGTAGTTGTGAAATAGCCTGCAGTAGTATTTTATTAATTAACTAGCCTTGCTTTGAGAGAAGAAAACAAAAATAGTCTGATTCCAGCTTCAAAAATATATTAACTCTTTATTTATCTGAAATTTGGGATGTTTATTTAACAAAATAAGAAATTTGAAGACATTTATTGGACCAAACAATTAGTTGATTGGTCGAGTAAATAATCCATTGAGTAACTGATGATTAAAATAAATTGTTAGTTGTGGCAGTTAGTTGGAAATTGTGTTAGAATTTTTAATGACTACAACAATAGACATTTATCGAGTGATACATAAGATAATACAATATACTGCTGAGAAAGTTATTTTGTGATTTACTGGTGTAAAAACAATGAAATTACCAAAAATTTAGAACAAACATATTCAGTTTCTTTTTCTGTTGTCACTACTTGCATATAATTCAGGAAATACATTTATATATATTGAAATCATGCAGTTTAATCTATTAAATTACAAGGAAATATTTGTGAAAATGTATTACATTGGTGAATATAATAGATTTTTATATCAGACAATATCAGTTTTCTTTTTATTGTTATTCAAAGTTACAGGTTTTAAAGTGTTTTTCATTGTCGACGTGCAAATCAGTTTAGTTTTTTAATATAATTTACTTTTTTGTATATTTCAAACATATGGAAAAAATCTTTCAAACGTGTGTATAAAAAATAATTAAAAGTAATTACCACATTTTAAAAAAGTTATTTTGAATATTAAAAATACTATACAAATAAATTACATTAGCCCTAATTTTACATGATATGTGTATTTGAGGGGGAATGTAGTGTTTTATTAATGAAGGATATTTACATGTTTAAAAATATTAATTTATGTATTTCAAACATATGGACTATACACTGCCCAAAAGTGATGAGATTTCTCACAACAACAACAACAATGGGCATTTACTGAGTGATAAAAGATATTATCAAAGTTTATTTCTTTGTTTATTGTCTGCTATGTTACCCCTGTAATGACTACGATTTAGGGATCGATAAATAACAGGAGATAATTAAACATTAGTAAGGTGGTTCAATAAAATCAGGACCAAAATTACAGACTAAACTATCAATGCATCTCTGAGCTAAAACATGAGTGAATAACAGAAAAGTGCAGAACAGTAAACAACACACATGATATGGTTAACCTGTGCCTTTAAGGCCGAAAACAACAACTTAATTATTTTAAAGTCAACGCTACACAGTCAAATCAGTCTAAATGTTTGATCAAAATATTAATAAAAGTAGCAGAGCAGTGGAAGGGCAGCCAAGGATATAAAGGAAGGGACAAGCTAGCTTACCTTGACATCAGCCTTCTTGTTGAGGAGACTCTTGGCTGCTGCAGAGAGGCAGAACGACACACCCTCAGATGGAAGAGTACACATCATACACCTTCAGATGACCACAGCTCTTTAAATCTGCTCACACAAACAGCTGCAGACGCTCGGTCATTCATGAATGCATGTAGCCGCTGGCTAAAAAAAGTCACCTGCTCATCAAAAATATCACAGATGCAAAAAACCCACACAGTGGCAACGCTTAAACTCTCCACATTTCACCACATTCAAGCGCAAAAGGAAACAGGGAATTCATCCCTCCCTCTAAAAAAAAAAAAAGAAAAAACACCCTCCCCTCTTCCTGTCAAAAAACATTAAAAACCCAACAAATAAACACACACTGAGACACATATATATTAAAAAAAAAACTCCGTCCAACTGGCACCTCCTAACCCTGATCCATTGCCCAAAGCATTAGATAAGCAGAGGGCATCATCAGGCATGAGGGAGGAAAAAGGCCAACTAATTCTCCATATAATCCAAATACACTCCCACAGATGCACGCACAGGCGGCACAGATAGAGGGAGGATTAGGAGTGAAAGCATGAGGGAAGAGGAATGGAGAAGCAGGTATGTGGTAATGGGTTTGTTCATCTCAAGAGGAAGCTAGATTAATTCAGAGTTCATTGACAGGCAGGAATTAGTGCAGCAGGACAAGAGGGCAAACATTCAGAAGCTATAATGTATGTGTGCTTAACCCTCTGAACCCTGAAACCTGTCAGAAGGTTCAAACAAATGTTACCTTTAAAAGTCACCAATATTGCACAAGTTTATCAGAGTCATAAATGGGAAAAACTGAAAGAATCTACAGATTTTCAACTTGAGTTTGTTATCTGTAATTTATGGAAAACAACTTAAATTGCTCTTGAACTTGTGATATTTGATCAAAATCATATTACTCAACATGGATAAGTTAAAAACCCACCGAGAAAATCATTTGCATGAATCAGATTCTGCACTAATGGTGTGACCTTGAAGCGATTAGTGATTCAGCTGTAACCAACACTCACAGACTATTCAAACAGAGAGGAGACAAGTATGGAAACAAATTAAAACTGAAAGTATAAAATATCAGTACATTTTTTTTTCAGTATTGGTAACACCTGTGCAAATTGGAAAAAAAATTGAGCATGGTTGATTTTACTTCTCACTACTGTTATAGGTACATCATGGTTGTGCTGGAGTTTACACTACCGTTCAAAAGTTTGGGGTCACTTAGAAAAGTCCTTATTTTGAAAGAAAAGCCGTTTTTTTTCAATGAAGATAACATTAAATGAATCAGAAATACAGTCTAGACATTGTTAATGTGGTAAATGACTATTCTAGCTGGAAACAGCTGATTTTTAATGGAATATCTACATGGGGTACAGAGGAACATTTCCAGCAACCATCACTCCTGTGTTCTAATGCTACATTGTGTTAGCTAATGCTGTTGAAAGGCTAATTGATGATTAGAAAACCCTTGTGCAACTATGTCAGCACATGAATAAAAGTGTGAGTTTTCATGGAAAACATGAAATTGTCTGGGTGACCCCAAACTTTTAAATGCTAGTGTATGCTGTGATGAAAATGAGTCCACAGTGAGGAAAACATGACAGGGCCAAAATAACAACAACAACAAATAGCATACAGGAACTGGGTGAGGTCAAGAGGGTTAAATCCTATTCATGGTGGTAAAAGAGCACAAAAAGCAACAATCCTGTGGACATTAATCCTTCATCTAAAAGTGGAGCACTGGGTGCTTCTAACCCTTGCTTTCCTTTGCATTTCGCATTTAAAACCAATGTTATACTGTATCGCATAAACAAGATAGGTAAAGATGAGCCAAGTTTTAACTCTTATATCTTGTGCACAGAAGATCCATATCCAATCTGCACAAGTTAGTATCCTGTATGAATTGTAGAACTTGTGCATACTATAATAACTTTGGGCTCAAAGATCTCAAAACAGGCAGTTCAATGGTATGTGGTTTTTAGTGCTTAAATGCTGTTTATGATGAGCACAAAAAGCAACAGTTCTGCTGACATTAATCTCTCATCACGCTAATGCTGAAGCTCTGCGTGGGTGTGCAATCACCAACTTGAAAGCTACGTAGTGGTTATTTTTCTTTGCACTTCATGTTTCAAATCTGACATCTAGGCTACTCCTTACACACCAAACTGTAGGCAAGAGAGGCGAGAGCAGCCTGAACCATGACAGGCGAAGATATGTGAAGAGTTATACTCTCTCCTCCCAGATAGGAGATGAGGCTGCTTACCTTGGCAAACATTTGAGGAGCATTAAAGTGGGGGGTGGGAAGTGGGAGAGAAAGATTTAGAAAGAGAGATTAAAACAAGCTGAGAGTGTGTGATGAGAGATTTCTGTAGAATCGTGTCTGTCGCTGTTTCAGTTTGAGCAAAGCATGTAAAGTCATAAAGTACGCTGTAAAAGCAATACTTCAGTAGCCAGGCTGCCACAGAATACTATATATAATAACCACTTCATTAAATACAGCAATTTTACTAAATTGAAACACATGATTACTACTCCGCCAAGGAACGCAACAGAATTATGTGATGATCGGCGTTGGTTTGTTTATCTGTTTGTAACTTTACTAAAAACAGAGTAACAGATTTGAATGAAAGTTTCACGACAGGTCAGAAATGACACAAGAACCAACTGATTAGATTTTGGCAGTGGTGCAAGTTTATAGTCTGGATTTGTGAAAGATTTCTGTGTCACTGCGAGATAACGGCACGGCGTCACTGTAACTATGACAACAAGTGAACACTATGTCAGCTGCCTGCTGATGATCACATGATTGCGATCCTACTACAAATCCACGGCTGAGGACTCATCGGGACTTACCCATCGAAAATGATCCAAGGAACAATTGATTAAATTGTGGGGGTGTTTCCAAGTCCCATCAATTCCTGCCGCCTGCTACATATTAAGGTTACGCGATTCGGTATCCATACATAACGTACAAAGTAATTTTGTTTATAGGTACATCTATATTAAATGGTCACATTCTATGTTGCCGTGATTTCTGATCATCAATAACTAATAAACAAATGCTGCATTTCCATAAAAAAGAAAAATGCTGCATTTCTGACAATGCCATATGGGGGAATGAACAGTCTTGATGGACTACTGCTTTTGTTCTTCTTCTTATTATTATTATTATTGTTAATAATAATAATAATAATAATAATAATAATAATAATAGTAATAATAATAATAATAATAATAATAATAATAATAATTATTATTATTATTATTATTATTATTATTATTATTATTATTATTATTATTATTATTATTATATACAGACAGACAGACAAACCAACGCTGATCGTCACATAACTCAGCCACATTCCTTGGCAGAGTAATAAAGAATAAATATTTGTGAATTTCTTTTTATGTCAAAAAAATTTTTTTTGGTTATTCAAAGTTTCAGCTTTTCAGTGCTATTTTACATTAGACATTTAGATTATGGTATATTGTAAGCTCATTGATATTTTTTGTGTATTTAAAAATAACAAAAGAAAAACCCTGTAAAATAAAAAGGAAAAATTATAGCTATTTTTTTTACAGTGCAGGCAGGGAGAAGATGCTAAAATATGTATAGCTGAGGAGAGTGTACCTTGTTCCACGATGCCGGCAGTGGTTCCTGCCACAGCGCTGACGGAGGCAGGGGCTGTGGTCTGTCGACCCACTGAAACACACAGAGGAAGCCAGAATAAGATAGGTGAAGAGTGCTGCTTTTTAGCCCTCTAAAATCCAAGACATGTTGGCAGATTTGAAAGGCATGTTTTCTTTCAAAAAGTCTGCAAAATCAAACCATATTTTTAATCCTTCAGTTTCTCTTTTGTGAAATCTAAGCTTAAAATCATGATATAAAAAAAACTTTCAGTCAGTAAGATAGCTGCAGCATGGCTCAAAAACAGTATACAGAGAAGTAAGTTGGCATCAAGCTGTTTGTAGATACATTCAGCATGGTGAAGCATCTCTCTAAAGTTGATGTGCAGAATACTGATGTGGCAAAACACGTAACTTGTAGAAAGAACAAAAATTAAGCCTGGCCTCTGCTTTCATAAGCAAGGGTGTTGTCTTGATGCAGAGGTATTTGAAAGTGTTGGGCTGCCCTGTCTTTAGTTTTGATGCTGGAAAAGATTTTCTGATTGCATTGATTTACTGTGTACTTCTTATGTTACTTTTAATCTTAATTTTAGTTGTACAGCAAGCTGTGTTTCCACAGAACAGAGAGGAGATGACCAGAGAGACTGAGAGGAAAATCAAATATAATGGATCAATTAAATAAATGCAGCATGGCTCAGTAGTGGTATACAGAGGAACAAGTTGTTGAAGGAAACATTCGGCATGGGGAAATATGTTTCTACAGTTAAACATAGTGTGAAGAACACCGAGTTTATTTTTTTAATTTATTATTTTATTGTCCCTTATTAATCCCACGAGGGGAAATTCTGATTTTCGCCTATCCCCCCAGTTGGGGGAGTCAGAGCGCAGGGTCGGCCGCAGTACAGTGCCCCTAGAGCAGGAAGGGATAAGGGCCTTGCTCAAGGGCCCAACAGTGGCTGCATCGGTGTTTGAACATCTGACTCTCTGATTCGTCTCTGGACTCAGAGCCTTAACCATTGCGCCACCACTGCCCCTATAGAAGCTGTAAAAGCATACACTACCGTTCAAAAGTTTGGGGTCACTTAGGATATCTATATTTTTGAAGGAAAAACATTTTTTTTCAATGATGATAACACTAAAATAATCACAAATTGAGTCTAGACATTGTTAATGTGTTAAATGAATATTCTAATGGTACATTGTGTTAGCTAATTGTGTTGAAGGGCTAATTGATGATTAGAAAACCCTTGTGCAACTATGTCAGCACATGAATAAAAGTGTGAGTTTTCATGGAAAACATGAAATTGTCTGGGTGACCCCAAACTTTTGAACAGTAATATAAATAGTTCAATATCTATAGTATGTAGAGCAACCATTTTTCGAGTGTTTGAAACACATCTAACTATACATCTAACTAAAATAAATGTACCTTTTTTTCTTTATTTTTTATGATACATATCATTCCAACTGTGTCATACAGACTTCATTCTGTGTTCCCTCGACCACTAGCCATGTGCTGTTTCCATAGAGATGCAGGCCTTTAAACTGCAGAAATATTGAGGCCACAGTGAGGAAAAATATGACAGGAGCAAAGAAATCCTGCTTGGAATTCAAATGATTAAAGTGTAGGGCAATATTTTAGACAGCAACAGTCAAAAGTTTATACTCAAATTCTTATTCATATAGTGTGTAAAGCTAAAGATATCAAAACTATGAGGTAACAAACATGGAATTATGTATGTTCTTTTTATGTCTTTAAGTTTTGTTCTACAATGTGGCAGATTGTCAATAAATCAATGTGTTAGTCCATCTCTCACGAACATCCCTACAATATAAACTATCTAAAAACAGGATAAAATGCTGAAACTATTTTTAGCAGCAGAATCCACATAGATTTCCCTAGTGGTGCTGTGATCACGGTAATGAAGTAACATGTCAGCCAGAGTAACACTCTGGCTCATTGATGTGTTATAATGGACAACAATGAATGCTCTGTGGGACAGAGGAATAGGGACACACACAAAATAGTTGTTAGTAGGATAAAAGGCCTCTGCTGTGCTGCAAAATGTTGACAAAAGACTGATATTTTTACCCTGAAATTGACCCTTTTACACTGCAGCTTTCACAAACTGAGTCTGGGTTTGTGTGTATTTACAGAGGGCCCATTGTTCTATATCTACACGTGTACTTTTACTATCCTGTTTTTATGTTCATTCGGATTTCTGATTGTTACCAGACTTTAGAAAATTGAATACTGGTGTCTTCTTTGGCATTCGGTATCTAGTTGACCTGAAGACATCCATAAACACACAGAAATGTACCAAATACAATTTGAAAGCTATTGTTAATAAATGCTGACATACCAATGTACATAGAACAACTAATAAATACTTTGCAAGTACTTTGCAAATACTTTACTTTGGTTGCTAGTGGCCAGGTCAACTGACTGGTTGGTTAATATGCTGTCATCAATCTCTGGTGTTACTTTAGAAAAGAGAAACACCCATCCCAACCGTCCCAACCTAGTGGAGAGTGCTAGGTCTAACTTTTAATTCTTTAATGTTTACTCGGCATCGGTTCCAGACTAAAATCGTGTCAAAGTCGTTGGTGCGGCTGAATTTTGTTCAAACTGATGGGCAAAAGGTTGAATGTAAATGTTGCATACAATTGTTTGCATATCATTAAATCTCCACAATCTTCATGGCATATGAGTCGTGATCAAAAAGTTCTGAGACTGCGTCAAAGTCCCATTATGTCAACATGTCAAGCAGAATCTCCTAAACTGCAACCTTTCATCTGGAATTTCTGAGGATTTGTTTGGGAAGAGGAAGAAGTTACAAGGAGTCAAATCTGGTGAGCACGCAGAAGAAGAGCGATGACTGTGTTGTTGTGACCAAAAAAACTGTCCATAATCACCTTGCTGCTGTTAGAGAATCCACAGGCCTTCACATCACAGTTCAGGTCCTTGGCATTGAACGTTTTCCCTCCGACACCTCAGGATGTTACAGTAGAACTTTTCCTTAACAGTCCAACCCTGGGAGCCAAATTCACTGTGTACAACCACTTGAATGTTGAAAAAAACAACCAGCATGCTCCTGGTGCTCCTGTCCTCACACTCCTTCTCTGGTCTTAGAGATTGTTCGAGTCCGACCCATGGCCATTTGCTGCATATCTTTCCCCCACATTTCCTGTCACTCTCTCCACCGTGCGCTATTATAAATGCCCAAAAAATTACTCAAAAAAAGAAATTGAAAATGTGCATCCAGCAGTGGCCGCAAACAACACAGCTGCAGACGTTGCTAACACGATGTCACACAACATCCTGACTTGAAACAGCTCGCACATGTGCATGTGCAGAATCAAGACACGCCATGTACACACACACGATGAACAGTCTCAGAACTTGTTGACCTTCATATCATTTAAAATTAGTAGCTAACTTGTCTGCGTTTTATTCCTCAGTAGTTCTTGTGCTGGATCACCAGTTGATATAGTTCAGTTCTCAGAAATCATATGAATATGGGCAGGTGCACCCTGGCCTGTTGTTATCATTTCAGTATAAAAGAACCAGGTTCAAATGATTTCATGTGCTACAAATACTAACTTCTTATGCTGATTTAGAATTTATTTTGGCTAGCTAGGCTTGACTACAGTCCTATGCAATAAATAATTAACTTATGCTTAACATGTTTAAACCTCTGAATCCCAAGCAGTTTCTGGGTTGTTTTCTTGTTCCTGTAACGTTTTGAGTCAGTGTAGGCTTATTTTTCAATAACTAACTGGCAATTTTGGTGATTGTTTTAAAGATAACATGCGTTTCAAACTTGTCAGCAGGTTTTGGGAATCAGATAGTTAAGAAGCTTTAGGGTCATTCCAGAATTGGAGGACATTTGGTCTTCAAAAGTTTTGAAAAATAAACCTTCTCTTTTACAATTTTCTGCTACATATTCATCAATAATAGGTAATAAACTATCTAAGGCTTGATTGGCTCAGCTTACACATCAATGGTATCATTTTTATTCCATGTTTTATTTGTTGTTTGCTAACCCTACTCTAATCAGAGTAACAGGGTTGCTAATCCATGCTAATGTTAGCTTTTTCTCAGGAATAGAAGCTAGATATTTAGCTAGCTGTTACTGCTGACCAAGAGGACAAACTTACTGATGGAAAAAAGCAAAAATAATTTGTCTTATCCTGAAAAGGCATGTGTGTTCTGTAAAGCGTCTTGAGACAACTTGACCTGTAATCGGTGCTATATAAATAAAATTGAATTGAATAATATGCAAAAGAGGGTTGCATGAGGTAGAGTGAGACATTCAATCAAGGCTGACAATGTTATGAAAATATGAAAAATAGAAGAGAGCACATAGCTTTGCTCCACACATTCTTTTGGAAAAGTCTTTGATGATGGTAATTCCAGCATAGCGTGTGATTCACTGTATTCTTCTTCTTCTATCAGCTAAAAAGGTTATGCTAACAGGGTTACGTTCATGTTGTGGGACACACGTTCCCTGCATAATAATTATTATTTGAAATATTACGGTGATTAAAAAAATTTTACCACATTTACAAGCGACATCAATGAAAAAATAACACCAAAAAAAAGAGATTTAAATGTCCTTTTATGTGTTTTATTTGAGATTTAATTTGGTCATCAGAGGGGTGGGACAAGAGAAAAAATGCATTTTAGGGGGAACTCCAGACTTGTTTAGTATTTTAAAAAATATTTTCAAACATTCTTTTCTCCTAGTTTTTTTTAGATTTGGTCTCAAGACAAGTAAATTTCCACAACAACTGATGTTTAAGTATTTTGTACATGGATTATTTGAAATTTGATAGGTGGGACGTAAAATGTCTTCCAATTCTGGAATGACCCTTTACTTCTCTGTTCCCAGAACTCCACATTAACCAGTCACCACTGCTGATCATGATAAAATGTTCCTAGAGAATTTCTGTATGGCTTGTGTACTTTTTGATTCATCGGATGTACGGTGTTCATCAAAAAAGCTGTACTGCGTGAGCTCTGAAGGGAAGCGAAGCATACAGTATATCCCTGCAGCGCTTCTTGCTGACTGTAATGCTGCCACCCATCAGCCTGCTGTGCGTTTGTCTGTGTGTGAATGTGTGAAGAGATGGCAGAAGACAGATGGCTTGTCATCTCGTCCTCCTCACCCCTCGTCTTTTCAAAGAGCAGCACTCACCAGAGAAGTTCCTGGACACAAGCATAGTGGTCAAAATGGCACCCTGAGGAGCAAAAAGAGGAGACAGCGGTCACTCCAAGGCCATCAGTCTCATGTCTGAATAAGTTTTTAACAGACAGTGTTAGTATATAAAATGTTGTCAGCCATTATAACAGACATTACTTATATTACTATGCAAATAAAGTATTATTGTCATTATTATTACCTAAGTGCCTTAGAAAGACAGAATACAGCAAATACAGGAACACTGATGCTAAGACAAAAAGATTTAACAGACTAACAGGTATTTAACACACTGACCTTATGCTCTTTAATAGTGGACTTTGGAAAACCCAGGAAAGTTACTCTAATACTGCAATCTGTGCCTCAAACTAAAGGTTGCAGGTAAAAACAATGCATCCTCTACATGTGGTTTGGTTGCACATTTTAACAAAGACTAATCACTGAAATGAAATGAATCAGCGACTATTCTACTAATTCAGAATTAATGCCAAACATTTGATGGATCCAGCCAGATTTCAGTAATCTGAATATTTGGGGACTAGGTTAAACAAAACATAGCATGTAATGAGATTGTGAGCTCTGAAATGTCTTTTTTTTCTTGAATTAGAGCGATAACTTCATTTGGAGCATTTTCACACCTTGAGTTTCCTTCTGGCGTTGAACTTCTTCAGGCACTCGACTGTCTCCTGTCTGTGCATCATAGAGGCCACTGTTGAGCGTTGCTGAGGGGAGGCAGAGAGAGGAAGAGGTGCTGAAAATAAAACATCAGAGAGAAGCAGCTCTGACAGTGACAGGTTTATGTGGGCAGGAGCTATCAGAGAGACTCTGCTTTGCTGCAATGTGTTGAAACCGAGGCTCTTTAGGTAACGACAGTTCTGGCAAAAACTCCCGGCTAAACAGATTCAGCTTGGCTCTAAGGTGTCCAGACAATCCGTTCTGTTTTGTTATACAGTAAATAATTTGGCATTTAAAGCACAGCCAGCAGCTTGTAAAGGCACGATTCTGTAATACAAAGGCAGAGAGCAATAAGCAAGGGAGGAATGAAGCTCAGTACATTAACTCAAGTATTGTACTGAAGTATCATTTATTAAGTATTTGTCTTTTACTTGGGCATTTACTTTTTATGCTATTTTGGTTAATATTATACTTTTACCTGACAACTTTAGTTAAAATGACAACTTCACACAGTGGATAATACACTGCCCATCCAAAAAAAAAGTTGCACACTCTAATATTTCATTGGACCGCCATTAGCTCTGAGAACCGACACACATTCATCGTGGCATTGTTTCGATAAGCTTCTGCAAAGTTACAGCATTTATTTCTGTCCAAAGTTGCATTAATTTTCTACCAAGATCCTGTATTAATGACGGGAGAGTCGGACCGCTGCACACAGTCTTCTTTCAATGGTATTTCAGGGGAACTCCAGAGTAATTTGGTATTTTAAAAAATATTTTCAAACATTCCTTTCTCCTAGTTTTTTTTACATTTAGTCTCAGGACTAGTACATTTACACAACAACTGCATATTTTAGTATTTTGTACATGGATTATTTGAAATTTGATTGGTGGGACGTAAAATGTCCTCCAGTTCTGGAATGATCCCTATGGTATTGTAAAATCTTGACCTTAACATTTACATTAGTCAGGTAAATCTGCAATATTAATCTTTTATCTGATGTTGTTTTAAAAGTGCTCTATGAATAATGGTGGTACGACTTGACTATGAATTACTCAAATCTTCTGACACTGAGTAATTTAATTGTTCTAAATTTCAGGATAAAGATTTCTAATGAGGCAGCTTTCAGTTTTTATGCTGTCACTGTTGACAACTTTAAAAGCAAATGTAAAACCAACCATTTCAGCCTTTATTTAACGTGTTTTCCTGATATACAGAATGGCTTACAGACAGTTTAATATGTGAAGTTACTTCAACCATCATTTTGTTTTGCTTTGGAAAACTTGTAGAAATTCAAAAGCAGAAACATCTAAACAGAAGGCAAGTCTTTGGTTGTGAGATAAAACACTTCTTCTTTTGAAAGGAACTTTATAAATAAAGTTATTATCATCACAAATGCTGAGAAAAGGTGCTTTTGCCTGAAAACCTGGGATATTTTCCTCTTACAGGCAACAAATGATATCAAATCATCCTGGCTGTGCTGTTAGGCTGATGGAACTGATAATTTTTCAATAGAGCAGATAGTAGTGTTTATCCCATAGATAAGTTGCTCTTTTGCCCTCCTGTGGAACAAACTGTTCACGATAAACTGACCTGCTATCTGCACATGTCAGAGATTACATGTTTGGAAACAGATGGTGCTGATATATGAGAGCTCTGGGCAGATGTTCTCAAACATGCTGTTAAAGGAGTCATAAATACACTGCCTGTCCAAAAAAAAAAGTTGCCACTTGGATTGAACTAAGCAAATAGGTAAGAGCCTTCCACTGGATAATTACTGCAGTGATGAATATGTTTCAGCTGCAACAACTTATTTAACCCTAGCTGATGCAGTGAGGAGCCTCTCATTTCTTAAACAACTATGTCGGAAGACATATCCTGTGGTTGTGGAAAGGATGTTAATCTGTTTTAGAAGGGTCAAATTATTGGCCTGCATCAAGAAAAGAAAACAACGAAGGAGATTTCTGAAACTAATAAAATCAGATTAAGAACTGTCCAACACATCATTAAAGCCTGGAAGGATAGTGGTGAACCATTATCTTCAAGGAACAAATGTGGTCGGTCATGTGGTGTGATGAGTCCAGATTTACAGATTTACCTTGAAGAAAACCACTGATCAGTGAGGCTAATCAGAAAAAAAGGCTTCAATTTGCTATGGAGCTACTGGACTCTGGAGCAATGGAAGAAGGTCATGTGGTCCGATGAGTCCAGATTGACCCTGTTCCAGAGTGATGGGTGCATCAGGGTAAGAAGAGAGGCAGATGAAGTGATGCACTCATCATGCCGATTGCCTACAAGCCTGTGGGTGTTAGGGTTATAATCTGGGTTGGTCAGGTTCAGCAACATTATGTTCCCAAAGAGTGAGGTCAGCTGACTACCTGAATATACTGAATGACCAGGTCTTTCCATCAGTGGAGTTTTTCTTCCCTGATAGCATGGGCATGTACCAAGACGATGATGCCAGGATTCATGGGGCTCACATTGTGAATGAATGGATCAGGGAGCATGAGACATCATTTTCACACATGGATTGGCTCCACAGAGTCCAGACCTCAGCCCCACTGAGAATCTTTGGGATGTGCTGGAGAAGACTTTGTGCAGTGGTCCGACTCTTCCATCATCAATGTAAGATCTTGGTAGAAAATTAATGCAACTCTGAACAGAAATAAATGTTGTGACATTGCAGAAACATATTGAAATGATGCCCAGTGAATGTGTGTCGCTCTCAGAGCTAAAGGTGGTCCAATGAAATATTAGAGAGTGCAACTTTTTTTTGGACGGGACATGTAGTTGGACAGTGGAAACAAGATGACATGAAATATGGTTCACTGTGTGCGGTAACAGGGTGCTGGATGTGGATATGCTACTTACGCAGACCCATGGGTGCTTCAGAGCCTCCTGGGCAGTGATTCTCTTGGCTGGGTTGATCGTCAACATCTGGTTGATCAGATTTTTAGCCTCTGGAGTCACAGTGTCCCACTCTGGGGAGGGGAACTAAAGTACACACATGCCCATGTATCCACATATGCATTCAAAATATTAACAATGTAATTTCTGATTTAACATCAGGTGAAATGGGCTCACATCGTACGCCCCAGCTTTGATCTGCTGGTAGAGTTTGTGCTGGTCCTCGTCCCAGAATGGAGGGTACCCAACCAAAAGGATGTAGAGGATTACACCTACACACAAAAACACAACCTTTGTCTGAGAGATGCGGAAGAGAGCGAGGAAGTGGCAGTGAGAGAGAGATGAACAAAGAGCTTACCACATGCCCAGATGTCTACAGGTTTACCATACGCCTCCTTTCTCAGCACCTCTGGGGACAAGTAGCCGGGAGTACCTGCAAATCCTGCACACAAACAGGAACACCAGCACAAATCAGGACTCGGTTTTTATAACTCAGCGTGCTTTTTTGATGCATCAAATTGATTTCAAAGGGTTGAGTGGCCCTAGCTTCACAGAGCGACTGCCTTACAAAGTGAGAACAGTAATTACAGAGAGGGTGACACTGACAGCATAACACATATTTAAAACCTCAATGTGGTGCTCTTTAAGACCAATTATTAATCAGTCACTGACTTTGACAAAACCTGGAAAGTTGTTGGAATACTGTAGCTTTGTTGCACATTTCAACAAATTTCAGCAATCTGGTACAAATTTAACAAACAATCTATTAAATAAAATGAATCCAGCACTTACTATTTTACTATTCCAGAATACATGCCAAACAATTAATGGATCCAGCTTCTAAAATGTGAGAATTTGTTGCTTATTCCTGTCACAGATTGCAGGAAATTGAACATTTGGTTGGTTTTGGCACAGCTGGTCAAACAAAAGGTGGTGTAAAATGACACTGAGCGAATCAAAGACCAACAGAAGTCTGCACTCAGTTTTTATGACTGAGTGTTGGTGATAGAATATGATGTTTAAGCTGGATTTGTCTATAGCTTATTCCTCTTAATGCTCTGGACGCCCAAACCCACCATCTTGTTTGAAAGGTGTGCAAACTTGGAAAAAAAAAGAGAGAGAGAGAATCAGGTTTTTTCAACTTTTAGATATTTGATCTTTGTTCTTTTTTTTGTGAATTGTGTTATTATAACTATTCAATACGGGCACATAGCACATTTCTGAGCTCTCTCAACTTCTAGCCATGGTAAGTGCTGTTTCCATAGAGATGTAGGACTTCATGTTGCAGTAAAAAATTAGCCCACATTGAGGAAAAATGTGGCGCCTCAAAACTGTTTGGAAATCAGAGGGTTAAAGCTGAAATCCTACTAAACAGTTTAGTTTCTGAACCATTTGAGAGCCCCAGGGCTCAACCCATTCTCCACTTTAGTCTCCAGCAATTTCTACAGGGGAACATAAATTAATGCAATCAAAATATAACATATCATCAAACTATTTTATGTTCACACTATGAGCAACAAAGTTACAAAACACCCAATTACGACCAGCTAGCTTGTCACCGAGTCACTGCTGTAACTCTGTGTAGCTCAAGCGCTTGTTGACGCTATTGATGTTGTCACTGAAAAAAGGTTAAAAAAAAGGGCCGGGATAAAAAGGACTGGGAGCTGGCTAAGAGCGAGTTTTTCTTGCATTATTTAGACAGACTGGAACAAGAGATTGTGCCAAAGAGACAAAGAAAAAGGTGAAACAAACCATGTTTGGCTGAAGGTTCACAACATGACTGGAAAAAAGTTTAGGCAATCTTGCCTTTGATTGTTAGTGCGTCACGCAGCGACAAGTGATTGAAAATGACCTGCCGCCATTTGCTTTTTCACCAGAAGTCCGAACAGCCAATTAGATATGTCAGTGCTTGCTTTATCAAATTCAATTTACATTGCTGGAAAAATACTTGGATACATATTTAACCCAGCTGCACAGTGGCTTGGTGGTTAGCACTTTCGCCTTGCAGCGAGAAGATCCCCAGTTCTGGCATCCTGGCTTTCCCAGCATCTTTCTACATGTTCTCCCTGTGCATTTGTGGGTTTTCTCCCACAGTCCAACTTCCTCCCATAGTCCAAAAACATTCTCAGGTTAATTGGTAACTCTAATTTGTCCATAAGTGTGAATGTGAGCGTGCTTGTTTGTCTCTATATGTATCTCTGTGATAGAGTGGTGACCTGTCGAGGGTGTCCCCTGCCTTCACCAGCTGGGATAGACTCCATGACTCTAATGAGGATTGAGCGGTGTATAGATAATGAATGGATGGATATTCAACCCATAAAAAATGTAGCATGAACCTCTAACTGGATCTAAGTTGTAATCTGTACATAGTTGCATGTTTTTACACCTTTTAACCCTAGGTTGTTATGCTATTACCCCATATTCAGTCAATAACATCTACAACACTGTGAGGCCAAATTCAATAACCTCATGAACATGTCGATTGGTACAGATAGAGTACACGAGCGTTTTTTGAAACATAACAAATCTCTTTTTTAATCACTAGCCCAGAGTGAGATCTGAAAACTCCAGTAAAAACTGACAACTTTACTTATGGCACGGACATTACATGAGTTTTGCTTACACCCAGACACTTTGAATTACAGAATAAATAACCTAATAACAATGAGTCATTGGCACTGATGTTATTGATCTTGTTCTAAATATTCTCAGCTGCAACTCCACAAAATCTGATGCAACCAAAATAAAACCTAACAAATGCTGGAGTACCAGACTGTATTTTTTTGAGATGAAATCTTTTAAAATCTCGACTAGAATTCATTAAAGAGAGATCAGAGTTGAGCATTTTGACCATCAGACTAGAGGCTATGTTTGGTGGACACCAAACGATACACATCATTACACACCACCCCCACCATGATGCATGATGGTGGCAGCATCATGATGTGGGGATGCTTCTCAGGAGCAGATCCTGGAACTCATAAAAGTAGAGGGTAAAATGAAAGCAGCAAAGCATAAGAAAATCCTGGGGGACAACCTGATGCAGTCTGCAACAAAATTGCGACTTCGGAAATGTAACACCTGAAATGCCTCTCCACCTAATAAAGGTTTGTCTTTTCATCGTAACGCTGTCTCTCTGCTATTTAGACCAACTACTGCATGACTCACCTCCTCCTCCCTGTCATCACTTCATCCTCCTGGATGGCCGGGGAGTCTTAATCAAAGCGTTATCACCCACCACCACTAGAAATCTAAACTCTAGAAGCCTGTCCTTTGTCTGAATTTACTGTCAAAAACATTTCTCTCTTCTTACCTAAAATATCATCGTACATGTCCAAATGTTGTCACGTTTGTCTTGGTGCTGTGTGAATTTCTTTGCGTCTGGCATGGAGAGCACAAGTCAGACGTCCCTATTTACCAATGATACACACATATATCAGCTTTGTGCATTCACACCTAATGAAGTTTGGGCTTGAAATGTGTCACTCTTCCTAAATATCCTAATAATAAAGAAGACCTTGTAAGGAAGGAAGCAGAATGCAGTGTTGTAAGATTCTATTTTAACAGAAAATATAATGATGATTTATGACCAAGATACAAAAAAGTAAAAAAACAAAACAAAACAATAATAAATAAAATAGAATAAATAAACTGTTGCTGCAAAGTGAGCTGATGGAAATGTCTCAGGAAACTTTTATGGTGCGATTTCAAACACAGTGAGTGCATTATGAAAAGGTAGCTTAATGCATGGGCAGAGCTTTTAGCTTTTAGCCTGCTGCAGTCTCTTTATACTAGATCTTCACATTGGCTTTGAGTCAAGTAAGTAATAAAAAGAGTGTAAATTTAGAGCACTTAGTTCAATCTGTCTGAGCACTTTGCCTTCAAATCCAGCAGCGACCACTTTTGTTCGCTTCCCCATGGAAAATCACTGACACCAGTGCATGCAGGTGTCACTCTGTTCTTAAATTAACACCTTACTAGACATCAGACCACTTATAGCACAAAGTGTCTGGAATTAAAGAGATATGGACACTGAAAATGAAAATAGGTTTATTCCATAAAAAATCAATCACTGCATCCCACCTGATCCCCTCAGAATCAGCTGTTCTTTTATGTACAGAAACCTCAGTTTATTAAAGAAGCCCTTTGAAATTTTACTTTCATACTATGAATATGTTCAGAATAACAGGCCCTTGAAGTACACAGAGGTGAGTCCAGATTTCATCCTTTTTAATTCACACTACTTTTTCCAGCATTTGTGAGTCTCATAACTTCCGAAGTACAAGAGATAGAGATATTACATGTTCAAGGCTGAAAACCAGATTTGGGCACATTTGAATTTGACATTAACTCCAGGTGTCCACAATCTAAAGCCTAAATCTCAGTTTTTTGGAAAAGTTTTCTCTATAACCAACTTTGAGCACCAATATTATGGGATATATCGTAGTTTGACCAGCAAAACTGCACCAGTTAATGTCTATGACACAGATAGTGAAACAAAAATTAGCATGTGTAATTAGGACAAATACAATTAGCATGCATTCTCTTATAATTCACTAGAGGAGAAAAAAATCATTTTGAGTAAACTTTCAGGAGCCATATTAAGATCAGAAAAAAAAGCCCAAAAATGTACTACAGAGTTTTGACTCAGAACTTATTTTCTCTCCCACTTCAGCCTTCTCACTTCAGGACTTGGAAGATTTATCCTTCCTAGTTGAAACTAACTCACCTTGAGCCTGGCATCTTATGCACTGATGCGTCAGTATTAAGAATTTTACTTACTTAGCATTTGTTTATTAGTTATTGAGGATCAGAAATCACGGCACTATAGAATGTGGCCATTTAATATGGATGTACCCACAAACAAAATGACCTTGTGCTGAACACAGGGATGTGTTATGCATGTGTACATTATGTACAGGTACCGAATCATGTGACCTAACTATGTAGCGGGTGGCGGGAATTGATGGGACTCGGAAACACCCCCACAATTTAATCAACTATTCCTTGTATCATTTCTGACGGATACATCATGATAAGTCTGCAATGGTCGATTTGTAGTAGGATCACAATCATGTTATTGTCACCAGGCAGCTGACGTAGTGTTCACTTGTCATAGTTACAGTGAGGTCGTGCCACTATCTTGCAAATAATATGGAAATCTTTATCAAATCCGTGGATCCAGACTATAAGCCGCATCACTTCCAAAATCTAATCATGTCATTTCTGACCTTCCCTGAAAATTTCATGTAAATCCATTAGTCTGTTTTTGAGTAATGTTGCTAACAGACAGACAAGACAGACAGACAGACAAACCAATGCCAGTCATCACATAACTCTGCCACGTTCCTTGGCGGAGTAATAATATACCATGAAACTACATTTGGCAAATGATATTTTGTACTTTCAGTGAAGAAGAATTTTGAGTGCACGTATTGTTGCCATTGTACTTTTACTGACAAACTGTCATAACTCCACTAAGGAACACTGCAGAGTTATGTGGCGATCAGCATTGGTTTGTCTGTTAACAACATTACTCAAAAACAGATTAACAGATTTACATAAAATTTTCAGGGAAGGTCAGAAATGACACAAGGACCAATTGATTAGATTTTGGCAGTGATGCAGTTTACAGTCTGGATCCACAATTTCTGTGTCATTGATAACAACACAGCGTCACTGTAACTATGACAACAAGTGAACGCTACGTCAGCTGCCTGCTGATGATCACATGATTGCGATCCTACTATGAATCAACCACTGTAGACTTATCAGGACTTATCCATCGGAAATGACACAAGGAATTAACAGCCTTGGCGGAGTACTGCTCTCTCTGAGTACTTTTCTAGTTTCAGTTATTTAAAACTGACGGTTCTTGACTAAAATGTGTGTGCTGTGAGTGTGTAACCTACCAAACCAAGCCTGCTGGTCTCCTTGAACTTCAATAGCCAGTCCAAAGTCAGCCAGTTTCACGGCTGCATTCTTGCACTTGCTGGCCAGCAGCAGATTCTCCGGCTGCAGGAGTTACACAAACACCAAATAGCAATGTTAGGAACTGATCTTGTATGAGTGTTACCAGTAGACTTTTACCACGCTCAAAACTTCATAGTTGTGCCACAAAAAAAGAAGAAAAAAAAAAGGAAACAAACTAAAGAAGTTTCCTTTCATACTCCTGTTCAGGGGTTTGGTGAAGAAAGCTAATGACAATACAGTCGGCAATATGATCACTTCTACAATCTCACCAGGTTGGACCAAAGAGCAGTTCTGAATCACAGTTAACTCCCCACACCTTTATCTGCCTTCTAAAATCAATAATCTCCATCACTTTAATAATTTCAGTCAAAGTCTTGTACAGTAATAATCTGACCAACAGCCTGTGCAGATAAGAACACTAATATTCAGCAAATACCAACTGTATCTGTAGTAATTTTTATTGCACCTCTTGCAGGGATGTGGAGGAGTTTTTGGTGACAACCTGAAAGACCTTTTAAGAAGCACCAAAGGAAATTCACCTGCACTTTCAGTCTCTATATGGTCATTTCTGCCTCTTTATGGGGTTTTTTAATCTGTTTTTAGTAATTTTCCACCTCTTTGTGGTCATTTTTTTGCCTTTGTGGATGTTTTTTTTTCCTTTAAGGCCTCTTTGTGGTCCTTTTTGTCTCTTTGAGATTAGATTTCACATTACTTTGGCTGTCTGGCACATCTGTTTTTGCCTCTCTGGTCAGTTTTTGCCTTTGGTCTCTTTTTTTGGCCCTTATGCAGTTATAATGCCTATTCATGGTCCTTTTTGGCTATGTTGTCATTCTTTTGCCTTTGTGGTCAGAAAATACCTCTTTGTGGCTGTTTTGTTGTAATTAAATGTCTCTTTGTGTTAACTCTTTTGCCTCTGTAGTTGTTTTTTGCCTCTTCGTGGTTGTTTTCTTGACTCTTTATGCTAATTATGTGTCTTTTTGCATCCAATTAATTTGCCTATTTGTGATGCTTTTGGCCTATGTTGTCTTTTTTGTTACTTTTCAGTAGTTTAGTATCTTTTTGCAATCATCTTTTGTGATTTTTGGTCTTTTTTTGTCTTATTGTGGCTTTTTTTCCTATCTGTTTTTGGTATCAACCCTTTGTGGCCGTTTTTCATCTTTTTGTGACTGTTCTGCACCTCTTTTTAGTCATTTTTATGTAAATTGGTTGGAAAAAAAACAAGAAATATTAACAGTCACACTGGACCTGAAGCTCTGTATGAAGTGATTGTTAACATTTCTTGTTTGCTTGTGGCTGTGGGATTGTACCATTAATCCTGTTCAGTAATCCATCTATGACACTTAGGATCAAACTATCACCTTCTGACTGTGGAAAGTGGGACACCAGGAAAAAGTTACCTTCACTTGGTTATGGTTTTTTATAAGCGATTGAAAGGAAAACTGAAAAAGGGAAGAGAAACTGCTGAGATGCGACAAATTAAAGATCAGAAGAACAGCTATGGATGCAGCACACGCACATTCACAGCAACACTCACATATTCTAATACACACAAATGCGCACACACTGAGAGGCTGCAACAGACAGATGGGACTTGTGTATAAGCCATTTTTTTGCCATTTGTTTTACTTGAGGATGACCAAACACAGCTTGTCTGCTTGCAACAGTCGTGTCGCTACTCAGACGCTGATGTAACAGAAATCTGACAAACACAGTAGAACCAGAACCAGCAGCTCTTTATGCAGAACAAGTTATTGCTGATAGGGATTGATCTGTGCCATGAGTTGCGAATCTTTCCAACACAGTGGCACACAAACAGCTGCATGTGGTTCCAGCTGCAGGACAGTCATCATGTCACCTTCTGCTGATTGATTCAGACACTCAGAGAACGACTGACTTCATAACAGGGAGATATAACAAGAGCAGCTCCTAGTGTTGAAGTATAATCTACTTGTTGAAGACATAATGAGAAGTAAAAGCTCACTGGGTCATTCTTCCTCAGATTTATGATTAGGGTTAGACTATGAGATGATGTACATTTTTGAATTTGAACCTATATTTGTTTTTGAGAGACAAAGCAAAAATGTTACATCATTTTTTAAGTTTTGATTTACTAAGTCAAATCCATAACAATAAACTTTAAAATGCCGAAATTATGACACTGCATTTTATTCTGTAATGAAATGTAAAACACACACACACACACACACACACACACACAGACACACACACACACACACACACACACACACACACATATTTAGTTAAAAAGTCTAAAATACAATCTATTAAGTCAAATTTATGACATTACGTCAAAATTATGAGAGAAAGACAGCATTATACGATTTTTAGTTGTGGGGTAATTTATTTTTTTAATGAGATAAAACATCAAAAATCAGAGATTAAAAAAATCTAAATATTGATGTAATAACTCAAAAATAAGAAACAGTAACTGAGGTCCAAAAATATCACAAAGAAGTCAGAACTGTGAGATTTAAAGTCTATATACTTCTTAAAAGTTTTTTGGCCTGTTTTGGATAGGTGCAGTGGAGACAGATAGGAAAGGAGGGAGAAGAGCAGGGGGAAGACATGCAGCAAAGGGCCGTGAGTGGGAATCGAACCCAGGCTGCTGCGTCGGGGACCAGCCCCTCTGTACATGGGTCGCTCGCGTAACCCGTTGAACTATCCAGGCACCCCAAAAGTCTATATTTTGAAGTCAAAAAAATGAGAATGAATTTTGACAAAAGAAATTAAAAATTTAGATAAAGCCCACTTATCACCTAGTAGGATAAAAATATGAGATAAAAATGCGAAAATGCTAAATTGTGAGATTAAAAAAAAGTCAAATTTTTGACTTCAGAGGTTAAAACTATGAGATTAGGAAGTCAAATACTTCAGAAAAAAAATGGAAAATTCTGAGATAAGCTACATACTAGATAAAAATTATGAAGTTAAAACTCAAAATTGTGAAATAAAATGTGCCAATTTTGAGACACCCTTTATTACTGTGATATTTAACTTCCTCTCCAGACCACATGAATCTTCACTGTCTGTACTTTACTGCAGCCTGCTGGGAATCAAACGGGATTCCTCGACATATTATGTGTCTCCCGACTTTCAGTCTACGTGATTTTTAGCCGTCTTTCATGAACAACTAATGAGAAAACATCTCGGTGACTTTTTCTTTGTAGTTACTTAATAAACCCCCATGAGGGAAATCATCTCACCACAACCTAAGACCTTCCCCATCTGGCCTCCTCTGTGTGGGCAGACTTTAATCCAGGTCTGTAGGTGACTGTGAATGAATTGTGGGGTTCCCAAAGGAATCCCACTGCATTGATACCAGGAGATCTGAGGCCAACATGGGCTAGGAACATGCTCCGTATGGCTTTATCTATGTATTGGGAGCATTATACCAATAAAATGACAATCAGAATGGTGTTTTCATCTCAAAGCAGTTCACAGATGTGTTTCTAGCTGAAATAGTTATTTCAAACTTACTACAAAACACACACTAAGCATGTTATAACACATTTTAATTCAGTAGTAAAACAATGAAAGGGCATTTTTATGTTTGTTTTTACGTGTTTGAAAAACATTTTTAAAAAATTTTAGAACGGTTTTTGGATAATTCCTGTATAATAATAATAATAAAAGATTGTAAACATATCTTTACAGTGTGTGATGAAATATTTATTACAGTGTGGGTTTACACAATAACTTTATGAGGTAAGACGTAAACAAATATGAGATAAGAATTTTAAAAAAAAAACTTTGACTATGGTCCAAAATAACAGTAAAAAGTAATATTTGAGAGATTAAAAGTA
This sequence comes from Amphiprion ocellaris, assembly GCF_022539595.1. Classification (NCBI taxonomy): domain Eukaryota; kingdom Metazoa; phylum Chordata; class Actinopteri; family Pomacentridae; genus Amphiprion; species Amphiprion ocellaris. The sequence continues at coordinate 20,630,724 of NC_072782.1, read as the reverse complement.
TTTTGTAATTATTTAACTTAATAATATTGGAATTTTTTAAAACATTCTAATCTTTGATTGTATTGTACTCAATAACAAAAGATAGGACCTGCAACATTTTTCTTTACTTAAGGCAAAACTAGAAAGAGACTAGAATAAATAAAATGTAGTTAAAATATTTTTGAGGCAAAATGTGTTGAAGAAATTGCAATAGAAGGTTACAATTTTGACGTCAGAAAATATAACAATTTATTGTGAGAAGTAGAGTGAAAGTCTTGCTGTTATTTATTAAGAAAGAGGCCAAGGTTTATATGACTTTTAGTGTGTTAATATCATCGATTGATTGTTTAGTTCCTGCTTGCACAAAAAAAAAAAAACATCAGTGATACAACCAGTAGCATATTAATCTACTCACTTGTAGATTTTTGCTTCAAGGAAATTTTGATAACCACAAATTAAATTCAAATATTGTCCTTTGAAGCAGATAATAGGTTTCATCTGTAGGACACAACATTGGATTTATCAAAGCTCAGGTTTACATTTATTTTTATCGTGCTTATAACAAACTTGAAGAGCAACTTTATTACCGACTGAAAGGAAATATTCTTGGTTGAAAATGTAAAAATGTCAGCTGCACCTGTAACCACCCCCAGCAGTGGTGTCAGAGTGTACTAACAAGACACCTTAACACCCCTGCAGTGAGGCAAGAACTTAAACCACTGAAGGTCAGCAAAAACTAGATTTCCAGCTGCTGTTAAGTTGCTCTTCCAGTTGAGGTGCATGCACAAGACTTCAGCTTAGTGACAGCATCTGCTTGCACGCATGCATGTAAATAAATCAGGCCCACAGACGTGCACAGACATGCTGGCTTCAAAATAGTTTCACTGCACTTACCAGCCGTTAAAATCTAGAACAACAGTCACATTAATAATACAGCTACGGAGAGGGAGGTGAAGCATCTGTACGGTGAATTAGCTCTGAAAAGAGGCAACGTTCCAACCCTACTGGGTCGCCATCAGGCAATATGACTAAGATAGTTACACTGCCATTCAAAAGTTTGGGGTCACCCAGACAGTTTCATGTTTTCCATGAAAACTCACACTTTTATTCATGTGCTAACATAATTGCACAAGGGTTTTCTAGTCATCAATTAGCCTTTCAACACCATTAGCTAACACAATGTAGCATTAGAACACAGGAGTGATGGTTGCTGGAAATGTTCCTCTGTACCCCTATGTAGATATTCCATTAAAAATCAGCTGTTTCCAGCTAGAATAGTCATTTACCACATTAACAATGTCTAGACTGTATTTCTGATTAATTTAATGTTATCTTCATTGAAAAAAATGCTTTTCTTTCAAAAATAAGGACATTTCTAAGTGAACCCAAACTTTTGAATGGTAGTGTATATACTGACACCAAAAATTCACAAATAGATCAACATCAAAATATCATCAATGTCTGAGCCAGGGCCATGAAACACCACCAATGGACTACTGAAGACTGGAAGAAGGTATTATAGACTGATGAATGAAAATATGAAATCTTTGGTTCATCACGCAGGATTTTTGTACTCCATCGAGTAGGAAAAAGGATGGTTCCTCAGTGTGTGACATCAACTGTCAAATATGAAGGAGGAAGCGTGAAGGTCTGGGGCTGTTTTTTTGGATCCACAGTCGGTGACTTGCACAAAGTGAGAGGTACTCTGAACCAAAACGGCTACCATAGTAGCATACTGCAGCGCCACGCAGTACCCTCTCACATGTTCCTAGTTGTTCAGGGGTTCATCCTACAGCAAGGCAATGAACCAAAACATAAGTCCAAGCGATGCCAGAATTACATTAGTAAAAAAGAACAAGATGGTAAGCTTGACAACATGGGGTGGCCAGCACAGTCTCCAGACTTAAACCCCATGGAGCTGGTTTGGGATGAACTGGACAGAAGAGTGAAAGCAAAGCAATCTGCAAGAGCCACACATTTATGGGAACTTCTGTAACAGAGTTGTGGAAAGAACGCTACGAGTGTGTTCAGCTGTTATATCTGCTAAAGGTGGCTACTTTGATGAGTCAAAAGTTTAGAATACATTTTGGTTTCTAAATTGATTTTTTTTTACTTCATTTGTTTATTTGTTTATGCTTTCATTTCAGACTGCAATGAGACATTAACATGAATAATTTCAATTTTTTTTTTTAAAAAAGGAAAAATTGCAATTTTGATCTTGACCCATTCGACTCAATTGAGAATACAGTCACATCAGCATGTTACCAGTATGGCGTTTATATATTGTATGTTAGCTCTTAGTCATGGTGGCCACTTGCCTGAGAAAGTAGTCTTATCCAGGCACATCTGGGAAATAGAATTCAATGTGCAGACGTTCCACTTTTTAAAAATTCTCTCCTCCTGCAGCTGACCTAAATATAGTGTGTGATGTCTGTTCTGCTGGTTTTTACAACTAAACAACCAGAACACACACACAGAGACACAGACACACACAGCCCTGCAGGGAACTCACCTTGAGGTCTCTGTGTACCACCCCCATCTGATGGCAGTGGAGCACGGCCTCCAGGATCTGCTGGATGCAATGACTGCATGCAAACAGCAGGGGGAGCAGGTTAGTTCGAACACATTCAGCCCCCAACTGTCACATTCATGCAGAGGCAGCAGCACACATTCACAAGATCGCATTCTTTGGAGTCGCACACACACACATGTATTCATGTATTCTGCACACTCACACCGCATTTGCACATACAGACACAAAAAAGTGTGAAGAGCGAAGCTGTCTGTGAACTACGCAGGGAGAAGGTGTGCAGTTTGCTATTTTCTGTTTTTGAAAAAAGTGCCAAACATTAGTCAGGCAGTGTAGGAGTGAGCTGCAGCTCCGTGTGGGAGACACTGTGTCTAACCTGCACATTTCTCTGTGTAATTTATTCAGAAACAGCAGCAACACCGTCTTTGAGGAAGAGATTCAGCAGGCTTTCTGAGGTAGACACTGCTGTGCTGTTACTCCACTGACCTCTACTCTCTTTCACTCTTTCTCATGCTTACTCACTCACTCTTTTTCTCAGAGCATGATATGTCTGCTAGGACCCACAGGAAATCGGAATTCTAGTTCAGACCGTCTAAAATAGTGCAACGAGTCCCAAAAGCAAAACCTGGAGACAGGCAGACTGGCAAGGAGGGACGGACAGACAGACAGACAGACAGACAGACAGACAGACGGCAAGCACAGGCAAGTTTCTTTGAAATCACAGGCAAAAATTTGAAATAGTCATATATAAGACAAGCATGTAAAGAGCAGCCCTTGTACAGAGGGCGCAGGGCAGTCCAACACAATGAGGCACACACACACCTTGAGGTCCCTGTGCACTATGTCATGTTGATGGGTGTAAGACACACTGTCTAGAATCTGATGGATACAGTGACTGTGGAGACAAAACAACAGGGTGAGGAGCAGATAAAGGAGGCAACACGGGAGGGAAAGGGGGCAGATAGGTGGAATAACAGAGGATGGATCAACTGGTGGAGGAGGTTGATTTCAGGAGCAGGTAGGGGGAAGATTACACACATATTCCCCAACACACACAATCTCTAGCTTCTACGTACAGATGTTTGGTTTTATTTCCCCAGGTCTGCAGTTATGTCTCCAAGATTTACAAAATGCCACAATACAATGTTGGCAAACTAACAGCGTGCTAAGCAAGGTAAATTCAGTCATAACACATGTATTTTTTGTTTGTGTTTGAGTTTTCTAAAAAACACAGCCTGGCAAGCTTTGTGGAATTGCTGTCATGTCGCTGACTGAACAGATGGGAGCAATAACATGGTATTTCATTGTTTGATGACCTAAATCAGAAAAAGGAAGAAGAAAGAGACCACAGTAACCGTGTTTTCATTCACAGCATATAAAGCAAAATTTAAAGCTAATTTTTGTGACTATTTTGGCTCTTTTGTGGTCCTCTTCTGCCTATGTTGTTGCTATTTTTACTCCACCAAAGAACGGCAGAGTTATGTGTGATTTCTGTCTCATTGCCAGATAGCCGCACAGCATCACTGTAACTATGACTACAAATGAACACTACGTCAGCTGCCTGCTGATGATCACATGATTGCGATCCTACTATAAATCTACCGCTGCGGACTTATCGGGATGTATTCGATGAAATGATACAAGGAACAACTGATTAAATTGTGGGGGTGTTTCCGAGTCCCATCAATTCCTGCTGCCCACTACATATTTAGGTCACACGATTCGGTATCTATACATAACGTACACATGCATAACACACACCTGTGCTCAGCGCAAGGTTTTTTGTTTGTAGGTACAACTATATTAAATGGCCACATTCTATAGTACCGTGATTTCTGCCACAATTTTTTCAAGATTTCAGCCATCGGAAAGATACAACGACTGAGCAGCCTTGGTGGAGTACTGTGCTCTCTCAGTGCTTATTTTGTTGCCTTTGTGGTCATTTAGCATTTCTTTGTGGTTGTTTGTTGCCTTTTGATTGTTGTATTGTAGTAATTTAACATCTTTTTGTGTCATCATGGCCACTTCATGACATTCTATCATTGTTTATAAAACTCCAAATTACAGTTTCATGGCAATCCATTTCTCCAGATGCATCACCAGCATGGGATAGATACTCTGACCCAAAGTGACTGACAGGTTCTTGTATGCATAGATCTCACTGTCAGTGTCAGGTTTCAATTAAATTATCTTTTCTCAAACTGTGGCAAAAATCTGAGACAGATATAGTATCTTAAAACCTGGACACATAGAACCAGAACAGTCCATATGTCTGGACAGCACCAGAAGTTCAGGAGAAAATACATGGGTTGTTTTTTTTGGTGTTTTTTAGTACATATTTGGGTGAACTGATATTTCAACAGGGTGGAGAAAGAAGGGAGGGATCGAGCAGTTCTGTGTACAGATGGAGTGCAGAGAGGAAACTGTCAGTGAGATTGTGTTGGACAGAAATCAAGCCATGCGAGTCACACACCCACACATAAACACACAGAGTGACACACACACACACACACACACACACACACACACACACACACACACACACACACACACACACACACACACACACACGTGTAGTTTATGCAAAGAGAACAAGGGAGAGTAAAAGCAGATGAGGGGGAGATCAGAAAATAACAGGGAAAGTAAAGGTGAAGATTCCAGAGTGATAACATCATTTACATTTCAACTTAAAATCCTACATTGTTCATCAGACATCAAAGCATTTCTTCTTTTAACCTCAAATTGGTTTCAACTGGCGCAAATAATTCAGCATTTTTACAGCATTAACTGATTGCAGGCAGGCTTGTTTCACTCCTGTGAATTGTTTTCAAGTTCCTAACGTGAAATGAATAGCTGCCTGTTAACCAAAAGTCTGTACCATACCAATGCAGCTCTCCAAAATATTAGCAACCTGTCAGTGTAAATATACAAAATTAGGAGTTAAAAGATGCTACCATTGGTGTGCAGTTAATAAAAACTTCCAACTTTTACATGTGAACCTGAAATTTGGTTTACTTGGGGACAGGAAATGTGAAACTTACTATGTGGTCTCAGTGATGTCCCACCCACAGCTTAATCTGATTGGGTAGATGTCACGAGTAATAGCCAATCAACACTGAACACTACAGTGGTACAGACAGAGCACATTTGTAGAGCAGAGCTGGAGCTGTGTTTGGAAGGTGAGGTAGCAAAAACTGCTGAAGTTGTAATAAATTGTTTCATCATTATGCTAAAAAAAATGCTAGAATAATTCAGTTGTTGTTCATAACTCGTTAAATTGTTAAAATCAGCTGATCCCTTGTCTGGAGTATGACTTTGTTTTGTTTGATATTTTCTTAATGATATTATCCAGTTGGGAATTTGTTCTTTAGCATTGTTTTGATTCATTTCAAAAATAAATAGAATTGAAGAAGTGTTTTTTTAAAAAAAGCTATTTTAAAAAAGGGTAAAGTGGTGTTTGCAAGTACCTTAATCATTTCAAGTGCTCATTATAAATAAGAAGTTGGTGATAACTGGTGGTCACACCCAAATATATGTTGTCATAATATTCTATTAAAAAGTACATTTCAAGATGCAGTTTGCTGGACGTCTTTTTGCACACATACACTACCGTTCAGGAGTTTTCCACTTAGAAATGTCCTTATTCTTGAAAGAAAAGCATTTTTTTCAATGAAGATAACATTAAATGAATAAGAGATACAGTCTAGACATTGTTAATATGGTAAATGACTATTCTAGCTGGAAACGGCTGATTTTTAATGGAATATCTACATAGGAGTACAGAGGAACATTTCCAGCAACCATCACTCCTGTGTTCTAATGCTACATTGTGTTAGCTAATGGTGTTAAAAGGCTAACTGATGATTAGAAAACCCTTGTGCAATTACGTTAGCACATGAACAAAAGTGTCAGTACTCATGGAAAACATGGAATTGTCTGGGTGACCCCAAACTTTTGAACGGTAGTGTATTTAAATCATAAGTTGTGAAATAGCGAAGTAGGTCAGTGTCTTTACTAATGTCTATATTAACTGCAAGGACAGTATATAATGGAGTGCATACTTTATACTATTAGAATGTACACTGATTAGCCATAACATTAAAATCAACTGGAAAAAATTGTGTAACTTCCTCTGACTTCACAGACCTGTGGTAACTTTGTGTCATTTTATGTCTCTTTTGTGCTATTTTGTGTCTCTTTGGTGCCATTTTGTGTCTCTTTGTGGGTATTTTGTGTCTTCATAGTCAGTTTGAGTCATTTTTTTTGTACCATTGGTGCCTTTTTGCATCTCATGTGTCATTTTGCATCTCTTTATAGGTATTATAAGTGTCTTTGTGGCAATTTTGTGTCATTGTTGGTGTCGATATTTGTAATATTTTGCTACAGTAGCTGTTCTGTTGTATCAGACCACACAAAGTAGTCTTCGATGACATATTGGTTCATCACCTGCCCTTCTCCTTTTCTCTGATTCTAACTCAGCTCATTTTATTGCACCAAATGCTTACACCCTTGTGTAAGCATTTATATTGCCTAATTCTCCCTTTCTAGGTGTCTTTTGTTCCTGTCAATGCATCTTTTACTGCAATGTAAAGTCCTGCACCACTATGGTAAAAGTATAACCATGGACAGAAGTAGAGACACTCAGAACTGTTATTGTGTTTAGTTTATTGATGAACTCCCTCCACCTGTCAGTATTTTTTAATGTTGTGGCTAATCAGTGTCAATCTTCGTCTTTGTGTTTGTGACCCAAAACTGGGATTTCAGGGTTAATTTAGTGTTGAAGGACAAAATTTGTGGCATTCGGTATTTACCAAGTTTCAAAACCATCAATGAACTGATCCAACGTACAGCTGGAGATCAGTCACATCAGGATTGAAAACAGCTAAATCAGTTCATGTCACGTGCTTTTATCTCAGATTACAACGTGAAAAGGGGAATCTACTGCCCTGAACAGGACAACAGGTGGAGCAATAAATGGTCAGTACCATCAGCAGGAGTGAGACACAAGAGCTAATAAATCCATTCACTGCATTTTTTCTTCCTCCTTTTAATGTTCCGGTCCCCTTCTTTTCTTTCCCTCCCTACATCTCTCTCTCTCTCTCGCCTCCACAAACCGCCTCCACACTCAAATTGATTAAAGTCTACCTCCTGAAGGGGGTTACTGTGTGGGCATGTGTGCATTTTTTTTGTGTATGTTTCCATCTGTCTGTAAATTCTGACTCCGGGGAAAGCTCCTCGACCTCGATTTGCAATTCACAGAAATACTGCGCAGAGTTATTATCCATCAGGACCTGCAATGGTCACCAAAAAAAAAAAAAAAAGTGTCAAAATTGTGTGTGTGCTAATGAGAGAACCGAAGTCTCCAAGCTGCTGGAGGACTGCAGAGGCTGGAGACATGGAGGGGATGAAGAAGAAGAAGAAGACGAGAGGAGGAGATGAAAGGGAAAAGGGCCATGGGTGAGATTTACTGATGGGGTTTACCTGGCATCTGCTTCACTGTAATACTCCCTGGCCACAATGTCCTCGAACAGCTCTCCTCCTGTCACCCTGAGAGAGATGGAGGTTAAATTATATACATTTTCTTTTCACTCAGGCATGCACACACACACACACACACACACACACACACACCGACAGGAGGGGGATGTCCTCATTAGGGGGAAACCCCGGCTGCAGGATTCACTCCGACTGGGTTGCCATGGAGACTGGCTCCAGTGCGGGGGAGTCTAGCTGTATCGGGGGGGGGGGGGGATTGCCTCGGAAGCGGGGGGGTGAAGAGAGAAGAAGGACAAGGGATGAAGAGATGCGGATATGGAGGAGTAAAGGAAAGCAAGGGAGGAGGCAGATGCAGCAAAGGAAGGGAGTGGAAAATGAAGCAGCAGGGGAGAGAAGGAGGAGGGAGGAGGAGAGAGGAGGGGGGAGCAAGCCAGTATTGCAGAGAAAGAGAAGAAGAAACAGGAAGGAAGGATGGAGGGAAAGTGGAAGGTATGGAAGGAACTCACAGGTCAAAGAGGAGATAGTGGAAACCTTCCTCGGAGATACTGTCATGGAGACGAACTGCAAGAGAGGCATCGCAGGAATTAGATCTCTTTGTTCTTCAGCGCATGTTTTCATTATCCTTCTGCTATAATGCACATAACTTATTATCCCTTAAATGCACGGATGGTTTTTCAAACATGCCTGCACATCTCAGGTCTGTAAGCACTTATATAAAGTAGATTAAAGCAAATATTTAAGTCCCACTGTTAACCCTCACATTTTGCCTCACAGTGGGCTCATTTTTCACTGCAATATAAAGTCCTGCACCTCTACGAAAACAGCACAACAAATGCTAGGAAGTACAGAGAACTTAGAAATGTATTTTGTGCTCTGTGACACAGTTAAAAGCAAGGAGGCCAATCACGGCATTTTTTTAGCTGATTGGTATCAGCTCAAACCTAAGCCCCATTCTTTCACAGAAGCCTTTGTTGTGTCTGTATTATGTAGGAAATGGTATTGGATGTAAACTAAACTTTAAAGGACTCAGACTGGATCGAATGATTGAGATGACCTCAGTTTAAGTGCTGTGAAATATTTAAAAAAAAAAGCAAAAAAAAGAAGATTTGTTTCTTGGATTATTATTTTTTTTGAAAACTTTTAAAACCTGGAATCAACATGTCCAACATTTTCTCTCCTGTTGTCTCTTCTCTGCTCTGTGAAAACACAGCCTACGTTTCACCTGAAAACTCTGAATTTGAGACTGTTGGTCACAGCTGTGCCTGCCATGGCTTCTTCTCTGCTGCTTTGAGGAGAATTTTTTGTTTGTTACACAATCTGGTGCAAACAGTTTATTTATGGTGAAATTTTAAATGAGAAAAGAAGAATAAAGTGATTTTGATGAAGATTAAAAGCTCTCCAAAATTATTATTATCATTAGTAGTAGTATTATATTTTAATATTTAAATTCAAGTACATAATACAAATTTATGAGCTACCTAAAAGTTAAGTTTGAGACCTACAAACACATTAAGGTTAATGTTACAGAGATGGTGGTTGTGATTGATGCTTCTAAGCAAGAGTTGAAAGCCGACATAGAAAAATAAAAAGATGATCAATGCTGTAATCGATCTGAGTGGACACTGTACAGCAAGATCAAAAGAAAATATAATCAGGATGTAATTACATTTTCTCCAAACATATTTTCTGTTGCAGTGCAATTGTATATAAACTACACTTCAAAAGTTTGGGGTCACCCAGACAATTTCATGTTTTCCATGAAAACTCACACTTTTATTCATGTGCTAACATAATTTCACAAGGGTTTTCTAATCATCAATTTGCCTTTCAACACCATTAGCTATCACAATGTACCATTTGAACACAGGACTGATGTTTGCTAGAAATGGGCCTCTGTACCCCTATGTAGATATTCCATTAAAAATCAGCCGTTTCCAGCTAGAATAGTCATTTACCACAATAACAATGTCTAGACTGCATTTCTGATTCACTTAATGCTATTTTCATTGAAAAAATGCTTTTCTTTCAAAAATAAGGACATTTCTAAGTGAACCCAAACTTTTGAACGGTAGTGTAACTCATTTCTATGAGACAGAGTCAAACCTTGTGATTTCAACATTTAAGTGTCTCACCAATGTTGGGATGTTTGAGCAATCTGCAGATCCTGGCTTCTCTCTCCAGTTTCTGATGATCTACAAGACAGCACCAACATGTCAGAGTCAGACAAAGGAGAGGGAGAAGAAGAGCTGGAGGTGAACTGACAGGTGAACATTATAGGTGTTTGTTCCACAAATTACTTAATGAAATTTAAATGCATCATATTAATAAATTGAATTTAGTTCAGTTTGTGGTGGTGACTGTTTTCAAGGTGATCGACAAGGACACAACAGACTTCTTCACATCTGTTTTACATAAACACACACACATAGCCATGCACACACACACAATCACACATGAAAACAGCCTGAAGCTTACAAATGTCCCAGATGCCCATTTAACCACTATTTGCTGGAGAGGAGACAAGATGAAAGGAAACAAGGAAAGAAGCAAGGGGAGAGGAAACAAGGAGACGTGTTGGTAGAAGTCAAAGAGAAGATGAAGTAAGAGAAAAGAGGAACAAAGGTGGGAAGTGGACAAGAGGAGAGGAGACAAGAGGAGAAGAAACATGGTAGGAAAGGAAACAAGGAGACATAACCGGCCGGAACAGCATATGTTGGGAGCAGTGGTGGCGCAACGGTTAAGTCTCTGGACTACTGATCAGGTCAGAGGTTCAAACCCCGATGCGGCCACTGTTGGGGCCCTTGAGCAAGGCCCTTAACCCTTCCTGCTCCAGGGGCGCTGTACCGCGGCTGACCCGTAGCTCTGAATCCCCCAATCGGAGAGAGATGCGAAAATCAGAATTTCCCCTCGTGGGATTAATAAGGGATAATAAATAAAAAAAATAAGGAGCTGATGTGAGTCGAGTGTCCTGCTGAGAAGAGATTTTCAGGCTTTGGGCTTCTCTTAGCCTGACAGTGAGTCCTGCCCTGCAGCTCAGACACTGAGCTCTGTGTCAGTCAGGACAAACAAACATGGCTGACAGATTCTGTCCTCACAGAGCAGACAGCAGCACAGAGGAAGGCTTTGCTTCAGACAGGACAGACAGTCCTGAATGTTGTTTTTAATAAAGGTGGTGTGAGAGTGACGCTGCCACAGTCCCACCCATTGTCCCCGTTCAGTGAAAACACCACTGCTGCTATTTATGGATGCTTTCTGAGGCATTTTCATGTTATTTGATCAGTATTATATTGGGAGAAGAAGGAAAATGAGATGAACTAACAGAGAGATGTCTAAAATAGCACTTTAAAGGAACAGTGTTCAGCAGAGACATGATTTTCTCCTGCTCAGGTCTAATCTTGTTGCCATTTGTTGAGGATAGAGTTGATTTTTGCTGCTCGGATGTGTTCTGTAAATTCAGACTGAAGCCATCATCTGCCTCTCTCCGAGGAACAGACGTGAAGGCTTCACACGCTGGAATTAAACAAGCGCTAAAATATGCTAATGTGAGCCTTCAGATCTGGGACACACACATGATGATGATGATGATGAAACAATGTCTCTGCTTGTTCCTGAAACACACTTTACAGGAAATCTGAGAATTCTCTCACCTCTGGCTGAGAGCTTTTTGGTGTTGATGATTTTGGCAGCATACTCTTGGCCTGTGCAGAGTTTGACACAGCGGCGCACCACTGAAAAGGCCCCCCTGGGAAACAAAAGACAGGAGACAGGAGGAAGAGACGGGTCAGCTGCCATATCAGCTTCGTCAGCATCAAAAGGGGCATCTCAGCTATCAGGCTGACCTCGCAGCCGTCCTCGACGCCTCCTCTGGATCTGAGTCTGCATGCAGGATCTGATGTCGTGCAAAGGTTTTAGGCACTTTGAATTCTTATCCATCAAGGAACACCATCTGTGATCAATGATAAAACTGACTCTACAGTCCGACAACAGCCCAAATCGTTGTCTGAGATACTCAACCTAACCCCAACCTAGCCTGTTATCTCTGCAACGCTTAAAATATTCTAACTTACATTTTAAAAATAAAATAAAAATCTTATTTTTATTCTATTTTTTATATTTTATTAAACTAATTTATGCTGTTTTTCCTCAAAAATACAAAAATTTCACTTTTTGAAAGAAAATGATCATTTCTTGATCTAGAAAGATGGCTAAATAGATCCACAAACTTCTTATAATTGTATTTAATAGGCAAAAGTTTTAAATTCAAGTTTGATATTGTAAATATATTTCTGAAATGAGATACAGGTGACAAACAACAATAAACAACATATTGGGTCTGTACTTCTATTGAGATCTGTTTGTTAAATGACAACGATGATTCTTTGGCACCCAGCTGCCAGAGTATTCCATTTTTTTTTCTTGCAGTTCTTTTTTACAGTTTGAGTCCTAAAGTCAACCATGGTCAGGAAATATTTTATTTCATTTCACAGTAAGGAACACTATCTAAACAGGAACAGACATCAAAACATGACCCATTTCTTTAGCAGCAGCCCATTTGTAAATAAGGATTTCACTTTTCACAGCATTTGGTGTCCAACAGACAGTGTGGAACAGGTCATAAAATCAAAACAAAGGCAATAATCTACAAAACATACACAGTCTCTCCAACAACAAATTGAGACTTTCATTAAAGTCTCATATTCATACTCAGGTCAGTGTGCCAACATAACAATCGCTAGCAGTGGTAGAATGTAACTAAATACACTTATTCAAGTACAGTGCACAAGTATAATTCTAAGGTATCTATACTTCAGTATTTGAATTTAGTGCTATTTTGTTCTTCCACATCAATACATTTCAAAGGAAAATATTGCATTATCTTCTCCACTAAATTAATCTGACAGCTTCAGTTACTGATTATTTTGAACATAAGATAATATAACAAACTTTAAAACACGCAGCTACAGATTGAGCCAGTTGTGTCCAACCATTTTCTTATTTCTTATTTCATTATCCCAAATATCAGTAGTCAGTGTCATTTCGCTTGTTATCAGCAGCTCTTGGCACTTATGTCCAACTACTTCCAACAGGGGCTGCACAGTGACTTGGTGGTTAGCACTTTCATCTTGCAGCTAGAAGATCCCCTGTTCATGTCCCCTGTTCATGTGAGTCTAGCCGTTTTTGTCCAAGCATAGTTTTAGCCTGTGTAGTGGCTGCTTTTGTTATTATTCTTTAGAGAGTTTTTAGTCTGTGCTTTGTTTTGTAGAATTCCCTCAGTTTGAACTGGAGTTGGGTTTGGGTAGCCTATTCATTTCTGTTTTGCATCCTTGGTTATCTGTACATTCAAAATCTTAAGTTGATCCTTTTCTGCCTGCCGTCTTTGTGTCTGCACTCTGGGTTCAAACCTGACCTGGCTAGCCACCAGCCTGGTGACACCTTGCCTGCTCCTGAGCTAGCGGGTTCACAGCCTGCTAGCACCTCACCCAGCTTTCCACCCAGCGACCTGCCGGAGCCTACCCCCCAGCTTTCTGTTGAGCCAGCTGTAGGGAGGCCCTCGCGTAGAAGGCGCAGCTCGAAAAAGCGCCGAACCCCGCCACCTCTTGGCGCCATGATCTCATCGCTCCCCTGCGTTGCATAGGCCTCACCTTCTGTATTGGAGGGGCCTGACGCCGCGTCACCCCCAGTCCTGGAGGGGCTCGACGCCACCTCACCTCCGGCCTTGGAGAGGCCTCGTGCCGCCTCGCCAGTTCCTGCCTTGGAGGGGCCTCGTGCCGCCTCGCCAGTTCCTGCCTTGGAGGGGCCTCGTGCCACCTCGCCAGTTCCTGCCTTGGAGGGGCCTCGTGCCGCCTCGCCAGTTCCTGCCTTGGAGGGGCCTCGTGCCACCTCGCCAGTTCCTGCCTTGGAGGGGCCTCGTGCCGCCTCGCCAGTTCCTGCCGTGGAGGGGCCCTGTGCCGCCTTAGTTCCTGCCATGGAGGGGCCCTGTGCCACCTCAGTTCCTGTCGTGGAGGGGCCTCGTGCTGCCTCAGTTCCTCCAGTCCGTGTGGGGGCCGACGCCCCGTCTCCAGTCCTTGTGGGGGCCGACGCCCCATCTCCAGTCCTTAAGAGGCTTAAAGCCTCCTCTCATGCCATGGTAAAGAGTGTCCATGTCACTTGGGACAGAAGCCGGCCGGGGCCTGCTGAAAATCCCCCCCAGCCAAGAGACAATGCTGGATTCAGCAAACGCCTCCCCTGGCACGGTGGCCGCCCCAGCACCGAGGGGTCCCCCTGCGGTGGCTGCCCCAGCACCGAGGGGTCCCCCTGCCCTGTCCCCAGTGGGGTCCGGTTGACGTCAGATCATCACCTCCTCCACAACGGAGCAGTTTACTACTGCTTTTATGAACAGCATCCTATACACGGAGGCTGGTTTGGCCTCTACACCTCACTCAGATGATTTAATTTCCTGTTTTCACTCCACCGCTCTGACATTTTGGACACTATCGCACCTTTTAGGACTAAATCTGCTCAAGTCAGATCAGATCTCTGGCTCAATGAGACCACCCGAGCCTTCAGACAGTCCTGTAGGCAGGCAGAGCACCGGTACAGGAAAGACAAACTTCTTGTGTCTCTGCAGGTACTGAGGGAGAGTCTGGCTAACTATCAAAAGGCAGTGAAAGAGGCCAAAAGTGAATATCTGTATAACATAATCTCTACCAGCACTAACAACCCGAGAGTGTTATTCAGCAAAATTCAGTCTGTAATCAGCCCCCTTGGCAGCACTTTGATGAATGTGTTAGTATCTACTTGTGAAAGGTTTTTACATCATTTTGTGGACAAGGTGGCTGCAGTCAGGATGGGCAATGACAGTAATGCTCATGGTGCTGATACATACATTCCTCCTGCACCCCCTGCTGTTTTTGAGATGTTTGAACCTGTGTCCTTGTCTTCACTTTCTGAAGTGGTTCTGGGGATGAGACCCACTAACTGTCCCCTAGACATTATGCCACCTAATCTGCTCAAACAGGTCTTTAATACAGTGGCCCACTGTCTGCTTGCTTTGATAAATAGCTGCCTTAATTCTGGATCTGTCCCAGCTGTCTTTAAACATGATGATAAACATTGATATGGCACTGTCAAAAATGCAGCATTTTTTTTTTTTTTTAAACAAATGCAGCATTTGTTTATTAGTTAATGATGATCAGAAATCATGGCAACATAAAATGTGGCCATTTAATATAGATGTACCCACAAACAAAATGACCTTGTGCTGAACAAGGCATGTGTTATGCATGTGTACGAATCTTTAAGTCATGCGTACCGAATTGCGTGACCTAAATATGTAGCGGGTGGCAGAAACTGATGGGACTCGGAAACACCCCCACAATTTAATCAACTTTTCCCTGTATCATTTCCGATGGATAAGTCCTGATAAGTCCACAGCGATCGATTTGTAGTATGATCACAATCGTGATCATCAGCAGGCAGCTGACGTACTGTTCATTTGTAGTCATAGTTACAGTGATGCCGTGCTGCTATCTCGCAATGAATCAGAAATCTTTGATAAATCCATGGATCCAGACTATAAGCTGGACCTTGTGTCCTTTCTGACTTTCCCTGAAAATTCCATCCAACTGCATTAGTCCATTTTCGAGTAATGCTGCTAACAGACAAACCAACGCCAATCGTCACATAACTCAGCCGCGTTCCTTGGCGGAGTAATTACATAATGGAAGCTATTTAAGAATGCAGTAAAAAGAATATATTTAGAAATTAGAACTTACAATGTGTGCCAAAAATATCATACTAAAAGAAATATTAGTGTAATTTAAGTTTAAATTTAAGTGTCCTGTATCATAGAGTCCTGACCTGCTTTGTGGCACTAAGCACCAGCAGCCAGTTAGGTGTCTCCGTTCATACCTGACACATATATCTGACACATGAGTAAATTCAACAATGTTAGTGACATCAAACAGGCAAGAATTAGAGGAAGGAAAAACTGTGTTTGGAGGATACATTCTGGAACTGTGTGTGTTCTGGAGTTTTTATGGCCACATTTGCTCATCAAACCCAGCAGAGACCAGCAGAAATAACCACCTCTGTCATCTTTCAGAGCTAATTTTATTGCACCCCAGTATTGTTACATAATGAAACACTCACACTCCCTTCAGAGCCCCTGCCTCTCACAAGCTCTCCAACATGCATACATTATGGGGAGACGAGGTGAGTAAGCATTGACACTGGCTGACATCCCACCGTGTGGTGGAAAAGGCGGCAGAGCTTCAACATGACAGGGTATCTGCAGGGCAGGTGGGAGTCAGGAGGAGGGCTGGATCTGGGTCCAAAATCTGCATTAGTGGGGTCTAATCTATTGTCTTGTTCCTCTGCAATAGTACATTCCTTCCTATAATATTAATATTCATCTTCACGATTGCTCTATCTGCAGATGAAAAATGTAACACGGTTGAAATCAACAGAAAAAGCTCATGAGAAGGTCACGTGTCAAGTTTATTAAACTGCAGTGTGTGGACCCTGAATAACTAAAACTAAAGTCTGCCTCTAAGAAATGCAGCTCTCAGAATTGTTGCCATCTCATAAGCTAAAATCATTCAACACACAAGCTTTACCAACACAGAACTCCATTGAGAAAATTTCCAATTTTGCAAGAAAACCCTCAAACATCGAGCAACTGAAGGAATTTTCCCATGAAGAGCGGTCACAAAACTAAAGAAGCTGATGTCAGAGCCTGGTGAACAAATATGGAGAAGAACTTTAAGAACACTTAAACCAGCTGTGAAACATGATGGTGGAAATGTTATGGTTTGGAAATCCCAAACCATTCACCGTTTCAGGGACTGGGCAGCTTGCAGGCATAATGATGAATTCTGCATTATATCAAAGAGTACTTGAAGATAATGTGAGGCCATCTGTTTGAAAGTTGAAGTAGACGATTCAACAGGATGATGATCCAAAACACACGAGCAAATCTACCAAGGCTCAGAGAGAAGAAAGTGAAAAATTAGGGAATGGCTAGGTTAAACCACAGGCTTGAATTCCTTTGAAATGTTGTGGGCGTGCTGCAAGAAAACAAACATTATGCAACTTAAAGAATTTTGAAAGAAAAGTATATAGTTTGAGTTAAAATGTGAAATTTCTTTTCCATTTTCTGGGTTACCAGAGTGACAAGTTATGCATCATCTAATATATGACTGACTGACTTAAAAGGAACAACAGTGAAGCAATAAAATAGACGGCAAAGATATGACGACAGGAATGCAGTTTAGTTGAATAGAAATGTACCATATTGGGGCCAAGGCTGTAAACCCCCATTTTAAAACGTACACCTTTACAGCATAAATAAATAGGTTTACAATGTGGTACAAAAAAACGGGTTTGGTTTCTGGTTGTTGATGTTTATACACACTTGCAACTGGAGGAATTTTGAGGGAACCAAATATTTCTGCATGCTTATGGGTGGGCAGTTTTGCAAAACACCTATTAAAAAATTTTTCTGCTAAAGGTTTTGATAATAGCTTCTAATGTCAAGGGTGGAGTTATTTTTCCACAGAAGAAAATTACATATGTTGATATTTTCATTTGATAAATGATTGAAAAAGCAAATTTTGTCATTCATGACCACTGATGACGGGTGAATTTCTGCATAATTGTAAACTGTATTAAGGCATAAAATCAGAATTAAGGGCATGGCTACTTTGAGTTAAAGATCTATAGCCAAGAGATGTTTTCATGACCCACCTCAACTCCACTCACGCTCCACCTCTTTGCTTATTTTCAGATTAGTAGGTAATATAACAGCTGAAGCCACCACACTAAGCTTCCCAACAGCTGTTTGGGAAACCTATGGGTGATGTCACGGAGGTTTATCCATCTTTATATACAGTCAATGCCTACAACTGAAGGAATTTTGCATTGAGAGTCTTTATATATCGACAAAACTGCCAGATAATTACGGATAATTATGAAAAACAATTACAAAAAGTTATGTCTGCTAAAGGGGGCAGTACTAGCTTCTGATGTCAAAGGTGTGGTTACTTTTCCACAGAAAACGATACCAGCTACTGGTATTCAGTAAGTGATAAAACTAATTTCCCCTTTCATGGCAACTGTGCATGACGTAACATAATCATTTAAATTGCATTGTAGGAGCAGAATAGCGCTAATGAGTAGGAACCGATTTTGTCTACTTAGGTGTTCCACCTAGAAGGGCAAGTTATTTTTTGGACCCTAAGGCAGGAGGTTGCAGTAGTTGCTGGTTTTGTTTGTAATTTATTAAGAAACATCTTCCAGTTAATTTGTGATGACTGACAAAAGAAAACAAATCAACCAAATATTCAAGGGTCAGTTTCGTCTTGGACTTTGATACACAGAAAGCGGCCATCAGTGCATTGTAAAGACCATGCAGGAGGATCATTAAAGTCAATTTAAGTACTGACTGAGCCGCTACAGCTGGCATTAATGCCTGAAGTTATGCATAATTAAGGGTGTGGCTGCTTTGAGTGACATGTGGGCGACTCTTCGCTCATTTTTACATTTGTTAAGAGTTAGGAGGACAACCTTCAGAGTCACCACACTGAGCTTCAAAACCTATGAGTGACACCACTGAGGGTTTGTTCACTTTTATACACAGTTAGTCTTTGCAACTGAAAGAATTGTGCAGGAGGAGGGGTCAACATTTTAGCAGAGACTACAGAAAAAACTTCTACAAGAAGTTATTTCTGCTGAAGTGGGCAATATAAGCTTCTGGCGTTAAGGGTGAAGTTACTTCAAACAAGAATACAACATCTCATAATATTTCCTTTCAGTAAATGATTTAAAAAAGCTGTTCTTCCATTATAATATAGTAATTTTGCTTGTAACTAAAGGATTTTTGCAGGAAGAGTGGTCCAAATTTTAGCAGACACTGATGGACAATTATACAATATCTTCTTCCAAACAAGAATATAACATATATTTCTCGAAGAATAGCACAATTACTGATATTTCAGTAAATGATCAAAAAACCAAAATCTTTCTTGTTCTTCCACCCTTATATATAGGAAATTCTTACAATTTAAGGAGTTTTGCAGGAAAAAAAAAGGCCAAAAATTGCTGCGATCCAATATGAAAGACTGGTGGACAATTGTCCAAAACACCTTCAAAATGTTATTTTTGCTAAACGAGCCTCTGATGTCAAGGTTCTAGTTAGTTTTTTTCTACAAAAGAATACAATATCTATACATATTTCATATTTCTGTGCAATATGTGATTGAAAAAGCAAATTTTCCGTGTTCTTCCATCTTTATACACAGTCATTGTTGCAACTGAAATAATTTTGCAAGAAGAGTGGTCAAATATTAGCAAGTCTATGTCAAAGACGATTGATAATTATGCAAAACATTTACGTGAAGTTATTTC
The DNA here is from genome assembly GCF_022539595.1 of Amphiprion ocellaris. Taxonomy (NCBI): domain Eukaryota; kingdom Metazoa; phylum Chordata; class Actinopteri; family Pomacentridae; genus Amphiprion; species Amphiprion ocellaris. Next base: position 20,611,334 of record NC_072782.1, on the reverse strand, counting down.
TGATAAAAGACACAATTCTAGCAGCAAGGGTGCAGTTACTTTATCAGTCTATTCATGTTTTTTTTTCTTTATCCTTGTTTAAATGCATCACCTTTACATGGCACAGTTTAAAAGAAGAGGATGAAAGAAATCCAAATATAGCTTCACCTGAAGATACTGAACAGTTTATACGTGAATCTTGAACCCGGGACACATGACAAAGTAACCATACCAGCAAAACAAACAATACAGCTGTGTTATCAGCAAGGACAGCTGCTGCTACTCCAACATGTCTATTGTCTTTAACTTATCCCTTTCCACACACAAGAGCTGGAGATCAGCCTCATCACACACGAATGAACTGGAGCACTGAAGGTTCTGAACTGAAACCAGCACTCAACTTGCTTTTTTTTTTTTTTTTTAACCCCTCCAGAGCTGGCTGTCAAAAAAAAATGTTCCTGTGAGGCAAACATTGCAGAGAGAGATCCTCTCTGCCCACACACAACCTGACAGAGACACTGAGTCCACTTTGCATCTACCCCCTGTGGCACCCATAGCCTCTTCAGTCTCTCAATTTGTCTGCACTCTATTAGAGGCCATACATCTCTATACTTCTTCTGTTTTTAATCACAAGACACACCTCATTAGATGTGCAGTAGATCAAGGGCAGCAGCAGCATTGTTCTCTGACTTCTCTGCTAAGCTGTGTGCCACTGTGATTAAAGCCAGCTGATGATGGGGGAGCTTAATTCCAACACGTCAGCTTTAACCTGATATTAGGCCTGTTTGTCTCTAATTAGCTTTTGGCCAGAAGAGGAGGAGGAGGAAGAGGAGGAGGGGATGCCCAGAAGTGCTCCTGGGCTCATGCATCCCCATCTTCATGCAAAATCCAACTAACTGTCACAGCATAGCAAGTGCAAAAAAGAAGTCCTGCTCTGAGGATTTGGGTTCAGAGGAGACTAATTATAGACGCTCCAGAGCAGCATGCGTTTTGTTTAGTTTGGGATGGAGCTGCATCTAGCACCGCAGATGTGCAGACCTCCACCTCCTCCCGCTCGCTTCTAGGATGGGGTCAGGCTGCATTCAGGAGATAAAGAAGGAGAACAGCGGGCTTACTTGCCAAGCTCCTCGTACAGCTGGTATTCATCCGTAAAACGCGTGCAAGTAGTAGTTGTCATGATGCCTCCTCCTCCTCAGTGTCCGAAATGCGTGCTGCGTCTGTGGCTGCAGGACGGCAGGACCTCCGCTCAGTCTCCGCCCACCTCAGACCTCCGGACGCCTGAGTGGTTCCGCTGCAGCCCGCCTCATACGCTTCGGTCCAGGCTCGGACGGGTCTGGGCTCTCGGCTCTGCCAAGCGGGGAGGACGGACGCTTTAAATACCACAGTGTGAGCTCACCACATGACGTGTTCGTCCGGGTGGAGAGAAAAAAGAGAAGGAAATAAAGAAAAAGCGGAATCAGAGGCAGAGAGAGATATGATTGAAGAGTGCGGGGGAGAGTTTCATTCCACTTTATTCTGAAGCACAGAATGGACTGAAGCCTCTGATCACTTTAGACCAGGGGTTCAAACTCATTTTAGTTCTGGGGCCACATTCAGCCCAATTTGATCTCAAGTGGGCCGGACCAGTAAAATCAGAGCATTAATAGCCTATAAATAAGGACAACTCAATTTTTCCCTTGATTTTCGTGCAAAAAAGTACAATTCTGAAAATGTTCACATTTAATGAATTACAAAACATTATGAAGAACTTGAAATTTCTTAAGAAAAATGAGTGAAATTTCAACAATATCATGCCTCAGTTTCCCATTTACGCATTACAGCCTACAGATCACAGTGTGTCTACAAAGGCACAAAACATTTAGGGATCTGGAACTGAACAATATAGCAGATCCTCTCAAAATTATTTTAAATTTGCAGTTTTACAAACTTACAGTCAATGTCTTCTCTGTAATTTTCGTATGTTGCAAAGTCATCCTATGGGCCAGAGTCACCTTTTGGTCGGCCCCTTTTGGCCCGCAGGCCATATGTTTGACATCCCTGCTTTAGACTGCAGGGCTCAGAGAGGAAGCCCTCAGTCAGACCAAAGTTTGGGGTGAATTGGTTACAGCTTTTTGAGATCTTTTGGCCAACTTCATTTTGTCAGACATGTTCTATTTAAATGATTTATTGATGGAACAGGTCTGGAGGTAATTAGACTTGGGTTTGGTCAGTGAAAGTGAACTCGCTTTCCGAAAAATGTGATTGGCCACAGTTAATTCTCGATTTAATGAGAGGGGCAACTACTGTTCACTTGGATAGCTTTTTACTATAAAACATTAAATCATCATTTAAAAACTTAATATATATACATCTATCTATATATATATATATATATATATATATATATATATATATATATATTAGTGGTGGGATGCGATTAAAAAAAATTTAATTAATTAATTACATGCTTTGTAATTAATTAATCGCAATAGTTGCAGTTTTGTCAAATATCAGTATTTGACACAAGTGAAGTTTTTCAATTCAAATAAAATTGTGGTTGACAGTTGAATCGATGAATAGACATATACATGTTTATAATTTAAAATTTATTTAAAAAATGAAAAATGGGACATATAGAAAAAAGTGATTTTGATGACTTAAAGCCAGAATTTACTTGTTTTTTCCACTGTATGGCACATAAAATCAGCATAAGGAGCTTCAGAAATTTGAAAATCCAGAGATTCATTCTGTTTCCATCTTTTCTGGGTCTGATAAATGGTGTAATTTTGATGGTTCTTTTTATAGGAATATCAATTTTTATTTATGTAATTTTTTATAAACAAAAAGTTTATAATTAAGTTATTAAAAGAGATATTTTTGTTGTTTAGGGCTATTCCTCCTCCAAAGAGGCAGAGCCTCAATTGAGTAAAAACTTAAACCACAAAAATGTTTCATTTCTATTTATCTGCATTTTTCATCTGTCTGCTACATTCACAGATTACTGCAAATCTAAGTGCAATTATAGCGATTTTATTCAACATTTTAAGACTTTCTGTAAACTGAAGCACTGTCTAGAAAAGTGGTCTATTATGGGATGGCTACACCATTAGCCGTTAGCATGACTCGTAGCTAACGTTAGCTCTGGTGCTAACAGCAACATGTTTTACATTGAGGTGATACCGTCGGCTTGAAGTGACGCAGTGATCAGAAAACTCTTTGTTGTACAATTTGCACACAACCAGGATTTATCCAAACTGCCATCAGGAAGATTTTTAAAAGAAAACCTTCTGTCCAACAAACTCAATCTCATCTTCCTTCACTGTTTACCATTGCCTGACTTCACTCAGTACTTCCTGTGCTTCTTCTTCATGGCTACAAACAGACTTTAGGTTTATTACTGCCACCTACTGGGCTGGAGTGTTCATCAGCGTTACCAGTGTGCCAGAAATGAGGGAACTGAGGAGGGTGCAATTAATTGAGTTATTAGTTTTAACGCGTTATTTTCGCTGTAATCAATTATCGAAATTAACGCGTTAACGTTCCGGCCATACATATATATATATATATATATATATATATATATATATATATATATATATATATATATATATACAAGGATTCCAGGATTCAAGGATATTTATTGTCATTGCATTTCTGCAACGAAATTTTGTTAGCACTTCCATTAAAAAAAAAAAAAAAAAAAAAAAAAAAAAAACCCAAAAATGCTATTTTGGAAAATCTGTGAAATAGTTAAAACTGTTGATTTTTTTTGTTTGTTTGGGTTTTTTTTTTTTTGTTGGGTTGGGTTGACATAATACTAATACTAATAACGCATCGGTGTATTATTGTGTGTAATTACAACTTAAATTTTCCCATTAGTTTTATTTTAAAGTAAAAGAACTGGTGAAATCACAGAAGAAAAAATATTATTTGTTTAGGTTAATTCCACTAAAATACTACTTCCAGTACAAGTACTCAGATTTATTTACTTATGGCTTAATTTTTTTCCACCCAAAATACTATATTGTCAAAAATACCTTTGTTTTTAGAGGTTCAATCCATCCAAAATGTTACATTCAGTTAAGCTACTTAAAGTTTTAAAGGTTTATTCAACCCAAAATACTACAATCTGTCAAACTGTGTATGGTTTTAAAGGTTTAGTCTACACTAAATATTACTGTCTGTCCTGCAATTGATTGGATAGACACAATATTGAACAATAAAAAAACACCTTCCCACTATGCTCACCAAGAAATTCTAGTGAACAATCCCATTTTGGCAAGCTTTTGATAACTTATAACTTGATTTACATTCCAGGACAGATCCATCACCAATCCTGGCCAGAAATGCAGTCCTCTTTTCAGTGTGTGCTGCTACCTGATCTTGAGCTCTCCACTTCACTAGGTGGCACTGTTGCAAAAAACAAGGCTCCAAGAAACTAAAGGAGAAACTTTAAAAACACTGATCTACAGTTGTGTTCAAAATAATAGCAGTCCCATGTCACTAGCAAGATAAATCACTGTTTTTGTTAGAATGTCAACATCTACACTGCAAGTAAGTTTCTAGAAGGTTTAGTAAAGGTATAGAAAACCAACAGACCCAACAGGTATGACATGCATGCTGCTCATTCTGTGAAACTGAATCATTAACTGAAAGGGGTGTGTTCAAAAAAATAGCAGTGCTGAGTTCAGTTAGTGAGTTCATTGATTATGTGAAAAAAAAATAGGTGTTAAACAGGTGGCCCTTATTTAAGGATCAAGGCAACTGACGCTGCATATGCTGGCTGGGCATTTGTCCTTGAAAAACAGAGTAAAATGGGTCGTTCAAGACACTTCAGAAGAAGAGCATTCTTTCATTAAGAAATTAATAGAAGAGGGGAAAACCTATAAAGAAGTGCAGAAAATAATAGGCTGTTCAGCTAAAATGGTATCAAACGCTTTTAGTGGGAGCCCTTAGTGTAAGAAAAGTGCACTTCTGGATAAAATTTTGGCTTTTAGCCCAGAGTTAATATATACTATAAGGAATAAAAAAAATGATGGAAGCACTTCCGCCGACCCCTGTGGCGGCCATTTTGGTTAAATCTAATATGGCCGCTTTCTGCATAGAGAAAATGTCATATTTCTGCACAATGGTATTTGAATTAAGTGATTTTGGTATCGGAACGGGGGTTTTTCGGCATCCTGATTTTCATGGGGAGGGTGTTACAGGTATACTATGTCAAAATTAGCTGTACTAGGTCAAGGTCAATTACTACCCATTTACACTCCAATTGACTGTATTTGATCCTGTTGTTGTCAGGCATATTACAACAAAGAAAAGTAATATATTATCTTTGATACAAAATGTACAATAAACCAGTTGTAAAAGTACAGATAGATAGCTCTTATATTGTAGTCGCTTCCTCTAGAATTTATGGAAACCACCATATGTCAAGTATTGCAAACGACATGCAACCATTCGGTTCTCAGCAAAAGGTCCACTGACCGGATGTCTAGGTTATTTTAGTAACCGAACAGAAATTGCTTTATAAAAGTTGTCATGTCACATTTGTCCAATTTCATTTGTCATTAAACACTTTTATGTGCACAAGAAAAAAAATAGCTTCATAATATGCTCCCTCGATCCCGCCAAAGCCTTTGATCAAGTTGAGGGTTGCAAAGTGGGACAGATGGAACTGCTCGTAGTATGACTATATATCTATAGTTCACCAGTGGTAAATATCCCTTGGACTATGTGTCAATCCATGTAAAGGATATGGTGGAACTTCAATGGAAACACCCAGAAATCAACCAAGAATTCATGAAAGGCAATTTTGTCGTACAGAAAAGTCGAAAGAAATTTTCGCTGATAGCTAAGGACCACAGTCATGAGCAGACCACAAAGGTTATGAAACGTGAGGGAGGAATTTCCAATATTTATGATAATCCTGATACATTAGATGAACATATTATGGCTCTTCCTGAAAAATTAAGAGCCATTGCAGAATTCGAGGAGGCAGCAGAAATCATGTCTACACTACCAGACCTTGGACATCATGAAGAGTCTGAAAGTCTTCAACATCGTTTTGCAAATGATGTTTTCTCACTCCTAGGAGTAATGAGGGCTTGTGGAAACCCCTTCTTGAAAGAAAGTGGTCCAGATCTCATCACCTTGGACACAAGGGAAGTCATGAATCAGGAATCTGCCGAGGCTTTCATCAGTGGTCTTGAGAGAGGTAGAGAAGTGCATAATACTTATGTAAGAGACCGTCTCACAAATGGCACTGTTGCTGTTACGGATACTATTCAGAGGAACAGTTTCCCTACTTTTGCAAAACCGGTCGAGTCAAAAAGCAGAACCAGCAAAGTTTCTATGGTGAAACGTGATGCATCTCTGGTTACTCAGCTATTTCTCTCAATGCAGTCAAGGCCAGATGCGGACCTTGATGAGTTCTTTCATTATGAAAACCAAAAGGCACCCCCTGCGTTGTCTGATCAAGGGACGTTGAGATTAGGAAAGAAGTCAGCCTAGAAATCCCAAAGGTGGTAGCGCCATCAAATGTCACTGTTAAGGTGCTCGATGGAGCAGCCATAGTGCACATGGTGCAGCCCACAAAAGCTACCAATTTTGATGAATATGTCACAAACCATTTTATGCCATTTATTGCTTCTACCATTCAGGGTGGCACTCAGCGGTTGGACATTGTGTGGGATACCTACCCAGAAGAAAGCCTGAAACTACAGGCTCAAGAAAAGCGAGGATCTGACGCCATAATAGCTGGCACTGTAGTCAAGGGAACAACTCAATTACCCACCAGCTGGAAGCTGTTCCTACAAAACCGTCATAACAAAGTTGATCTCTTTCGCTTTTTGAGTAAAGCAGTTGTTGATGCATCAGCCGACATATACCCTGTGGTCCTCTACTCTACGAAAGATGATCTTGTGATTGTGAATGACATGTATGGGATATCCAAAATTGATATCCAGAATATCTCACCATGTAACCACGAGGAAGCTGATGGAAGAATGCTCCTTCACATTGCCGATGCTTCACGACAAGGGCATTCGAAGGCAATGGTTCGAAGTGTTGACAGCGACGTAGTTGTCATCGGTATTAGCATGTTTGAACATCTGGGACTTCAGGAACTCTGGATAGATTTTGGCACAGGAAAATCTCACCGATACATACCGGTTCATTCAATTGTTGATACTCTTGGGCCAGAAAAGTGTTATGCGCTGCCACTGTTTCATTCCTTCACAGGTTGTGACACTACATCTTCGTTCCTAGGGATTGGCAAAAGGACTGCTTGGGCAGTATGGAGGGAATTTCCTGACTTCACTGAGACGTTAATGACCCTTATGAACAATCCAGAGGAGATGACACTGGAGAGCGTCCACATGCAGTCCCTCGAGAAATTCACCGTCATGATGTACTCGAAGACCACAAATGCCTCCCGTGTCAATGAGGCTCGTCGGGAGTTATTCTCTCATGGAACTCGTACGCTTGACATGATACCACCTACTCAACAGGCACTTTTCCAGCATATCCTGCGCGCCCTTTATCAAGCAGCAATAATTTGGAAGCAGGCTCTTGTGCGAGAGCAGACTGTCCCTGATGCCTCGATTTGGGGCTGGATGAAGGTAGAGCAAAGTGATCAGAGCAAAGTGTGGTCACCCTTCTGGACTTCCTTGCCCGATGCCAGCAAAGCTTGTTCCTTGCTGTTTCACTGTGGTTGCCTGAAGGCATGCAGGGGCAATTGTAAATGTTCAAAGGCAAGTCTGCGCTGCACACTTCTCTGTCGATGCCAGGGCGGCTGTGTCAATAATGACACCCTCTAATTAAGATATTCTACCTTAGTTTCTTGAATGTTATACTTTCCAGTATGTGTTTAAGCTAGTGTTAGTATAAGGAGCATTAAGCAATGTATCTGATGTGCTTTAAAACTATGAAAACCAAAAAAAAAGTGTAATGCATATATAAATTGTACTCGTTTATGTCAATGCAAAAGCTTTTATGTTAATGATGTTCAAATTTCTCTGGAACTTCGTTCTTTCTTTATATATATATATATATATATATATATATATATATATATATATATATATATATATATATATATATATATATATATAAATATATATAATGCTGTTGTTAGCATAGTGCAAGTATGTCAGAATGTTATCACTATAAATTTTGTATATCAATTATATACCTGCCAAGAGGTGTAACAGCTGCTCTAGAATGACCTTGATTCGCGGTTTTTTAAGGTAACTGACCTTGACTTTGACCATAGTGACATGACCTTTAACCTGAAGAGATGGCAAACCTCCAACAATCAAATCAGGACCTTGGAAAACATCTAGTTTGACACAAAAATCAAACTACTCAAACCGCTTTATACAGAAAAATGGCTTTATCTCTATGCAGGTGGCAGCCATATTGGATTTGTCCAAAATGGCTGCCAAAGAGGGAAGCGGAAGTGCTTCGATCAATTTTTTTGTTCCTCATGGTCCAAAGTATCTCTGAGCAAACAGCCTAAATTTTATCCGGAAGTGCACTTTTATGGGGTGTATATGCACTTAGGTCCCTCACTATTTAAAATGGCAGCCAAAACCAGAAGGGCGAGGAAGATAAAGAAAAACGACTATTCGAATGGATCGGAGAATAAACAAAATGGCAAAGGCTCAGCTAATGATGAGCTCCAGGAGGATCAAAGAAGATCTAAAGTTGCCTGTGAGTACTGTAACAATCAGACGACGTCTATGTGAAGCCAAGCTACCAGCAAGAAGCCCCCGCAAAGTCCCATTGTTAAAAAAAAAGACGTGCTGAAGGGGTTACAATTTGCCAAAGTATACATTGACTGACCTAAAAAGAAATGGCATAATATTTTGTGGACTGATGAGAGTAAGATTGTTCTTTTTGGGTCTAAGGGCCACAGACAGTCAGATGTCCTAAAAACACTGAATTCAAGCCACAGTACACAGTGAAGACGGTGAAGCATATTGGTGCAAGCATCGTGATATGGGGATGTTTCTCGTACTATGGTGTTGGTCCTATTTATTGCATACCAGGGATACCTGCAATCTCGTTATAGTACATTGTATAATGACAATAAAGAATATTCTATTCTGTTCTTCTATTCTGGATGAAAAAAGAACATTGTCAATTCTATTTATTTCATATGAACTTAACTATCTTTAGTATGTATACTACTGTTTGGGGTCACCCAGACAATTTCATGTTTTCCATGAAAAATCACACTTTTATTCATGTGCTAACTTAATTGCACAAGGGTTTTCTAATCATCAATTAGCCTTTCAACACCATTAGCTAACACAATGTAGCATTAGAACACAGGAGTGATGGTTGCTGGAAATGTTCCTCTGTACCCCTATGTAGATATTCCATTAAAAATCAGCCGTTTCCAGCTAGAATAGTCATTTACCACATTAACAATGCCTAGATTGTATTTCTGATTAATTCAATGTTATCTTCATTGAAAAAAATGCTTTCTTTCAAAAATAAGGACATTTCTAAGTGCCCCCAAACTTTTGAACAGTGGTGTGTGTCAAGGGATTGACATGACAACTCCAAATGCCCAGAAGCAATAAGATTAATGCAGAAAAAAAAAAAAAAAAAAACCAGCAAAATCATGCCTTCAACCACATCATGGATGGATATTGCTCAGATGTCATCTCTATTCTACATATGCAGGTCATTCCATACAAAATAAACCAAATCTGAGAAAAGTTCCCATCTGAGCCTCTCCCACAATCCAGTTGATTTGTTTATGCTCACAAAAGTTAGTATATTTAATGAAGCCATACTATGAATACTACAAAAACAAGAAAAGCACTCAGAGAGCACAGTACTCCGCCAAGGCTGCTCAGTCATTGTATGATTTCCGACAGATGAAACCTTGAAAAGATTTGTGGTTCACATTTGTGGTCTATTTGTAGTAGGGTCGCCATTAGGATACCAAATCACGTCACCTAAATATGTGGCAGGTGGGAGGAAATGACGGGACTCGGAAACACCCCCACAATTTAATCAATTGTTCCTCGTATCATTTCCGATGGATAAGTCCTCATAAGTCCGCAGCGCACGATTTGTAGTAGGATCGCAATCATGTGATCATCAGCAGGCAGCAGACGTAGTGTTCACTTGTCATAGTGATGCCGTGCCGCTATCTTGCAATGACACAGAAATCTTTAACAAACCTGTGGATCCAGATTATAAGCCGCATCACTGTCAAAATTTAATCAATTACTCCTTGTGTCATTTCTGACCTTCCCTGAAAATTCCACCCAAATCTGTTAGTCCATTTTTGACCAATGTTGCTAACAGAGACACAGACAGACAGACAAACCAACGCCGATCGCCGTATTCCTTGGCAGAGTAATAATTAAAAGATGTATAGATGTGTCAGTTAATGTGTCAAGTTAAAAGCGAAGCCTGGCTGCTGAACTGGTAAACCAGCAGTAGATGTTCTCATCAGACATGCTGCAGTGCTGCCCATCATTATGATAGATAACAGAATAACAGACCAGAGCACATGTTTGCTGCTTATCAAGATTTCCTTCCAGCTGTTTTTATCCATCCATTAAAAACCTGAGAGGAAAAAAATTGGCATATCACAAAAGAGTTTTTACACTTGGCTCAGGTGAAGTTGTACCACTAAATAATTCATGAAACAGAGAAATGTCACATCTCCATCTTGTTTCCACCATTTGATCTGTCGATGTTCTTCCTGAACTGACTGTGTAGTTCCACAAATCAGCACCTGAAATAAATCAATTTTTTTTAAAAATCTGCTGAATATTTTGATAAAAACCTGGCTACTGGTTGATGTAAAAAAGCTCAACAATAAGAATGAAAACAACAATGACATATTAACAGAATCGGCCAGTGGGGCAAATGAACACATAGGCACTGCAGTTATTAAATAATCAGATTTATCAGATTTCAAAATGCCAAAACATCAAATAAATGTTTGATATAATGACACATCCTCGTCAGAACCAAGGTGAGAATATTCCCTTTCCAAACCCACAAACCCTGACATGCAGCTTTTACAGTTAAAAACAAACGTCCAGCATTTCAGCTCGGCAGGTGAACGGCACCTCTCCTGCAACCGGCTCTGTGAATAAACTAGATTCAGTTCATATTTGGCTGCATTTTAGAATTGCACTGCACTGGGCGGGATGTCAAACATAGACGGGTCGAACTGCTGCCCTTTGAACGGCGACCCTTCGGCGTCCCAACCCTTTTTCAGCATCTCATGCACTTTCTGTGGAGGAACAACAAGGTTATGTTAAATATGCACCATATGTTATATAAACATTGTCACAATGCAAAAAAAGACACTCGTCCGCTGCAGCAGCAACTCCCAACTTAACTTCCAGCTCTTATTAGCGAAGATTTTTAGGGCTAAATGAATGTTTAACAATTTCTAGCGGCAATTTTTAAGATTTTACTGATTTTCTCTGCTTGGTACATTAAAGATAGCTAGTAAAATCATGGAAAAGTATTAATAAAACACAACTGTTCAAAAGTTTGGGGTCACTTAGAAATGTCCTTACTTTTTGAAGGGAAAGCAGTTTTTTTTCAATGAAGATAACATTAAATTAATCAGAAATAGAGTTGAGACATTGCTAATGTGGTAAATGACTATTCTAGCTGGAAACAGCTGATTTTTAATGAAATATCTACATGCAGAGGAACGTGTCCAGCAACCATCACTCCTTTGTTCTAATGCTACACTGTGTTAGCTAGTGGTGTTGAAAGGCTAATTGATGATTAGAAAACCCTTGCGCAATTATGTTAGCACATGAATAAAAGTGTGAGTTTTCATGGAAAACATGAAATTGTTTGGGTGACCCCAAACAGTAGTATACATATTAAAGATAGTTAAGTTCATGTGAAATAAATAGAATTGACAATGTTCTTTTTTCATCCAGCCTTCTCAGATGCATTGGACGATGTCACTTCAATCACTAAAATGGTTCATCTCACACACTGATTTATTGAAATGTTTCAGCCACTAATGGGCTTCAGTCCAGAGTTGTTTTTTTGTTTTTAGAAAACCCTTGTGCAATTATGTTAGCACATGAAAAAAAGTGAGGCTTTTCATGGAAAACATGAAATTGCCTGGGTGACCCCCAACTTTTTGGGCATTCCTGCTGCCAGATTTTCATGTTTTTGTAAGTAGATTTTTGAACAGTTGCAAGACATGTCATCCTTAAAAAAATGACACCAATTATTCAAACCAGAAACTGTAAATATAAAGAATTATCCAATTTTTGTCTTACCAACATGAACATATCATGTTATGTCCAGTTTTTGAAGGAAAAATACCCAGAAAAATTGTGATATTTCTTTAAAATCTCTTTATTCTACACACTTTTTTCCTTTTTTTTCCTTTGAAAGTTTTCTGCAGATGTATTTCTGTACAAAAGATTGATGAAAATCACAAATTATATTTCTTTGGTTTTTGAAATTTATAATAATTTTAATATTTTAAAAATCTAGAAATATTAGTGTCTTTCTAATAAAAACTAATTAGGCAAACCCAAAAGTCTTGTTTATGTACGCTGTGCAATTAAATTTAATGCTTACATGAGAAGAAATGGATTCAATATTTTCATTTTAATTAGTAAACCTAAATTGTGGGGAACACGCACATACTGGATCGGCCTGTGATTCTGAATCAAAATTATGCAACTTCTCATAGTACTTCAGATACTTTTCCATATTTTCCTGTGCTCATTTAGAACATTATTCCTGGTTAGTTAACTTGAATACCTCTGATGCACAGCTGCTTCTGGCTTACACTTCTGCTACTGCTTGAACTTGGTTCTCACCATTTCATGACTCTGTGGCTTTCCCTGCAGCTTCTGGTGGTAGTCGAATGTGAGTCTGTCCAGGACAGCATGCTCCTCATCATCGACTGTTGCCATGGAGCGTTCACGGTTAATTTGGTTTATATCAATCTCCTTTTCGCCTTTGAGCACAGCGTTCCACCAAACCTCAGAGGTCTTGCTGAGTGACAGCTGGAAGTCAAAGGCAGGGAGTTAAATTAATGTGTATCATATTAGACAGAATTGTAGACAGGCTACTTTTCCAACAGCTGCTTTGGAGAAAAAGACTCTTTGAGGTCAGAAAACACTTAGATCCAATCAAAAGAGAATCTTCATTATTCATTCATTATTCAGGGCCTTTTCCCCAAGTTAGAAAATTAACATTAAAAAAAATTAAGGGGTGCAATTAAAATTGTAGAAAATAACATAATAATAAAAGAAGAGACATCTATCCATCCATTATCTATACACTGCTTAATCCTCTTAGGGTTGTGGGGGGCTGGAGTCTATCCCAGCTGACTTAGGGTGAAGGCAGGGGACACCCTGGACAGGTCACCAGTCTATCACAGGGCTACATACCGTGGTGGAAAAAAGTTTTCACACACCCCATATATTTGTGAAAAATAGCATTAAGAATCACTCGTAGTTGCTCTCTTCAAGTGCAATTTCTTTTAGTACAGTCACAGCCGTAATACTACACAAATCCTAAAAAAGCCATTAAAAACTTAAAATTGACTGGTTCGATAAAAATAAGAAATTCTGAGTATTGGGTCACTTTGGTAGAATTTAGTTTTGTTATTTTTTCTTGTAAACAATAAACAAAAAAATATCATTTGTATTTATTCATGCCTTTCTAATGCAACCACGCCTTTTGAAAGACAAAAAAGATTTTTCCACTAATATTTCATGATAATATTTGAGATTGTGTAAAATTTTAAGATTGTCCGAAACTTTTTTTCCAACACCGTATAGAGATAAACAAGCACACTCACATTTACACCTATGGACAATTTAGAATCACTAATTGACCTCAGCATGTTTTTGGACTGTGGGAGGAACCTGCAGTACCTGGAGAAAACCCACACACGCACAGGGAGAACATGCAAACTCCATGCAGAAAGATCCCAGGAAGGCTGGAAGGCTAACAGGAGTTCTTCTAGCTACAAGGCAACAGTGCTAACCACCAAACCATTATATAGCCCAATGAAGAGATATTTACAAGCAAAATTGTTTCATTTGCTTGAATACAAAAACTTCACTAGGTTTGTACTTATTTCTCCTTTATACTTACGGATATTCACATAAATCAATTCAGCACAAGTTACCTTCTAACTTTTTGATAATGAGTCCTAGTCTGATACAATTTTCCTTAAAAATAGTTGCACAGTGCACAGTTCAAGTACATAAAAGTTATTAAAATCAAACCAATGATTATGTTTGGCAAATAAATAGCTCTGCAATGAATTAGAAGAAAAAATACAGCAGTAAAACTAGAAAATTCTAAATGAGTAATACAATCACAATTTAATTTTTACGTATTGTAACTGATTTACTTTAACTTTCACAGTCACAGCAACTCAAAATAACAATTCCTTAGTGCAGCATTGTAACAGAGCTAGTATATTAATAATGAGCTACAGAAAATTCTGTTTCACTTCAAAAGGGCAAAGCCAACAGCTGTTACATCTGATAAAAGACCTTGTAGGTGATCAATAGCCTTGTTGTAAAGTTCAGGTAGGGTGTCAAAAGTGGTTTTTTGATTTGAATTGCACACAGAGGCAAATTATGACACTTAAGGCTTTCAATACAAAAGCTTCAGAAAACAGTGAAAATCTCGATTCTCCACCACAGCGATGCACAGCTCATCCAGCATGATGAATTCAGTTACGCTCTGTGTGATCTTTTTAGCCTTGGGGTCTCTCACCTTTTTAAAGTATCCTCCAGTGTGATGCTTCAGTGCAGCCTTTGCTGAGTTACCTGAGTGAACTCACTGTTCTACAAAGTGTATATTTTTTAGATGCCGTATCACAGTAGTACTACTGACCGCAGCTCTGTTACTAGAACTCCTCAAAATACTCACAATGCAGATATTACAACCATTGCACTGCTTTCTTTTAACAAGTTAAAATATTTCCACAATGGAGACATTTTAGCCACATCCTGCCACAAATTGTGCTCTTCATCTACAACTCCTGTGTGACAGCAGATGTAAACTAAAAATCAGGCTGAGGTTTGTTTCATGAAAGCCAATTTGTGATCATTGAGATCAGAATGGGACATCCCAAGTAACCACTTAAAAATAGCCTTAGTTTGAAAGTAAAATTTTGCCTGGCATCAATTAAAGATAGTAAAGCTATTGTGTAAAAAAAAAACCAGCTGATTCTGAAGGGGTGAAGTGGGAACTTTTTTCAGATTTATTTGATTTTTTATTTTTTTTTGTAATGATTACTTTGGGGAGCTGCATAGAGGCTTGGTGGCTAGCACTTTCACCTTGCACCTAGAAGATCTCTGGTTTGCATCCCCACTTTCTTGGGATCTTTTTGCATGGAGTTTGCATGTTCTCCCTGCGCATGCGTGGGTTTTCTCCGGGTTCTCCAGCTTCCTTCCACAGTCAACATGCTGAGGTTAATTGGTAACTCTAAATTGTCCGTAGATGTGAATGAGAGTGTGATTGTTTGTCTCTATATGTAGCCCTGTGATAGACTGGTGACCTGTCCAGGGTGTCCCCTGCCTTCCCATTAAGTCAGCTGGGATAGATTCCAGTCCCCCCGTGACCCTAATGAGGATTAAGTGGTGTATAGATAATGGTTGGATGGATGATTACTTTGTGCTCACAAGGACAGCAAGAGATGATATTTGTGAGTACTCACAACCACACAGTTTCCAGGTTCCAGACTCCACAGAGAGTTTTCAGTGTTGATCTTGTGTGTGAATTCTCCCTCCATCAGCGTTTTGTCCTCTGCTCCGTCCCTCACGCTCACTCGCATGCTGCTGGTCTGCAGATTGACGCTGACCTGAGGACAGCGAGCGCGACACAACAACACAGCTGAAATCAGCAAACTGATGGAGAGCTGTATTCCTGGTGTGTCAGGTGGTCGAAACGCTGTGTTCACCTGTCTGCCTTTAACAACCGTCTTGGGAACGAACACTCGGACCTCCACGTCCATGTAGTCCTGAGACCAGCTGTAGTTTTCCCTGACTGCTCCATTGTAACTGTCAGCATTGGACTGAAACGTGTCCTGACTTCTGACACAAAATTCACAAGGACACAAACTTATTCAATAACTCAGGAATGTAGATTCAACTGCTGTAAGGAATCAATTTATTTTTGACAAACTACACATTGTTTAAAAGGACAAAACCTCACAATTTAACCAGTTTAAACCATTTTAAGACATCAACACCACAGTTCTTTACTTTTAAACACAAGTGCAGACACAGCAGAACAGTATTTTAATACATTTTCTGTTACCTTTGGGGGCACACACTTACTGAATGACTATGCACTACACACTATTTCCTTCATAAGAATCCAACAAACAAAATACATCCACATTTTTTAAAAAATGTGGTCAATGTTAAGTGGTTAGGTGAAATATCTTATGATTCTCTAACTGACTTAATTTTAGGAACATCAAACACATCCAGCTATTCAGAAATAAGGCTGCAACAACAACTGTTGATTAATCTGTCAATTATTTTCTCAAATAATCGATTAGTGGATTGGTCAGCACTTGCATATTTAAAGCAAGCCTTACTCTCTAAAGATAATGTTCCCAACACCAACTGGCTGGTTGGTTGGTCAAAGCAAGTTATAGCTAATAAAAAGGTTTCATTTCTACCTACAGTTTGATACTAGGCTCATCTTCTAACCATGAGTCCTTCTCTGTCTAAACAATTTTCTAATACAGGCATATTTTGACAATTGTAAAATGTAAAATTTGATATTCTATTTACTCAGGGAATTATAACTATAGTAACTGACGCACAATTATTTTCTGGGCTCGATAAAAAGGACAAATGCCGACAATCTGATGACGGAAACAGGTCAGCGGTGCAGACTGACAGAACCACAACTTAACGGACTCTGAAACAAGCAATGAATGCTCTAAACATGTCAACGCCAATGTTGTTTCTACATTTCACAGTCAAAAGCTCAATTCACAAGTGTTAGATTGTAACTATATTAGAGAATTACTACATTAGAGACAGAGGGAATCATGGCTAGAGGTGTCAAGGTGTTGTAGAAGCCTACTGATTCTTCACAGTTATCGTCAATCCTTCTACACTGCGACACCCCTACATGGGAACAAAATTTTAATTAACTACTGCAAGTGAATTTACTGAGATATACTGCTGCATGTAATGTCATTTTCAAATTAAAATAGATCAGAAACAAGAAGGTACTCACTGTTCAGCTGACTTTGTGCTGGCTGCAGCTGCCTGATCTCCCTGCGCCGCTGGACCACTGCTGCTGCTGCTGGTTGCATCTGAGGCTGCAGGCCCTGAAGCATCCACAGCATCTGAGGCGGAGCTCTCAACCTGCGCCGCCTCTGTACTCTGCTCCTGCGTCTCCTGGTGAGGCTCAGAGGGAACCTCCAGCTCTTGAACCGACTGAGGAACACCTCTATTCTCTTCTCTCCTCTGCAGCTCACTCAGCATCCTCTCTCTGTCGTGTTCTGCCAGCTTCTCAAACAACTTGAATGTCTGAGGAGGGAATAAAAGAGGATCACAAATGTGGGCTTGAATTTCACCTGAGGGGAGAACCTGGAATTGTGATTACATTCAGATTCAGATTCTTTTATTGTTAGTGCACAATACAACGAAACACAAACACTCGTAAAAACAGATCTCAAAAAATCTCAATCTCTCTCTCTCTCTCTCTCTCTCTCTCTCTCTCTCTATATATATATATATATATATATATATATATATATATATATATATATACAAATAAATAAAGCAATAAATAATAATACCACACTTCCTACTCACTCCCGCCCCACCCACCCACAGACACAGAACACACACATGCATTTGTACACATAAAATAATTTTGATAAAATTCCTTGAGTGAAACTGCACTTTTTTTTTTTTTAAAGTATGTGTATCTGTGAGGTATTGCACAGAGTGACTGGTCAAATGATAGTTTTCTTGAGTCCATTTGATGTAGCAATGGCTCTGGGGTAAAAACTATTCAATGAACGACAGATTCTTGTTTTGATTTGCTGGTAGTGCCAGCCTGAGAGCAGCAGTTCAAAAAGTTTAGGTATTGCAGTGGTGCTTGAGCTCAGTGGCCCCCACGTGGATACATAGGAACACTTGAGGCTCTATTTTAAGAGGTGCAAATGCAGCTAGAAACGCAAAGGGGTAGTTCAGGGCTCGTGGACTGTGTGCATCTCCGAACACCACATATTTAGAACCATGTGGGCGACACCAATAACAACAATATACTTTCTGTCATTTGATTAATTGACAAAGCCCTGCAGTTTTACACTGAGTTTACACAGTTTTGAACAGGTTAAAATCAACAGGTGGACAAACTGCAATTTGTAAAGGATAAATACCTCAGTCAGTGCCCTACAACAGATATAGAGTTTACAGATGACTTCTTTTTAATGGTAAATACTATCAATACAAGCGCACAAGCTATCATTTGCAAAGTTTAAAGAACTCAGGTATTTAGCTAAAATCCTTGTTTTTAATGGTTATTGGTAAATAATAATAACTCTGGTGACAGACTATTTTTTAAAAGTTTATATAACAGAGTAAGTGTCACAAGCACAGATATTTAGCTAGTATACTGTTAAGGGTAAATAATATGGACAAACTGTAAGTTCCATACGTTAAAGAACTGATATTTAACAGATATTTAACTATTATCAAGGTAACTTTACTTATTATGAAAAAAGAGACTAGAATTTACTAAATGACATTCATCTAGTATCCTAATAATTTCGGTTTCTAGTGTTTAACGGTCGGTAATACCAAACTGTGATTTTAACGGTCAGATAACTTCCAAAGTAGCTGTTAGTTAACATGTTGACAGACTTCACCTTAAGCACCATCTTCTCCGCCACTCCCGGGGGGAAGCCCATCTTGTCGCCGGGACCGGATAGCAGGCGGTAGAAGTCCGTTTTGCGGTACAGAAAGCCGAAGTAGATCTGCAGAAAGTCCTGGATGTTGCCGACGTGCTGCAGGATCCCCAGCAGAGCGTTGTCGTACATCTCCGTCATCTTCAGCGGCGACGCCATTGCTGCTCCTCACGGCGTGGACGGTTCTGACGGTAATCCACTTCAACAGACCGGTAAAATGCTTCGACCGGCTCCCGAAGACACGAAACAACGATTTTGTGACGAGAAATAACAGTAAATAACAAACTGGAAAGAACTGCAGAATGTTTGTCACACTGTTTCCAGAGCAATACTAATACTTCCGATGTTGTGTTTTCAACATAAAAGCGCAGATTTCAACAGGATACTTCCCTAGCTGATATTTATTTCAGCTTTGAATAAAACTTAAAACTATTTGATTCTTTTTTTTTTTAAAGAAAAGAAATATTTTGTTTTATTTGGTGAAATATTAGAGTGAAATATTTTTACAAAATAATTTGTATTCTTTCATAATTTAGAAAACAGCCAGAACAAAAAAAATATTTTCTACACATTTTGTGCAATAAAATTGTAACAATGGATTTAGGTATGATTATGTTAATTTACATTTACTTTATTTGGTTCATTATTTTGGGGTTTATTTATGCTGCGTCTTGAATTTTATTTCACAGATTATTTTAAGTATTTGATAGTTTATTGTTTTGGGTTTCCTTATTATGGAGTCACAGGAGTGCCACAATAAAATATAAATAAATAAATAAATGTGGAAATATAAAGAGAAATAGATAAATAAATGTGGAAATATAAAGAGAAATAAATAAATAAATGTAGGAATGTAAAGAGAAATAAATAAATAAATGTGGAAATATAAAGAGAAATAAATAAATATAAAGAGAAATAAATACATATAAAGAGAAATAAATAAATAAATTTGGAAATATAAAGAGAAATTTAAAAAATCAATAAATAAAAATGAAAATTTTGTCTTTGCTTGCAACACAGACCCTTAACCTCACTGTTTTCATCACATTTATGTTTTCTAAATGTTACATTAATGTGAACCAGCATCTCCACTGACAGTTTTATTAACTAAATGTACCACATTACACTGACACAACACACTTCAGCTGTTTACATGAAACACAACACAAACATCGTTAGCTTAATGCTACGTTAGCTTAATGCTATGTTAGCTTTAATCAGGCTATGACTGAGCAGCTAGCTCGGTTAGCATTGCTAATTCACATTAAAGCTAATATTTACTGGATACTACCTCTCTTCTCTGGTCAACACACACAAATAAACTCCATCGACATCTGGAGTGCACCGTACAAATTATATCTGACACTACAGGTGTATATGAAGTGCATTAAAACTGGCACCAATAAGAAAATAAACATTAACTTACCGAACTATCAGAGCCCTTTCAGTGTCTGCTGGTAGAATTAGCCGAAGTGCCACAGTGCCATCACTTGACTTCAGCCGTGCTAGGAGCTGGCATCAGGCAGGAATCCTGTGATCAGGACTACCCACCCTGGACAGAAAGCCCCGCCCAGAGCCATTTGATTGACAGCTCAGTCCACCAAGTGAAAGCAGTCTTTTGTCTTTGTTTTTACTTGGTGGACTGAGGAGTGCCAAAAGGAAAAGGCAAATGCAAAACGGAAAAGACAATGACAAAATGAGGAGAAAAAAAAAAGAAAAAAAAGAAAAGGGAAAAGCAAAGACAAAATTTTCCTTTTTTAAAATTTATTTATTTATTTATTTATTTCTCTTCATATTTATTTATTTCTCTTTATATTTCCACATTTATTTATTTATTTATTTCTCTTTATATTTCCACATTTATTTATTTATTTATATTTTATTGTGGCACTCCTGTGACTCCATACCGTATTGCCATACTTAGTGTCCCATATATTTTTTCCGGTTTCATGTTGTCTCTAGTATGACCTTTTTGAATGGGGGACGCCGTGAGAGGGCGCGCGAGAAAAACGTTGTGCTGCCAAGCTGGAATAAAAGCTGACTGAAAACTGTCCTGCCGTTGTGGTGATGTTATAGCACAGAAGACAGCAAAATATCAGAACAGGAAAATATAAGAACAGTACTAAATTGTAAGCCGCCTGACCCACAGCCCTGGAGAGGTGAGCATCAACTTTTAAGGCTTACAGACTGGTGGTAGCGGTGTTTTTGCTCATCTTCGTCGATGCTAATTAGCCACGGCAGTCAACTAGCTACGTCAGTGGAAAACTTGCCCGGGCGATACAAGAATATTTTCTACGGATATCTTTTTGTGCACACCCAGAGTTTCTACCTGGCCGTTTTAGTTGGACAGTATTTTCATGTTGCAGCAGCAGCAGCAGCAGCAGGCAATGGCTGGAGGAGTTGAGGACAACTCCAGCGCTAATGGCGATGCTCCGGTGGGCGCGGCAGCCCCGCAGGATACATCAAAGACAGTATTTCACTACCGAGTGGAATTGCCGCCATGTTTTCAAGGCGACGATAAGGACAAAGAAAATTTTACTCTTTGGAAAAGCAGCTTGGAGCTGGCAGTTAAAGCCTTCACAGATGGACAGCAGCCAGATATTGCTACAATACTTCCCACTCGCCTTAGTGGAGATGCGTTAGCATACTGGTTATCACTTTCGCCACAAGTACAGCAAGACTACGAACAATGTGTGGCAAAACTCAATGATGTTTTTGGCAGGAAGGAATTTTTGCTTCATTTCCAAACTTTTGTTAATGCAAGACAACGCCTGCCCAAAGAACCATTAGAAGTTTATGCTGCAGAAATCACAAGGCTAGTAATGGAAGCTTTTCCCAACTATGGCGAGGCAGCTATTGCCATGGAATGTTTCAGAAGATTTGTTGCCAGACTTGACCCTGTTCTTCAATCAAAATGTCATGAGCATGGTGCAGCTACATTGGAACAGGCTCTGGCAGTGGCATGCAAATGTGAATGTGCCCAAGAGGCTCTGAGACTCCTTCCACCTCCTTCCTCAGTGAGTACCACACTGTATGCTACACCCCAAGTATCCAGAGAAGAGCCACTGTCTGCTATGGTGTCCATAAAAAATGAAAAGAACCAGACAAACCGCTCTGATGAACTTTTTGATGCATGCAATAACAGCTTTCCAAAGATGTTCAGACTCTGAAGCTGCATGTTGTTTCATAAAAACATAATGTGAGCCATTCCAGACGTGATGAACGCTCTGATTACTCCAGAGGTGATCGCAGCAGAGAGAGGTATCGACGCACTCCATCAGTGTCTGCTGTTCGAGACACCCGCTCAACTACCCTCACCTACAACCGGTTCAGCAGGTCCCACAGTGACTAAAGCTTCTCCGGACTACCCCTGCTGTCAACATTCATGTGGACCATCATCTTCACCTCGCCACCAGGACCGTACCTACGGCTATGAGAGACGCTCCAGACCCCGCAGCCCAGAGAGATGGCACCCTCCTTATCGTGGTAACAGGTCTTCACCATGTCGTGACTATGACCGTGACTCTAATTATGACTCAGGTAGACACTGGTCCCCATCTGCACGCTCAGGCAGGGATAGACAAAGACAATATGACAGAGATCAGCATGTGACCTTTAGGGAAGACTACCACAAACAGGGAAACGATTGGTAGCAGGCGCTGAGGGCCAAGTGTCTGCTTCTAGTGGCGAGGCCCAGACTAAACGTGTACAGCACTCCAAACCTAGGGCATTCACACGCAATGTACTGGCCATTATTGAAAATGTGGCTACAAAAGTATACATCGATTCTGGCTCAGACATCTCTCTGATTAGTGAAGCCTTTCGATTGTCCATCCCTTCTCTGAGAACTAAAATACTACAGTGACCTCAAGTTGTCCCTAGAGCTGTGACGGGTGACTACTTAGACAACCTAAGCACCTCTCTCTATGAATGTGAGGCTAGGCAGTGAGATGTTTACACACACAGTCCAGGTTGTCAGGAATGTTACACAGCCTGTCATATTAGGCTGGGACTTCTTACTTGCACATTTTGCTGTCTTAGATCTGAAAGAAGGTGTTCTCAAAGTGGGTAACCGTGCAAGTGTTCCACTTTTGTGCGCTACAGAAACAGCCCCTTTAAGTTGCAATGCCATTACTGTGACCCCACTCTCAGTGCCTGCCTTGTCACAAATGACTGTTCCAGCTCAAGTACAACCGACCATTGGCATGCCTGACTATAACATGGACTATACTGGTGTTATTAAACCAGGGCCACCCAGTTCCCACTGCTTACTGGCTGCACGTACTGTGGCTCCAGTTCAAGCAGGTTTTACATATGTTAGAGTTATGAATCCAACTACCTCTGACTTAAACATACCCAGTGACACTAAACTAAGTGTGCTGGATTTTTAGCCCCTAGGCCAGGACAGTGATGATGACTACTGCATAGCTGAGACCAATGTAGATGCAGTTACTACCCATGTTGAGCCATCTACACAGCAGTTGTTGCCAGATGTTAACCTAAATGACTCAGTTTTAACAACTGAGCAGAGACAAAAGCTCCAGGCTTTACTTTTATCTTACTGTGACGTGTTTAGTGCACATGACCATGACTATGGGCGAACAGACCGAGTTAAGCACAGCATCAGGACTGGTGACACTCCCCCGATCAAGCAGAGAGCGTACCGGGCCTCCCCAAACATCCGAGCAGAGATCGACAGGCAAGTCCAACAGCTCCTGGAACAGGGCGTCTGCATTGACTACAGAAAGCTAAATGCAGCTGTAGCCGGATGGTTTCTCCTTCCTGGCCGCTGTATGGCACTGTGCCGATTCAATCGCCGCTGTGACAGCAGTGCAGCATCCGGCGCCACTGTATATATACACAGGTGGGTGGCTTCACCTCAGTCTCATGCTTTCCGCTCTGAGCTCTCCTCGTGGAGGTGATTGCAGCCGGGCGTGCTGGATCTGGCGTGGTAAATCGGGGCGCACGTAACACCGCTGGTACAGGTAATGGGCTTTTCCATTTAACTTTCTGTAATGTGCAGCGCACATAGTGACGTTTTTTTTTTCCGCTCTGTTGCATAGCGACGGCTGTGATGCTGGGAGACGGGTCGCTCCGCTCAGCATGCCGTGGGTGCATCCGTATCGGCGGGGTAAGCTAAAGTTGTCTGTCTTGTGTAGGGCTGGGCGATAAATCGATTTTATCGATTAATTCGAGTTTGTACTTAATGTCGATTTGTTTTTATAGTAATCGATTTTCTCATCAACATCCGCCACCAGCGCCTGCCTGCTGGGTTCCCGTAGTTCAGAGTGCGCGCCCCCCTCCCCCCGCGCTTGATACACAAACAACATGTTGGCGAACGGTGCAGATCTAAAGGCACGTGTCTACTAGATGTGATTTTCCCGCACGGCAACGCACCGCATCTCAAAATCGCACGGACGGTGGGTGGTCACGAGCGAACCACAACATGGTCACATGACAGTGCTGAGCAACAGCAGGCAGCTACATGGTCACGTGACTGAGCTTTCAGCTGGACAGTCCTGCAGACAAGTCGGATAAACACAGCGGCTCGGCCGCAGACTTTCCCTTTTATTTCAAAAAACACATCAGAGAAAAGTATTTCTGAAAGCATTTGAAGTGAGAAATAATCTGCAGTAGCTGAATCTGTCCTCGTTTTATGTCACCAACGCCTAGTTTAGAAGTTTGAGGACAGTTTAACGATGCGTGGAATCTCCGCACGCCGCATGCAATTTGCATAAAGTAGAAGTCAGTCTACTTTATGCAAATGAGCTGCAGCCCTCTCCAGGTAAAAACGCACCGCAACTGGACCAGCATGCCACATGCGGCGCATTTCCAGCTGCGATCCGGTGTGTTTAACCGGAGAGGGCTGCAGCTCATTTGCATAAAGTAGAGTGGACTCCAGCGTGCAGAGATTAGGTAGGGGTAAAAGAAAAAATTGGATAAATCGTGAATCGGGATTTTTTGCGAAAAAATCTGAGATTTTTTTTTTTTTAGGCCATATCGCCTAGCCTTGTGTTATCTGGTGTGTTAACTGGTCCCTGATTTGGTTGTGTGGTTGCTGCAGCATAACTGCCGCAGTTGTTGGTGGGTCTCCTGCGCCTGCTTGCTGTCACGCTGCACCACAGCTAATCAGGTATGTATCGCTCTAACGGGGGAGGTGATCAATGAAACGCAGGTGAACAGTCATCGAATGATAATTATGCTTGTTTAATTGTCTACCTTCTATAGGCTGCAGCTAAGCGTGTGGCCTGTCGGACGCCACCGCTTCCCTGGACTGGCTGCTGTTTCAGCTCTTTTCCTACGGCTGTTTCGGCTCTTTTCCTACGGCCATTTCGGCTTTTGTGTTTTTCTACGGCTGTTTTGGCTCTCTATTCAGCTCTCTTGTCGACTTGTTATGTGGGCTTGCTCTCTCTGTGGCTCTTTGCTTCAGCGTAGTAGTTTTATTGCACTGCACTTTCGGCACTAAAGCCTTAGGCTTTGTAATGCTATTATATTGCCTCATATTGTATATGAGTTTTAACTATTGTTCTGTGGAGTGAGTGAGTGAGTGAGTGAGTGAGTGAGTGAGTGAGTGAGTGTGTGTGTGTGTGTGTGTGTGTGTGTGTGTGTGTGTGTGTGTGTGTGTGTGTGTGTGTGTGTGTGTGTGTGTGTGTGTGTGTGTGTGTGTGTGTGTGTTTTATGATTATGTGTATCGGTCTGGTCACCAGGCTTCTGTTAAGTTAGACTTACTAATAATTTGTTTCTTTTGTGCAGGTTCGGCGAGCCTCGGCGGCAGTCCACTCCCTGGTGGTGGTTTCACGAGTCCCCTTTTTCGTTGGTGTGTCGTGTCACAGGTGTGGGATTATTTTTGGACCCCTTTTCTCTTTGATTTTCTGATTTTTGCCTGCCGCCATGGTAAGCCGACCTACCCCTTTAATATTTAAGTTGAGTTTTTCTATTTTCCTATTTTAACCTGGTGGCCTTGACCCTTACTTATAATAATAATACAATAATACAATAATTACAATATTAATTTTAATTAAATAAAGATATTTTTTTTTGGAACACGTCTCTCGCCCGAGTGATTATGAACCTGTGTGTGCCTTGAGAGTGTTTAAATGATCCTTGGTTGATCCTATTGAATAGAATGTCCCGGGGGGTGAAATTCTAAATCCTAGCCGCTGTGCGTTTATTCACGCGCTCCAACACGCATTGTTCTCCTCACTCCTCACACAGCCACTATCAAAGACTCATATCCCCTGCCACATCCAGCAGAGGCACTCGACAGTCTGTCAGGCTCCTGTTGGTTCAGCACCATGGACTTGTCAAGTGGATATTGGCAGGTTGAGCTCGAACCACAGGACAGAGAGAAGACAGCATTCAACACTGGGAGTGGTCTCTATCAGTTCAAAGTTATGCCAATGGGACTGACAAATGCCCCCCCCAACATTCTAGAGACTAATGGAATTAGTCCTTCACGGCTTGCATTGGAAGGACTGCCTAGTCTATTTAGATGATGTGCTAGTCTTTAGCCGAACCTTCAGCGACCACCTCAAGATCCTTGGTGAAGTTTCTGACCAGTTCAGATCGGCTGGTCTTAAACTAAAAGCGAAGAAATGTCACCTGGCCCAAACCGAAGTGACTTTTCTTGGACATGTTGTCTCCAGCCATGGACTCCAGCCAGATGTGACGAACCTGGAAAAGGTATGCAAGTGGCCATCTCCTAGGACTGTCACAGAAGTGAGAGCATTTGTTGGACTACTATCGTAGGTTTGTTAAAAACTTTCCTATCATTGCTGCTCCACTTCACTCACTGACTCATAAAGGTGCTACTTTTAGATGGACAGTTGAGTGTGAGGATGCTTTTCAGTCACTGAAACATGCTCTTACTAACCCACCAGTTGTGGCACATCCTAGCTTTTCGCAACCCTTCTTGCTATACACTGATGCATCACTGGAGGGCATAGGGGCAGTGTTAGCCCAGAGACAGAACAATAAAGAACATGTTATTGCCTATGCGAGCCACACCCTAAATCCTTCAGAAAGGAAATAGTCAACTTTTGATCGTGAACTGTTTGCAGTTGTTTGGTCTGTGAGACACTTTAAACACTTTCTTTTAGGCAGTTCCTTCGTTGTGATCACAGACCACAAGCCCCTACTAAGCCTGAAGAAAACCACAGTGGACAATGAACCCACAGGCAGATGCAGTAGATGGATCCTGGAACTGGACGTCTATGACTACTCTATCACACATCGGAAAGGTAGACAGCATGCTAACGCTGATGCCTTGTCCAGACGTCCCAGTACAGACAATATTGACAAAACTGAACAGGGTGTTACTGTGGCTGTCACTGACACACATACCGCTGCAGACACTGACACACATGACAGTCTAACTCAGGACATCAGCAGTACACTGTCTATTGACACTGAGCACTTACAACAACAGCAACAGAATGATGAGTGTCTTATTACAGTCATTTCCTGGGTAAAAGACAGTGAAAGTAGGCCCCCGATTGGTAAACTGAGGAAATCCTCCCCTTCATTGAGAAAACTGTGGCATGAGTATCCCAACCTCCCCATTAGACATGGGATTCTCTGTAGAAAGACTAAGCGGAGTCCTAACTCACCTGTGAACTTTCAAGTTGTTCTTCCAAAAGTACTTGTACCCACAGCCTTAGCTGCCTTACATGGGAGTCAGTTAAGTGGATATTTAAATGCGGAACGCACACTTCAGAGAGCTAGACGTATCTGTTACTGGCCTTACATTGCTCGGGACGTGCACACTTTTTGTACTGAGTGCCTCCCTTGTCAAAAACGAGGTTCTCCTGTACCCCATGAACGTGCCCCGCTTCAGCCTATCCAAGCAGACAGACCCTTTCAGAAAGTTGCTGCTGATATCACTGAGTTACCTGTTACATCTCAGGGCAATAGGTATGCTTTGGTCATTACAGACTATTTTACACGCTATGCAAACCTGTTTCCAATGAAAGACCAACGTGCCCTTACAGTAGCAAAAATAATTTTTGAGGACTATGTCAGACACCATGGTGTGCCCAAGTCGATTCACACAGACCAGGGTAGACAGTTTGAATTGGACGTTGTCAAACAGGTGTTTGACAACGTCCAATTCAAACTGTCTGTGTCAGTTGCTGGGAATAACCAAAACACGCACCACCCCATACCATGCACAATCAGATGGCATGGTGGAGAGACTGAACAGGACTCTGAAAGACCAACTGGCTAAGTACATAGCACAAACTGGTGGTGAATGGGATCAGTTTCTTCCACAAGTGGAACTTGCATATAACTCTAGTGTACATTCCAGCACAGGGTTTTCCCCATTCTTCCTGGTACACGGCAGGGAACTTAACTTGCCACTGGACGTTATATTGAACTGTAGTCCAACAGTGACCTCACCTACGCCAGGTACGCCTGCGGCTTATGCTGCTTATCTGTCTTCACGCCTGACACGTGCATTTGCAGATGCAGCTCAAAGCTCAGCACGTAGCACTGGTATGGTACAGTTTTCTGTGTATTTTCTGGTTAATGATGTTCTACAAAACTAAAAAAATCGTACTTGACTAAGGAAACGATGAACATTCATTGCGGATGTCTGCATCTGCTATATTGTTTACAGGGTTATACAAGGCCTGTTTACCTGTTTATATCGGTCATGTTGTGCCTTTTTCATGCCTTTGAGGTCTTTCATTGAAATGTGGACATTTCATCTGTGGCAGAGGAAGACTAACAATGGATTTAGGTATGATTATGTTAATTTACATTTACTTTATTTTGTTCATTATTTTGGGGGTTATGTTGTGTCTTGAATCTTATTTCACAGATTATTTTAAGTATTTGATAGTTTATTGTTTTTGGGTTTCCTTATTGCCATACTTAGTGTCCCATATATTTGTTCCGGTTTCATGTTGTTTCTGGTACGACCTTTTTGAATGGGGGACGCCGTGAGAGGGCGCGCCAGAAAAACGTTGTGCTGCCAAACTGGAATAAAAGCCGACTGATAACTGTCCTGCCGTTGTGGTGATGTTGTGGCACAGAAGACAGCAAAATATCAGAACAGGAAAATATAAGAACAGTACAAAATTGTAAGCCGCCTGACCCACAGCCCTGGATTGGTGAGCATCAACTTTTAAGGCTTACAAAATGGAAAGTTTGGAGTACCCTCTATCTCTACTGAGGAAAAGGTTTCTAGAAAAAATAAAAATAAAAAACTGAACAACTAAATATGTGCTTTGAATGTTTTCATAGCACAAGTTTGACAGAAAATTCATTGAATGGAGATTTCGTTTGGAGTGTCTCACCTTAAAACAAAGATATTTATTTTGAAATTAATAGGAAGCTTTAAATGAACTCGCCAAAGTGTAAACAGGACAGACAAATGGGAATGAAGAAAGAAAAACAGTATAAAAGTGATTAAAATGTTTTAAAAAGGAATAACAAAATGGTGAATAAAATATTACACTGTTTTCATATTGCCACAGGATGAAACAGTTTTTAATACAGCACAGTCTAACCTTTATATTGCATATAACTGCATTTCCACATGAGCATGTAATCCTCTCAAACAAACAAAAGCACAAGATAAGCTGTTGTTGTTTGGATTTACCTATGTTATACACTTGAGAGAATGTCCATTTTAAAATTGTTTAAATAAAAAAATAGCAGACTAGGTTTTGCGCAAATATTTGCGAGTAATATATTTCATTTAAAAAAAATAAACATGTTTAGTGAAAGCTACTACTGTTTTATTTTCTTATTTCTGCTTGGTACAACCCATAAGTCTTCCGGTGGAAACAAATACCAGTCTGTCGAATAAACAGTTCCACTTTACAGCTACAATTTCCAAAAGAAATCCCGAATTTTGTCTTTGTGACAAGAGTTATAATCATAACAACGTTCACAGAAAGTCTGAGCTGTTTAATGAAATTATAACGTTGATGGAAAATAAGAGAGATTAGAGATTAGCATTCCACGTTGGACGTTGAAGAAAACATGGCGGCGTCCTTGAGCAGCGCAAGGACTGTGAGGCTGCTGGTATGGAAATTATTTAAAACTGTAACGTTTAACAGAGTCCCGTGAATCCGTGTTGATATTGTAGATATCGTTATGCTTTCGTTAATTTAGCCCTAAGCTTTCGGAACGTGTTAATTTAGAAGCTAGCTAGTGACTAATGTGGCTGAACGTTTGATACCCGAGTAGCAGCTCATGTTTCCTAATGCGTCTCATAGATGTAACCTAAATGTGTGTGAATTTGTAACTACACGCAAAGTACATTTTGGCCTTCATTCTTATCGGTGATATATTTTTTTCCCCGCACAAATAATATTTAGTTGTATTTCTGACCTGCTCTGTAGGAGTTTCTGTCTAGATTCTGAGATGTAAATCAGCTGTAAGAAATGTCTCCCTCTCACCGGTTCTTTTTCTGATCATGTTTTCTACGAGTGAATCAGCCGCTCAAATGAGGAAATAACGTTTAATCTCTAAACCTGATGCTACAATTGCATTTATGTGTTTTTATGATTTGCTACTAAGTCTGTTTTACACTGCTTGGTACTGCAGGTTATAGAACACAGATTGAAAAATGTATTCATAAACATTACAGATAATATTCAATTCCCTTTTTTATAATGCAATGTCAGACGTAAGTGCAAATCTTCAAGATCACGTTTAAATGAATGAAGTTGAAAGTTTCAGAGCCTTACTGTGCAGCTGTCGTGTTAAATATGTATATTAACCTACGCTGTGAACACTTTTCTATCGCAATGACCCTCTAGCATTATTTACAGTAGCAGCACTTTTAATCGTATCGTAAAAATTCACAGCTCTTCATTATAACAACCATTTCCTTTCTGATGAAAGTATGCGGCACAACATTAGTCAGTTTTGTGCAGAAGAGTCGCATCTAGCAGTAAACGGCACCTATTATGTGAACATGCACTGTCTGAGTCTGAAGAGGAAAACCTGATTAACAAAGAAAGCTGGTAACCACTGCGGTGATCACTATTATCTCTGGTGGGATTTTAGGATTCAAGCTAACACAAAACCTGGCTATGTTGAACTTGCTTCTTAGGCCATCACTCAGAGTTGTGTGGGATTTAGATTAAACGGGTGAGGTTAGAGGAAGTAGAGATAAAGACTGTGAGTTCATCAGAAGGACAGCACATGTTGCCAGAGAGGCCAGATTGAAATGGTTTGGACATGGAATAGTGAATATTTTGGTAGAAGGATGCAGAATTTTGCTGAGAGGAGGTTTATGGATGTAATGAAAGAGGACATGAAGTTAGTTGGTGTGAAAGAAGAGGATGCAGAGGATAGGGTTAGAGTAGCGCAGATGATTCGCTGTGGCAACCCCTGAAGGGAAAAGAAAAAAAGGAGCCTCCTGATGAATACGAATTTAAATTCCCTAAACTTTTGTACCGTAATGCATAAAAAGTGTGATGGACACTCACAGCTGTTTAAAGTACTGACTCTCATACAGGCCAGTTTTCTGCACTTGTATTAATCTGACGGTTGTCTGATTTTCAGAGCACCTTAGCCCGGTCCAGTTTATTATGCAGCTCCTCTGGACTCCGAGGTCTCCATGTCACTGCAGCATGCTGCAAGGTAAACACTGTGCTCCACACATCGTGTTGTCCTATGTATCTTCTTTAGCCTAAAAATCTATATCAGACATAATAATGATTTAATTTTTATATGGTATTGGAATAACATTGTTTACTTTAGCAACAGTTGGTCATGTATCAAACGGTAATACTATCGGCTGCTTGGCTTGACAGCTGAGCAGCTCTATTATGTTTATTTGGGACTTCTATTTTACTAACATTTATTCTTCTTTTTGCGTTTCTCTTCCAGAATCGAGCCGCTCGTATCCGAATAGGGAAGGGAAACAAACCTTTGACCTACGAGCAAGCACTTCATCCTCATCACATCGGCCACTGCAAAGGATGGCTGTCACAGCACACCAGTAAGCAAAGTCATTTCAACACAGTTTTAATAAGGCTGGAACTTAGTCTTATTTTAACTGTTGATTAATTTGTGGGGCTGTCCCTGTAGTATCAAACACGTTTGATATTTACATGTTGAAACTTGTATAGTTATGACTATCATGCTCAGAGCAGGCGATGCTGTTGTCAAGTAGTGCTAAACTTCTAGCCCTTCTGGCTAATGTTGGCCACAGATAGTAAAACTGATAAAATCTCACCTCTCATTGACACTGAAGAATAAACTGATTGAATCGTCCCAAACTTTTTCTTAGACAGACTTGTTTCGCCTTCTGCTTTTTTTTTTTTTTTTTTTTCCCCACTTCAAAGTATTAATAGTATGTACTACTCTTCAAAAGTTTGGGGTCACTTAGAAATATCCTTATTTTTGAAAGAAAAGCTTTTTTTTCAATGAAGATAACATTAAATGAATCAGAAATACAGTCTAGACATTGTTAATGTGGTAAATGAC
This sequence comes from Amphiprion ocellaris, assembly GCF_022539595.1. NCBI lineage: Eukaryota > Metazoa > Chordata > Actinopteri > Pomacentridae > Amphiprion > Amphiprion ocellaris. Next base: position 20,578,990 of record NC_072782.1, on the reverse strand, counting down.
TATTCTAGCTGGAAACGGCTGATTTTTAATGGAATATCTACATAGGGGTACAGAGGAACATTTCCAGCAACCATCACTCCTGTGTTCTAATGCTACATTGTGTTAGCTAATGGTGTTGAAAGGCTAATTGATGATTAGAAAACCCTTGTGCAATTAAGTTAGCACATGAATAAAAGTGTGAGTTTTCATGGAAAACATGAAATTGTCTGGGTGACCCCAAACTTTTGAACATTAGTGCCTATAGTTGTGTAAGTTTTACCCATCATCAGTGTTCTATATCGATCTGGAAACTCTGAGACCTACATTCCTTAGAGAACAAGATGTGTCTTCTCACTGTAACTCCATTCCTCAGGAGGAATTTCTGATCTTTGCTGTAGAACAGACACATCTCTCATTACTTAAAAGCACTTGTCAACTCATAACTCTGAGTACATACAAATTTTGTTTCCACTGAAAATTAGTAAATATATGAGTAATTGATGCACCGTTATTTCCTGTGTATGTCTGAGATTAGTGACAAGAATATCTGTGAAGTTTCTTCTTATGATGCAACTTAGTTTCAAAATCTGTAGAAAGCAACACACCTTCTCCAAACAGCTGATTCTGAGATTTATCTGCTACATAATCTAGGAGCCACATGAATACATGTTTTTCAGACTTTCGGTCACACATCACCATCCATCACTTGCATCATATCTCAGCAAGTCTCTCCTCTTCCTCACAGGTAACCTCAAAGGTGAAGAGGGGGCGGCTGACCGCACTGTGGAGGACGTCTTCATCCGGAGGTTCATGTTCGGAACCTTCCATGGCTGCCTGGCCAATGAGATTGTGCTGAAAAGGCGTGGCAACGTGCTCATTGTGTGCACTATAATGCTGCAGAAGATGATACCACAGAAAATTTACTTCTTGATCGGCTACTCGGAGTGGCTGTTGTCACACTTGTACAAATGCCCTGTGAAGTTAGAGATCCAGACCCTGCAGGACAAAGCTGTGTACAAGTACATCTGATGGAAATGTGCTGATAATAATCATAGGGGGTAACTGCAACACAACCATTCCTACCAACAGGTTTCAGTGAAATGAACTTATTTATTTCATTACTGGCGTTCGAAGAAGCCATTGATCATTGGAAAAACTAAAGTGAGCCACATTTGTACTTCCACAGCAGACAGTTGTTTCATAAAATGTAAGTAAAATGATCAGATAAATCAGTAAATTTACTTCATGCTCCTGCTTTGAAATAAATAATCTGTCTGGGATCATATAAGATACCTCAGGTTGTTTTTGTAACTCTTTGAAAAAAAAGAAAATTCACTTACTGCATTATAAGCAGAATATAAACTCATTACAAATAGTTTATAACACACTATGGTATACCTTAAGCAGACAGAAATCCAAATCATGCTTCTGTAATGTTTAATGTTAAGAAAACACAGCAGCAAAAATACAACTGTTGTCAAAAACTGCACATTTATAGTCACATTAACTGACTTCTGGTGTGTGAATACTGCTGTCTAGTTTGTTTACTTGTGAAACAAGCTTATCATTAACTGTAACTGTAGACTATATCATACAAATACAAAATAATTAGCAACAAAACATGTTAAATTCAAAGTTTATAGGCACTGTTGTTAAGAAATTATCTTCCAAACACGAACTGGTTTACTTGTGGACAAGAAAGTGGAAACCAAGAAATGTGAAATTGAAAGATTTTTATAATTTATATTTTTGAAAGTTCATAAAATAACAAAAATGAGTGCAAATTGTACACTGCCCATCCAAAAAAAATCGCACACTCTATATTTCATTGGACTGCCTCTATCTTTGAGAATGACACACATTCACCGTGGCATCGATAAGCTTCTGCAATGTCACATTTATTTCTGTCCAGAGTTGCATTCATTTTCTACCAAGACCTAATATTGATGATGGGAGTGCCGGACCGCCATGCAAAGTCTTCTCCAGAACATCCCAAAGATTCTCAGTGGGGCTGAGGTGTGGAGTCTGTGGAGGCCAATCCATGTGTAAAAATGATGTCTCATGCTCCCTGATCCACTCATTCACAGTGTTAGCCCTGTGAATCCTGGCACCATCATCTTGGACTATGCCCATGCTATCAGGGAAGAAAAACACCATTGAAAGAAAGATCTGGTCACTCAGTATATTCTGGTAGTCAGCTGACCTCATTCTTTGGCAACATAATGTTGCTGAACCTGACCAACCCCAGATCATAACCCTAACCCCCATAGGCTTGTGGGCACTAGCCATGACGAGTGCATCCCTTACTTTGCCTCTCTTTTTTCCCTGATGCGCCCATCACTTTTGGAACAGGGTCAATCTGGACTCATCAGACCACAGGACCTTCTTTCATTGCTGCAGAGTCCAATCTTGATGCTACGTAGCATACTGAAGCCTTTTTTTCTGATTAGCCTCACCGATCAGTGGTTTTCTTAGAGCTACACAGCTGTTTAGTCTCAGTCCCTTGAATTCCCTTTACATTGTGCATGTGGAAATGCTCTTACTTTCACTATTTAACATAGCCATGAGTTCTGCTGTTGATTTCCTACCATCATCTAAGAGTTTGTTCTGACCACATTTGTACCTTGATGGTTCACCACTATCCTTCAGGTTTTAATAATGCGTTGGATGGTTCTTAACCCAGTTTTAGTAGTTTCAGAAATCTCCTTAGCTGTTTTCTTTGCTTGATGCAGGCCAATAATTTGACCCTTCTGAAACAGATTAACATCCTTTCCATGACCACAGGATATGACTGCCAACATAGTTGTTTAAGAAATGAGAAGCTCCTCACTGTATCAGCTAGGGTTAAATAAGTTGTTGTCAGCTGAAACATATTCATCACTACAGTAATTATCCAGTGGAAGGCTCTTACCTATTTGCTTAGTTAAATCCAAGTGGCCACTTTTTTGGACAGGCAGTGTATTTTTGCTGAAAATGGGTTTAAAGTGTACTTATGTGTACATTTAAGTGCCACACACACACCTCCATCTGAGACACTAAGAAAGAAGCATGACAGGCACTTGTAAATGCTTCTGATTTATTTTGAATCAGTTTTGTCACAGTGCAAATTCATTCACATTTAAGACATAGGAGCCTAATCAGTGCAAACAAGGCACACAGGATTAAACTGTGCAAAAGGTCCCTTGATATGGAGATTCCTCACATTTAGAAAACACATCTGAAAAAGTATTATAGCACATCTTCCAGGTCCCACTGTTACAAGCCTGTTTGCAAAAGTTGCCATGAATATTGTAAGTATGTATGTAAGATATGTTTATACATGAGAGCTAAAGTTTTAAAATGTCCAGACTTCAAATATGAGGCACAAAATTGCAGTAAATACTGGACACAGGACAGAGTGTCCATTCACGACAGACTTTCACTTGAAGTGCTGCAGAAATTAAATTATGAGCATGAACATGTCAGTGACAACACAGCAAACAAGAAGATAAATACTTGTCTCTGTACGTTAAATATGTAGTTAGAGCCAGCAGATGGTTAGCTGAGCATAAAACCATAAAGTGTGATTTTTACAATTCAGTTTTTTGCAGTAATTAAACAACTGAACTTTATGTATTAATAGAAACGGGTCATTTTTGTACTAACTAGCTGCTGGTGGTACCATGTACTTATCGAGCTCTCAGCAACAAATCAAAGAGTGTGCCAGTGTTCTAACAAACCGTTGGTTGTATATTGTTTAAGAAAAAAATCTGCACAACATTTTGTGTTTCGGTCATTGGTAAAATGTTCCTGAACATTCAGTGCAGTTTATACGTAGAAAAACATCCCACCATAGATGAGGACAGGTTTATTTTTGAAGTAGGGGTGGACGATAAACAGCCTAGCTGGATCCAACGGAGCAATTTTCAAATTAGCGTTTTGGTTGTTTTTTAACACATTCCAAATAAAATTTATTTAACCTTATGAACTCCAACCAAATTTTAGCCTTCATTTTTTTTTGCTCCTGTCATTACATTTTTTTCCTCACTGTGGACAAAGTTTTCATTGCAATATAAAGTGATGCATCTCCATAGAACCAACACAACCATGACTTGAAGTAAAAAAGAACTCTACATCTAGCTGTGTCTTTTGTAATGTCTAAAATGTCTTCTATCCAGTATGACAGTTATGTTGCGACAAATCATTTTTGTAGAGATGAATTTCTTTGATTATCCACTTTACAAACATTGAAACAAAATGGAAAATGTACATTTTCCCATGTGCCTATCTTGAAAATTTGTTTTTATAACTGCCTTTTTTGTTGTGTGTAAATACAGTCAGCAGTTCACCTGAAAACTCAAAAAAATACTTTTTTTTTTTTTAAAAGACTAATTTTTTGGTAATGTGACTATTGGTAACAGCTGAGATTCTGGTTAGTGTAAACTATTTATTTCTGGTGAGGTATTTTTTAAATAACATGAATTTTTGGCGATTTAAAAAAAATAAAACATGTAGAATAATTAGATTTTGTTTAAATATCACAATTTTAAGCTTAGATTTGGTTAATTTTGCTGATAGAACATCACAGATGAGTAGTTCAAGGTCCATCGGAAAAATGAAAATCCATCATTCCTTTTGATTCAGTTTCTGGCTCTGAGAAGTGTCATTAATTTGGCAATATTTTTTTTTAAAGGCAGCATTCTTTACAAACCCGCTTGCAGGTCTTGGGGTTCAGAGAAGACATTATACTGAAGTTTTGTTAGACTTTCTGTTATTGTGAATTTTGACACCGCAGTTTTAATTTTTTCTGGAACAGTATATCAGTTTCAAACCTCGGTATTGGTGTCCTTGATTACTTGCAGTCTGTAGTGACTCTGAAACATTCATATCAGTCAACCCCAACTTAAAAGAAACTATACTAAACTCTTCAAAGGATTAAATAAATGAGCACAACTCAGAAAAAACAGCAACAGTGTAAAAGGGAAAGTTCAGGTGACATGAATAAAAATGTGGCTGAGCGACAAAATCTGAAGTATTAAAACAACAAATCACAGTTTTACTGTGTTACGTTATTGAACCTGGCTGAGAAACAGTCTGGCACGCAAACCCTATTAAAACTGTCATTTATCACGTTTACAACTATGGCTCCGTATTTGCTGCAAAAACATCTAAATATCATCAAAAGATCAAATTTCCCCAAAATCCGTTCTACACAACACCAGGGCCCTGGCACTGAATGCAGCTAAATAGAAGTCAGCCATGTCTTGTGTCATTAGTTACATCATTTTTTTCCTTCTGAAACATGGCATCATACTTGTGATAGAAGTTCATACAAACAGACCCCGTTCATCCATCTTGACCCAACCCTGTACATACTTGTGATACTACCTGAGGATCTGATAGACAGAGATAGTAGATACCTTTTGAGAGTTCTGCTCTTGATAGCAAAGAAAATGATCACAATCAGTTGGCTGAAACCACATCCCCCCAACATAATACAATGGACAGACAGAGTAAAAAAGTTTTTTATGATGGAAAAAATTACAGCAAGACTACAACTGAAACTAGGAAAATTTGAGAGAAGATGGAAACCGATTATACAAGCGATGCCAGAGCTCTAAATACCTCCCCCTTTTTTTTGCTCTCAGTGCACTTATTTTATTTATATAAGTAGCTTTATGGTTGCGTACATACCCGTGCCAGTGAATATTAGAAGTCAGAATTGAAGACTTATTGGTATCTATGTAAAATATGTAATCTTGACTGGTGTATGGCTTGTACGGAAAGGAGATATATGTATTTATGACTGAAGGTAACAAGATATGGACTGAGTAGTTTGTAAATTGTGGTGGTGTGATTTTTGTACATCTTCATCTGTTTTACCTATGTGGAATAAATAAAAAGTTCAAAAAAAAAAAAAAACAGACCCCGTCCTCTACTCTCAGTACAGTATGGTCTTTGGTAATTGGCAGCCTCGTCATCGATCTCTTTCCTCATTAGTCGATGTTGCGGCAGCTGTCGCCCACACAAGACTGCAGCTTTATGAGCCGCTGGTTCATGGCCTGCAGAATAGTAGGATCCACCTTCTTCACAATGTTCTCCAGCTGGTGCGGGTCCGATGTCAAGTTATACACCTCTACAAACGACTGTGGAGACAGAACCAGAGAGATGCTTCAAAACTGCTTCCACAAAAATCATTCAAATATGGGAGTTATGAAAAACCAAAACAGTCCTGCTATACCTCGCTGTCAGCAAACTCGCAGTACTGCAGGTTGTTTTTGCTGTCGAGAGTCCTGACGCAGGCATATGTGTTGTTGTAGGCATCTTCACACACACAATCTGGGAAACATTGCTGAGGGAAATGAAAGTGTTAGTTTTGCAAAATGTTACATTAACGTGTCCTGTGTGAACAAATGTAAACTTTTACAAAAAACAGGAACCATGCTGTTTGTTGTCATTGTTTCAGTGGGTGACACTGTAGGCTGTAACCTGGCATCCATTACGTTAGCCTACAATATGTAACAGAACAATACACTCATGTGCATTACCACTTCAATGCCAAATGATTCATTATTGTATAACCTGTCAATACTTTTTATTTACTCTGCTGAGGAGCGGTGGAGATATGTGACAGTCATACGTTTGTCCGACTGACTGTCTGTTCGCAACATTACTCAAAAACAGACCAACAGATTTGGATGAAATTTTCAGGAAAGGTCAGAAATGACACAAGGACCAAGTAATTAGATTCTGGCAGTGATGCAGCTTATAGTCTGTATCCATGGATTTGTTAAAGATTTCTGTATCATTGCGAGATAGCGGCACAGCATCACTGTAACTATGACAGCAAGTGAACACTACATCAGCTGCCTGCTAACGATCACATGATTGTGATCCTACTACAAATCAACCGCTACAGACTTATCCATTGAAAATGATACAAGGAACAACTGATTAAATTGTGGGGGTGTTCCCGAGTCCCATCAATTCCCACCGCCCACTACATATTTAGGTCACGTGATTCGGTATCCATACATGACGTACACATGCATAACACACACCTGTGCTCAGCGCGAGGTCATTTTATTTGTGGGTACATCTATATTAAATGGCCACATTCTATGGTGCTGTGATTTCTGCCTCAAATATTTTCAAGATTTCATCCATCAGACATGATACAACGACTGAGCAGTCTTAGTGGAGTACTGCGTTCTCTGAGGGCTTTTCTTGTCATTTATAAGTTGAACAGAGGGTATTTGCTCTGCTGTCAAATTAAAAACTAACAGTTTAGATTTACTATATTAAAAACAATTTAAAAAAGTGGTGTAAAGTAAAACAAACCTACCCGATTGATCAATTTTCCCTTTTAGAAATAACTTTTATTATCAAACATTAATACACTAACACGCTTTTTGTCATGGCTACTCACAGACAGCCCGGGGCCGAGTTTAGGACAAGCTGGGTCTGTGGTTGGATGTCCCTCTCCAGTGTATTCAACCAGGAAAAACGGTCGTGCCGTTCCATTACGCAGTGACGGAGCCTGAGCAAAAAACCTGATTTAGAATTCAGTTTAAAAAAAAAAAAAAAAAAAAAAAAGCAGCACAAGAAAACATTATGGTTGATGTATAGAAGCTGCTGACCATCTGAGCAAGGAAAGACTGTCCATCTACGTTTACAGTCGACAGGTTCACACCAGATATGTCTAGTATGGTGGGAGCCAGGTCGATGTTCAGGACCGGAGCCTAGAGGGGTCAGGAACCATGAAGAAATGATGAATAACAGGCTCAAGCCAAAGATGTTTGTGTTTGTGTGTGTATGTGTGTGTTAGTGGAGGTTTGTTCTGACCTGCAACGTCTGGTTCGGTTTGATACCAGGACCTCTGACCATGAGCGGGATCCTGATGTCAAATTCATACAGCTGCCTTTTATCGATGGGTAACGAGAACTGACCTGGAACAGTGAAGAAGATGTTCACAGCAGAGTTACAATTGATGGAGGAAGTGATGCAAAACAACAACAAATAAAACACGATCATTAAAAATGTAAAAATAAATAAATAAAAAGGAAGGCAATAAAATAAATGGCCACAGTGGTACGGTTAGGGTTAGAGTTAGTTTGTAACAACTACAAAACAAGAAAAAGACCCAGAAAAAGGCAGTTTGTTGCAGCTGACCTGTGTGGTAGCCATTGTCTGATGTGTAGAAGATGTAGGTGTTGTCCAGCTCCTTCATACTGTCCAGTTTCTTCACCAACATCTCCACCATGTCATCCACAGACAGCAGAGTCTGCCACCTGCCACATATCATCATTCATTTAATATGATATTTCTTATTATTACTTCCATCAAACAGTAGATACCACAAGCAATGGGAATCGAGTAAAGGTTCAATTAAATGATCGTATTCTACAAAGGAGGAGTATTTAGCCATTGTACCTTTTCCTGTAGGCATCATCTAGGAAGTTGATCGAGCTGTTGGGCATGGGGTTGACGGGCTGACGCAGCAGCCAGTGTTTGTCCTGGAAAATACACAAATAGAGATTCATTGAAAATACAATTAAAAAACAAGCATTACATTCACTACTGTTCAAAAGTTTGGGGTCATTTGGAAATGTCCTTATTGTTTCAACAAGAAAAGCATTTTTTTCAATGAAGATAACATTAAATTAATTAGAAATACAGTCTAGACATTGCTAACGTGGTAAATGACTATTCTAGCCCAAATGGCTGATTTTTAATGGAATATCTACATAAGGCAGAGGTGTCAAACATGCAGCCTGCAGGCCAAATGCGGCCAGCCAGAGGGTCCAATCTGGTCTGTTGGATAACTTGCGAAGTGTAAAAATACAGAGAAGACATTAACTGTAAAATGTAAATTTGTAAAACTGTACATTTAAAATAATTTCTTGATCTTGACAAGTTGCTTTGATCATAAAGTAAAATACTATATTGTTCAGTTCCAGATACCTGAGACTGATTGTTTTGTGCCTTTGAAGACACACTGTGATCTTTAAGTTGTAATGTGTAAATGATAAATTGAGGCAAAATACTGTTGAAATTGCACTTATTTTTCTTAAATTTCAGGTTGTCCACAATGTTTTGTAAAAAGACAGTTCATTAAATGTGAACATTTTCAGAAATTTACTTTTTTGCACAAAAACAAATTTATTTATAGGTTATTATGTTAGATTTCACTACTCCGGTCCACTTGAGATCAAATTGGACTGTATGTGGCCTCTGAACTAAAATGAGTTTGACACCCCTGGCATATAGGGGTACAGGGAGCCATTTCCAGCAACCATCACTCCTGTGTTCTAATGCTACATTGTGTTAGCTAACGGTGTTGAAAGGCTAATTGATGATTAGAAAACCCGTGTGCAATTATGTTAGCACATGAATAAAAGTGTGAGTTTTCATGGAAAACATGAAATTGTCTGGGTGACCCCAAACTTTTGAACTGTAGTGTATGGTTTACCTTCCCCAGCTTGTTAAAGCTGCCGTCTCGAGGAGCCTGAACGTCGCTGAACATCTTCTGGTACTGAGGTGCTGCCATCCAGGGTGAGTGAGGAGCCGGAGGAGACAGCATCAGGAAGAACGGATGCTGAGGACTTCTGTCATCCAGAAAGCGAAGGGACCGATTCACCTGGATGAGGCAGGACAAGACTTCATAAGATGCAGCTGCAAGATGTACACTACCAGTCAAAAGTCTGGACACATTTTCTCACTCATTTGTATGAGAAAGTGTGTCCAAACTTTTGACTATTAGTATACATTTGTTCAAAAGCACAGATCAGGTTGTAAAAACTTCGTGTTTATCTGAACCAGCATCACATATCAAGAAACAAACACTGATGATGTGTAAAGGACTGTAGGATCAGGGAGAGCCGTGCATCTGCTGCTGCAGAGTCAGTATCACCCAGCATGTAAGATGCTGCTAAATACATGCTATTAGTGTCCTGCACTGTCAAATGCTGTGTTAAATCAGACTTTTCAATTAACTCAAACAATGGTAATTTTTTTGTCTCAACTCACTAAATGACTGGTTTTGTTTTGATTTCTGAGCTAAATTTTCTTCCTTTTTTCACTTTGCCTATGAGTTTTTTCATGGCTTATTTTTGTTCTTGCAGTTTCGGGTCAAGATTTATTCTTATAATACTCTTTTATTCCTAAGCTATGGGTTACAGATAGATTCCTGGCTGAGGCCCGATATTAAACTCTGCTGCTCACTGCAGCGACAACTGAAAAAAAACATTATGAAGCCATTTTTCTGTACAAACGAGGCATTAAACAACTGTTAAAGGCACGTTTTAATCTTTTTTAAACCTTAAATCTATTGAATGGACTGCAATGAAATGAAGCAGTGACTCTTCCTCTAACACCCCCATAAGATTAATGCTTGTGCTTCAGTATAAACTGTATTGTAAATTTGTAAATAATTTTTTTGCTTGATGTTATTCAGGTATCCCAAATATTTTAACAATTTGAAATACTGAGTTTCTGATTTTTACCTATAAGCTATAATCATCAAAATGAAAACAAAAAAAGTCTTTGCATACAACAAAGACTGTACTAGTATCATGTTTACCTTTCGTGCCACCAGCAGGTAAAAGTTTCCAATAATTTCTTTACTTTTAAAATAAGAAACGGTTTTATCCTTTATTGAATTATCTCAAAAACTATTAGATTTCTGAAAATATATAATAAATATCCATGGTCCCCAGAGGATATATAGCTCTATTGGGCATTTCTGCTGCTCGCACATTTTTCCTGACTGCAGGTTTATTTTTCACTGCACCTCTGTGAAAAAATGGCAATCGTGGATAGAAGGAGAGAGAACTTAAGAATGTCATAAATGACAAAAAAAACAATGAACAAAAGTTCAATTTCTTTGACTACTTATTTTGCAAAAAAAAATTAAATAACATGGAATCAACATTTCCAACCTTTTTCCGAAGAGCCTACAGGTGATAACAATAGAGGGGAGAAAATGGTGGCTTAGCTACTACATTTCTCATTTGTTTCATACTAGCCTCCTCTCTGTTCTGCAAAAGTCAATCGGCAGTGTATCTGCAAAGTGCCTGATTTTTTGTTAGATGACTATTAGTCACAGCTGACTGAGTCATAGCTTCTCAGTTGCGCAAAGGAGTGAAAAAAAAATTATTTAAATTTTTCTACAAAATCTAGTTCGAGGAAACAAACTTTTAATGGCAGGTTTTAAAAGTAGAGATGTAGAATAAAGTGATTTTGATGAAATAGCTTTAAGCTTGGATGGCCTTCATTGACTGTGGGAAAAGTTGAAAATCTGATGATCCTTCTTGTTTTTACAGCTTCTGACTTTGATAAATCCTGTCTATTGAGCCATAACTTTAAAGGCAATGTGCCTCTAAATCCGAATCTGAATTCACAGCTTTTAAAGTCTCATTAAGACTGCTTGCTGCACGTCTTTGTTGGTGATAAAAGTACTAATATCACTGCACTTTTGTGACACCCAGCAAAGCAGGTGACTTGGGAAAGTTCAGTTGTGTATTTAAAGCAGAATAGGTCAACAATTAGTTCAACACACAGACTCATCTGTCACAGTAAAACACGCAGCACCAGCATGAAACACTAAATAAAAACAAAGAAACCAAATGCTCTGAAGAGTCCGACTGAAACCATGTTACACTTGTGCTAGCTTGTTTCTTGCATCGACCATCTTCTGCAGGTGATGATTAACCTCCACACTGCTGACTCACAGACTAACTAGACATTTTACATTTCTATGACAGCAGCTGATTCAGACAGTTTGCAGGTGAACAGTCTTATTTCTTCCCATAAAGTCTTATATAAACATCCCTCCGCGTGATGCATAAAGCATGAAATACTGCTGATGGCAGACTCAGTGCGAGCATCTGACAGTGTGATCATGACTTACTATGAGGTCTGTGAGGTAGTCCTTCTCATAACTGTCACCATGCTTCTCCGCTTTCCCGTTGACTGACAGTGTGTAATTGTAGTATTGTGAGTTTCCCACCTGCAAACAAAACAGCAAAGAGTGTGACCGCAGAGACATTTGAAATAACTGGTATTTGTGTGTGAATTTACATGAGACTCACCAGTGCATGCCATTGGTCCCAGCCAGGTGGAACATGGGCGACGTCTCCGACCTCTTTCTTACCATACTGAGGGCAGAACAGACAATTAGTTTGGTTGGGAACAGGAGAAAATGTGCAACAAAAATCAGCAGTTCCACCAGGCTGTATTTAGCCACTAATATGCTAACATGTGACAATGTTAACATGTTAACAGGTGGGGAACCTGCTATATATATGGCCCCACTAAGAACTGTCCTGTCCCCTTTCCTCTTCATATTATATATGTCTGACTTTCGGTATAACTCAGACAGCTGCTTTCTTCAGAAATGTTCTGATATCTCCACAGCTGTCAGCTGTATCAGATGAGGACATGAGGCGGAATGCAGGGACATGATCATGGACTTTACTGACTGGTGCAACCTCAACCACCTTCTACTGAACACCTCTAAAACCAAGGAAATGATGATTGACTTGAAGAAGTCCATACCAGGACCAGTCACCTTTCTTGGCACGGAGGTGGAGATTGTTTCCAGCTTCAGGTACCTGGGAATGCAGCTGGACTGGTCCGGACACACGGAGGTAGTGTACAAGAAGGGCCAAAGCAGACTTTACTTCCTGCAAAGGTTTAAGTCTTTTAACATCAGCAGGCTTCTTCTACGTACATTTTACCAGACTGTGGTGGCCAGTGCTTTATTGTTTAGGATTGTGTGTTGGGGGAGGGGGCTCGCTCCAGGGACAGAAACCGGCTGAATAAGCTGATTAAAAAGGCGAGCTCCACAACTGGGCTGGAGCTGGAATCAGTCCAACAGGTGGCTGGGGTGAGAATGCTCAGGAAACTGAACTCTATTATGAACAAAGCTTCTCACCCACTACACAGTCTGGAGATGTTTAGGAAGAGCACCTTCAGCCAGAGACTCATCCCTCCTCAGTGCAGGTCTAGCAGGAAGTCTTTCCTACCAGCTGCAATCAGGCTTTTCAGTTCACATTAATATTTTAACTTACTGCTATAATAAAGTAATTTCCTGTAAAGGATCAATAAAGCATTATTCTATTCTATTCTATTCTATTCTATTCTATTCTATTCTATTCTATTCTATTCTATTCTATTCTATTATGTTCTATTATTATTATATTCAACATTTAGCAGGCTGAATGTTTACCACAATCATATGTTAGGGTGTTAGCATTCTAATTTTTTCTAATCAGCTGGCAAATTTGAATAAACAGACTTTCGAGCAGGAAAAATTTTATGTGTTCATCTTTGCCTTGTTTTTAAAATCTTACACAATTCTGTTTTGTTTTGTTTTGTTTTGTATGGAAAGATTTTAACTAATCACTGTATCATATTGACAGATGAGTGGACACACATAATATTTGTTGTGATATCTCACTTTATTCTAATTTTCAGTTGTCTTTTTAACGTACTGAACTCCAAAACCCCTCAGTGGGTTTGAAAAGCATGTTTTCAACGGAAAAAATACATTAAAAAATACTAAATATTTAATAGATTTTTAATGTTCCTTGGTCCTTGAACATACCATGTACGAAGTACAGTTGTCATTAAAATGAACCAAATCCAAGGTTAACATTGTAATATTTCATCAAAATGACTTTATTCTTTAGTCTGATTTAAAGCTGTGCCAAAAAAAAAACATCTGCATGATTTTTTTTAAAAATCTGCGGAAGTCATGACTGGGTTTTCAAGTAATCTGCAGACTGAGAGGAAAATAAAACCTACTGGATCAATAAAATAAATGCAGCATGAGTCAAAAACAGTTTACAGAGGAGCAAGTTGCTGGAAGATACATTCAGCATGGTGAAACATCTTTCTTGCGTTAATGTGCTAAATAGCTGTAAAAAAAAAAAATTATAGCAGTTGTAAAAATATAAATAGAAAAATATGTACAATATGTAGAGCTTCTATTTTCCCCAGTGTTGGTAATACCTGTGGGCACTATGAAAAATTAAGGACATGTTGATTCCATTTTTTTCAAATATTGACTAAAGATTGAAGAAATACAACCTTTTTCATTTCATGCTTTATCTCATTTTAACTGTGCCAAACTGCACTGCATTTCTGAGTTCTCTCTACTTCGAGCCATTGTTTGTGCTGTTTCCACACAGCAGAAAATGTCCAGAACCTGATCAGGGTTCTGAGAGTAAGATTTCATATTATACGAAGCTTATAGTTACAATCTAAATTTTTTTGGACTGAAAATCTGCAGGTTTGAATTAACCAAGAGTCCTATATTATTGAGACACATCTGGCATTTTGGAGAAAAAAATCAAACAAATGGAAAATCTGCGATGTACGTTGTATGATCACTGCAATGAACAGGGCTGTCGGCCAATGAGGCAGCTATGTGTCCATGACATCATGCCAACACGTGGGCATTGCTACTTGATTTAGTAAAAGTAATTTACGATGTTTACAAGTAAACAAAATTTACAACAGTCATGACAAGAAAAGCACTCCTCAGAGAGCGCAGTACTCCGTCAAGGCTGCTTAGTCATTTTCCGACAGATAAGTCCCGACAAATCCACAGCGGTCAATTTAGAGTAGCATCGCAATCATGTGATAGTCAGCAGGCAGCTGATGTAGTGTTCACTTGTAATCATAGCTACAGTGACGCCGTGCCGCTATCTCACAATGGTACAGAAATCTTTAACAAATCGTGGATCCAGACTACAAGCTGCATCACTGCCAAAACTGAGTCACTTGTTCCTTGTGTCATTTCTGACCTTCCCTGAAAATCTATTTCATCCAAAGACAAACGTACGCCGATCATCACATGATGATTAATGATAAACATGCAGTAATAACACTGCATGTTTATCATTAAATGTATTATTTGACTTGAATTCTGAACACACTTTAAAACAAAACACTGTTGTCCCTCAAACCCAGAGCGTACACTGCTGAATAATAAGCATGCAGCTTATAACATCGAAAGGAGTTCACACCTGGTTAAGATACTTTCCAGCAAAGAACGTCTGGTATTTCTGCTTGCTGAGGTAGATGGGGAAGGCCTCAGCCTCGGGGCCTTTCTGCCACAGAGCGCTGGAGCAGTTCCCGGTCAGAGAGTTGTTCCTCACCTCGTGGTTGTGAGGGTAGCGACCTGTCAGGATGCTGCTTCTGCTGGGGCAGCACAGCGGCGTGACTGTGAACTTAACAGGAGGAAGAAGCGAGAAGAGGAAGACGAGAGCAGGGGAACAGAATGGGGACAGGAGATGATGAAAGGCAAGCGTGACAGCAGAGAGGAGGACATGCAACTCATTCAGTGTGTAGCTATGCGCAATTTTAGGTGCGTGCAGTGCTGGAAGAACTTTTTACTGAAGTAAAAGCAGTAACACAACAAAAGAAAAACACTCCTCTTGCAGGAACAACATATGACTTGCACAAGCAGCATTTATACAACTAGTAGCATACAATTTACAATTAGGGTCAGATCCCTCCATTGACTCATTTAGTATTCACCCCCAGGTGTGGCTGGGTTGTCCAGGGAAATTTTAGAGGACACCCTGATCCACTCTTCAAAAAACTGCAACTTGGGAGAAGATTTGTTTTAAAGGAAGACAAAGACCGGAAGCATTACAGCCAGAACTACACAGAAATGGTTTAAAGACAACAAGGTGAATGTTCTGGACTGGCCGAGTCAGAGCCCAGATCTTAATCCAGTTGTGAGTATGTGGCTGAACTTAAAAAGGGCTCTTCATTCATGATTCCAGTGGAACTTGACAGAGTTTGAGCAGTTTTGCAAACAAGAATGGGGTATATTTGCAGTGTCCAGATGTGCAGGGCTGATTGAGACCTTTCCACACAGACTCAACGCTGTAATTGTGCCTGTAAAGGTGCATCTACTGAACACTGACTTGAAGGGGGTGATTTCTTGTGCACCAACTTATTGTATATTTTATATTTTTAATTACTTTGTAGAAATCTGCTTTTTTTGTAAAGTCTTCTCAAAAAGGACAAATTAATCTGCCAATGATTCTATGCTGCAAAGCAATAATAAGGAAAAAACTCCAAGAAGAGTAAATAGTTTTGATACGCGCTTCAATATACTATAGGCCTGATGATGATGATGATGATGATTAATTTAGGAGGACTACAGAAGAGCCCTTGTTCTTATACACAGATTTAAATGAATGTGTTAGACTTTTCTTAAATATTTTCCATCCAGTCAATGACTGAATCTCAGTGACAGCGGGCTAAGCAGGTCACCAAAGATGCTCCTTTCCAGCCATACTCCTGTAATAATTCTGGGTCTACATGGGATTGCCTCTCAACAGCCTGGATAACCTCCAAAAGAAGGCACCCAGGAGGTGTCCTAATCAAATGTTGAACCACCTCAACTGGCTACTTTCGAAAGAGCAGTGACTCTGTGACAATCCAGATATCTGAGCACTCCAAGGCAGAGCTGAAGAGGAAATTTAACTTCTGAGTGACTTTGCAAATTCAACAGATATTTATGACACATCTGAAGGAGAAAGTTGCTGTTTTGGCCCAACTACAGATGTGATAAATGTAGTGGAGGATAAAGTATAATAGTTCCCTATTAACTGTAGTAGAGTGGAAATAGAAAGTAGCCTAAAATAGCGATAACTTTCCATTGGGTAAAAATACTCACAGCGTTCACAAATGTTGCTCCTGCAGCTCCTATCAAAGCTTTCGTTTTCTTTATCGGCATCTGCAGAAAAGAAACAGACAGACGTGTGAAGTGACTCGTGTCCCAACATGCAAACGAGCTGTGAAGTCAACAACAATACACGCAATCACTGTGTTTGAATAATAACAGACACTAAAGAGCAGAGGGTCCAGGCATTATGACACGGTTGGCCGATGATGTACTCTCTTATATACGATAGTTTACAGGGTTTCTAAAGATTTTGACTGTTGTTTAAACGAAAGAAACAATCTGAAGTTGCAATGTTGTGATCTAGAAAATTGTGATGGACATATACTTCATGTTTTTTGACATTTTATAGACTGTAATCACTAGATCCAACCCTAGTCAGGTTTATATATAATCAAAATGCGCAAAATGACAAGTTTGGGTTAGTTTTCTTGAGCACAAGTTGATACCCAACTATTTGCAATATACTAATATACTAATTTATATATATACATATATATGTACATATATACATATATATACATATATACACACATATACACACACACACACACACACACACACACACACACACACACACACATATATATATATTAGGGCTGGGACTTTAACGCGTTAATTTCGATTAATTGATTACAGCAAAAATAATGCGTTAAAAATAATAACGCAATTAATTGCACCCTCCTCAGTTCCCTCATTTCTGGCACACTGGTAACTCTGATGAACACTCCAGCCCAGTAGGTGGCGTTAATGAACCTAAAGTCTATTTGTAGCCATGAAGAAGAAGGAGCACAGGAAGCACTGAGTGAAGTCAGGCACCGGTGAACAGTGAAGGAAGATGAGATTGAGCTTGTTGAGCAGAAAGTTTCCTTTTAAAAATCTTCCTGATGGCAGCTTGGATAAAAGCCTGGTTGTGTGCAAATTGTGCAACAAAGAGTTTTGTGATCACTGCAGCATTTCAAGCCGACGGTATCACCTCAATGTAAAACACGTTGCTGTTAGCACCAGAGCTAACGTTAGCTACGAGTCATGCTAACGGCTAACGGTGTACCCATCCCATAATAGACCACTTTTCTAGACAGTGCTTGAGTTTACAAAAAGTCTTAAGATGTTGAATAAAATCGCTATAATTGTACTTAGATTTGCAATAATCTGTGAATGTAGCAGACAGATGAAAAATGCAGATAAATAGAAATGAAACATTTTTGTGGTTTAAGTTTTTACTCTGTCGAGGCTCTGCCTCCTTGGAGGAGGAATAACCTAAACAACAAAAATATCTATTTTAATAACTTAATTATAAAATTTTTGTTTATAAAAAAATTACATAAATAAAAATTGATATTCCTATAAAGAGTGCCATCAAAATTCCACCATTTATCAGACCCAGAAAGATGAAAACGAATGAATCTCTGGATTTTCAACTTTCTGAAGCTCCTTGAACTACTTATGCTGATTTTATGTGCCATACAGTGGAAAAAACAACTAAATTCAGGCTTTAAGTCATCAAAATCACTTTTTTCTATATGTCCCATTTTCCTTTTTTTTTTTAAACATAAATTTTAAATTATAAACATGTATATGTCTATTCATTGATTCAACTGTCAACCACAATTTTATTTGAATTGCAAAACTTCACTTATTGTGTCAAATATTGCTATTTAACAAAACTGCAATTATTGCGATTAATTAATTACAAAGCCTGTAATTAATTAGATTACATTTTTTAATCGCGTCCCACCACTAATATATATATATATATATATATATATATATATATATATATATATATATATATTTGTAATTTTTGCTTGAGAACAATAAATCAGTATCAAAATAGTTGCTAAAACAACAAAAGCAGCTAAAACAAAGAAATTTTGGCATTTTTGGTTGATAAATTATTCAAATATTGCAATTATTATTAGAATTATGTAATATTATGTGCTGCTTTTTTAAATTAAATTCACTTCACTAGTCCATGTTCATCACTTTTGTCCAAATGGAAATATCTCAACAGCTCTTTGATGGACTGTTCATATACGTGTTCTATCATGCAATCATGGAAGTCACATCGCTTGTGATGGAGACGGTTGGTGGTTAATTTGAATTAGCACCACCAGCTGTTTATCTTGATGAACCAACTCCTCCACAACCAAAGTGTAGGGATCATAGGCATTCATTTACCCTTTCTTTCATTGATTTGTTGAAAATGTGGTCAATATTTGTGTGAGTTTTGAATGAAAACTTAGCTACCTATGGTTCCTAAATGCCACTAAGTTCTTATTAATGAGATCGAGTGACATAATTTCATAGTTATTGGCTATTAATTACTCCACCAAGGAATGCGGCGGAGTTATTTGACGATCGGCGTTGGTTTGTCTGTCCGTCTGTCTGTCTGTTTGCAACATTACTCAAAAACAGACTAGTGGATTTGGATGAAATTTTCAGGGAAGGTCAGAAATGACACAAGGACCACCTGAATAGATTTAGGCAGTGATGTGGCTTATTGTCTGGATCCACGGATTTGTTCAAGATTTCTGTATCATTGTGAGATAGTGGCATGGCGTCACTGTAACTATGACAACAAGTAAACGCTACGTCAGCTGCCTGCTGACAATCACATGATTGGGATCCTAATACCAATCTACTGCTGCAGACTTATCAGGACTTATCTGTTGGAAATGATACAACGGAGCAGCCTTGGCAGAGTACTGCACTCGTGAGCGCTTTTCTTGTTAGAAAATGTTTGCATTCTAACATGCTAAATCAACACAAACAACATGGTAAACATTATACTCAATAATCATCAACATGCTAGTGTTAGCATGTTAGTGTTCCCATTTAGCTCTTTTTTTCCATCTAGTACCATCATCAGGTCAAAACTTTACAAAAGTACTGAGATGGTTGTATTTCGCAAAACTAACAGCGTTCCCACCAGCCTCAGCTCTACTTTATGTTTAATATTATATTTAATACTGACTAGCAAATGGTAGCATGCTTAAACACCAAACAGTGAATACTGTCATGAGAATACCGTTTATTATTATCATGTTAACATTTTAGTTCGGAATGTTTTAATCATAAAATATTAAACCACTGAGTAACAGAAAACCAAAACAATCATTTAAATGTTTTATCTGCAGTATTACTTAAGTTATTTATTTAAACAAGCATCTGTTTTACTTCTACTCATTATGAGTATGCTAGCATGCCAATGTGAGCAGTTAGCCTTAAGAGTAGTCTTTCAGAGGTGCTACTGAGGCTACAGACTTGTTTTCTGCATTTTATATCATTTTTTTTCTATTTAATGCATTTTATGTACTTTATATCTATTTATAATTACAGCTGAATGTATTTTACAAACATTATATAAATGAATGTTTCTATTCAATGAATTTACTGTACTTTATGCATATTTATATGTTCTATCTAGTGGATCTTATGTACTTCAGGAGGGAAATTATCTTGCACAGTCGAACTTGTCAATTATATTTCTGTATTTTATGGATAACAAAGTGTTAAAAACAATATTATTTTTACTTATTAACCTTTATTTAACCAGGAGAAATCCCAGTGAGATTAAGAACCTCTTTTTCAAGGGAGTCCTGGCCAAGATAGGCAGCAGCAAATACAAAACACAGTTACAAAACTACACAGTTAAAACACAAGACACTAGCAATAAACAAATAAAAACATTACATTTACAAGCAAAGTTACATTGACTCTAAACTCAGCCCTCGTGGCTATAAACACTTTTATAAAGGGATGTTGTAAAAAGCAGGAGCTTTAAAGTTGAATTTAAAAGTGCATTACAAGCGCCATAAACTCCCCAGCAGACTTAGGATCGATACAGTTGATCAATCACGTGCACCCCGGCTGGTCACTCACCATCCCCCCCAGCTGAACGTCCTGGTCGTCGGCCAGCACGACGATGATGTTGCTGGGCTTGGAGCTTTCCACACACCTGACGCAGCAGGTGAGCAGCAACAGCGGGAGGACAGTGAAGGCAGCGGCCAGTGCTCTCCGCCGGCCGCTCGGTGCTCCAGCTCTGCTCCTCAGACCTGCCATCGCAACACCGCCACAGCGTCGGGGCCTGCTGCTACACAACCACCGACGCCGCAGTTGAAAGGAACGCCGGTTTCGATCCCTGCTCAGGGCGAAGACACGCGCTGCTCACACCGGGAAGGACCGGACTCACACCGCGGAGCAAAGTTTGAGGAAGTACAGCCAAGAGTTGAGGGTCATATGATCAGACTGAGTGGGAGGAGAGACAACCGAGAACAGATTGTACAACACAACAACAAGCACACAACCGACACACAACAATAATATAACAAGTGACCCACAATATTTAGGTTACTAATTACCTAGATCAACTTATACTGAAAACAAATATACCCATTATTAATACTTTGGTCCTTTTCAACTGCTTGTTAATTTAAGAATATTATATTATATTATATTATATTATATTATATTATATTATATTATATTATATTATATTATATTATATTATATTATATTATATTAGCCATTATCCATCCATTATCTATACACCGCTTAAAACTCACTAGGGTCGCAGGGGGGGCTGGAGCCTATCCCAGCTGACTCAGGCGAAGGCAGGGGACACCCTAGACAGGTCGCCAGTCTGTCGCAGGGCTACATATATAGACAAACAAACACTCACACATTCACACCTACGGGCAATTTAGAGTAATCAATTAACCTCAGCATATTTTTGGACTGTGGGAGGAAGCCGGAGTACCCGGAGAAAACCCACGCATGCACAGGGAGAACATGCAAACTCCATGCAGAAAGATCCCGGGAGAGCCGGGACGCGATTTTCTTCTCGCTGCAAGGCGAAAGTGCTAACCACTACGCCACTGTGCAGCCCATATTATATTATATTATATTATATTATATTATATTATATTATATTATATTATATTATATTATATTATATTATATTATATTGAATTGGATTCCCTTTTCTTCATGTAATATAATATAATATAATATAATATAATATAATATAATATAATATAATATAATATAATATAATATAATATAATATAATATAATATAATATAATGTGACAACCCTCCACCTGGACACCAGGTGTCCCTGTCTATTCTTTTGCAGAGGTGAGGGAGGGTCTGATTGAGCCACACCTGTGATCCAGATGCTCAACTGCATAAAACCTCCCTCACTTCCATTCCAGCTCTCTCTGACAGGAGCTGCTTTTCTCCAGGAGCACCAGCAGCATGGTTTTTGGTTTTCTGTTTGGAGTCTAGGGCTGCACAGTGGCTCGGTGGTTAGCACTTTCACTTGGCAGCTGGAAGATCCCCAGTTCATGTCCTGGCCTTCCTGGGATCTTTCTGCATGGAGTTTGCATGTTCTCCCTGTGCATGCGTGGGTTTTCTCCTCCAATTTCCTCTCACAGTCCAAAAATATACTGAAGTTACTTGATGATTCTAAATTGTCCGTAGGTGTGAATGTGAGTGTGATTGTCTATATGTAGCCCTGTGATAGACTGGTGATCTGTCCAGGGTGTCCCCTGCCTTCGCCCTAAGTCTGTTCCCCCACGACCGTAATGATTCAGAGGTGTATAGATCATGCATGGATGGATAATATACCACTGAGTGATAAAACTTATGCAGATATTGAAAGATCTTAGTCTCCTGAGAAAAATAGACAGCTTTGACCTCTCTTGTACAGTCTCAATGTTTTTGGTCCAGTCCAGTTTATTATCTATGTGGACACCAAGGTACTTGTAATCCTCAACATCGTCCAGCTCTGTTCCCTTGATGATGACTGGATTCTAAGAGGTCCTGTTCCGCCTGAAATTTGCCACCAACTCCTTAGTTTTTGTGATGTTGATCTGTACGTGGGTGATGTCACACCACACCACAAAGCTATCCACCACACTCCTCTACTCAGCCTTCTGCCCCCTGCTGATACAGCCAACTATGACAGAGTCATTTCAAAACTTCTGCACATGGCAGGACTATGAACAGTATCTGAAGTCAGAGGTGTGGAGAGTGAACAGGAAGTGAGACAGGACAGTCCCCTGAAGTGTACATGTGATGCTTACTATTGTGTCTGACACACTGCTCTGCAGCCTCACAAACTGTGAGCAACCTGTGATGTAGTGGTTGATCCAATCCACTAGTAGTGCATTCATCAGCATCTCCAGCAGCTTATCCCTGAGCAGGGAAGATCCTGGGTGTTAAAAGCACTGAAGAGTCAAAGAATACGACTCTCACAGTGCTGCCTGCTTCTTCCAGGTGAGTATAAACCTTCAGCAGTGAAAGTAGGTGGCGTCTTTCACTTCAGTGTGAGGCTGGTACGTAAACTGCAAGGAGTCCAGAGATATGACTGGACCCCCATCATTAGGAAATTGAAGGAATTTGGCACGTGTAAATCTGTCCATAACAGGCAATCCCCAAACTGAGTGATCATGCAAGAAAGTCATTAGTGAGTGATGCCACCGAGACACCTAAGGCTCTTCTGAAGGCTTTATGGGACAATGGCAAAGAGAAAGCTACTGTTCAAAGAAGCTCATATTAAATCAAGACTTGAGTCCACCAGAAGGCATTGTGGGAAATTTATTGTCAACTGAGAGAAGGTTCTTTCAGTGAGCCCAAAATTTAGCTTTTTTGGCCATCAGACTAGGTGACATGTTTGGTGAACCCCAAACATTTTACATCATTACAACACACTATCCCTTCCATGAACCATGGTGATGGCATGTTATGAGGATGCTTCTCAGCAACAGGCCCTACATGACTTATGAAGGTAGTGAGTAAAATGAATTTAGAGGAGAATACCTGATTCAGTGTGCAAAAGAACTGTGATTTTAGGGATTTTTTTTCCCCAGCAAGACAGTCACTGGAAGCATACAAGCAATGAATAGTTTGAAGAATGGTTTGTTTTCCTCTTGCTTCCCTTCCTCCTTTATAGTTCTTCCCTTTTTCAGTGGCGTGCACAGACATTCTAGGGCAGGGGTCACTAACTGGCGGACCGCGGTCCGGATCCGGACCCAGACGCCGTCTTATACGGACCGGACCTGTAATCACTAAATTGTAACGGGATTTTAAATTTGACCGGTCACCTTCACCACTCTCACCCCTCTGAGCACTCCTCAAAGGGGTGAGAGTAAAAAAAATAAATAAAAAAACAAAAAAAACCATACCATTTCTGCACGTGTGGATTACATTACATCCTTGAAGAATGTCGCATTTCAGGGTTTTCAGGTCTTGAATATTTCTCAAAATGAGCTGAATTGAAATTATTTTTAAGTGATTCAGCTTGTAAGTGATCAAATGATCAATCTGAGGGGACTTTTTCACATTTTATTCCTTTTATAAAGCTCAAGAGATCTCAGACTTTTTTAAACTACTTTTAATACTGTGTTTAGTGTAGCGGCTGTATTTTATGTTGTTGTTTCCTTCTAAAAGACATTTTCTTGCGTTCATCCTCTGACTTAAGCTTTTCAGTAACCTTTACACAGAGTACTTTGTGAAGCTCTACTTTTTTGATGGTATAGTTATGTGAAGGATTCTTCTAAATACAGGTGTCTTTATACTACGATCACGGAGACACATTCACTGAACTCAGATGATCTTAATTTCACTAATTGTGTGACTTTTAGCACCAACTGGCTGCACCTGAGTTGAATTTGTCACTTTGAAGGGGTGAATGCTTATGCAATCACTTATTTTATGTCTAATTAATTTACATTATTCTGTAGAAATCCATTTTCATATTGACATGAAAGAGTCTTTTTTTTGTCAATTCTTCTCAGAAAAGTTCAAAAGCATGTCATGCATTTGTAGTGACCACACAAGCCATGGGAAAAAGTCAGTAAAAACAGCTGCAACAGTAATCAGGGGGTACAGAATGAACCATAGTACCACTAATCATGGCTGCTGTGGTTGTCCTCCTAAAATGACTCCACAGGTAACAAACTACTTTCAACAAAATACTACTACTGATAATAATAATATGTTAAAGCAGCCAGTGGTTCTACACACCGCACAAGGTGCCCTTTTTTTTCCACTGAGCACCTGCCCCCCCAAAAATGTCTGTGTACACCACTGATTCCACCCAAGGCAACTGACTTGGTTCTGTGTGATGTTTTGCATGATACTGTTGCTAGGATACAGATTCAATATCCTGAGGCACTTGTAATAATATCAGGAGATTTCAATCATGTCAGCCTCTCCTCTCACCTGACTGGATTTACACAGTTTGTTAACTGCCCTACCAGAGAAAATAAAGCCCTAGACCTGCTGTATGCCAGTGTCAAAGAAGCTTACAGAGCTACTACCTTACCACCCTGGGCAGGTCCGATCATAACTTGGTTTATCTGCAGACCTGTTACAAACCTTGTGTGCTGAGACAGCCTGCAACTAAGTCAAAATCAGAAGATGGATGCCTCAGGCTAGTGAAGCTCTAAGGGACTGCTTTGAATCAACAGACTGGAATGTGCTGCTGGAAACAGATGAGAACAGTATGAACATTGACAAACAGGTTGATTGTTTTACTGAGTACATCAACTTCTGCAGAGACACAGTCATACCTGCAAAGACTGTTCGCTGTTTCCCCAATAATAAACCCTGGATCACAAGCGACATAAAGACAATCCTCAACCAGAAAAAAAAAGCTTTTAGAGACGGTGACAAAGAACGGCTCAAAGAAGTGCAACATGAGTTGAAGAGAAGACTGAAGATGGCAAAGCTGGAATACAAAAAGAAGATAGAGAGGAACTTTCAACACAGCAACATCCGTGATGTGTGGAGAGGAATCAGTACCATCTCTGAACATAACAATAAAAAGAAAAGGGAGCCAATAGTGGGTGATGTGGAAAGAGCTGATGAACTCAACCTGTTCTTCACCAGATTTGACACTGGACACACCTACTTCTACTGCTGCTCCTCCTTCTTCTCCTCCTCAACACGTGGAAATCCCCACTATAGCTCCTTCTTCTCTTCTTCCTACACATGTCTCCACAGCTGTAGCCACTTCTCTTCTAGCACCTGTATCCTTCTCTGTTACAGAGACAGGGGTGATGTTGGAGCTTGGGAGACTTTGCTCTGGGAAGACAGTTGGCCCAGATGGTGTGTGTCCAAGGCTGCTTAAAGACTGTGCTGCACAACTGTGTCAACCTCTCCACAGGATCTTCAACCTGAGTCTACAGCTGGGGCGGGTGCCTGCTCTATGTGTGGCGAAATTCGAGGAATGTTTGCAGCCAATTAGACCAATTATGGTCCCAACAACGCCACCTGGGACTTGCACCCAGGAAATCCTAGCTCAGGTGTGTTTCACTGTCACTAAACCAATTAAGGCTCAACAAGTTCCATTAACACAGGGGGGCGAGACGTGTTCCAATTTAACGATGTTTATTAACAAATTATGAGGAAGGAAATAATTTCACACACCAGTTAACATATACTAACTAAAAGAAAGAATGGGCAACAAGGAATAAAAACCCGGGCTGGGGCTTACCCTGCGGCAGGATAACCAGAAGGGGAGAGGAATCCTCAAATGAATCACCCATGACACAGCAAATAGTTCACACACACACACAAAACCAAAAGAAAGGGGGGGACCGTGAAGAAGACACCACCACCAGGGATTAACTGCCGCAGTAAGCCACAGCACCTGTAAACACAAGACAAAGACAAAGATTAATAAAATGTGCCCAAACTAACCATAACTGGTGTGGACAAAAGAAAACAAAACCAAAGAACAATAAATGATGAATTAAATCAATACATGAGGCTGAATAAACTCACAAAGAAAACAAAAAAAGACAATTAAACCAACTAATGCAACAAAGCAAACCAAAATACCAAA
The DNA here is from genome assembly GCF_022539595.1 of Amphiprion ocellaris. Classification (NCBI taxonomy): domain Eukaryota; kingdom Metazoa; phylum Chordata; class Actinopteri; family Pomacentridae; genus Amphiprion; species Amphiprion ocellaris. Next base: position 20,552,466 of record NC_072782.1, on the reverse strand, counting down.
AGTAAATACCTAAATTAATTTCTAAATAACAAAGAAAAACAAAACACCATCAACTGAAGTAGCCCTTACAGCTATACCGGTTCTGGCACAGCAACGACACAACCAGCCTCTGCACGGAGCGGACGCAGACGGCACTCAGCCGTGCTGGGCTGAGAAGCCCACTCCAAGCCGCAGCAAACAAACAAAATCAAAAAAAAAAACACCAACAGTTCACCAGACGAATATTAAAGAAAACCAAAACAGCAGCTCGGCTTGAAGTGATAGTGGCAGTCAGATTCTGCCGGGCTGTTAACTGAGAAGAAAAATAACCCCGAGTTAATAAACTCATTACATAAAATCAGGATAGTGGCTGGGGGAACCAACCCATCACGTACCTGGCAACTGGAGGGTGTGAGCCACAAGAATACGGCTCACACACACGCACACACACCCAGAGCGAGCCTGTGATCCTATGCCCAGCAGGGCTCCAGCAGATCCCCGTTTCACCCCGGGGAATTCACCCCAGCACTCGGCCACGCTGGAAGGAGTGGAAATATGGTGATCACTAGATGTAATCACACACCAAAAATTAAAAAAAGGCGGCAGAACACTTACATATTCGGACAGCGCGCCTTGACGGCAATCACAACAGCTGGATACACCAAAGAACGGCTGCGTCCACCAACGCCGTCATGCCAAACCACAGCAAGCAGGGAGCAGAGGACAGAAAGCTCCACCGCTGCACACCTGAATATAAAGGGCACATAGTACCGCCCAGCAATTACGGTGCCCGCACCGCTGGCATGGCGCCCAACAGCGGCCAGGAGGGAGACAACCTCCCGTCACATCTACCCCCCACCTTTGCATCGTCGGCCCGACGATGTACATACAGACACTAACACCATGGCCTAAAAATAGCCATCTGGACATTGGACACGGGATCTGGAACTCTACCAGCAGATCGGGGGAGGTGATGGATGTTTGAATGGTGGCCAGCTGTAGGGAGAACGATTCTACTTAATGCCTGCTGACTGGTACTCGGCTGATCAGTTGGAGACAGTGGGGGAGCTGGCAGCCCTGATACTTGAGGGGTTACCAAGATGGATGGGGCTTGCCCCATGGCTTCAACAGGAGCACCGGTAGGATACGAGGCACCTGGAACGACTGTGGGTGGTGGATGGGAGGTCTCAGAGACCAAGATCCACAGGTCACCATCACAAGAAGACTCACCATCAGATGCTACCTGGGCAGGTGGGGAGGGCACCCTCGGTGGGGGAGCAGCGACATCGGGGTGAACTACGGCCTTCAGCATGTCCCGATGCACATTTCGAACCTTGTGCAGATCGTTCACCGGGGCCACAGTGTAAACCGCCCCCCCACTGGCAGGGGCTCTCCCCACCTGGTGAACAACAGAACTCCAGAGGTCCTGGATTTTCTGGCGACCTCTGTGACTGTGATCTCTCAAGTACACCAGCTGACCCACCAGCAAAGGTGTCTCCCAGACCTGCTGATCATGTCGCTCCTTCCGTCTGTCAGCAGCCGCCAACAACCGCTCGCGGGCACCCTCAAAAGCAACTCTCAGTCTGGCCTGATGTTCGACCACCCAGTCCTGTACCCAACCCAGTACTGGATCCTAAACTCTGCCCAGAAGAAAATCAACCGGAAGCTGAGGTTCCTGCCCAAACATCAAATAGAACGGGGACTCTCCTGTGCCCTGATGGGGAGTCGTGTTATAACAAAACAACACCTGGGGCAAACAGGAAGCCCAGTCCCGCTTCTGTGATGCTAGGAGAGTACGAAGGAGGTTGTGTAGAGTTCGATTGAACCGCTCACATTGCCCGTTACCGGCAGGATGGTACGGAGTAGTACGGGACTTTGCAACCCCGTACAAAAGGCAGAGCTGGTTAATCAACGAACTCTCAAAGCTCCTTCCTTGGTCCGAATGAAGATGGCTCAGAATGCCAAACTTATAGAACCACTCGGAGATCAATGCCTGGGCCATGGTGGAGGCCCATTGATCCCATGTAGGGACAGCTACGGTGAACTTGCTGAACACATCAGTCATGACCAGGACATTTTCGTACCCATTCCAGGAAGGCTCCAACAGTGTGAAATCGATGGCCAAGATCTCATTGGGTCGGGAGGCGAGCAAGTGGCCCATGAAACTATGCGGCCTGTGTCCAAAATCCTTAGTGATTTGGCAACGCTCACACTCCAACACCCACTGTTTTATGTCCGAAGACATGTTTGGCCAGTAGCAGCGCTGTCGGACCAACTCGGTGGTCCGTTCAATGCCCTGGTGACCATGTTCTTGGTGGAGATGATTTAAGGTCTCCTGCTTAAGAACTGCAGGCAAAACGAGCTGGAGACACTCCTCTGCACCATCTGAGCAGAAAACCCGGCGAAAAAGAACCATGTCTTTCTCTACCAGGCGGTCCCACTGACGCAAGAGGATTAACGCCGCCTTGGGCAACTGCTGTCGCTCGGCCCAAGTAGGCAATGCTTTCTGCCGCCAAAATGGCAGCACAGCCTTCAGAAGGGGGTCTGCCTCCTGCAGGGAGCGAAGGTCCACAATAGAATGGAAAGGAAGGGCTGAGATGACAGTCTGATTGCAGGGCCCGATAGGGCCAATGGGTAAGCCTTGCCGAAGGTCAGTGGGGACTGAAGTGCCTGGGAAGGAATCTGCAATTACAGGTGATGCTTACACATACTGCCATGAAAGTGCATCTGCATTCTTATTACTGCCGCCAGATCGATACTTAATGTCGAAATCAAAAGCGGCCAATTGGGCCACCCACCAATGTTCAGTAGCCCCCAGTTTAGCGGATTGGCGATAGCTCAATGGGTTGTTGTCAGTATAGACAATGCACCTATGCCCCAACAGGTACTCTCGAAACTTTTCCGTCATGGCCCACTTAAGCGCAAGAAACTCCAGTTTCATAGAGCTGTAGTTGGACATATTGCACTCAGTGGGCTGAAGACCCCTGCTGGCGTAGGCCACTGGTCTCACACCACTATCCGTCTCCTGGGATAAGACAGCCCCAAGACCACTGTGGCTGGCATCAACCTCTAAAATGAAGGGGCGTGAAAAGTCAGCATAAGTGAGGACTGGGGCCGAGACCAGCTTTGCCTTTAAGGCCTCAAAGCTGTCCTCACATTGAGGTGTCCATGTGGCTCCCAAAGCCTGACCTGAGCTTCTCTTTGATTTCGTGCCAGCTAACTCAGCCACTAACTGATGCAGAGGGGCTGCCAACTTGGCAAAGCCCTCTACAAAGCGGCGATAATAGCTGACAAAACCTAGAAAGGAGCGCAGCTCGGAAACATGGCTGGGGTGCCGCCAGTTGGCCACGGCCTCGATCTTCTTGGGGTCTGTGGAGACGCCTTGGCTCGAAATTACGTGCCCCAAGTAGCCAACCTCCTGTTGGAAAAATGCACACTTTTCGAGCTTCATCTTCAGGCCCTCCTGGTGGAGCCGACCAAGCACCAATTCCAAGCACTGCAGGTGCTGGTCCACAGAGGATGAGTAGATGACAATGTCATCAAGATAGAGCAACAAAGACTGACACTGCTGGTCGCCAAACATCCTCTGCATCAGCCGCTGGAAGGTGCTTGGGACGTTACACAAACCAAAGGGCATGCGGTTAAACTCGAAAAGGCCAAAGGGTGTACAGAACGCAGTTTTGGGCCGGTCCTGCTCTGACACAGGAACCTGGTTATAACCACTGGCCAGATCAAGAGTAGAGAACCAGCGGGCCCCCGAGAGAGCATCCAAGCTCTCCTCAATACGAGGCAGGGGGAAGGCATCCTTCCTGGTCTTGCTGTTTAGGAGATGGTAGTCTACACACAACCGCAAACTCCCATCCTTCTTCCAAACCAATACAATGGGAGAAGTGGAAATATGGTGATCACTAGATGTAATCACACGCCAAAAGTTCTTGGTATTTTTTTTGGTATTTTGTATTCTGGGTTTAAATGTTTCTTTTGTGATGTTTAGTTTGTAGGATTTCTGTTCTTGTTTATAGTTTAATTTCTTATTTTTGTTTACTGTTCATTTTGCGTTCCCACTAATCCCCTTTTGTTCTGTTTCAGAGGCTGAGCACCTGTGGCAGGGAATGTGGTGTTGTCGGTGGTGGTACCCCTTCCCGTGTGATGTGTGAACCCTGGGTATTTTTTGTTTAATCCATCGTGTGTGTGTGTGTGTGTGTGTGATTTTATTCACCTGGTGACCTCTCCCTGGGCCCTGTTCCTCCTCTCCGGTGACACATCCTGCCACATGGTAAGCAACAGCCTCTGCCCCTTTGCACCTCCCTCCCCTTGTTTTATCTAGTTGTTTTAATTGATTTTAACCTGATTGTCAAATAAAATTTGATTACTTAATTGAGCAACCACGTCTCTTGCCTGGTGGTATACGGACCTGTGTGCCTCAGACAAATTATTAGGAGGCAGAACTTTTCCACTGGGGGAAACTCTGACAGGAAGAGGTCTGGAAGACCCAAAGCCACAACAGAATCAGAAGACAAGTTTCTGAGAGTCAACAAGACAACAGCTTCAAGCACAGCTTCATAGTGGTCGTAGTAAGAAGTCTCAGATTCAACTGTGAAGAGAAGAGTATGAGTTGCAGGTTTGACAGGTTGAGTTGTGGCATGAAAGCCATTCCTAAGACGTCAGAATAAAACAAGAAAAATAAGAGGTTTCCCTGGGCCATGAAACACCGCCAGTGGACTACTGTAGACCTGAAGAAGGTATTTTGGACGGATGAATGAAAATTTTAAATCTTTGGTTCATCATACAGGATTTTTGTACACCGTCGAGTAGGAGAAAGGATGGCTCCTCAGTGTGTGACATCAACTGTCAAACATAGAGGAGGAAGCGTGATGGTCTGGGCTGTTTTGCTGGATCCAGGGTCGGTGACTTGTACAGAGTGAGAGGTACCCTGAACCAAAACGGCTATCTCAGCATTCTGCAGCGCCATGCAGTACCCTCTGGTATGTTACCAGTTGGTCAGGAGTTCATCCTACAGCAAGATAATGACCCAAAACAAGTTCAAGCTATGCCAGAACTACTTTAGGAAAAAAGAACAAGGTGGCTTGAAAACATGGAGTGGCCAGCACAGCCTCCAGACTTAAACCCCACAGAGCTGGTTTGGATGAACTGGACAGAAGAGTGAAAGCAAAGCAACCTACAAGTACCACACATTTATGCAAACTTCTGCAACAGAGTTGAGAAGAACTTTCTGAAGAATATTTGATTTCCATTGTGGAAAGAATGCCAGGAGTGTGTTCAGCTGTTATAACTGCCAAAGCTGGCTACATTTTCGTTTCTAAAAAGTTTTTAAATTTTTTTTATTTGTTCTATTCTTTCCTTTCAGAGTACAGACATTAATATGCATAATTTCCAATAATAAAATGGAAAAATTGGGTGTTCAACTTTTGACCAGTAGTGTGTATTTACCCATGATCAGAGATTATTTCATCTACTTGTCCAGTATTGCTTATTCTGAATTATTGACATGATGAGATACAACATTGAAAATTTTAGGCTTTTATCTTTAACTTCCTGTTTTTCAAACAAAGCCTTAAATATTAAAATGCAAAAAAATGTGCTGAAAGTGGATGGATGTGCAATTTTTGGAAAAAACATTATCTTGGAAAGCATCAAGCTAAAACATCCCAAATACATTTCTGAATATCCTTATTTTTATGCTGTTTAAAGTTTAGGCAAATCAGAGATGGTCAAGCTGAAACTGTTCTGCAGTTATGATGATTTGAGATGGAATGACCCAGTAGCTCCTCTGTAGGATCGAACCACACGGGCCAGCCTTCGCTCAATGATCCTTCAGCATCTATAACCTTGTTATGGGTTCTTTGGAAATGTTTAAGCTGGCTATAGATGAATGTTAACTGCATTATTGGACATTTAGAAAAGAAAAAAAGGTGAATTTTCTCAGCAGCCTGGTGGAGTGTTGAGATGGTTTATTATGTCATATTTAAAACCACAATGATTACATCTCACACTGTAGAATGTAACACCATTGGTCCATATTACTGAATGTCAAGTTTACATATTCCTTAAGTTTAGGATGCACTTGTTGCAGTACTTTATGGTAATACAGTTCACATAATTATGCATTATATTTTCATTTTCTGCTTGGAAGTCTGGCAGTAGTCAATACAGACTGTGTGTTTATAGTGCTCAGCAAGTGGAATAAGTTCAGTTTCAATTACAAATATTAAAGTCTTGTTCAGATAGAATTAAAAGCATCTGGAAAAAGGGTGCATCGGTGCATAGATGTTTTTACACTCTATACGATCTATTTCAAATAGCTACTTAGCCAAAGATGTTCAATGGCTTCAGATGTCTTAAGTGTTGATTATACAGTGAGTTTTTTTCCTGATTTTAAAATGGCATCGTGAATGCAAATGTCCTGTTACAGCCTGCAGTGACTGCACAAGACAAAGAAAACTATTGTATGTTGACATATGTAACCAAATAATCCAACCTTTTTTTCCACAGAGTTACTGCCAGAACTGTGATACAGTTTTCACAAAAGGGGACTCTGCAAAGATGTCAAAATTGAACTTACCATCAGCCACAAACAACTAGTACAACCCCTTTTGAATTAGCAGGTGTTTAACAATGCTGGGTGTATAACAGTGGTTTCCAGCGATCAATCAGTGGTGTTAAGCACTGGCTAGAAAAAGGTTCTATTCTCAGGACAAAGTTCCTGCGGTGGAAACACACCTAAAGGCTGAGAGATGCAGTTGAAAACTCCAAACGCAAGTAAATGGAGCTTTGAGCTTGTGGTATTTAGTCAAATGTGCTGTTACATAAGGTGAAGAATCCAGGGTTAAATATGCTGATGTTGGCGGAAGAATGGCTCCACAGTAGGAGCAGTCTCATGCAGCTGAAGATGGAATGGGCTGAGGCAACATGATCAGGACCACGTCTCGCTCTGAAATTGTCCCGTCCTCTCCATAGCCACCAGCATCTGCTCAGCTTCCTCTGCAGTCACACTTCCCTCCTGCTGGAACACCTCTTTCAGAGCATCACACACGCTGGCTGGCATCTCTTTAGCGTTGCTGGATGGGACACAAACAAGGTCAACAGTGTTTGTTTACAGCAGTGTAGGGTGTGGGGGCTTGATATTACATATAAGCACACCAACTGACGTAAATAGAAGCATCACAAACAGCTGCAGTGTTAATCACAGCATGCATGCAAAGTGCATAAAGTGAACAAACACGTAGTATTTCAACAACTTTTCTAATCCCACATACATACACACCCCTTCATACTGATAAGCTGATATGTAGGAATGGACCGAATCTCAAAATGTAACAACAAATATCCTGGTCTAAATATGGAAGAAGTTAAGGAGTTTCGGGCCTTAAACTCACCCAGCGATGTAAAAACAGGCACTTTTTTTGGCAATCAGGTCCCACAGGAGCTCTGCGTTTTCCCTCACGTGGTGTTGTACATAGACCTTGTCCTCCTGCACAAACATACCTGTAGTCTAATTTCTTACCACACAGTTACAGCCACAGTTACAGTGCGGTTAGAGCATGCAGCTGTGTAGAGTCACTGCAAAAGGTCAGTATTAGTATTGGATCATGGGATTTGTAGGGAAGATTGAAAGACATTGATGCCACAGTGGCAGCTTAGCTAGGTTTGTGTCAACTTGTCTGAATGAGTCATTGTGCAGACATTAAAATTTACCTACAGACTTCAACACATATAACACTCAGAATGTCAGTGAATAAAAGTTCAGCCTAACAGTCTATAGAAAATGCTTGCAAAGTTGTAATCACACAACAACCAGGTGTCATTTTGTTCTGCCATCAAGTTAGGAGTTAATGCTAATTAGCAACAGCTAATATTTAAAAAATCGCTTTTTACATTTTTAGAAGCGGAAACAAAATCAACAATATGACCCTTCTCCCTACAATTGTGACACGTATAAACTGCAATATTTTTTTTTGTGTGTATCGTTTAGCCCTACTGTCGGCAGCGTTCTTGTTCATTTTTATAAGACAGTAGCAGGTTGCGGTGGCTAAAATGTGCTACTAGCTGAATATGTTATATACTGATCTTTTCAAATATCAAAACAAAAATAACTTCTTTGTTAGCAGGCTAAACTCTGTCAACCCAGGTCCCAACCACAGATGCAACATATAAAGTTTACTTTACACCTACATATGCAGTGAAATGTTCAGGATACACAGCCCAGTGGTGGTACAACATATTTAGTGGCTCTCACATTTACTTATTTGATGATTTATTTTGTCCAGCAATGTTGTTGAAATAAAGTGGAATTACTGCATTTAATGAATGAATAATTAGTACACTTAACCTCTACAGTTTAACATGTTCTGGCTTTGGTGTTTCCCAGCAGCATCAATAAAACAGAGACATCAATGCATGCTGGGAGGGCATGAATGTGAAGCAGGCAGCAGATAAAACAGCTAGTGAATGTACTGTGATGCAATTTGCTAAACAAACTGGTCAAAATGTTGATTTGTCCAGTAAGTTGGTTTTTAGTGGTTTTCTGGTTTTCTGTACAACGAACATGACGGCTTCCAGCTGCAGCTGCACTCATTGTGTTTTCATTTCTCGTATTGCACTAAAGTTAATGTTATTACTGGAACTGCAGCATAGTGTCTGCATATTGAGTATCTGTGGTGAAGACTCTGTCCTTGGCTGTGACACGGGGTTGGATGGTGTTTCTGACCTGATCTCGAGAGAAGGCAGTGAACAGGACCAGATGTCCAGCCTTCGTCATCTCCTCCCACTCTGACTTGAAGTAGAAGTCTTTGATTTCAGAGCGACAGCCAAAGAACAGGACATTGGCTGAAGAGCAGAGACATGAGGAAGTTGTCAACACACAAGTCTCATGTCAGTGTTTTGACGTAGAGCAAAGGAATTCATTTAGAGAACAGAGGACACAAAGATCTCACCAGTTTTTCCCTCAGCAATCCTCTCTTGTAACGCTGACCTAAAGGGTGCGACTCCTGTTCCAGGTCCAACCATTATCACCGGGGTGCTCTTCTCTTTAGGGAACTTCAGACCTCCCTTCTTCACCCACAGAGGCACATACACCTCTCCTGCAACACAATTTAGTAAAACACTTCAATTGTTACTCCTTTATCATCATATAGTAGTGTGAATATCCTGGGTGAGGAATCAGTAAAGCTGTTATTTTGGTAAAACGTCACAACAACTTTACAACATGGATACTTTCAAACAACTAACAAACAAGTACTGACTTATTAAGACCAAAGCTGTGTTTGAAATCATTCCCAGGTTAAGATGTGTTTAAATACCTTGTGCAGGGTCCAAAGAGGCTAGCCAAGTGGAGCAGAGGCCTCTTCGTGGTTTATACAACTTGGTTTTGTACTGGACCACAGCTACCAGGATCTGAAGCCTGTTCGGATAAGCCTGTGGAAAGAAACATCCTTTATTATGATCTCTGTATGTATGATTTTTTTACAGAGCAGTTAAATAGTTGTTACGAAGGATGAGCTACCTGGAGAGAGGAGGCGATGGAAAATGAGCGAGGCTGGATCTCAGGGAAAAGATCAAAGAGATAGTCTGCTTTAAGTTCTGCTGTGGTATGGGGGAAATCTGCCAAGACCTGCAGTAGCAAGAGCACAAATACACATAATAAGCCTCAATGTGTAGGATTTGTCTGACTTCTCCTTGGACTAACAGAACACACACACACAGATGGATGACATCTAGATACCACACAATTGCAATGTCCACAGTTTGATTTCAGACGAAGTTGAGATTTTTGTTACATTGCATTCCTTCTCCTTTCTCCCCTTTCTTACTGTATAACCAATTCTATCATCAATAAAGGCATATATGCCCAAAATAAGAAATTTTAAAGAGAATCCTAAAAAATCTTTGCTGATTATTTATAAAGCAAAAATAAAACAAGCTCATAGTTATACGCTGTGATTATGCCAGAGCAGAACATGTTTTCCTGTGGTCCAGCCCTGACTCCAACCCTGAGCAGTCACCTCCAGCGCTGTGCGTCGTGGACGGTTGCAGTAGCTGTGCAGCTCGTCCTGTCCTGCTGCTGAGCTGAATTCAGCCAGCTTGTCCCGCTCCAGCTCATTGGTGGCAAAGGTAGACAGTAGCTCAAAGAAAGAGCGACGAGGCACAGCAGCGATGTCCAGGAAGCTCTCCACCAGCTGGCGCACAGTGCAGGGCTGAGGAAGCCTGGCTGGAACTGAGAAGACAGGTCGTTTCATGAAGATGTGCTTTCCTCAGGAGTAGGTGGAGACAAAACCAGAGCAAAAAAATGAGGGTGATTTCATAGGCTCGACACAAACACTACTCTAAATGAAAGTCAGCGTTGGCTAACATTCTAAATAACACTGCTAGCAAACCTTTCAGAGCATACTAAAACAGTCCACTGTAATGTCTAATACAGTGACATCTAGCAAACTCAAATGGGTCAGCACAGTACCCATTAATCAAACATTTACAAGCATATTAATATGCACAAAGATTTTTTCTGAAGCTGAGCTACAATACTGGTTACCTGTACCTGGTTGTTTTCATTTTAAAATGCCGCTTTATAATAAAATCATATCAGTGTGAATATAACCTAAAGGGACAACTAGATGTATTTTGGCCATTCAGAGAGTATATCGTAGTTTTGGCACTGTAATGCTCTGGCCCTGCTGTTAAATAATCTTGTGTATAAATGGCACATAGAATAAATTCCTTATCTACACCTGAGCAGCTATTGCCATCACAACTCTCCAGTGTCAAAGAAAATGTTGCTCTAAACTAAACCTGACACCCAGGTGCTGCAGCATTATGGCAGCATCATACTACTGTGACAATACGCTAAACAGACACATTTCTGTATCATCAGGCTCTTCTCATTTCACTCATTTCAGTGTCCTGTACTCCTCTGTCCTCCACCCCGTCACCTAGAAATCAGTCTTGTGGGTGCCATCACAAAGAATGTCTCATTCTGTTAAATGCTTGTTGCTTTAACTCCTTTTTCCTCACCTTCCCTGCTCAAATCTCCAGGAGTTGAGGGAAGGAATTGAGGATGTACAATTAGTGAAATCAGAAGGGATTGTGTCTGGGTTCAGTGAGACAACACTACCGTCATTAGGTCAAGTTGGAAAATACAACATTTACCACTATAATTTTCATCTAGCGCACTGATATTACAAACTCTAGATTACTAATGAAAACAAAAATGAAATTATTAAAGTTATAGTTTTGATCAATTTTGGTATTTTGACTCCAGTTTGTTGTTAAAACACATAATTAGAGGAATCCCAAGGATCTGACTGCTTAAAAAAATGAATGAATGAATTACATGTGAGTAACTAATGACCTGAAATATTTAGTTGAGGGTTAATTTCCTCACAGTTGCAGAAATATCCTCAATAAAATGGTGTCAGATAAAAAATTGTCCAGAGAAACATAGACAGACACACACACATACCTGCAGTGTTGTCTGTGGCCCTGAGAGTGAACAGGGTCTCTGGATCTAACCGCAGCAGCTGACAGAAGAGCTCTACATCCTCTGGTGAGTTACAAGGACGCATCACAACAACATCACCAGCAGCAAATCTGCACAGCAATAAGTCAAAGAAGACACATAATTTTCATTTTGTATTCAAAGAAGAGAAAAAAAGTGGAGTGAAAAGTGGAAAATGTTTTCTGTATAACACCAAAACATAGTTCATACGTAATGTCATTGTTGTCATTCTGACATGCTGGAAAAGCTCGAGATTAATTACTCAATGTTGGATCCAGTAATGTCAAACTCGATGTGTCTCACATCCTGAAAGTGTGACAGCTCCGTAACTCTCTTATTGAACACCACTCTAGCAGGAAAGGGATGGGACTGGGAGGGGACCGTTTGATCCATGGGAATCCTGAGCCTGTCATCTATCTCCTCTTTCACATCATCCAAGAAGTGGAAAGTGTACGTTGGAGGGAGTCTGCCACACACAAAACACAACAGCCGAACAGGAGTTAGCAACAGCCTTTTCAAGTACACAAGCAAAACAAACTTCAATCAAAATGTGCAACCACAAAATGAGATGTTTTGAATTAAGTGGACACTCACGGTTCATCCTCTTTCAGTGGGATCACTTCAGCTAAAGATGGGTACAGAGCGAATACCTTCTCCCAAAGTGATGCGAGCCACGGATCAATCACAGCATCTGACCTGTGTCAAAAAAACAGACTGTGAGGTAAGCAAACAAACACTACATAATGCAGCTCTCTACTTAAGATCTGACCAGTAATACCTGTTGCATAACATTCCAGTTCTCCTACTCTTTCCCTTTCTGTTGTGCTTATGAAACAATAAATCTCACATGACAACAATCGTGTCAAACTCACAACTCTGATGCCCTCATTTTGAGACACTGTTTAACTTATAAATTGGTGATCATTCTTAGACTAACACTGATGAAAGTCAACATTTTAATTAACAGTAGCATAACTGCAACTTTAAAAAATGGAATTGGCGGTAATAAGTGACTGAAGGCTGCAGAGTGGTATGACATGAATCCTGATTTTTCTCCCCAGAATTTGTAACTTGCAACCATTATTTGAAAAATTTCTGTATGTTTTTGATAAAATTGTCTATTAAATATCCATTTTTATCTGATTCTCCTGTTACTGATGGACAATTATGATTATTTTCAGAGTAATTAATTGCTTCCTTTGAATACTACAGCTTTGTTTAAGCAGTTACAGATCATATTCCATCATTTTCAGTTTTCTGTAGAGCAGATTATTCGACCACAACAGAATAATGCTTTCAAGACTTAGGGCGATGGTGGATAACAAGCAACACATACAAAAGTTGGGACCAGTTGCAGTATATACACAATACTGTGTGAAAATAAACACAGCATCTGGATCATCTAAAACATTATAAGGCAAAAATAAAAAGTATAAAATCCATATAAATCAGAACAAATTGGCCTCTTTTTTTTGTTTTCACAACTAATGGCTTCATAAGTAAGAGAAATACCTGGAAATAAAAGCTGAAATGTTGATCTCTTGTCTCCTATTGTCAAACTCAAATGTTTTCAGTCTAGAGCAAAAATAAAGGAATTGGCCTCACTGCTCCAACACCTCTGGATTGGAGTGTATCTGAAAATGACTGTCCTTAAGGTAGTGTTATTGGACCTGAATCAGCACCAAAAATAAATCCTCCTTCCAGCTTGAGGTAATTTCGAGGAAAGGTCTTAATTGGACCAAAGGATGGTGCCACAGTGTGTAAAGTGAGTAAACACAGGCAAAATAGATTATGGCTTGATTATTGAATGTAATCATCACTATGATTACATAATAACAGAAGTAATTAAGTAAGTAGTAGTAGTAGCAGTAAGTAAATAAGATTGTTGTACGATGTTCAAAAATGTACAGTAGCACTTGTCTTTGCTTCTGCATAATACCTATATTTGAGGAGCAAAATTATATTAAAATCCTGCAGAAAATGCAACACAATATATGAAATGACAACGCATCCTCTGTAGCTAATTAATTGTGATGACAATGTTTCTCCACTATCTTCAGACGTGTTGATACTTACCCCAGGTCATGCTGGTCATCTGCCAGCCCTACAGGGAGTAGCACGCTGGCACCCAGCTGCAGAAGCCGCTTATGAAGCTTCTTGGCCACAAAATTGAATCTAAAGCATGAAACAGTTTATACATTTACAAAAGCAGTTTCAATGTGTGTTGCTAAATCGGTAATTTTTAAAAGGACTGACTTGGGATAGGACGAGTCCCCCAGGCCCAGTACTGCACAGTCCAATCGACCCAGAGAGCCAGCAGGTAAAGACTTCCTAAAGAGAAACCTCCAGAAGTTCTTTGAGGAAAGTATACATTGAAAGAAAAAACACGTCAGACGTACACACATGTATGTATGTATATTTCAATCTTTTTTTTCTCCTTTAGAAAAATCTGGCTGGCATGTTAGCTCCTGCTACTCTAGTTTATTAACTACCCCTGATAAAAATCAATATCCTTTAGTTTAAGACTCACTAACTTGGATCAAAGCTACCATTAATCAACCACATGAATATACCACTAACAACTCCACAAAGAAGCACACATCTTTCCTCCACATCAATTATAATACTGAATGGACATGTCACCAAAAACTAAAGTAACTACATCGTGTCCTCTTTTGTTATATGACTTTTGTAACACGTTTATGTGGTTTATTACCTTCATATTATCAGGAGGGTCTCCTTGGCCAGTGGTGGAGCAAACAAAAACAACCAGAGTCTCTGAGATCAGGTTGGCCTGTTTGATGAGAGGACACACGTCGGTGCACTGTGTGGTTCTGTGGTTCATGTGAAGTTCTTTTACATTTTTTAATAAAAGCTGTCAATCACTCTCTGTTCTCTTTTTCACAGCTGTTCAGCCAGTTTTGTTAGTGACATGCAGCTCAACACAACAGTTAGTCTGTCATCCAGAATGTAAGCAAAATGCATCTCAGGATAAACTCTGGTACCAGAACACAGGCAGCATTGTGTTGTGCAATAATATCATCATTGTCTTTCAACTATCTTTGTTATTTCACATTTGTTTAAACTCCAACCAAGATGCCACTACAATAAAATAAGGCCACCTTTTTCTCCTGCTCACATGATACAGCACCGGTCAAAAGTTTGGACACATCTTCTCATTCCAGGTGACTACCTCATGAAGCTGACTGAGAGAATGCCAAGAGTGTCCAAAACTGTCATCAAAGCAAAAGGGGGCTGCTTTGAAGAATCTAAAATATAAAACATATTCTAGTTTGTTTAACATTTTTTTGTTTACTACATAATTCCATGTGTGTTCTTTCATAGTTTGGATGTCTTCAGTATTAGTCTACAATGTAGAAAATGATTAAAATAAATCAAAATCATTGAATGAGAAGGTGTGCCCAAACTTTTGACTGGTGGTGCATGTCACAACGATGAATCAGAAATGCTTCAACAGGTTTTTTCTCATCTTTTGCAAACTGTAAATAAAAAACACAAGAAGATCTATTGACATTAATGATGGCTCAGTTCTATGAAATATACACTCCTGAACAAAATCCTAAGACTGGGGTGAAAATTATAAGTATTCACATTTCGCACTGGTAGATCCTAACCATGTTGTAAGTAGAGGTTCAAAATGCAAAAAGAAGAAACAGGAACAAGAGACAAAAAATAGGGAGGAGGCAATTTATTGAAAGCTGCATTTTAACTCAAACAGGCTGCTCATCAGCTGATCAAAAGATCATAGACCATAAAAAAAACACACAACAGAACTAAAACTGGGAAAAAAGGACTCTAGGAGGGTGGTTGGAACGCTGCTCCATGTGGTGAAGATGGCTTCACGAAGGGCATCCACTGTCTGGAACTGATGTCCATTTTTGTAAACTTCCCTTGCCATCCATCCCCAAATGTTCTCGATTGGATATAGATCAGGGGAGCATGCACGATGGTCCAAAAGAGTGACATTATTCTCCTGGAAGTAGTCCTTCATCAGGCAGGCGTTGTGAACTACAGCACTGGCCTGTTGAAAGGCCCAGTCAATACTGCGTAGACAAGGTCCTCAGTCCAGAGGGATGTCCGCTTCAACATTTCCACATAGCCAGTCGCCCTGCACAACCTGAAGTTCCATTGTTCCATTGAAGGAAAACGCACCAGTGGGATCTCCTTGCCATTCCAGTAACGTTGGAAATGATCAGGACCATCCAGGTTAAATTTTTTCTCATCACAGAATAAAACTTTCCTCCATCTTTTAATGTCCCATGTTTGGTGCTCCTTGCAAGGTTCAAATGGGCAAGTTTGTGGGATGGGAAGAGACATGGCCTTTGAAGTCTTATGGTTATTGGGCTGCAGTCAGCATCAGTAAGGGCCTTAATTTGGGTCAAGGATCAGCCTGTGTCTTCATAGACAACCCGTTGCACCCTCCAGCTCAGTGCAGATGAATTTTTTTTTGGGTCTAGCACTTGACTTTGCTTGTGCAGCTCAACAATCCTATCATGTTCAAAGACAGAGAGCTTTTTTGCATTTGCCATCAGGAGGTCATGACAGTGTGAATACCTGACAGGAAATGTCATGAAAGTCAGATTTTTGTGCAGATCCTGCCTTTTAAAGGCTATGGTCTAAAGTTAGTTTAAACTTAAGTTAGTTTTAACTTAAGACCATGGTTACAATCCACCAGCGCAAAATGCGAATACTTGGAATTTTCCCCCCAAACTTAAGATTTTGTTCAGGAGTGTACCAAGAAGCCTCTCCTATGAGCCAAACACGTTCAGTATCAAACCTGGCTCACCTAAATGGAATACAGAAATCTTTAATGCTGTTAATTACACTTGCTATGAAAGAGGTTTATATTAAATCAAATCTAGCTTTATTGTCATTTTGCCGTACATACAACAGTAGTACAGGCAACACAAGCGAGTGTTTCTCCAGGATCCAATAACTTAAAGCAATTAAGTTAAAACATCAACATTTATGCAAATTTATATAATCTTTTTATGTATAATTATCTGCACAAAATTAAACAAAAGTAATTTCAGTAATGGCATACAAAACTGCATATTCACCAGACATACTTGTGTGGAATAGCTACAGATATGGAAATACAACGGTGTCAATCAACTTTGTCTTCTGTATTCGTATTCACACTTTAACTTGTTTTATAGCACTTATCCAGGTTGCTTTCTGCTGACTAGATTCTTGTTTTTGTTGTATATACTCTCAGATGTATGTTGCTTTGGATAAAACCATTTGCTAAACTAAATTATAGAAGTGTATTTGGCAACAAGGCCTCATTCACATCACACCTCATGTCCTCTCTTTAATTCACCAGGAAAACAATCTTTCAGCAGCCTGTTCATCAGATATGTTCAGACCAAGACCAAGGAAAATAATTTGACCATGGTGTTATGGAACGCAGAGGAAAGTGGAAGGAGCAGTGACAAGATGCTGTGATGGACTGGAAACCACTCTGTGACTGAAAAACGTGGTAAAACCACCACAGTGTTCCATACAATTACAAATAAATTCACTGGGGACAAAGGGCAATCCTCAGCATTGTATGTCAAAATTTTCACTTTATTATATCATTTTCGGATTTCTTCATTTGATGTAACATAATGTGGCAGTTTTTTAAACAGTATGTAAAATATGCAGAACTGATAATAAATACACCGGGAATTTGGTAGTGACTGACTGAGAGAACAGTTCAGGAATTTGGAAGAGCTACACTGCCCTCTGCTGTGTGAAGAGTTTTGACAAACTGAACCAGCTGTAAAAGCAAATTAAAAAAACAAAAACACAGTAACTCCACACTCACCACACTGTAGCTATCCAAAGGCAACACTTTAACTTGCATCCGCCTTCTCTGCGCCTGCCGCACGATCCTGTGTGCCGTGTCTTGGGCCGTACCCATCTGGCTTCCATACAGGACGAGCAGAGAAGGACTTGACATGATGACTGAAAGAAATACAATCACAATATGCACCATCGTTTCAGAAGAACACAGACTTGGAATACTGAATCAAAAGAATAAATAAACTAAACATCCTAGAGCCACAAAAGAAAGCCAGTTACTTGAAGAACAAAGAAAAATACAATCAACAGCTCTTTTATGAATCTAGTGAGGCCGGCTGAGCCCATTATTCCTATCGGAATTGCACAATTAATTGTTTGATAATAATTATTTTTTAACAGTCATCTTTATGGGTCATTCACTTTTATCATTTGTCTTATGCAGACAAAACTGCCAGAAGTGCACATGAATTCATATACAATGTACTGAACTTTTTTATGTGACCCTAAATTGATTAAAATTTGGAATGGTTGTTCAAGTTGTGTTTTCTAAATTGTTAATAAAACTCTGAAGAAAGTCACTAAATAGCATATGACAAGTAGATTCAACATATTCATGTCAAAGTGTGCCTTTAGTTTCTTTCATCTGGCTGCGGGTTCTGGATCAAAGGCACATTAGGTGACTGGGGGAACAACCCTGTGGTTCTCGTATGATTTTCATGTATTTTCCTTGTTGAAAAAGTTACATCTACATCATTGTAACTGTGTTGCATATGGTCTCTTCGCCGTGTGATAGAATATAGTTTATTTTCAGATACCGTATTGTCTGGTTTTAATCGGCTCACTTATAACATATAACTATTATTTTACTGTGACGTGTTTTGGTCAGAAATGTTTTTTTCTCGGGGCACAACGGCCTTGACCTTTGTCATACACATTTCATTAACTTGTAAAGTACTTACTACAATCGACAAAACCTAACAGGCAAATTTGTATATCCACTTGGTCTTCTTAATGTACAACTTTAGCTACTTAAGTTGCCATCATCTGTCATGAACCGTGCCATTGTGTGGCTAGCTGCTAGGAGGTTAGCTAACTAACCGACTAAAAATATGGCCAAATATTTTTGCTCGTATGTACTTTTCTCGTGTAAGAACGGCACATATCACCAATAAACAAAGGACCAAGCAACTTACCGCAGCTGTCTTGGTCAACAACAACCTGAAACGTTAATAAGTGTGACTTATATCTCCACTAAGAGACGCTAACAGCTCCTCATTCTGACCACCACCGTTACACTTTACGGCAGAATCGATACGCGCTGTGATTGGTTCCTGCGCTGACGTGAGGCATTCAAATACTCAGAAGAAAATCGAAAATTACGATTCTACTGAAAAATGCGTTCATGGACAAACAAATCAGAAAACAATTTCTACATCAAAGAGTACTGCAACGAGCGAGCACTGCAAGCCCACTACGCACTACTTGGACTTTACTTTAGCCATTTAATTTTTACAAATTCAGATCAAATCAAATTTATTTCTAAATTACATTTTAAACAGTATGTGTTGACCAAAGTGCTGTACATATTATAGGTGCAAAAAGCAAATCAGACAACAGGATGAAACTTCAAATACTATGATCAACAACACAAACAGAGCAGTGACTTTTATAATAAATTCCTAAAAAAAAAAAAAAAAAACTTTAAACAAAATACTAAAAATATTAAGAGCACTAGAGCAACCACAAATCATGAGATTTTCCCAAAAAATGTAATTCAGAGGGCCTATTTGATGGAAAGAGGAAGGCTGCTCCAAAGGTTTGCAGCTACTACAACAAGGGCACAATCTTCCCTGACCTCCTGGTTTTGATGATGGAACAGTTAGCAGTGGCTGTTCTGAGGATATAAAATGTTGAGAGGTAGAGCAGGGTCAGAGAAGTTCTGAAATGTATCCAGTGTCAACCCATGCATGGCTTTACAAAAAATAAATAACCTTCAAATTGATTCTGAATTCAACATATAGTCAGTGAAGCCATGCAAGTACAGGAGTAACTCATTCCATTTTTTAGGACCAGTTGGGAGTCATGCAGCAGCTGCAGGTGAAGCAGAGAGCACTGTTCATTTCCTAGGTACAGAGGGTTACCTTAAACTTTCCTTGAGGAAACTAATGCAGTGGTTACGGTCTTAATGTCATTCAGACAGACAATGAATTTAAGTTGCAATTGTCCCTCAGTTGAAAGCAGTACCCCTTTACCATTGACTATTAATATTTTAGTACCGAGTCAGAGGTGGCATATATATTCCTGCATGAGCATGTATGTTTACTGCCAGTAGCTCTAATGATTGTACTCACTGTGGATTAAAAACACTGACTTCTGTCTGCCTGTCTAGACAGCATCACAGGCTTGACTCACTGAATAAGATATTATTCACTGTGTTTCAGTGAATAAATGTGAGCTCGATGAGAAAAGGAAAGCAGGATGCACTGGTCATTTAAATGTCATGACATGTCAGACAGCTCAGCTAACACAAGGTCAGTCCATGAAGTAAACTGGCTCATGAGGTACTTTACATTAATATGAACATATGCGGTTTTACAGCTCCAATTCAGTTATTTATGTGAGCGTTTATAAAAGTTTCCTCTGTTTTTGTTCCTGTCAGAGCTCTCTCCAAGAAGAATCAGATCAGGATCAGAAACCAGGTGAGGAGCAGTACTATGATTACAGAAGGCAGATATGGATCGTATTATTCTTGTGGTGAGATGAAAAGGTGAGTCAAAGAGCAAATCAAATTCAGTTTTATTCTATTCATTTGTGTTGTGCCCTATAACAGAGGGTATCACTATTCATGTGAGGTGACAGCTCCAACCACAATGGAAATAAAATGTCTCTAGTGACAGTGTGTTGTTACAGGTACATAGTAGAATATCCTGAATCATCATTTTTTCTTACAACACTCATTTCAAAATCTTTGCAGGAGAAGAAACAGTCAGAGGATTGTCCAGATGTGCAACAATGGAAGAATCAGCCCCAAGATGAGCTGAGAAAGAAGACAAGGAACAGCTCCAACAGAGAAGAAGAACCAGCCAGAAAGAGAAAGAAGACCAGGAACAGCCCAGACAAGCCCAAAGGTAACAACTCGAACTAAAATGTCTCCACAGATACTGATACAGCTGTTCAAAAGACATTCTGTCATGCTGCAATAGTTGCGGCTCCAAAAGATGCACATCACACAGCACAGGTTATATTTCAGACAAACTCTGATGTTATGATATTAATACTGCACTATTTCTGTGTTTATCTGCTTACCTTTGTGTTGTTTGTTTGTTTCAGCTGAGTCCAAGCAGCGAGCTCTGATACCAGACTGAACAGTCTTCATTTAAAGATGCTGGGATGAGTTCACTTCACTTATTTGCTCTAAACAAACTAAGCAAAAAGAGAAAGTCTCAAATAAAAGTTTTCTCTTTGTTTACATCTTTCACATTACGGACCTTCTTGTTGTGTTCAGGGGACATTGGGTTAATAGACAAGTGGCGTGAGATGAATCCAAAAGTGACAGACTATACATTCAACTCGCATTTTCACAACTCATATTCCAGATTGGACTATTTTTTATTCCTAAACAATTTAACAAACATTTTTTTTCACTCTGTCCAAACCTGTCAAGTAGACTCTATTGTGGTATCTGACCATGCCGCTGTACATTTACAGACAGACCCTGCACTTACCATTTCTAGAACCCTGATCTGGAGATTCAGCACTTCACTTCTGAATAATGATTCCTCTTGCACTTTCATTCTTAGTGGTTTGTCACAATTTTGGCTTGAAAATAAAAACTCTCCAGTTTCTTCTGCTGTGATATGGGATGCAGCTAAGCGTGGACATCTCATCTCTTATACCTCTCATCAGAAGAAAATTTTGGAGAATAACAGAAAAAGTCAATATGGATCATACTTGCCACATTCAGAAATTACTGCTCTTCACTAAACAAAAGTATTATGAGTTTGGTAACAAGCCTAGTCAATTACTCTCTTATCATTTAACAAAACAAACTAATGATCGCTTAATTAACAGGATAAGGACGCCAGACGGTGATCTTTCAGATGACTCTCTTACTATCAAAAGAACATTTAAAGATTTTATGCTCTTTCTACAGCACCCAAAAGGTGGAATCCAACATCACTTCCTACCTTGATAGCATTTCGTTACCTATAGTCACAGAACAGGATCGCACCGACTTAAATGCAGAATTTACACCAGAGGAGGACTGGGCTCCAATCCAGGCCATGCCTAATGGGAAATGTCCAGACCCAGGTGGTTTCCCACTAGAATGTTTCAAGAAATGTTGGCCTGAGATTCACCCAATCCTCCTACCTGCAATTAACAAATGATATGCCACCATCTAGGTGATATGCATCCATTAGCCTGCTTTTGAAGAAGGACAAAAACCCCTCAGGTTGCTCATCCCACAGGCCCACTAGCTTATTGAATGTGGACTACAAAATAGCCACAAAAGTACTGGCCCTCAGACATGAGATGTTACAATAAGCAAGGGAGCTCAAACGCAGGAAACGAGCAGACACACTGGTGTGATGTTAAGGTGTTTATTTACAGGACTGTGAGCCGACTACAAGTCGAAGTAGGAACATAACAGCTGGCATTAATCCTAGGAAAACTCAAGAAAGGCGTTTGACTACAACTAGTGGCGAGGAGGACTAAATACTAAGCTAAGGGCACAAACTCACGGTGGGTAATACCCAGGCAAGAAAGGCCAATTCTAAGATTTTGCGATTTACAACTATAACGAAACTACAGGCTCACAAATTACTTAGGCTATTATGATACAAACTATAATTTCAACTACTAAGGCTTTTGAAACAATATGAAGCAACTCTATAACTATCAGAAACAGATTTCAAAACAAATCAAATAGCTGATGCTCCGACTGGGCTCTAACTGGAAACCTCAGGGTGCACATGGTCCAAGGCAATTGCAGCGGCTGGTAGGTTATGGTGAGAACGCCAGGGGGTCAAGTCGGCTCTGGTGAGTGAATCTCTGAGGCAGAAGGAACCAAGAGAGAGAAGCGATGGAGAACCCAGGTGAGTCCAAGCAGGATCAGGTGGCTCTGGAGAGGCTGTGTCACAATCCGGCAGTGAGAGGTGAGTGGCATCTGGATTTATTGCAGTGTGTGAGGCTTGATTGGCTGCATTCCATCTGCTCCTGAACCGGCTGATGATTGTGATGATGTAGAACACCTGCCGCTGCAATTACTCAATGGAAAACCTAAAAAGGAAGAAAGGGGAGGAGAGAGAGGGGGAGAGGGCACTATCTGGGCCTAGCAGCTGCCAACCTGACATGAGAAAATTCTTCCAAAAAATTTGGCAGTCTGTAGACAATGTACGGCGTGCACTTAATGTCATACATCATCTCAACCCTAGTACAGTCCCTGCATTCATTATTTCTTTAGATGCCGAAAAGGCTTCTGATCGAGTGGAATGACCTTTTACATTCTCAGTACCTGAAAAATTTTATTTGCTATCTAGCTTCATTAAGGTAATTAAAAGTCTTTACTCAGCCCCAATAACCAATGTCAATACAAACAGCTTGTTATCTGAAGGGGTGGTAGACAGGGGTGCCCTTTATCACCTTTATTGTTTACAATTTTAAAGTTATTATATCTAACCCTGACATTACTGTTATTAATATGGACAGGAAAAACCATGTAATTTCCCTTTTCACTGATGATCTTCTTTTATATTTATTAAATCCTGAAAAATCTACCTCTGCCTCTGACCTATTTGGGAGTAATTACTCCCCTTTCACTGAGAAAATTAACTACAATTTAAAGAAATGGTCATTTTTACCTACTTCCCTCCTTGAGAGAGTTATTGCCGTAAAAATGAATGTCCTCCCCCGATTAAATTATCTATTTCAGAATCTTCTTTGCTACTTGACCCCTGTATTCTTTAAATCTCTGAACACGAGTATCTCCCAGTATATGTGGAATAATAAACACCAGAGGGTTAAGCTTTGAAAACTCACTAAACCAAAGGAACTAGGGCGTCTTGCTTTGTCTAATTACCAATTCTATTACTGGTCGGTCCAACTCAAACTGATGACTAACTGGTTCATGAATAGGCACGATTTGTTATGGATTGGTCTTGAGTCCCTAACATGTTATTTTATTAAGCTAGTATCTCTCCTATTTATTTACAATTTTGAGAAAGTATAGTTTCTTGCCAATAATATAATTATTTACAATACACTACTAGTGTGGAGGAATGTTATCTCTACTCAATCTCCCCTGTCATTAAACCCTGACTTTCCACCCCGGGTTAGAAGTAATGGGTTGAGGGAGTGGATTCCTGAGGGTATTTTAGATTTTACAGGACTGCTCACCTCCGACTCCTTAAAGCCATTTGAATAAATTAGGACAGAGTCTGACATTTCCTCTAAAGATTTTTTACAAATGTCTCCAAATTCGTCACTTTTTTTTGAATCCCTCTTGCGGGAGAACAAATTTCGTCAGAATTTGACACACCTGGAAAATACCCTGGTTGCGGCTAAATCCCTGAAGGGGATACTTATGCTATACTAGCACACTATGACAAACATTTTATATTGTCTGCTTCATTTTATTTCCTAAATCAGATACTGGACAATGTTTTTGAGACAGACACGAAGTCTGTCTTAACAGTTCTTTTATTCCTTGCTAAAAATGTATACTATTATGGTGGTCTGCTCCTGAAGTCCCTACAGTTGTTACACTATATTGCCAAAAGTATTCGCTCACCCATCCAAATAATCAGACTCAGGTGTTCCAATCACTTCCATGGCCACAGGTGTATAAAATCAAGCACCTAGGCATGCAGACTGCTTTTACAAACCTTTGTGAAAGAATAGGTCGCTCTCAGGAGCTCAGTGAATTCTAGCATGGAACTGTGATAGGATGCCACCTGTGCAACAAATCCAGTTTTGACATTTCCTCGCTCCTAAATATTCCACAGTCAACTGTCAGCTGTATTATAAAAAAGTGAAAGTGTGTGGGAACGACAGCAACTCAGCCACGAAGTGGTAGGCCATGTAAACTGATGGAGCAGGGTCAGCGGATGCTGAGGTGCATAGTGCGAAGAGGTTGCCAACTTTCTGCAGAGTCAATCGCTACAGACCTTCAAACTTCATGTGGCCTTCAGATTAGCTCAAGAACAGTGCTTCAGCAGAGAGCATCACGGAATGGGTTTCCATGGCCGAGCAGCTGCAACCAAGCCATACATCACCAAGTGCAATGCAAAGTGTGGGAATGCAGTGGTGTAAAGCACGCTGCCACTGGACTTTAGAGCAGTGGAGATGCGTTCTCTGGAGTGACGAATCGCGCTTCTCCATCTGGCAATCTGATGGACGAGTCTGGGTTTGGCGGTTGCCAGGAGAACGATACTTGTCGGACTGCATTGTGCCAAGTGTAAAGTTTGGTGGAGGGGGGATTATGGTGGGGGTTGTTTTTCAGGAGCTGGGCTTGGCCCCTTAGTTCCAGTGAAAGGAACTCTGAATGTTTCAGCATACCAAGACATTTTGGACAATTCCATGCCCCCAACTTTGTGGGAACAGTTTGGAGCTAGACCCTTCCTCTTCCAACATGACTGTGCACCAGTGCACAAAGCAAGGTCCATAAAGACATGGATGACAGAGTCTGGTGTGGATGAACTTGACTGGCCTGCACAGAGTCCTGACCTCAACCCGATAGAACACCTTTGGGATGAATTAGAGCGGAGACTGAGAGCCAGGCCTTCTCGTCCAACATCAGTGTGTGACCTCACAAATGCGCTTCTGGAAGAATGGTCAAAAATTCTCATAAACACACTCCTAAACCTTGTGGACAGCCTTTCCAGAAGAGTTGAAGCTGTTATAGCTGCAAAGGGTGGACCGACGTCATATTGAACCCTATGGATTAGGAATGGGATGTCACTTACGTCCATATGCGAGTCAAGGCAGGTGAGCGAATACTTTTGGCAATATAGCGTATGTGGTTATCACATATTTCAGCTTTGATCCCTCTGGAAAAACTGATTTATGATCTGAATTATCAATCTGAAGACTTCTGGAGAGTATGGCAACTGTTGCACACTTTCCTGCAAAAGCTTTAATTTTGCCTTTGTTGAGCATTAACTTCTACTTTCCTTTACACACGGACAAAATTGTTGGTACCCCTCGGTTAATGAAGGAAAAACCCACAATGGTCACAGAAATAATTTGAATCTGACAAAAGTAATAATAAATAAAAATTCTATGGAAATTAACCAATGAAAATCAGACATTGCTTTTGAACTGTGGTTTAATAGAATTATTTCAAAAAGTAAACTCATTAAACAGGCCTAGAAATGACTGAAAATAATGTGACCATAGGGACATGTTCAATCAAGGTGTGTCCTCTAATTAGCATCTCCCAGGTGTCCACAAACTTTTAATCAGTCAGTCGGTGTATTTATAGGGTTACAAGTAGTCACTGTGCTGTTTGGTGACATGGTGTGTACCACACTAAACATGGACCAGAGGAAGTGAAGGAGAGAGTTGTCTCAGGGGATTAGAAAGAAAATTATAGACAAATATGTTAAAGGTAAAGGCTATAAGACCATCTTCAAGCAGCTTGATGTTCCTGTGATGACAGTTGCCCACATTATTCAGCAATTTAAGATCCATGGGACTGTAGTCAACCTCCCTGGACGTGGCCGCAGGAGGAAAATTGATGACAAATGGAAGAGACGGATAATACGAATGGTAACAAAAGAGCTCAAAACAACCTCTAAAGACATTAAAGGTGCACTCCAAGGTCAAGGTACATCAGTGTCAGAGTGCACCATCCGTCGTTGTTTGAGCCAAAGTGGACTTAATGGGAGACGGCCAAGGAGGACACCATTGTTGAAAACAAATCATAAAAAAAGCCAGACTGGAATTTGCCAAACTGCATGTTGACAAGCCACAAAGTTTCTGGGAGAATTTCCTATGGACAGACGAGACAAAACTGGAGCTTTTTGGCAAGGCACATCAGCTCACAGACGCAAAAATGAAGCATATCAAGAAAAGAACACTGTCCCTACTGTGAAACATGGAGGAGGCTGTGTTATGTTCTGGGGCTGCTTTGCTGCATCTGGGACAGGGTGTCTTGAATCTGTGCAGGGTACAATGAAATCTCATGACTATCAAGGTATTCTAGAGAGAAATGTGCTGCCCAGTGTCAGAAAGCTTGGTCTCAGTCGCAGGTCATGGGTCTTGCAACAGGATAATGATCCAAACCACACAGCTAAAAACACCCAAGAATGGCTAAGAGGAAAACATGGGACTATTCTGAAGTGGCCTTCTATGAGCCCTGATCCTATTGAACACCTGTGGAAGGAGCTGAAACATGCCATCTGGAGAAGGTACCCTTCAAACCTGAGACAACTGGAGCAGTCTGCTCATGAGGAGTGGGCCAAAATACCTGCTGAGAGGTGCAGAAGTCTCATTGACAGTTACAGAAATGGTTTGATTGCAGTGATTGCCTCAAAAGGATGTGAAACAAAATATTAAGGGTACCATCATTTTTGTCCAGGCCTGTTTCATGAGTTTATTTTTTCAAATAATTCTGTTAACTCTTGTGTGCGGTCACTGTCTCAGTGGGGGTGTAATCGCCCCCAGGTTTCTAGGGGACCAGACATCCACTTCTTCAGAACGTGTTTTTTATAAATTATTATTTATGACTGCCGTACACATATGAGAGGGGGTATAATCAGCCTCAAAGTGGCTAGAGAGTCGGCCAGTAACCCATCGTCGATAGCAATGACGACGATAGCGACAACGATGATAGCGACAACGATGATGTGACGATAGCTACGAAAGCGGCTACAACGACAGCAATACCAACAGCGATGAGGAGGACCAGCAGCAGCGACAAGGGCAACAGTGACAACAGCAACAGCAACAAGAGAAACACATACCGATCTCAGACACTGCTGCGGAGCTGCCGATGTTCCACAAACTGGCCTGGACATGCGACTGGGGGGCTCGGTTCTCGATTGTCTACAAGGTAATGGCGTCGAGCTGGGACAAGCTAACGATTTCGATCGCGGTGGAAGGAGACAACCTTCGGGCCAAGGCCGCTGCGTACAAGATCTTCGACTCTCCCTCGCTGCACCCGCAGTATTACAAAAATTTGGTGAAGCTGAACAACCTGTGCGCCCAAGCCAGGAGCACTCTAGGCATGGCCACAGGGGAACCCCGTCCAGAGCCTTTCGACCAGTCACTGCTCATGGACCTGACCGAAGAGCAGCTGGACCTGTGTTTCTCGGGGAGATTGCAGGCGACCTCGAGTTCAAAGTCAAGGTCAATGCCCAGGAGTGCTGCCCGGAGGGAACCAGGCG
This sequence comes from Amphiprion ocellaris, assembly GCF_022539595.1. Classification (NCBI taxonomy): domain Eukaryota; kingdom Metazoa; phylum Chordata; class Actinopteri; family Pomacentridae; genus Amphiprion; species Amphiprion ocellaris. Next base: position 20,524,776 of record NC_072782.1, on the reverse strand, counting down.
CGCTCTGGATCGGGATGTCGTAGACATGACCAACATAGGCAAAGCTATGCAAAATCACATGGTACATGCTCATGATGATGACCGAGAGCAGATTTGACCCGTTTGACAGCGACGAGGAGAGCAGAGACGAGAGCGACTTGGTCCAAGAAGAAGAAGGAGGAGGAGGAGGAGGAGGAGATGAAAAGGAAGAAGATGAAGAAGAAGAAGATGAAGAAGAAGAAGAAGAAGAAGAAGAACAACAACAACAACAAGAACATTTGGATGATGTTCATTTTGTCGTTATCGTAGGATAATGTTATTTTTTACACCGACAAATCAAAGAAAAGATGGTTTTACCTTAGCATGTTTCAACTGCAACTGCAGTCTTCTTCAGAGCATCATCCGACGTGTGCTGAGGTGTCCTTTTTTATCAGGTGACTGGTCTGACAGATCGAGAGGAACGAGGGTGTAGGCCCCCTTGTCCTGGTTCATGGAGCGGGCGAGCTGCTCCATGAACCGGGACGAGGGGGCCTACACCCTCTCGCATACCTGGGATTCCATCCTCCAGAGACCACCGGACGGCGGGGGGCGGGCCGGTCTGACAGATCTGTCAGAATCCTGGGAGAGGGCTGCGCGTCTTGTACGTGCATCCTCTTTCCTGTTCCTGGAGCCGGAGGGCTACATCAGTAGCATGGTTTGGCGTGGATTTGCGTGGTAGTTTTGAGACGCTGGCTGTCGAGCTTTCGCTATTTCCTGTCATCAGAGTCGGGCCGTATTCTGGCTGAAGGCTGGGAGCCGGGCGTAATAATTCGCATGCTGCATTGAATTCCTGAGTGATCGAGCTGCATTTTTTTGCGGCTGTCTCCCCTGTTGCCTGACAAGCCGTGTCTTCACTGACTGGCGGCTCTATCCCCTGAAGCGGGCTACTGCTGTTCTGTCTGCGGTTCATCGCGGCAAGCGCTCTGCTCATCGGCAGCTGTTTTCTTGTTTTCTTGTTGTAAGATGTTTTAAAAAAGAACAACGATCTTGGTGTGCGCGTGCCTCTTGTCCAGCACGCCTGTTATTGAGACTATTGCTATTATTATTAGTGTTGTTGTTATTATTAGTATTAGAATTTTTAGTATTAGAAATTTTTTTTTGTATTAGAATTATTAGTATTAGAATTATTAGTGTTAGTATAGAGCTTGGGATTCTTTATTAGTTAGTTTTGTTATTTTTTATTGTTTATTTACTTATTTGTTGTGATTGCATATTTAAGTTATCCATTTATTCTTTTTTTGTAAATTTTGTTTTCCTTTTTTTTTTTTGGCTTATTGGGTTGACTGGGCGAGGGACTAAGTGGTGCATGTTGGCATAATTGGCCTTGGTGGTGACCTCCTGGGCCCAGCCTAGTGTGGTGTTGGGGCAGTTTATTTGAGATCTATGTAGGCGTGCCTCGTTTTCCCGTGACTAACAGTTTGCCGCTTTTTCTTGGACAGGAGCTGTTGGGCCAGGTGGCTGGTGGCTGACTGATTCCCTCGGCGGTGGTGGTCCCTTCACTCCCTGTACAGTAGTGCACTTGGGTGTCCGTCAATGGTTTTGTTTTGTTCACGTGTGGTGTGGTGTGGTGCATCAGGACCCTTCTTCCCTTCAGTTAGTCATCTCTGCCTGGTAACCCCTCAGCCCTGTGCCTAGCGACTGTGTTTCGGTGGCAAACTTAATTACGTCAGGGGGGCCCCTGGAGGATTAGATTAATACTGTGCCACTTACTACCAGGTTATGTCTTGGCATCGCCACCAAGGTTTGTTTTAGAAAGAGTGTACATTTTTAAATATTGTTAATAAATTTCATTTTTCTATACTTCAAGTGGAATCGCATCAGTCTCCGGTGTCTCTCGTACCTGTGTGACCTTTCTTTTGGTCTGTATTGGAGTGGTGGTCCTCCCTAAATAGATCTCCTGGGGGTGAAACTCCCCCAGGTGGCGTTGTCGGACACGTGATAAATAGCAAACATACATCTAACCCTCGTAGCCTTGCCACATATATATATACACACACACACACACACACACACACACACACACACACACACACACACACACACACACATATATATATGTGTGTCTCATATCCTATTCACATAATCGGCTTCATTATGTGAGGGAGCTGTGATAGGGATGCATGTGCCATCTATGCAGCTAATCACACTGGGAAATCCTAAAAGAAATAAAATAACTAATCCCAGTCTGAGGTTGCAGCATGATGCCATTAACAGAATATGATTTAAAATTAATTTGACAGATCTCTACATCATTCACCTGCAATCCTGTGGAACTCCTCCTTGATGGCTCTGACAGGTTTTTGTCCAGGGATAACGACAAAAATGACTAAAAGTCATTTCAGGGCCAGGCACACTTTTCTGACCGTCCTGCATACAGTTGCCTTAAATGCTCTGCATCTCCGAAATTATAAAAAAAACTTCCATTTGCAAAGAAACGCAGCGCAACACACAATATCTGCTGAGATGTGAGAGCATGACTGCGGTTGGTAATGTTGCAAATGTAAGGACAGATTAGGTTGTGTATGTAGATTATGGACTGTGACGTGAAGCGGTACCGCTCAAAAAGATAATTGTCCGGAAATGCGAGAACATCTACGCGCGGTCCGATAATCTCCCGACGAATATTTAATTCTCTGCACAGTAATGCTGCTCCTTCATCTACTGGATCGTTGATAAAAGGACATGCCATTTTGACACACGGCAGAACGAGACTACGCCAAAACTGGCCAGCTAACTGAATGAATGAATGAGGAAATCAAATAGCGTGTGTGACTGAAAGAGGGCGCAGACAGAAAGAAACTCGAGGTTTACTGAGAAAAACCTGGTCCCGACCAGGTTAGAGTCATAGAGTCTGTTACTACGGTAACTGACCGAGAGTTTAAGTTATCTCTCTTTGTGAAACAGGCTAGAGTTACCCCTCTGTCTCTGGTTTGAGTTACCTCCCTTTGTGAAACGGAACACCCTGATTTTCATTCCCTTCCGGGTTAACACACTCAGTGTTTTCACTAAACCTGCTTCGTGAAACAGACCCCAGAGTGCGTCTATGGTTATTCTGTTTTGTCTTTTTGTGTGTGTGTGTGTGTGTGTGTGTAGGTGTAGGTGTGTGTGTGTTTTCTATGTTTTTATGAAAGAAAGAAAGAAACACGATAGCCTGGTCGGTCGGGCAAAACGAAAACCAAACCACAGAGAAAAAAAAAGCAATACCCAGTCGGTCGGGAGGAAGAAAAGCCGGTCGTTGGGAAGCGGTCGGTTGGGGTAAACGAAACAATAAAAACATGACGGTAACCCCCACCCGACCCCACCACCTCCTACACGTGAGAGACATCGACTGGATCTTTTCCCTTATTCGCGACCATGGGGCTCTTCTCAGACCCGGATAGTAGGCCACCAATAGAGGATACAACAAGCAGATGGGGATTGAGGATGAGCAGGAGGAACAGGATAATATGCTCATGCTCAGACCCTGCTCTCGGGACCCGGGAACTCGTCGGAACAGGGGGATACCCTGAGACTACTGCTGCTACTGCAACAGTAACAACAACAACAACGACAACACAAAACAACGACAACAAAAAAAAACCTCGAAAACAAAAAAAACCTCGAAAACAAAAAAAAACCTCGAAAATTCGTCAGGAACAGGGGAAACGAGACTGCTGCTGCTGCTGCTACCGTGACTACTGCTGCTGCTACTGCACAACAGCAACAGCACCACCATCAACAACAACAACGACAACAAAATACCTCGAAACCTCATCAGAAACGGGGAAAAGAGACTGCTGCTGTTGCTACCGTGACTACTGCTGCTGCTACTGCACAACAGCAACAGCACCACTAACAAGAACAAGAACAAGAACAAGAACAAGAACAAGAACAAGAATGCACAACAGCAACAGCACCACTAACAAGAACAAGAACAAGAACCACCTCAGAGTCCGAGAAACGAAACGGCCTCCTCTGGCCCTCCAGAGTCAGACGAAGGAACCACCTGACGTGCGATGGACACCGCTCCAGCAGCTTGATCCCCGGGACGAGAGGGGACGTGCCCGACGAAGAGCACAACCAAGCCCGAGGAGCACGCCCGGCGATGGAGACGGCAAAGCCCAGTGCCCAGGTCGCCCGGGGGAAAATGATGACAACGACGGCGACGACGACAATCTTCACCTCCACCCCAGCTCCAGGACCCCTGGCCTTTGCCAAAGATGTGGCCAAAGACATAGTCTCCACGTTCCTGGCGTTCATCCATCCAGACATCCAGGACGCGGTGATCGAAATGACCAATCTCGAGGTGGAGGGTAGAGCGCCCTCCACCAGACGGATGGAGAAGGATGGACAGGACGTGGTTTCGAGCGTACCTGGGCTCGCTCATTCTCTTCGGTGTCTACAGGTTCAAAGGCAAATCCTACGAGAGTCTCTGGGATGCCGATACTGGACGACTGTTGCAGTCTGACATGTCGCAAAAGATGTTCAGAGTGTACTCTAGCGCGCTACGGTTTGACGACCGAAGGACCAGAGAGTCCAGGCAACACCTCAGTTCAGACAAGTTGGCTGCCGCGAGACATGTGTGGGACCTGTGGCTAACCAGGTTGCCGGAAATGTATGTCCCAGGCCCCGATGTCACCGTAGACGAGAGGCTGGTCCCGTTCAGAGGTAAGGTTTTGTGTGTGTGTGTGTGTGTGTGTGTGTGTGTGTGTGTGTGTGTGGGTGTGTGGGTGTATGTGTGCTATCATGTCATTTGACCTCAGGGCATTCTACTTCAAGTAGCCGCTCATTTATGACCGTGGTGATGACCTGTAAGGTCAAGGTGGAATCGCGGTGGCGACGGTCATTTGCAATCAAATGACCGGATGGTCATTTGAAATGGATCCATTAGTTCAACCGTGCATGTCCGGTCATGCCTGGTCTGTTGATTCCCTTTGTAGCAGGATAGTCCTGCCCAAGGTCTGTGTCTGTGTTCTTCTACGCTACACGGGGCTGTAAGCCAATCGGGGCACGCCCACCAGCTATAAAAACTGGGGTGCGGCCCCCTGTATGTTCTCTCGCTCTCTCTCTCTCTCGCTGAGGCTGAAGCCACGCCCCCTTCTGGTTGCTCACCCTGGTTTGTTACCGGTGTTTAGAACGTTCGGCGTGTTATCTTGATTGGCGTCGGGTAGCTACGTTTGTGTTACCAACGGTAGGTTGTATTGCTCCTTTTGTTTGGTTTATTCCAGCCAGCAGCCTGCCTGTTTGGTAAAATGTTCACTGCAATTGTAGGAAGCCACAGCGGCTGGAGCAGCTCCTGACGTGCTCTCCCTTGTGTGTATGTGTGCTTGTGCCACGCAGCTGCTCAGAGGTATGGTCATTTTTCGTGGTGTTTAACATAATGAATTGCCACATGCTTCTAACCCAGCCTTTCTGTTGTCCCCACGCTGTTTAGTGGCAGCGCCAAGGCCCCGCTGCCGTTTTGCCTTGCTGTTGTTTTGCTTCACTTTGGTCGTGTATCTGTGACGGGCTTGCTATACGGCTAACTGCAGCTAGCCTCCGCTACTTCTCTGCCTCATTGGCCTGGTCGGCTTCCCCTCGGCGTCAGCCGAGTTAGACCATGCAGCTTGGAAGTTGGATTTCTTCTAGATTGAGTATTTGTCTTCTTGTTTTTTAACATTTGTTCTCTTTGTGCTTTTATTTGTGTCCACGTGGGGACACAGCTTTATGGGTGGGTTATTATTTGGATTTAGATTCTTTTCGTCATGTAGTTTTCAACTTTAATGTTTGGGTCTTGGTATTTTTTGGTATTTTGTATTCTGGGTTTAAATGTCTCTTTTGTGATGTTTAGTTTATGGGATTTTTGTTCTTGGTTATAGTTTAATTTCTTGCTTAGTTTATTTTTCATATTGTGCTTGTCGAGCTTAGTTTAAGAGCTACTGGGCAATTTGACCCCGACCCTAAGCTCTAAACTCTCCCCGTATTCTGCAGCCCTCCTAACTTGCTGCTACTACACTCGCCACAATCTGGTGTTGTCGGCAGGGTTATTACCGCTTGACAGCAGAGACGTGTGTGTTCTTTTTATTTCCCAACTTGCTAATGGTATCTGAGCGAGGTGTTGTATATGTATAGATTGTATATGTATGTACTTGTGTTCTGAGGCAAAACAGCAGCAGTGTCTGATTTCTCCTGTACCTGCATCACATCTTGGTAGGGGTAAATTTTTTTTTTCTGCTCTCCTACTGCTAGCTAAGCTAGTTTCATTGCCATTTCCCCCCAGTGATTAATATTTAGTCATGGCTGAGGAAATACAGGAATTGAGGGATTTAGTGGCCCAGTTAAGGACAGAGAATGGAAGACTGCGCCAGGACCAGGCTGCAGGGCCCGGCCCTAGCACCATGCCTTCAGCTTCAGGGCCTCCTATCGCTACTTCCTCTGCTAGTGCTCCCTTGACAGAGAGACTGGAATTTATTCCAAGAGACAGGAAATGTCCCATGTTTAGGGGAAGGTCAGGCATAGGGTTGGCAGAATGGATTGAAGAAGTGAAAGCTTGTATGAGGGCGCGCCACTTATCAGTAGCTGATCAGACATTTTTTCTCTTTGATCACTTGGAGGGGGAAGCACGTGAGGAGATTAAATATCGCTCCAGTGCAGAAAGAGCAGACCCCTCAGCCATCATTGCAGTACTACAGGAACTGTATGGGTGTTCTGAGTCCTATGTAGCTTTACAGGAGGCGTTTTTTTCTAGATGGCAGCAAGAAGGGGAGACTTTGCAAGAGTTCTCCCTTTGACTCATCAAAGCCAGGGTTAAAGAGCACGCACCCATTGATATGCGTAACGCTGAAAGTCTTTTGCGTGACCAGTTTGTTGAGCATGTTATGGATGGGGTCCTCTGCTGTGAATTAAAACAGTTTGTGCGCAGCAGCCAACTGCTACAATACTTGACGTCCGAGGCGAAGCAATCAGGTGGGAACGTGAGGGTTTGCCAGGAGGCATGAGGGGATGTAGTCATTCTGTCCCCTCCGCATTTGGTCTTCAGTGTGGAGTTCAGAGCAGTTCACAGGGTGTGCTTAATCCACCTCCAGTGTCTGAGTTGGGAGAGATGAGAGAAATGCTGAGGCTCCAGCAGGAGCAGCTAAACATACTCACCCAGAGTTTAGCCCATTTACACAACTCTCAGGAGCTTAGACGTCCCTCAGATAACGGTCCTGTAATATGTAGACGCTGCCAGCAGCCAGGTCACTTTGCCAGGGAGTGTGATGGCGTACGGGCCCCTCCCCGCACCCGACCTACCTTGCCAGTGCCTCAGCAACCTAGTAGGCAGTCTGGTCCCTCTCAGGCTTCGTAAAACTAGCACCTGCTGGACTGCAGAGCCACGGTTCAGTGGGGGTATCCACTGGCTCCAGAGAAGTATTTACTGGTTTTGAAGAAGCTTCTAAGTTGGTGTCACCATGTCCACATTTGACAGTAACCTTAGGGGGAGTTAGTGTGCCTTGCCTTGTAGATACTGGATCCATGGTGTCTACAGTCACAGAAAGTTTCTTCCTCCAGCATTTTCAGCCGTGGGGTCATGAGAGACTCCAGACTTGTCATTAGCTCCAGCTCAGGGCCGCTAATGGGCTAGCTATTCCCTACATTGGTTATCTAAAGCTGGATGTTGAACTGTATGGTAAGTTGATGCATAAGTGTGGAGTGCTGGTGGTTAAAGACCCCCATGGTGAGCTGCCTTCTCGGGTCCCTGGTGTTTTAGGGATGAATGTGATCTGCAGATGCTATGCAGAGCTTTTTGGCCAACATGGTTCAGCTTTATTTGATTCGTCAGAAGTCTCTGGGGTTTCAGAGTCTGTTTTGCAGGCCTTGCAAAAATGCCATCAGGCTAGTATAAACGTCCCTGAAGTGGTTCATGGTAAAGTAAAGGTTCGGGGCAGGAAGGCTTGTCACATCCCCGGTGGTGTGACCAAGATTGTTGCTGCCACCTGCTCAGAGAAATACTCCCATAGCACTGTTTTGTTCGAGCCTCTGGATTCTGGTTTACCAGCTGGGCTTCTTGCTTCTCCTGCTCTGGTTCAGGTGATTGGGGGCACAGCGTACATCCCAGTTGTTAATGTTGGTTCCACTGATGTGCTGCTTTACCCCCATACCATTGTTGGCACTTTAGAGGAGGTTCATGTTGTCAGTCTGCCTGCAGGAGTCACCGAGGTGGCGTCAGGTGTGGCAACAACGCATCCCACTCGGTGTCTACTACCGTGATAGACCAAGTCGAGGCTATTGACCTGTCCTCATTGCTGGTAAATGAGCAGTGTCAGGTGAGGTCTCTGCTGCGAAAATATATATCTGTTTTTTCTGCTCATGATTAGGGTTGTCACGATTTCAATTTTTTGAGCCACGATTATTGTGGAAGGAAATATTGCGATTTTACGATTATTCACGATTATCGACATTATGAAAGAAAAAAACCCAGTGTTTGTATTTAAATAAACTCTTTAATAATACTTAAACTTTTAAACATTTACTGTTCTTATAAAATAAAATAAATTGTTCCAACACGTCTTTGTAGTAAATAAAAGTGCAAATTGCATTACAAAACAGTCATTAACTTGAGGAACTTAAAGGCTTCTTTAGCTGCCATCATTAAAACAAAAGTTAGTGAGTAAATTCTAGTAAGTTCTAGTGAAGTGCCTCTTTGAGACTTTTATGTATTATGGAATGTTGCAATTTAATGTATGGTTGATAACGTAGTGTTTACTTTGTAAATCAAACAAAACAAAAAGATATAAAAAGAATACATTTAAAGATTCTAAAAACACTTCATTTTAAGCTTTAAATATCCTCCACAATTTTAGACAATATAACTACAGAAAAAAGGATAAATGGGAGTCTTATTTATTTTTACTAAAACGTTTATATAAACAATTCACCACTAATTTTACAACAATTAATCCAAACACCCGGATCATTTCCCAGGGAAAACTCTAGAGTCTGACAGGAGGTCCAGGCAGACAGACAGCCTCCCTGTCCTGGAGGTTACTGTCTCCTCCACTACCACTGTCAGCGGGCAGCGGGGCTTCCCGGACCACGCTCCCTGCTGAGGGGACCGGGCCGACAGCATCTTCGGAGGAGGGCACGGGCTTCCGGAGCCAAAACAACCGGCGGGTCGGGAACTCCGGTTCCCTCCTGCGCTCCCATTCCCCGCCCGCCGCCTTCCCCTCGCCTGCGGACACAGGAAAGCAGCCCGGCTGCGACGGGCGGGGAACGGGAGCGCAGGAGGGAACCGGAGCTCCCGACCCGCCGGTTGTTTTGGCTCCGGGAGGAAACTCGGGGCGCGGGGGGTCCTCGGGGCGGCCCGGCCGCCGGACCGCTGACTTCGGAACTGACAGTTACCGCACGTGCGGCGAACAGTCCCATCTTGGCAACCTCACTGCGCACAGCGGCCACAATATTAGGGACACTTCGAGTAAAGAATCTGTCATAACCGATCATATAATTCTCTCTCTCTCTCTGTGTGTGTGTGTGTGTGTGTGTGTGCGCGCGCAGCGGGCGGAAACCCAGAAATTATATTTTCTTTCTGTGCGACCCGGTACGGGCCGCAGACCGGTGGTTGGGGATCACTGCTGTAGTGTTGCCTACACACGTGCATTAGGCCTACGTCATCCCCCCCCCCCTTATTTTTGAAACTTGTGGAAAAAGTTGTTAGAAGCGCTGCACTGGTTGGCACTAACGCGGTGTTTGCTGTACTTTTTTATTGGGAAATGATGATTTTACCTTGACTTGGACATACAGCGATGGATGCTGTATCATGTTGGTTGTATTCGCGCCTTTTGCTGCAACTTTGCGATGACAGGCTTTGCACGTGGGGTGCCCATCCACGAAAACCTCACCTTTAGCATCTTTTGGATACCCAACGTGATCCCATACTGCTGATTTGAGTCGCTTTTTGGGAGGATGCAAGTCCGGAGGAGCACCCCCGTCAGCCATCCTCAATTTAGCGGTGAGTGAATTCAGTGATGCCGATTAGACAGGAGCGCGCGCACAGGCCAAGGAGCCACTCTCTCTCCACTCAGCGCAGCTCACGCTTCTTGCATTGCACCTCTCGCGAGGCTTTTCTACGGATAATCGTGGTTGTGAAAAATGTGACGAATATCTATTTATAATCGTGGTTATTGTAAAACCGGTTAACCTTGACAACCCTACTCATGATGGAGATTTGGGTTGTACTAACTTATTGTCCCATGACATTCCTCTCTTAGATGAGGTTCCAGTCAGGCAACGCTATAGGCGTATTCCTCCGTCGGAGTACAAGGTTGTAAAAGAGCATATTAATCAGCTGCTAGAGTCACAGGTAATTCGCGAAAGCAGCAGCCCATATACCTCCCCTATTGTGCTTGTCAGGAAAAAAGATGGCAGTTTATGCATGTGTGTGGACTATAGGCAGCTAAATAGAAAGACCAGGAAGGATGCTTTCCCCCTTCCTCACATAGAGGAGTCCTTGGATGCACTGACAGGTGCACGTTGGTTCTCCACTATGGATTTGGCTAGTGGGTATAATCAGGTTCCCGTTGCTGAGGCAGACCACCCCAAAACTGTTTTCTGCACTCCCTTTTGGCCGTTTGAGTGGAATCGCATGCCCTTTGGACTCTGTAATGCCCCCAGTACCTTCCAGCGGTTAATGCAGCAGATATTTGGTGATCAGCAATGTCAATCTCTGCTTCTCTATCTTGATGATATTGTGGTCTTTTCCTCTACAGTGGAGCAACATCTAGAGAGGCTGGAGGTGGTGCTGCAGCGACTTCAGCAGGAGGGCCTTAAGGCCAAGCTGACCAAATGTGCATTTCTCCAGCAGGAGGTATGGTACTTGGGTCATGTGATTCCGATAAAGGTGTCTCAACAGACCCCACCAAGGTAGAGGCGGTAGCCAGCTGGCTGCCCCCTTCCACCGTTACTGAGTTGCGGTCCTTTCTTGGGTTTGCCAGCTACTACCGTCGTTTTGTGGAGGGCTTTGCCAAGCTGGCAGCCCCACTTCATAAACTGGTAGCTGTGTTGGAGGGCTCTAAATTGAAGAGAGATGTGCAGACTGTCACAGAGAGCTGGAGTGAGGAGTGCCAGCGCAGCTTTGAGTCCCTGAAGAATAAGCTCACCACGGCACCGGTGCTGGCTTCTGCTGACTTTTCTTGCCCTTCATCCTGGAGGTGGATGCGAGTCATGGTGGCCTTGGGGCTGTCCTGTTGCAGGAGCAGGAGAGTAAGATTAGGCCAATTGATTATGCTAGCCGGGGTTTGAGGCCCACAGAGCGCAATATGTTGAACTATAGTTCAATGAAACTGGAGTTTTTGGCACTCAAGTGGGCAATGACTGAGAAATTCAGGGAGTACCTGCTGGGTCATAAATGTGTTGTTTACACGGATAATAACCCACTCAGTCACTTGTCCTCTGCAAAGCTAGGTTCTACGGAACAACGTTGGGCAGCGCAACTGACAGCCTTTGACATAAAGTATTGCTCCAGGCGGAGTAACAAGAACGCTGATGCACTCTCCCGTCAGCACCAACCTGGAGTACAGGATCTGGAGGTCATGCTTCCTGGTACCTCTCTTCCTCTACCCCTACAGCAAGCTCTGCAGCTGGAAGGGCCAGAGGTAACACAAACTGTTGTTGTAGCCTTGCCTGAACATTTACCTGTTAATGTTTGTGCTTTACAACAGGCTGATCCCGTCATACAGGAAATCTTGGTCTTTTGGAGACGGAAGCAGCATCCTATGAGCAGCGGAAGCAGATGTTGCAGCCTGCGTTGGCATTACTGCGACAGTGGGACCGACTGGTTGAGAATAATGGTATTTTGTACCGTCAGGTCCTTCGCCCTGATGGAGCTGAATCAGTCTTGCAATTACTGCTGCCTGCTGTTTTAAAGGAGGAGGTGCTGAACCAGGTCCACCAGCAGCACGGCCATCAAGGTGTAGAGAGGACACTAGAGCTGCTACGGGCTCGGTGTTACTGGCCAGGTATGTCCTCAGATGTGGCCCAGTGGATTCAGGCATGTGATAGGTGCCAAGTTGCTAAGGATACCCAGCCAGGTGCTCATAGCTTCATGGGACGTTTGCTAGCTTCTCGACCAAATGAGATCCTGGCCATCAATTACACCATGTTGGAACCTTCTCGTAATGGACTTGAGAATGTCCTTGTTATGACTGATGTTTTCAGCAAGTACACACTGGCGGTCCCCACCCGTGACCAACTAGCATCCACTGTGGCTCAGGTTCTGGTAGTGGAATGGTTCTCGAATTTTGGGGTTCCTGCCCGCATTCATTCGGACCAGGGCCGCAACTTTGAGAGCTTCCTTATTCAACAGCTTTGTAATCTGTATGGCATTGAGAAGTCGCGTACGACTCCATACCATCCAGCTGGCAATGGCCAATGCGAGCATTTCAATCGGACACTCCACAATTTACTGCACACCTTGCCAGTGTCTCGGAAGAGAGACTGGAGTTCCTGCCTCCCGCAGGTACTGTACTCCTACAATTCCACTCCCCACCAGGCAAATGGTGTGTCTCCATTCTTCCTGATGTTTGGACAAGAACCTAGACTACCAGTTGATTTCTTGTTAGGTAGAGTTCAGGACCCTGTTGGCGGCAGTATCCACGAGTGGATTCAGGAGCACCAGACCCGCCTGCAGATAGCCTTTGAGGGTGCCAGAGAGCGGCTGAAGGTTGCAGCTGAGCGCCGAAAGAATAGTTATGATCAGCATGTGCGAGATACACCACTGAAAGAGGGCCAGTTAGTGTGGCTACGTGATTGTACCACCCGGGGGTGGCATAACATTAAGGATCTCTATAGCTCGGTGGTGTATAAAGTCCTAAAGGCTCCCAAGAGAAGGAGGATCCGTTTACACTATTGCACCGGTACATGATCAGGTGAAGGCGCGGCAAGTAAATCAGGCACTGTTGAAGCCGGTGGTTGGAGTAGACTTCTCTGGGGGTGCCTCTCCTCCTCACCCACCTCTCCCTGATGAACAACACTTAGAGGGCGAGATGTCCTATGATTTAGCATGGAGGCAGGAAGCTCCTGCAGTGTTTCCCACTGACACAGCTGCAGTAATTCCAACACCTCAATTACTGCTGCCATTATCCGACCAGGACCCTGCAGTGCCAGGTCCTTTGGCAGCGCCCACTGCAGTAGCAGTAGATCAGCCGTCGGTTCCAGGGACTGCCTCACCTACTGTTCATCCAAACACCATGGAGATCACAATTCGGCGGACGGCGCAGTCTAATGCTGGCTGGCATCCTAATGTCCACCGTCTCCCGAGGTCGGTGGGACAAGTGATGCCAGGTGCTGTAAATGCGCCTGGCGCAGTGTCCAATGCTGTCACCGCTGTTTTCCGCCCTTGGAGTTAATTTGTAGGTAGGAGGTTGCCTCGTTAATCGTCAGGGCGAAGATTCAAGAAGTGGGGGTAGACTGTAGCAGGATAGTCCTGCCCAAGGTCTGTGTCTGTGTTCTTCTAGGCTGCACGGGGCTGTAAGCCAATCGGGGCACGCCCACCAGCTATCAAAGCTGGGGAGCGGCCCCCTGTACATTTTCGCTCTCTCACTGAGGCTGAAGCCACGCCCCCTTCCGGTTGCTCGCCCTGGTTTGTTACCGGTGTTTAGAATGTTCGGCGTGTTATCTTGATTGGCATCGGGTAGCTACGTTTGTGTTACCAACGGTAGGTTGTATTGCCCCTTTTGTCTGGTTTATTCCAGCCAGCAGCCTGCCTGTTTGGTAAAATGTTCACTGCAATTGTAGGAAGCTGTTTTGCCTTGCTGTTGTTTTGCTTCACTTTGGTCATGTATCTGTGACAGGCTTGCTATACGGCTAACTGCAGCTAGCCTCCGCTACTTCTCTGCCTCATCGGCCTGGTCGGCTTCCCCTTGGCATCAGCCGAGTTAGACCAGGCAGCTTGGAAGTTGGATTTCTTCTAGATTGAGTATTTGTCTTCTTGTTTTTTAACATTTGTTCTCTTTGTGCTTTTATTTGTGTCCACGTGGGGACACAGCTTTATAGGTGGGTTATTATTTGGATTTAGTTTCTTTTCGTCATATAGTTTTCAACTTTAATGTTTGGTTCTTGGTATTTTTTGTTATTTTGTATTCTGGGTTTAAATGTCGCTTTTGTGATGTTTAGTTTATGGGATTTTTGTTCTTGGTTATAGTTTAATTTCTTGCTTAGTTTATTTTTCATGTTGTGCTCCCACTAATCCCCTTTTTGTTCTGTTTCAGAGGCTGAGCACCTGTGGCAGGGAATGTGGTGTTGTCGGTGGTGGTACCCCTCCCGGTGTGATGTGTGAACCGTGGGTATTTTTCGTTTAATCCATCGTGTGTGTGTGTGTGTGTGTGTGTGTGTGTGTGTGTGTGTGTGTGTGTGTGTGTGTGTGTGTGTGTGTGTGTGTGTGTGTGTGTGTGAGATTTATTCACCTGGTGACCTCTCCCTGGGCCCTGTTCCTCCCCTCAGGTGACACATCCTGCCACATGGTAAGCAACAGCCTCTGCCCCTTTGCACGTCCCTCCCCTTGTTTTTATCTAGTTGTTTTAATTGATTTTAACTTGATTGTTAAATAAAATTTTATTACTTAATTGAGCAACCACGCCTCTTGCCTGGTGGTATACGGACCTGAGTGCCTCAGACAAATTATTAAGAGGCAGAACTGTCCTTGGGGGTGTGTCTCCCCCCCCCCGAGGTGGCGTTGTCGAGCTTAGCTTAAGAGCTACTGGGCAATTTGACCCCGGCCCTAGCTCTCGCCGTATTCTGCAACCCTCCTAGCTTGCTGCTACTACACTCGCCACACCTTCACTTTGACCACCCATGTTATTGTTTTATAAATCATTTTTTACAGCAACCATTTCCAGCATTTTTAAATGCGTCATTTCCTTTTTTTAAAAAATAAAAAACTACAAATACGGTGGATGGGGCGGGGCTAAGGGAGGGACTCTATGACGCGGCAGTCTCTCATTGGACCCCATACTATAGCCTGCCTTGTGACATGGCAGCTTCTGATTGGGACCTGTCAAAATTTCATGAGAAGTGTCCCATATGATTGTTGTTTTATAAATAATTTTTTACAACAATCATTTCCAGCATTTTTAAATGTCATTTCCTTTTTTTAAAATTAAAAACTACAAATATGGCGGATGGGGCGGGGCTAAGGGAGGGACGCTATGACATGCAGTCTCTCATTGGACCCCATACTATGGCCCGCCTTATGACGTGGCAGTCTCTGATTGGCGTCTTAGGGCAAAATCCCGCCCACTTGTGACGCGGCAGCTTCTGATTAGGACCTGTCAAAATTTGATGAGAAGTGTTCCATGTTACGCTCTACTGTGCAGGAAGCCACTGTAGCCCCTGACTGTTATCTTTCTCTGTCAGGTCCCCTGATGTTCTTCTGGGCCTTCCAATCTACTGCGCAGCAGGCATATGTGGTCTGTGGGCCTGTTCTGTCCACCATGTTCCTCGGCAGCACGCTGTTCCCTCAGAGGTGTTAATATCACCTGGTATGTCCTCCAGTGTTCTAGGATTTAATAGCACAGCTTTACGTTGAGACTCAAACAGATGCAGGAGTATCTTTTATGCTGATGTAGCTGGTATTCTCTGTTTAGATGAAAACTCTGGTGGAGACTCTGGGTTAGCTGGAGAATGAGCTGCTGAGTGAAGGCACCAACACCCAGCTCTACTTTACCTCCACAGAGAACACATGGACACTGAAGGTATGAAAGCCTGTCTTGAACATTATTTATTTACATATATAACCAAAATTCCTGCAGTTGTTTTTAACATATCAAATACATTCTCTTGTTTTCCAGACACCTGAAGAGTACAAAGTCATGACCGGTTTACCGCCTCAGATTCTGAGACGTTACTCAAGCAGGTTCAACAGTCTGTTTGAGCTGTTGAAGGTAGGAGATCCTTGATGGTCTCAACATGGAAATGCTGATTTTAAACATCTGTGCTGTTTTGAAAAACCATTAGATCTTTTTCCAAATGCAGCTGTATCCAGATGTGGAGACTGATGATGGCAAACAGAAGTTTGTCAGCCTCCGGGTGAAGATGCTGCACCTGAATCCTCAGTAACGAATCTCACCAAGCGTTGCTCTGAAGCACTCGTTTCTGACCCTCAGCAACGAGGACAACAGTGACAGCAGCTCTCAGTAAGTGATGGCTGGATGGATGTTAAATGGTTTATTTGATGTAATGTTCCACTTGGTAATGGATTTGTTGAATCTTTTACTCATTCATTTGTTGTCATTCTTCATCCAGTGACTTGGTCTCAGCTCTCTCTATGAGCGTCCCTCCAGTGGTCCAATCATCAGAGGAAGGCAGCGCCTCAGCAAACACACACTCAGCTGTTGGCTTGCTCAGCCGTTGAAAATGTTCCTGCTGTTTGCTGTAAACATGAAGCCACCTCCTCTTCAGATGACGCTGGCAGAAATGGCACCATTCCTGCTTCTGCTGAGGCCTCAGAGAGCTCTGCCATACCTGACAATCAGACAGCCTCTGCAGAAGAAGGTCCAAAGGAGTCTGCAACAGCAGATCTGAATGAGGCTGCGCTCACCTCTACTTCGACCGTCATTGTTCAGACTGACCTGTATGACGCCGGTCCAGCAGAAACTCCCACTGCTGCTGAACGTACTGATGAAGTCGTTTCATTTACCCTTTCAAAAATAAACAAAAATAATCAACCGTATTAAATGTCCTGAGTGATCTGATGATCAGGTGGAAAAGCAGTCACAGTATCAGCAGTGGTTTGAACTTCAGAATTAAAAGTCATGTTGTAGTTTAAGCAGCAGTTTAAGGTGACAGAAACATTAGATGTAGCATTTTGTTTAAGCAGTTTGATTTATTAATCTTTGTCATCAGGGAATGAATGCATTAAAAATAGAGAAATGGTAAAGTATGTAACACACAAGCGATTCCAGGAAATCCTCAACAACTTCAAGTCCTGGATCCAATCTGAAGAGTCGAGAAGTAACCCGCTGCTCAAGAATATGTTTTTCTTTTTGTTTAGTTTTAGGACTGTGTGCAATATTCCAATATCCTGTGCAGTATTATTTTATTACTTGAGCATCATTGTCAGTATTATGTCTTACTTTTTTATTCTACTATTATTTATGTCTATTTCCTTTTATTTTTATTGCAGTAGAATAGCAGTACTTATACCGTACTGCTATTCTAATAGGGACTGCATTTATTCTTGTATTATTGTAAATATTTTCTCAAGAGGTCCTGAAGAGAAAAGCCTGATTTTTCTTTTTTGTTTTTCTTTATTTATATAGCTTGTTCATTCTGTGTATTTTTCAAAAAAATATCCATGAAACTGAAAATATAAACAGTCAACTGGCATCTCTAATGTAGAATAACATTAAACCTATAACCAATAACCCTGAAAATATTTTTTAAGCAACAAGACTTGAATTTGTTCCATATTCAGAAAGATTCACTATTTTAAATCTGTAAAACTGTTCAATTCAAGTTTATTACTGTACATGTATTCCTAAAATTTGATGCAATTAACAGAAAAAGACTTAGATATTGCAGCTTAACATCAGATTTGTTTGTTAGAAAGAGATATGTTGTATATTTACAAAAGTTTTCACAACAGATTTGTTTAATGAATGTGTTTTCATCAGTGTATAATATCTATAAGCACTGGTCATCTGTCAAAATACACTTGCACATTATATTACAATATAATTTTTAATATAGTAAACAGTAATAATTACTGTTGTAGTTAGACTAGTGTTAACAACAGTAAAGATCATGTTATCTCATGTAAAATTAACCCTAAGAATTATTATTTAATTATGGAAAATTACTGAGATTTTATGAGATATTTATTTTTAGTTCTTTAAATTGTTTCACCTACCAGTTGGAAAATTACCTGAATACGACTTTAAAAGTGTTGCTCCTCCTCAGCGGCAGGGGGCGCTGCAGGACTTCAGCCACTTCAACAACTCAAACAAGAAGCGCTACTAGGCGTGCACAAAGTACGCCAACTACACTTCAGTCAATAAGAATGATTTTCTAAAAGTCAAAGTAGCGCTAATAATGCGACCGGCTTTCCTGAGCAGGCAGCAGTTTTAGAATTTATTGTGCGGGGTAGGTAACTCGACATTTCTTGTGTCTTTATTCATTTATTAGAAGCAAATTCTGCCCAGTTAGCGGTGCGTTAGCTTAGCTAGCTGCTAAGCTAATACCACTAACCGGAGGTGCTAACGGTGACAGCTGGGTGAGTCAACGTTACCTGATCAATGAAATTCGAGGGTTCGTTAATATCTGTTTTACTATAGTCTTCCCACATTTTGCCTTCACTGGAACAACGTCAGAGATAATCCTGGC
The DNA here is from genome assembly GCF_022539595.1 of Amphiprion ocellaris. NCBI lineage: Eukaryota > Metazoa > Chordata > Actinopteri > Pomacentridae > Amphiprion > Amphiprion ocellaris. The sequence goes on along the minus strand of NC_072782.1, from coordinate 20,506,446 downwards.
TCTTAAATGATTTTATTACGAGTATTGGAGCTAACCGGTGTGTTTAATAGCGCAGCCAATGTAAAAGAGCCACATGTGTTAGCGAGCTAAAGCTAGTTGTTGGCACTTGTGTGTTGCTCTGCTTTAAAATAAACTATGTGAGACTCACTTGTGACCTATTTCAGTTCATACGAGTCTGTTTTATGATGCCGACTGTGTGCTGCTCGTGTATCTGATCTGTGCTGGCAGTGAAGGCTGAGCGTTAGCAGGGCAGGCTAGCATGATGAAATACTGGCAGAAGCCTTGGTCATTCATGGTGCACTGGTATCTGATCATGAACACATTTATCACTGGCATTTAAGTTCTGTTGAGGAGTGGAACCTTGAGGTTTTTAACATGATTTTCTATTCATGTTTATAATTTTAATCTACCCTTGCTTTACATGCTACACATTTGTTATTGTTGTTGGGCAAGTGTATTTTCCACAACTTTTCACCAAATCATTCTTCTTTACAAAGCTCACCCACTAAAATATTTGCTCCTCATTTGCACCTTTACTTCACTGTGTTTCAGAACTTGAACATTTGCATGGAGGATGACAGCTGCAGCAGTTAGTTGACTAACTGATTAGTCAAGTGAAAGAACAATTAAACAATCAAGTCATAGTTTTTTGTCATTTTAAAAAGTGTTAAATGTTTATGGTTTCTTGTGGTAAGATCTCATGCTCTATTCTGTCACAACTAAAAAACAGAACCTTCAGTTTTTGGAGTACTGGTTAGTAGAGCTGCAACCGTAAATCACTTGCTCAATCCATTGCCAATTACTTTGTTAAAGGTCAACTATTTGTATCGGTAGTCGATTGGAGTCTTTTGGGGGTTTTTTGAGGGGAAAAAAGTCTCAATTTTCTGATTCCAGCTTTTGTTTTTTGATAAAGTAATGTTATTAAACAATGATAAGGTTTTCATTTCTCCGTAATATGTACACACTTCTCATTTAAATCATAAAAATGGTGATCCCCTTTATTTGGCATTTAGTCCGTGAAATACTCAGATACTGAGATATTACTGAAAGGTTTTGTGTTCATCCCGATATAGCCTCACCTAAACAGTACATGTGTATAAATCTGCCACTTAAAATAATCCTCAATTTACTGGAGCTGCAGTGATTAATCAAATAACCGAACTGGTTGCAATGAATCATCAACTGTTTAGATAGTCGGTTAATTAGTTTGAGTGGTTTTTTGTTTGTGTTTTTAAACATAAAAAGTAAAAACTGTCATTGCACTTCTTTCTTGTTGCCTTTCCTTCTCTATGACTATAAACTCAATATTTTTGTGTTGTTGGCAAAGCAAGCCAATTGAGGCTGGATTAATAGTTATTATGAGACAAAAAAAACCCCCAGAAGATGCTATGCTGGATTGTGGTAAATTGCATATAATGAGCATTTTTTTATTTACTGTGATTTAATTTTCATTTTTTTTATAGGGGAATAAATGGCGTGTGCTATATGTGACCCATATGTTTAGTTTTCCATTCACTTATTTGTCTTTTATCCAGATAATTTGTGATGGCTACTACTGAGATGGAATCTGGGTCTTCGGATAGCAGATCAGAGCAAGGGACAGCCGACCCCGATTCAAAGTACCCACTGAAAGTACTTTATTGTGGAGGTACAGTATATATTGTTATTATCCAACCTCTAGGGTTGACTGGATGCAACAAAATAACCAGAATGTTATTGGTTCAGGTACATGAATTTATTGCTTAGTAGCAAATGGAACATAGAAGTGATAATAAAGAACACAAGACTGGTGAGTATTGCTAAATCAAAGAACAGAATATAACAAAACAAAGGTTAAGAGAGTTTCTAAACTATCTAAACACACACAAAACAACTGAACTCCCTAATCAAACGTAAGTACATCAGCAACACCCACCACAAGTAACAAAAACTAATACAAGTGCAAAAACGAACTAAACAAAACCGTTGCCTCACACTTGCATACTGAACACACAGTTAACGAAGACACAAAATACCGAACAGCTTCTTCACTAAGTTGGCAGACTGCTAACTGGAACCTCAGTCTCCACTGAGTCTGGAGGCTCCACACCAAATTAGCAGCTGCCAACAGAAGCCCGAAGTGTCTGTAGTACCCATCACAAGTATCTACAGACCAAAACACATCACAGGCATACAAACAATATGTCACTCACAGAGAGGCACCAGGGGGGACTGGTCACAGATACCAGCCGCCCAGACTAAGGGCTTGGTTGCAGGTATATACTCTGCAGGTGTGGTGATGGCTGTGTCCGGTTGGTCAGAGGTGGAGGGGAACTGGATGATGGCCCAATCAGGGAAGGTCAGGAGGTGGGGAGAACAAGGCTGCAGTGCAGGTTGTCTACTCTGGAGTCATCAGTTGAAATGGCTGGCAGCTGGGATTCCAGAGAGACTCTGAAACCAGCCACAGCTGAACCCACACATGCAATCTTCCCCACACAAAGGCCTAACAGGACACCACCCCAGAAGCCAGGCAGCACACCAATACTTGTGGCCGTAACAATATACAAAATACGTTTTGCTCAGTTTAGCATCTTAAAGTATTTGTTCGTGCTTTTGGAAATGTGACACAGATGTGTTTTGTGTTTTTGTGTCTGCAGTGTGCTCTCTTCCTACTGAGGTGAGTTTTTATCAGACAAATCGTATATTCTCTTGTGTGACCCACTTTGAATATGCTATTCTTTGCTGAGTTCTAAAGGAATCTCCACTGTTCTGTTTGCAGTACTGTGAGTACATGCCTGAGCCAGCCAAATGTAGGCAGTGGCTCGAGAAGAACTTTCCAGATGTGTTTGCCAGGATGACTGTTGGTGAGCATCATTTAAGATTTTCTGAATTTTTCTTCAGTTTCTTTTTGAACAATGTTTGACTGCATAGCATGAGTTTGTAGTGACAGCGCATCCTGCAGTTCAATGAGGTTTAACGGCTTAAAATGTTGATATTTGCTGTTGTGAATGTGGTCCAGAAAGGAAAAAACTAAACATGCTGATTCACCTTTAAGGAAAAAAAAATCCTGTAGAGTTGTTTTAGTTGCTGGATTCCTTCCATTCAGTCAGAATTCTTTCCCCTCTGACAGTAAAGGCACAGATAGCAGCCTGATGCATTTAATTTAATTCAGACCATTATTACTCCGCCAAAGAACGGCGGAGTTATGTGACGATCGGCGTACATTTGTCTGTGAATCTCTGAATCTGTCTGTCTGTATGAAACATTACTCAAAAACGGAGCAACAGATTTGGATGAAATTTTCAGAGAAGGTCAGAAATGACACAAGGATCAAGTGATTAGATTTTGGCAGTGATGCAGATTATAGTCTGGATCCACAGCTTTGTTAAAGATTTCCCATTGGGCGATATAGCAGCCGGCACGGCGTCGCTGTAACCATGATGTGAACACTGCGTCAGTTACCCGCTGACGATCACATGATTGTGATCCTACTACAAACTGGCTGTGATTTATTAGTTGGAAATCATACAAGGAACAAATGATTAAACTGTGGGGTGTTTCTGAGTCCCATCAATTCCTGCCGCCTGCTACATATTTAGGTCACGCAATGTGGCAAACCCCAGCCAGACATGTTAAATTCAGCCATCAGCCTTATTTTGAACACAAATTCACCTTTTTGTCCTTCACTCATTTCTTCACCGTAAGACCTTGTCCCCACTAGGTGCTTCTAAGTTTAGACACATCCTTTGCTAGACAGCAACAACGTGTAACCGTTGTCTTTCATCTTTATTTGAATTTTCTGACTTTTCGGCAGCGTCTTTGTCATGTCAAGAAACTGCTTCTTAGAGAATCACTTCCTGTGCCGCTGGAATGGGACAAAATAAAACCCTGCAACATTAAAAATACGTCTTCAAAATAAAAGCATGGAAGGAACGGTTATTTTAACAGTAGCAAAACAAAGGTTTGCCAAAAGTGATTAACTGATCAACAGACTTTTATAAGAGTAATTTACACGCAATTTGGTATTCATACATAACATGCACATGCATAACACATGCTTGTGCTCAGCGCAAGGTAATTTTTTATTAAAGATTTCATCCGTCGGAAATGATACGTCAACTGAACAGCCTTGGCGGAGTACTGCGCTCTCTGAGTGCTTTTCTAGTTGAGAAAGGTGATGCCCAAGTTGGAGCTCCAACTGGGAATCTCAGACCAACATACATACCCCATACATACCCCAACCTCATAAGAAGCAGATGCTGCTTATAATAAGGGATGCATCCTCAAACAGGGAGGATTTCTTGCTCTTTAATAATCGTGTGAACTGAGTATTTTTGCTCCTTTGACAGCTTTACATACTGTATACAAATTACAGGGTAAAATGATGACGTAAACAGACTCAAAAAAGCTGTATTATGCTGGCAAAGATTAATCACATAGTTATTAAGTACAAATTTAATCAAGTAGTTTATTTTTAAGAAAACACAGTCTAAATTCACTGATTGCAGCTGCTTCATTATGAAAATTTTCTGGTTTCTCTCCTTCTATGACCATAAACTATCTTTGGGTTGTGGACAAAACAAGAAATAAAAGTATCAAGTTTAAGCTAATGAGCTAATAGATTAATTGTGAAAATAAAAGACAGATTAATTAACAGCAAGAAAAGCACTTGGCACTACTCCACCAAGGCTGCTCAGTCGTATGATTTCTGAAGACTAAATCTGTAAAAAATTCGTGGTCCACTGCGATCGATTTGTAGGTAGGATCATAATCATGTGATCATCACCAGGCAGCAGACGTAGTGTTCACTTGTTGTCATAGTTACAGTGACACCATGCCGCTATCTCGCAATGATACAGAAATCTTTAACAAATTCATGGATCCAGACTATAAGCCGCATCACTGCCAAAATCTAATCAGGTGGTCCTTGTGTCATTTCTGACCTTCCCTGAAAATTTCATCCAAATCCATTAGTCTGTTTTTGAGTAATGTTGCACACAGACAGACTGACAAACCAACGCCCATCATCACGTAGCTCTGCCGAGGTTCCACCTCCTCGGGAGAGTAATAAAAATAAGAATTAGTTGTATGTAGTAGTATGTATATGTGCACTAAAAGCTGTAAAATATTTTTCTCTAAAATATTGGAAAAATTAGTGAAGAAATTACATACGATGAATAAAGGTAGAGCTTCATGCTGTACTTTTATTTGTGATCGTGATCTTTGAGTTTAGTTTTGCAAGTGTAAAGGCTTTGACTGCGCAAACCAGAGTACAGTGTATTTGATGAATGGTTTTTAAATAAGGTCAACCCTTATTGAAAATAGATTATCATGTCAGAAGAAGCCAGAGGATTTTCTCTAAAGGTGTGTAATGATGTTGCCTAATGTGTCAGTAAACACATCCATCACAGTTTGTACCCATAGAAGTCATCTGAAAGTTGATGAATATTGTAGCTTGCTTGGTTTTAATGTCTTCCCATTTTATTTGTGTTCCACTGGTCCGGCAGCAAATGCACCCAAGCAGGAACCCGGCACTGGAGATGCTCCCCCTGCAGGCGAGGAGGAGGAGAAGAAGAAGCAGAAGAGAGGTGTAACAGTCATGCAGAATCAGTTGTCGTTTTTTTTTCTGTGCATCAAAGAAAATAAGACTGATGATTTCTCTGCCTTGTGAATCCCTCAGTGAGATCAGTGCTTACTGCTGATAACTGCAAGTGAGGTTTACTGAGGCAGGGACTCACTGAGGAGCAGCTTTCTCTGACAGTCAGCGCAATTCAGAGTGCTAGTAGGCAGACAGTTTAAATGGAAACTGAAACAACTTAAGACTAATGTACATTATAAACAAGATAAGCACTCAGAGTGCAGTACTCCGCCAAGGCTACTCGGTCCCTGTATCATTTCCGACGGCTACAATCTTGAAAAAAATGTGTGACAAAAATCACGGCACTGTAGAATGTGGCCGTTTAATGTTGACAAACAAAATAATATTAACACAATAATATTAAAACATGAATATGATGAAGGATTGCAACCAAAAGTCAGACTGAAGAGGGAGGCTTTCAATTGGCATATAAAGATAATAATGCTTTGAGCTGCTCTCAGATCCTCAGGCAGACTTTTCAAACAGTTCAAGAAATGAAAACCAAACACTGTTGAGTTTGTGTCTTGAACTTTGGAACAATTAAACAATTCAAAGTGCCAGGAAATCTGAGTGATGGAGCACATATATAGACTGGAAACATAGGTAGACAGTCAGACAGGTAGGTAGCAGTGAGTGCTCTAAAGACGATTTACTGTTGTCTGTTACTACTGGCTCAGAATGTATCTCTGGGGAGTGACTACACATGACACTTAGCATGATTCATGCGTACAGGCCATTAGTTTGAGTTACCATTTTTGACAGAAGTCTTGATATTTACTTCAAAATTCCATCAGGATTCGCAATGATCATTTTGACTTCTTTGAAGCAGGCTTCATGTACACACATATCCATTAATATATGCATATACAAGCTGGACATTTGAAAGACTTCCTCTTGCTTTCTTGTGATTTATGTTTCAAGGTGGAAGAGGCCAGATCAAACAGAAAAAGAAGACTGTGCCTCAGAAAGTCACAATAGCAAAAATCCCAAGAGCCAAGAAGAAATACGTCACACGGGTGTGTGGCCTGGCGACATTTGGTAAGAGATTTTATTCTTCTCTGCCCTGTTCTCATTGATTTAATGCTTTATCCTCACTGTGAATCCTGTGTCAACTTTTGCAGACATCGACCTTAAAGAGGCTCAGCGATTCTTTGCCCAGAAATTCTCTTGTGGTGCCTCAGTCACAGCCGAGGATGAAATAATCATTCAGGGAGATTTTACAGACGACATAATTGACGTCATTCAAGAGAAGTGGCCTGAGGTGAGCCGTCTGTCGTCATAGAAAACTTGACGGGGTTTGCTTGGCTAATGTGATTTCTGTGTAATTAGTTGCGTAATTGCAACCCTCATGAATGCCTTCAACTTCATTTTCATGTCAGGGTTCAGCTCTGCCTTGTAATGTGGAATTTATGGACTTGTAGGTAGTGTTAGGAGAGGAGAGGCTTGGCTGTCTTCATAGCTTTGTATAATTTTTGAAATACTGGTGCACAACTAATTGATAGCTTAATGCAGACTGCGTCAAAAATTATATCATCACTTTTGTGTGCGTTAGAGTGCAAAAAAATGACAACATTGCTGTTCTACCTAAAATGGTGACTCATATCCCATATCTGTTCAAATTGAGTTTTGTTTTTTTCCATGTTCTTCCCTAGTTTGATTGTGTTTCCATTTATATTTCAATAGGACTGCGACTAACTGTTGTGTCCATTGTCAACTATGCTGTTGTTTATTTTCTCAAATAATTGATAGTCGTCTATAAAATGTCAGAAATGGGGTGAAATATATCGGTTGTTGCCTTAAATTTCTTGTTTTGTCCACAACCCAAAGATAATCAGTTTACTGTCATATAGGAGTATAGAGTTCCCATTTTAGAAGCTGGAATAAAAGAAATGAGCTCTTTTTGTCTACAAAATGATTCTCAACTTACTAATTGATTTAAAAAAATAGTTGACAATTAATAGTTGACAGAAAAATGGTAAATTGTTGCAGCTCTAGAAGAAGTATTTTAATGGCCAGTTCATACACAATATTTTAGTAGACATGTCAAGATTTGGATACATTCACGATACTTGCTTATTTTCAGTGTGTTTTAGGGTCTTTTTTGCATTTGATGGCAGCCAAAAAGAGAGTATCTCCAGCTTTATATTTTAAATGTGGAAAAAGGTACACCAAACCTTGGTTTATTTGTTACTGTTTAAATAATGTGCTCTGAAATCCCACACCAGTACCGAATCCTGTGTCTCTGTATTGCAGGTGGATGACGACAGCATCGATGACCTGGGAGAAGTCAAGAAGTGAAGACCAAATATGCACTTTTACTGACATGGATGTGACCTGTAACAGCGACAACCTGGCCAAATGTACACATTAAGTCATTTTATACCTATTTTATTTACTGTACATACAAAGCTGCGGACTTGGCCACTCACTTGGCAAATTTTTTTTAGTTAATAGCTGCTTTCTCTCGTTTGCCAAAGGTGTGGTATGATGTGAATCCTTCCCAAATGTTCTTCACTCAAGCAAAACTGTAGGCTAATAAATTTCAGTCTCCTTCGCCTGTACGCTCCAGTCGTCATTTCCAGTTTTTTGTTTCCATGAATGTGTGACATTAAAAATGAATTCTTTTCACGGTTATGATTTGCTGTGTTTTATCTAAGTCTTGAAGATGGCTGCAGGTTACTTGTTTTTCACACAATACCCATGAGTGAACCTTCTCCCCTGCATATTAGTTTTATAATGAAGCCACACTCCCCGGCCAGATAAGGTTTACAATAGTTTCCAAGCTCCTTTGGGTCAATATCGCCTCCCTGCAGATAACAGCCCGCAGATGCTCACTCCACTTGTGAATTCACATGTTTGTCTTTGAACCATTTGGGTGAGCGCAAACACGATTATCTTTCCACAGAAGTCACCTCGGTGCAGCATATCTTTATTGACTGGGTATATAGCAGCAGCAGCAGCTTGGTGTTTGCCAAGGCAGAGGATGAATCTCACAGACACAGTTTGCTGCGCCTTTGAATCTCCCATCCTGGACCAGGTTTTGCCTCCGATTCTGATCCTGGAGTTCATGTTCGGCCTGATGGGGAACTTTGTGGCTCTGTGGATGTTCATCTTCCACATGGACACGTGGAAGCCCAACGCCGTGTACCTCACCCACCTGGCCGTGGCAGACTCCATCGTGCTGTTCTGCCTCCCTTTCAGAGCCGACTACTACAGACGTGGCAAACACTGGCTCTATGGTGACGTCCCATGTCGCATCCTGCTCTTTCTGCTGGCAGCCAACCGTGCAGCAGGGATCTTCTTCCTCACGGCTGTGGCTGTCGACCGCTACTTCAAGATTGTCCACCCGATGAACCGCATCAACCAGATGGGCCTCGGCTATGCTCTCTGGGTCTCACTCGGCCTGTGGTTTCTGATATTTCTTGCCACCGGGTACCTCCTCGCTGATGAGCACTTCTTCTTCAACAGCAACCGGACGCAGTGTGAGAGTTTCAACATCTGCATGGGTTTCAGCCCCCTCTCCACCTGGCATAACACTTTCTATGTGGTCCAGTTTTTCCTTCCCACTGCAATCGTGGCCTTTTGCACCATCAGAATCACATGGCAGCTGAGGATCAGGACCGTGGACAAGAAGGGGAAAATCAAACGGGCCGTGCAGTTCATCTTGGCCGTGGCTTTGATCTTCATCACCTGTTTCTTCCCCAGCACGATATCGCGTATTGCAGTGTGGATCCTCAAGGTGTGGTATGACGAGTGTACCCACTTCAAAGAGGCCAACCTGGCCTTCTACACATCGGTGTGTTTCACCTACTTCAACAGCGTCCTCAACCCTGTGGTGTATTATTTCTCCAGTCCTGCCTTCAGCGGCACCTTCAACAAGGTCCTGAACAAGCTGCTGAGGAGGAGCGATGAGAAGACGAATCCAGCAGATTTAGCTGACAATAACATCTCCACTGTTGATGGTAGAAGAATGTAAAGCCACGTGCTGGTTTGTTTCCTTTTAAATTGAGTTTGTGAATATATTCTGCAAGTTTAGATTTAATTTGAACATTTAGGGAAACATTAGGCAAAAGGTGTGAAATTGTTGAGCTTCACAAATTTCCTGCATTCTGGTAAATTTTAATGCACCAATTTCTTCTTTTTCCTTTAAGTTTGAAATACGTTTTTGTCAAGAAAAACAGGCTCTCTGCATTCTGAATTGTTTTCAAATGTAGATCAACAAATGCATGTCATCTTAATACTCAGGGGGCCTATACCTGAAAAAAACAATGGAAAATTAATGTTCAAAAATTACAGAAGCATTGGCAGTATATCTTTAAATATAGATATTTTTAGCTTATTTGAATACAGTCATACACTGTAAAAGAACAAATTATCTGTAAAAAGTTTTCAAAATGTGGACAATATGTAACATTTTAGCCAATTTTATTTATTTTTAGTTTTTTACAGTCGACATGTAAGTAATGCTTTTTTTCTGTGATGCTGTTTTATTTAATTTAACAACAAATGGAAGATCTGTAGAATAATGATTAAAATACTGTTAAAATATATCCATTTTTCAGTGCTTAATAAATTTATACATCAATCAAATAACTGGAAGATACTGTCAAATTATTTTGTGATATAAATACGGTACAAAACAGTGCAATGTATATTATATATATATATTACAGTCAATATGTAAATTATTTTAGTAAAAAATGTAATAAAACTGGGAAAATCTGTAAAAATAACTTGCTTTTTAGTTAATAAAAATGCATGGAATCCAATTTTTACAGTGTAGAAAAGAGGTTTTGCTGTAAGAACATTTTGTAATTTAAACAGTAATACTGTAATATGTGCAGTAAGATAGTGAAAAATGAATTTACAGTACATCACTGTCAATAACAATGGAGTATGGAAAAATATATATGCTTGCTACTGTAATTATTCTCTCCTGTGAATCCATTTATGGTCAAAAATGGTGATTGTGTTTTGTGTTTTTTCGCCAAAAACTGGCCAAGGACAACAGAGAATTCAAATCCCAACGATTTTGTTGAAGAAAAGCGATAAATGAAAAAGACAGAGGTCAGTATACTTATACATTGAGTGTATTCACTTCTTTCCAAGTTGACTAGCTTTTCCCCACTGTCTTACGAAAGATAACTGTTCACCTGTGAATAACATAGCTGACTTGCTAACTTGCTACACAGACCATCCATCCATTTTCTCCATCCATTATCAACACACTTGCATGGTGGACTATTAGCTTTGTTGAGTAATGGTCATGCTGAATGTTACGTCCCGACAGCTAGGGGATAAGGGAAGTAACACGTAGGACAACAAAGAGGCAGGAAATCTGTTGGTGAGACGTCAATCGATAAGACGTTTATTTTATCCAGCAAGACAAATCCAACACAGTACTCCCAAAGATCCAACACGGGTCCCCTAGACCCGTGCGAGACGAGACAACACCACACCACACTCTGGCAGCTGATCTGGCCCATTGGCCATGACGTTCAGGCCGACTCATCTTTTAACCATCCCTGCCAATTGGTAACGAGCCACAGGTGCACCTGGCCACTCCCACTGAGCATACCTGGGGACAGGGAAGAGAAAAAAAAAAACAAAACACAACCTACCTTATCTATTCAACACAGAATGTAACACCCCCTCCCATAAGAACAAACATCTGTTTGCGCACACATCTGATCCAAGTACACCACCTGTTATTGCAGTAGATGTACCAAAATAATGCCGCTATTCATACACGTGACAGAGCATCAGCCACCACATTGCAAGCACCTTTTTTGTGCTTAATGTTGATGTTGTAGTTCTGGGCCAACAGGGCCCAACGCATCAACCGCTGGTTGTGGTTATACATTTGTGCCAGAAAAATTAGGGGATTGTGGTCAGTATAGACCGTCACTAGTGTTGAACTGGAGCCTACGTATACATCAAAATGCTGCAGGGCGAGCAACATGGCTAATGTCTCTTTCTCAATGGTGGAGTAGTTCAACTGGTGACGCTTGAATTTGGTGGAGAAATAACTGACTGGGTGGCACACATCCCCCTCACCATCCTGCAGCAAAACAGCACCAGCTCCAGTCGCACTGGCATCTACCTCCAGTTTGAAGGGTCGGGAGAAGTTAGGAGCAGCGAGTACAGGAGCACTGCAAAGAAGAGACTTTGCAGCATTGAAAGCATGTTCACAGACAGCATTCCAGTGGAATGGCACTCCAGGGCTACACAACCTGGTCAGGGGGGCAACAACCACAGAGAAATTTTTACAGAAACACCGATAATAACCCGTCATACCCAGAAACCGTCTCAATTCACGTCTGGTTGTAGGAGCTGGGTAGGATAACACCGCTGCAACCTTTGCATCCACTGGACGAACCTGCCCATGTCCCACTTGCTTCCCCAAATAGGTTACTGTTGCCTTTCCAAACTCACATTTTGCAAGGTTGAGGGTTAGCGAAGCGTTAGCAAGCCGCTGAAACACAACTTTCAGACTGGAAACATGGCTGTTCCAATTGCTTGAGTGCACCACCACATCATCAAGGTACACTTTACAATTTTGTACATCCCCCAATACAATCTGCATCAATCGCTGGAAAGTGGCAGGGGCATTCCTCATACCAAATGCCATCACGGTATATTGCATGAAGTGATCCGGTGTAACAAATGCTGATATCTCAGAGGCCCTGGGAGTTAATGGAACTTGCCAGTAGCCCTTCAGGAGATCTAGTTTCGTGATGAAGGTGGCTGGGCCAATGCTGTCGATGCAATCCTCCATGCGAGGCAATGGGAATGAATCAGGGACAGTAACTGCATTAACCTTCCTGAAATCAGTACAAAAACGAGGAGTACCATCCGACTTAGGCGTTAACAAACACGGAGAGCTCCAGGGGCTGCAACTGGGCTTGGCTAAGCCATTGTCAACCAAGTACTCGACCTCTTTTTTCATCTTCTCCCGTTTTTCCATAGGACAACGGTATGCATGCTGTTTAATAGGGATAGCAGCTCCAACATCAATGTCGTGCTCAATCACATGAGTGCGGGAAGGCACATCACCAAACAAAGTGGGGTGAGAGCGAATCAAACCAACAATGTCACCACGTCGATCATCAGGGAGATATGACAAATGTGCCTCAAGGGTGGACAGAATCTGAGAATTCAACAACCTACCACACTGTTCCCCTACAGAGGGCTCAACCAAACCATCTGTCAATGCATCTGCATCAACCAGGACAGCAGATGCGGCTGTCTTTGCAGGGCACTCCTGCTGGACATTTTCAGAAGTCTCCCTGGAGCGATATGACTTCAACATATTAATGTGACACAAACGGGTTTTCCTTCTGCGATCCGGTGTTCGGATGACATAGTTTGTGTCTGATATTTTGCTGTCTACCACATACGGACCTGAAAAACGAGCAGAGAGAGAAGAACCGGTCATGGGCAACAAGACCAACACTTGATCACCAGGGTGGAATTGCCTCTTGACCGTCTTTTTATCATATCGTCTCTTCATGCTGCTTTGAGAGGACGAGAGGGCCTGCTTTGCCAATACAGATGCACACTGCAACCTATCTTTACATTCTGAGACAAAAGCAAACAGGTTAGATTTAGAGGAACCTGACACAAACTGTTCCTTCAACACCTTCAATGGCCCACGCACGTTGTGACCAAACACCAACTCAGCTGGACTGAATCCCAGTGACTCCTGTTTAGCGTCACGGATGGCAAAGAGTATGAAAGGCACACCTTCATCCCAGCCCCTCCCTGTATCATGGCAATATTTCCTCAGCATAGATTTCAATGTCTGATGCCAGCGTTCAAGAGCTCCTTGTGACTCCGGGTGATAAGCAGAAGATGTGGAGTGAGTGACACCAAGTGAGCGCAAAGTCTGCTTGAATGCTTTAGACATAAAATTGGTTCCCTGATCTGTCTGCACAACCTTAGGCAACCCAAAAGTGGTGAAAAATTTCATCAATGCCTTGCTGATAGCGGGTGCAGTGATCTTCCTTAATGGGATGGCTTCAGGAAAACGGGTGGACACACACATGATGGTTAACAGAAACTGGTTACCAGACTTTGTTCTAGGCAGCGGACCCACACAATCCACAATCACATGGTCAAATGGCTCACCAACAGCAGGAATAGGATGCAGAGGGGCTGGAGGCACCACTTGGTTCGGTTTTCCCACAACCTGACATGTGCTGCAAGTGTTACAGAAATTAGTCACACCAGCCTTCATACCTGGCCAGAAGAAATGTTTCAGGATGCGGTCATAAGTCTTGGTGATTCCTAAATGCCCAGACCACACATGCTCATGCCCTAATTCTAGCACATGCTGTCGACAATTAACTGGTACAACGAGTTGATACACCACTCTCCAGTCCTCACCAGATTCAGCTGATGTTCTGTCTAATTGCGGAGCCCATTTGCGCATTAGCACGCCATTATCGAAGAAAAACGTCTGCTTTTTGTCATTACACTTACTGTCTGGATCACCGGTGGACCTGAAATATTTCGCCAAGGAGGGATCACTCTTCTGCGCCTCGATGAGCGCCTCACGGGTTAAAGGCAAAGACACTGCAGGAGGAGGAATAGGGACAGTTAACTCTTGCAGTTTCCTTGGAGGGTAGCTCACCGACTGACCAGCAGGGGGTAACCTATCCTCAAACAGAGCAGAAGCAAGCTGTGAGTCACACAAGTCAATATCCTCGGCCTGCCCACGGGCCTTTGCTCGGGTTAACACACTCACAGTAAATATCTCAGGATGGCTACGGGCCACATCGTCCTGCACAGGGTCGGAAATGGGACTGGCAACAACTTCAGCCACAGGATAGACCCTGCCCCCAGCAATGTCATTCCCCACAATTAAATCAACACCATCAATGGGGAAACTATCTCGGACTCCCACCGAAAAAAACCCAGCCACCAACTCAGTATTAATATGAATCCTGTGAAGATGGGCAGTTATAAAACCCATTTCAATACCCCTCACTATTGCACTCGTATTGCAGGAAGTCCCCGCATGGAGCGGCAGCACATCAGAGAGGATAAGAGACTGGGAACAGGCTGTATCACGCAGCAATGTTACGGGGCGCTGGTCCTCCACCCTACCTGTGAGGGAGACGAAACCTTTAAAAATGAATGGTTTAAAACAGTCATCAGGTGCCTTCGGAATACAGGCAGGAACGGTGGGAGTTCTAATCAACCCTACACCTTTGGGCTGACTTTGAATTGAGCCCCGTTGCTCACGTTTCAATGCTGCACATTCAGCTACAATATGACCTGACTGGCGGCAGAAAAAACATTTCCTCTCACCCGTAGGACCCACTGATGCACTACCTGTCACCTGCTGCTCTGCTTGCTGAGAAGAATCACGGAGGGAGGAGTCACGCTTGAAAAAGACATTTTTGTGTGTCAGAGTGAACTCATCTGCCAGAGTAGCAGCCTGTTGTAATGTAGTAACCTTTTGCTCGTTCAGGTAAACGACGGTGCGCTCTGGCAGACAATTTTTAAACTCCTCCAACAACACCAACTCACGAACAGAGGTTAAATCCTCAGCCTTACTGGCGGTACACCATCTGTCAAACAACGTGCATTTTTCCCTCGCGAAGTCCATATAGCTCTGGCCCGCTCCTTTCTTAAGGCCACGGAAACGCTGTCGATATGCTTCAGGGACCAATTCATAGGCACGCAAGATAGCACTCTTCACCTTATCATACTCGAGACCATCCTCTACCGAGAGGGACGAACAGGCCTCCTGAGCCTTACCTGTCAACCTGCATTGTAATAATATAGCCCACACATCTCTAGGCCAGCACAAGGCAGCAGCTATCCGTTCAAAGGTGCTGAAATAAGCCTCCACTTCAGTCTCACGGAATGCAGGAACCAAGGAAATGTTCTTACTCATATCAAATGAAGGACCTGCAGTTACATTACCCGGAGAACTCACCACGTTCTGTAGTTCGAGCTGCCGCATTCTAACGGCGGTCTCTGCCTCCAACTTTTTCAGCTCCAATTCTCTGCGGAGCTCAAACTCTCGTGCCCGCTCACGTTCCTCCTTTTCCAGCTGAAGACGAGCTAGACGCATTTTCATACGTGCATCTAATCTGGAGCCTGGAGATGACTCGACCGACAGCGGATCAAAACGTGGCAGCGTGAACAGCTTCGGCTCCGGCGTTTGTGGTCTTTCGCCAGACGGGACCGACGGACCAGCCCCTTCTCCTCCCCGAGGAGAAGAGCGTCCCGCTGCAGCAGGCTGGTCTCCACAGACGGACACAGCCGCCGCGGCCTCAGCCATGAGATCAGCAGACTCAGACACCGGCAAGGTAAGAAACCCCTCACGTACCAGGTGACCAAGCAGAACGGCTTTTAACTCCCGTTTAATGAGCGATGACGGGACTTTTAGACCATAGTGGTCTGCAATCGCAAGCAAGTCTTGTTTCCGACATTCGTCCAGCTGCTTCACCGTCGGATTAGCCACAAATTCCTCCAAAACAAACGCTGCCATACTCACCAACGGTAGCGAACTGGCCACAGCTAACCAGGCTAATACAAGTCGTCTGACAACCGGCCACGCGCATACAGCTGGACCGTACCACTGCAGCCACCGCGGGAACACATGTTAAACACACAATACCAACACTCACCAAGCTTTCCTCAGTCCTACCTGATTTTCTTCACCTACCTATCTTCTGGAGCGTGCCGGGCTCGAGGCGACTTTAAAGGCTGATCTCAGCGGCCAAAGCCCTGAGCGCCTACCCCCAACAGGGTCTGGACCCCGCCCGGGATTAACTCCGAAAACAACAAAGGAAAAATAACAAACGAGTGTCCGACGGAGGAGCTGAAACAGCTCGGCTGAACACTCACCTGTCTACCTGAGGAAAACCGTGAATGAGGCAACAGATAAGCATGAAAAACAAAGGATCGCAAGCAACAAATACAGCTGACCCCACAGAATCACTCTTAAAGAATCGGACGAGCCCCCAAATATGTTACGTCCCGACAGCTAGGGGATAAGGGAAGTAACACGTAGGACAACAAAGAGGCAGGAAATCTGTTGGTGAGACGTCAATCGATAAGACGTTTATTTTATCCAGCAAGACAAATCCAACACAGTACTCCCAAAGATCCAACACGGGTCCCCTAGACCCGTGCGAGACGAGACAACACCACACCACACTCTGGCAGCTGATCTGGCCCATTGGCCATGACGTTCAGGCCGACTCATCTTTTAACCATCCCTGCCAATTGGTAACGAGCCACAGGTGCACCTGGCCACTCCCACTGAGCATACCTGGGGACAGGGAAGAGAAAAAAAAAAACAAAACACAACCTACCTTATCTATTCAACACAGAATGTAACACTGAACCAAAACAAGGAGCTCAGGTAAGGACGACCAACCAAGAAATTTGGTAGCACCAGTGCTACCAGTGGAAAAGTTAGTCTGGAGCCCTGCTTTTACTCAGCCACCTGTTTTTCCTGAAACTTTTTTAAAATCATTAAATTTGGATATTTTTAATTTGTATCAGAAATTTTTATCTTCATTCATCACATACTTTTTATAGATACATTATTTTTGCCCATTAGCACACCTCCAGCACATTTTGTAGTACAGTTACATTTCAGATTCTGTTTGGAAGACAACATGAAACTAGGGAAGATAAAAAGCTTGAGCTTTTCACCGTTAATTCTCATTGTGCCATTGAACAAAATGCAAAATACAAAATGTGAGCTATCATTGCAACAAATATTTTACGGCAACTAGATTTTGGTGGCATCTAGTGATTAATTTCTGAATCACAAGAAGTGCATATCACACACCCGCACACACACACACACACACACACACACACACACACACACACACACACACACACACACACACACACACACATATATACACACACCTGGACAAAATTGTTGGTACCCCTCAGTTAATGAAAGAAAAACCCACAATGGCCGAGGTCTTTGTTTCTTACCTGGGTTGATCTGGACCCCCTGGGGGTCGGTCCAGAGGAGGAGAAGGAAGGAAGGGGGTCAGTTGGTGTCTTTGTTTCTTAAGGGGTGGGGGTTGTTCTGGACCCCACGGCGGGGAGAGTGGGGTCAGCTTCTTTGCTGCTGCTGCTGCTTCTGCTTCTGATTCTTCTTCTTGTGGTGTAGCGGTGGCACAAGCGGGACAGTAGCAAATCACGCAGCCAGAACACACGTGAATCAGACACCGGTGGCATACTGTGTTTGTCTTGACGTCTTTGCTCCTGGGGCAGACCAGGCATCGTTTCCTTTTTTTCCTAAGGCTGACCAGAAGACGTACGCAGTCTTCGTCTTCGTGGTCTTCGCAGTGGTCTTCGTGGTGTACCGACACTCTGGTGGTGGCGTCCTGGCAGCAGCAGCAGCAGCAGCTTGTTCTTCTTCTTGTGGTGTAGCGGTGGCACAAGCGGGACAGTAGCAAATCACGCAACCAGAACACACGTGAATCATACGGTGACATACTGTGTTTGTCTCGATGTCTTTGCTCCTGGGGCAGACCAGGCATCGTTTCCTTTTTTTCCTGAGACTGATCAGAAGACATACGCAGTCTTCGTCTTCGTGGACTTTGCGGTGGTTTTCGTGGTGTCCCGTACACTACAGCGGCGGTGGCAGCGTCCTGGCAGCAGCAGCAGTAGCAGCAAACTTGTTGCGGACCTTTGGCGCCCTGGGGACAGTAGACGGTCTCGTCGCGCCTGACACGGACTCAATCAGGGCTCTGCCCAGCTGTTCCAGGAACAACCTTCGCTTTTGTTGAGTTTTCCGCTCATCCATTCGGGGTGAAGTTCGCGCCAAACGACAAACGCGTTGTAGGCCGAGACGTCCACTATGTTGTGGAATAAGGCCATGGGCCAGCGACACGTTTTTCTTCTACAGCTGTAGGTGGCCGCGACCTTGTCGCGGTTGTCCACCCCTCTCTTGGTACAATTGTACTTGAGAACGGCAGCGGGTTTCCCTCCTCCTCCTCCTCCTAATTGTCCTCCTGCAAGCCCAGGTGGATTGGCGGTGGCAACGACGACGCTCTGATCCAGGGTGAGAATGAGGACGTTTTTGTTCTTCTTGGCCACGTATGAGATCAGTCCAAGCCGAGGGCCTCCTCCTCCCAGCTCCGTGGCGGTCGCGACCATTGAGGAGGACACCACCCTGTCCTTGCAATCGAGCATTTCCGGCTGGATTTCGGGTCTGTTGCGCCGAAGGGTGCCGAGGATGGCGAGTCCTCATTCCCTGAAGAGGCAGACCGCTGGCTGGCGCGATGTGAAAAAGTTGTCGCACGTCACGGTCCTACCCAAACCAAGCTCCTGTGTCAGGTACATGATGACGCGACAAGCTAGGTTCTTCTCTGGCGGACCTTGTTTGTCGGGTTTTCTCAGGTACATTTGCATCTGCCACACGTAGCTGGACCTGGCGTCGCAGGCGACCCATATCTTGAGCCCGTACCTGGCTGGTTTGTTTGGCATGTACTGCCTGAACGGACATCGGCCCGTGTTGTTGCTGTTGTTGTTTGGTGAGCAAGGAAAGAGGAGAGGAGAGGAGATAAAAGAAAAGGAAAGAAAAAGGGAGTGATTATTATTATTTTTATTATTATTATTAATTTCATTATGTGCTACCAAAGACGCAACTGTAACACACACACACACACACACACACACACACACACACACACACACACACACACACACACACACACACAAAAACCTTACCTCTGAATGGGAACAAACTGTCGTCTACGGTGACATCGGGGCCTGGGATGTACATTTCCAGCAACCTGGTTCACCACAGGTCCCACACGACAGCCAGCTTGTCTGAACCGAGGCGTCGCATGGACTCTCTGGTTCTTCGGTCATCAAACCGTAGTGCGCTAGAGTACGCTCTGAACGTCTTTAGCGACATGCCGGACCGCAACAGCTCTTGCAGGCTTCGCCTCTGGACCTGTAGACGCTGGAGAGAATGAGCGAGCCCAGGTACGCTCGAAACCATGTCCTGTCCATCCTTCTCCATCCGTCCGGAGCTCATGCTCTACCCTCCACCGATTGGTCATTTTGATCACCGTGTCCTGGATGTCTGGATGGATGAACGCCAGAAACGTGGAGACTATGTCTTTGGCCGCGTCTTTGGCAAAGGCCGTGGGTCCTGGAGCTGGGTGGAGGTGAAGATCGTCGTCGTCATCATCATTTTCCCCCAGGCGACCTGGGCACTGGGCTTCGCCATCTCCATCGCCGGGCATGCTCCTCAGGCTCGGTTGTGCTCCTCGTCGGGCATGTCCCCTCGCGTCCCGGGGATCGAGCTGCTGTGTCCATCGCACGTTGGTGGTTCCTTCGTCTGACTCTGGAGGGCCAGAAGAGGCCGTTTCGGTTCTCGGACTCTGAGGTGGTTCTTGTTCTTGTACTTGTTCTTGTTCTTGTTGGTGGTGCTGTTGCTGTTTTGCAGTAGCAGCAAGAGAAGTTGCACTAGCAGCAGCAGCAGTCTCTTTTCCCCCGTTCCTAACGAGGTTTCAAGGTTTTTTTGTTGTCATTGTTGTTGTTGTTTTTGTTGTTGTTGTTGTTGGCAGTGGTGGTGCTGTTGCTGTTGTGCAGTAGCAGCAGCAGTAGTTGCGGTAAGCAGCAGCAGCAGTCTCGTTTCCCCCGTTCCCGACGAGTTTTCAAGGTTTTTTTGTTGTCGTTGTTGTTGTTGTTGTTGTGCAGTAGCAGCAGTAGTCTCAGGGTCTCCCCCGGTCCCGATGAGTTCCCGGGTCCTGAGAGCAGGGTCTGAGCATGAGCATATTATCCTCTTCCTCCTGCTCGTCCTCAATCCCCATCTCCTTGTTGTATCCTCTATTGGTGGCCTACTATCCGGGTCTGAGGACAGCCCCATGGTCGTGAATAAGGGAAAAGATCCAGTCGATGTCTCTCACATGTAGGAGGTGGTGGGGTCGGTGGGGGTCGCTTTTATTGTTTCGTTTAGCCCGACCGACCGCTTCCCAACGACAGGCTTTTCTTGTTTTGTTTTGGTGGTTTGGTTTGGTTTTCGTTAAACCTGTCGGTCGGGCTTTCTTCCTCCTGACCGACCTGGTCTTACTTTTGGTTTTTTTTTTTTTTTTTTTTGGTGGTTTGGTTTGGTTTTTGTTTAGCCCTTCGGTCGGGCTTTCTTCCTCCCAACTGACCGGGTCTTGCTTTTGTTGTTGTATTTTTTTGGTGATTTGGTTTGGTTTTCGTTTAGCCTGACCGACTGGCTTTCTTCCTCCCGACCGACAGGGTCTTGCTTTTGTTTAGTTTTTTTGGTGGTTTGGTTTGGTTTTTGTTTAGCCCAACCGACCAGGCTGTCTTGTTTTCTTTCTTTCTTTCTTTCATAAAGACATAGAAAACACACACACACACACACACACACACACACACACACACACACACACACACACACACACACACACACACACAAAGACAAAACACAGTAACCATAGACATACTCTGGTGTGGTGATCACATACAGTTGTTGTTTTATTTTGTTTTAGTTGCTCACATTGGCTGAAAGCATGTCAAACACTTGTCACTTTTTACGGTGACAAGTTGTGTTTGACATGACCCCAGAGTCCTTTTTTCTGTTCTTCTTCTTGTTCTTATTGTTTTTGTTGTTGTTGTTGTTTTTCTTCTTCTTCCTTTTCATCTCCTCCTCCTCGTCCTTGGACCAAGTCACTCTCGTCTCCCTCTCCTCGTCGCTGTCAAACGGGTCAAATCTGTTCTCGGTCATCGTCGTGAGCATGTACCATATGTGATTTTGCATAGCTTTGCCTATGTTGGTCATGTCCACGACATCCTGATCCAGCGCGCACCTGGTCACCTGTGATCTCCCCTGAGAAACACAGGTCCAGCTGCTCTTCGGTCAGGTCCATGAGCAGTGACTGGTCGAAAGGCTCTGGACAGAGTGCACAAAATGTGCATTTCAGCTCAGGAACAGCATTTTAAGCGTCTAAAACTCATGAAGGCTGCAGTAACGTGAACTTCATGTATTTAAACAAATTTGTGCTTCAGAATGACTTGAAATGTCATAAATAGGAAGGCAAATGATGTTTAAGTTGATTTGGTGTTAAGGAATTGCAAGGACAACATATTTTAACAAAATGTGCATTTCAGCTCAAGAACAACATTGCAAGCGTCTAAAAAGCATGAAGCCTGCGTAACATGAACGCCATGTATTTAAACAAATTTGTGCTTAAGAATGACTTGAAATGTCATTAATTTGAAGGCAAGTGATGTTTACGTTGATTTGGTTTGAAGAAATTACAGGAACAACAGATTTTACCAAAACGTGCATTCAATTTAGGAACAGCATTTTAAGCGTCTAAAAATCATGAAGGCTGCGGTAACGTGAACTTCATGTTTTGAAACAAATCTCTTCCACAGAATGACTTGATATGTGATGAATATGAAGGCAAATGATGTTTACGTTGATTTGGTGTTATGGAATTGCAGGGACAACATATTTGAACAAAATGTGCATTTCAGCTCAGGAACAGCATTTTAAGCGTCTAAAACTCATGAAGGCTGCAGTAACGTGAACTTCATGTATTTAAACAAATTTGTGCTTCAGAATGACTTGAAATGTCATAAATAGGAAGGCAAATGATGTTTAAGTTGATTTGGTGTTAAGGAATTGCAAGGACAACATATTTTAACAAAATGTGCATTTCAGCTCAAGAACAACATTGCAAGCGTCTAAAAAGCATGAAGCCTGCGTAACATGAACGCCATGTATTTAAACAAATTTGTGCTTAAGAATGACTTGAAATGTCATTAATTTGAAGGCAAGTGATGTTTACGTTGATTTGGTTTGAAGAAATTACAGGAACAAAAGATTTTACCAAAACGTGCATTCAATTTAGGAACAGCATTTTAAGCGTCTAAAAATCATGAAGGCTGCGGTAACGTGAACTTCATGTTTTGAAACAAATCTCTTCCACAGAATGACTTGATATGTGATGAATATGAAGGCAAATGATGTTTACGTTGATTTGGTGTTATGGAATTGCAGGGACAACATATTTGAACAAAATGTGCATTTCAGCTCAGGAACAGCATTTTAAGCGTCTAAAACTCATGAAGGCTGCAGTAACGTGAACTTCATGTATTTAAACAAATTTGTGCTTCAGAATGACTTGAAATGTCATAAATAGGAAGGCAAATGATGTTTAAGTTGATTTGGTGTTAAGGAATTGCAAGGACAACATATTTTAACAAAATGTGCATTTCAGCTCAAGATCAACATTGCAAGCGTCTAAAAAGCATGAAGCCTGCGTAACATGAACGCCATGTATTTAAACAAATTTGTGCTTAAGAATGACTTGAAATGTCATTAATTTGAAGGCAAGTGATGTTTACGTTGATTTGGTTTGAAGAAATTACAGGAACAACAGATTTTACCAAAACGTGCATTCAATTTAGGAACAGCATTTTCAGCGTCTAAAAATCATGAAGGCTGCGGTAACGTGAACTTCATGTTTTGAAACAAATCTCTTCCACAGAATGACTTGATATGTGATGAATATGAAGGCAAATGATGTTTACGTTGATTTGGTGTTATGGAATTGCAGGGACAACATATTTGAACAAAATGTGCATATCAGCTCAGGAACAGCATTTTAAGCGTCTAAAACTCATGAAGGCTGCAGTAACGTGAACTTCATGTTTTTAAACAAATTTCTTCTTCAGAATGACTTGAAATGTGATGAATATTAAGACAAATGATATTAAAGTTGATCTGGTTTGAAGAAGTTGCAAGGAAAACATATTTTACCAAAGTGTGCATTTCATCTCAGGAACGGCATTTTAAGCGTCTAAAAATCATTGAATGCTGCAGTAAGGTAGACGTCATGCTTTCAAACAAATTTCTACTTCAGAATTTCTTGAAATGTGATAACTTTGAAGGCAAATGGTGTTTAGGTTGATTTGATTTGAGGAAATTGCAGGGACAACATAAAAGTGCCCATTTCAGCCAGGGACAGCAATTTAAGGCTATAAAAATCATGAAGGCTGCAGTAAGGTGAACTTCATGTTTGACACACAAATTTCTTCTCCAGAATGAATTAAAATGTGATAAATAGGAAGACAAATGATGTTTAAGTTGATTTGGTGTTAAGAAATTGCAGGGACAACATATTTTAACAAAATGTGCATTTCAGCTCAGGAACAGCATTTTAAGCATCTAAAACTCATGAAGGCTGCAGTAACGTGAACTTCATGTATTCAAACAAATTTGTGCTTCAGAATGACTTGAAATGTCATAAATAGGAAGGCAAATGATGTTTAAGTTGATTTGGTGTTAAG